>NC_138910.1:81983351-82583351 GCF_965231255.1 Vanellus vanellus | reverse complement strand
AAGCTTTTTTTAATTTTTTTTTTTTTTAATACTACTGTGTGATTAGTTTGCAGCTAAAGAAACTGCATTAAGAAATCTGTGTTTCTGCCGGACTTGAGTGTCTTACGGGGAGCTCAACTGAAAAAGCGTATTTCTGAATACAGCGTGCTTTTTTTATCATATGAATGTAACCATATAGTTTACTAGGAATAAAGCATAATAGAAATAGTATACAGTTATTTGATTAGAAGACTTTTGTAACAAACCTATGCATTTACTAAAGGAATTTCTAAAAGTGAAAGTTTTAAATTGTATTATTATTTATATACAGTAAAAAAATATATATGTATAAATTTGCTCCACTCACTATTTTGTGAAATTATTTAGAATGTAAGTGATCATCATTTCTGAGAAGAAAATTTAAAAGCCATTTTCTTAATTATATAATTATGAGAACTGTGAAAATGCAAAGCAATACCACGTAGATTTTGTAATCGATAAATTGAACAAATAAATCATAATGATTTAATACTAAAATTGGCTTTTCAAAAACAAATTGCTACTGATGAAGTAAGTAGAAATCAATGCAAGTATCTGCTTGGGAAAGAATTGCTTAAAATATGTTAAGACTGTAATGGTTCCCGTCCAACCCTGTGGGCCGGAGTCTGCAGACGTACGCCATGGAGGAGGTACCAGCGGTGGTGTTTATGGATTTAGACATTCACTTTTTTCCTTTATTTAGTATAAAATTTAAAATTCCATTCTTCACTTTAGAGAGTGGAATGTGCGGCTGTCTGTAACACGGTGAAATATGTCGTACGTACTTTGCTCTGGAGTCGGTGACAGCATTCCTGGCGGTTCCGGCGGTGCGGAGAGGTGGTGCTGGTTGTGTGTGTGCGGAGGAGACGGTGGGACCCAGTGTCCGGCACGTGCCCGGTGTGCGGCCTCCGCCGCCGGCGGCCCTGCGGGGAGTAGAAAGAGCCCCTGAGGACCCCGGACAAGAGGAGTGTAGAAACAGGGAAGGGTAGAAACCCCCCACTATCATCCTGTCCGCGCCATCGCGCTCGTTTAGTTCTGGTTGGATTCGTTGTGTCTCCCTACGGCACATCAACGGATGGCTTTCATTTGCATGTTTTAGACCAAAGTTTTAATGTCAAGCCTTCAAATTTTGTTTAAAAAAAAAAAAAAAAAAAAAAAGTGACCCCAGAAACAAAAAAACGAATCAAGAAAGATGGGATCATTCCTTATGCTGAGGATTTTTTTTCTCCGAGTAGCAGCTGGTCCTCGGGTGTTACGAGGACGCTGAACAGTCTTTTAACATTAGGATTTAAAAGTATGAAATATTTCACTGTTGCATGTTCTGCTGTAGAACAGGAAAAAGATTTTGGCGGACGCAATGTCAGTCTGATTGTGGAACAGTGAGTGAGTGTTCTTCTAAACAATGGGTTGTCAACCGAGTGGTGGCAAAGAACAGACTGACTCTTCCCGGTACTGCGGAATGTCTCCCTCTGACCCGGCTCAGCCCCGACCGCCGTGTCCTCTCCGACAAAGTGCCTTACCGGCCGGTCTGTCGCCTGGCGTGTAGTTTGACGTTCATTCGCACCGTGTAGACTACAAAACAGAAAAGGCTCGATAGGAAAACCAGTGCTCTCTGTATTTCAAACGAACTGGTGTGACATGGCCAGAGGAGAGCTGTGGGCTGCACCCGAGCGGCGCGGCGCAGCGCAGCGCGTGTGCCACCTCCCCGCCGCTGCTGTGCGATGGCGGAGCAGCCTGCGTAGGCCGGGAGAAAACAGGGCAAGTGCGGTGTTGCAAAGAAATAAATAAAAGCAATGCAAGACTGTGCCACTTTTTAGTCGTAGATTTTTTTTTATGGCTTTAATTTATGGCTCAGCGGACTTCTGAGTAGGGCCCGTTCTGCTTTGGGGTACAGCGGTGGCACTCAGCGCGACTGCGGCCGATGGCAGAGGGACAGGAGTTCGCAGATACATCACGTGTTACTGTAATACACTGTTTGCGTAGTCATAAGCGTAAAGTTCCTTCTTCATTTCAAGGCTGATAACTTGCTATTCTGGAAGCGTTTTATAAATTATTCTAAATTTTTTAACTTTTGATACAGGCAATGGTTTTCGAGGTAATATGTAATTTGTACTGCACTGTAATCAAATTAGAAAGATAACTGTTTCTTCCTGTTTAAGTAACAATAGTGCTACTAATATTAAAATGGTCTCTTACCCTGTGCTACAAAGTCCACACGTCTTTGTCCCGAATGATGAGTTGTAAAATCACAAAAAAGGCTCTTTAAGGTTTAAGAAACGGAAGGGAAGTTACTGACGCATTGATGTGATCGTTAAGGTTATATTATTATCTCGCCAAAACCAAATTAACATGAGCACGACAGTTTGAGCTCTAAAACCTGTTTGCTTCTGCTATGCAGAAATAGGAACGTATTGTTTAAATATCTTTGATAACTAAAAAGTGTTTAATATTTAATTTTGTTGTTACTTCACTGTTTTGCAGCTCTTGGGGATTGTTCTAATAAAGATTTCGATACCAAAGCGGGTGCGCGTGTCCCTGCTGGGCGCTGCCCCGAGGGGGCTGGGATCCCCCTCACCTGGGGGCGGGGCCGGGCGGGGCCGGTGGGGTGGGGCAGGGTGGGTGGAGGTGGAGGGGTGGGGCTGGTGGGCGGGAGCGGAGCAGGTGGGGCGGGGCAGGGCAGTTGAGGGCGGGGCAGTTGAGGGAGCAGTGGGGTGTGGCAGCTGAGGGCGGGGCAGGGTGGGGCAGTCGAGGGCGGGGTGGGGTGTGGCAGGTCAGCACAGGGCGGGGCAGGTCAGTAGAGGGCGGGCTGTTTTAAATAATAAACATAATAATAAACATAATTAAACATAACACTAAAACATGGGGGGGGTTTGAATGAACCTGTTTTGAGATCTTGTACCCAAACCGGGTTGTTTTAGATCAGCCGCGTTCACACCCTGTAATTCAGTAAAAATCTCTTTTTGGTTTTTGGAGACTCACTAACAGTCATATTTTTCTCCCGCCTTTGTGCGAGGTCGACGGACCTTTCCCCGCGGGCCGTGCTCGGCTGCGCGTGTGCAGCGGCGCTGCTGCGGGTGTTGGCGTCATGCTGGGTGGCAGTGGGCCAGTGTCCCAGCCTGGCCGGTGGCCCTCTGCCATGGGGCAACGGGGCGGTATCTCTGCCTGCAGCGTATCCTTCTGGCTGATGGGGGGGGAAACCCCAAAACAGCCAAAACGAATGCAAAAGCTCTTCAGAGCTGCGGGCGGGTTTCAGCAGGGGCAGCACCGGAGCCGTCATTTGGAGAACTTGGGCTGGAGGTGCGGAGTTGAGGTATGTGCGGTGTACGTCGTTCCACGTGCGGGGAGCCGTGTTTGAGGATGCGTCTGGCATTCAGTGGTCGCCACAATGAAACCTGGAGATGATAAAGTTTTTGGGTTATCACAGAAAGGTACGATGCCACGGCTGTGCGCTGCTGTCACCGGGGGCGGAGCGGTCGCTGCAGCGGGAGGAGACATCGGCTGGAGACACTCCAATGGCGACCGTACGGCGATGCGGTACGGCAGTGCGTTTGGGATTCAGCGATGCAATAGCAAATGGATGCATTCAGGCGCACGGGAGCTTTATGTTCAGCGTCGCAGCATATATTCTTTAAGGGAAAATGGTCAGTGTGTGACACCGTAGGACACTGTTTCTCAGGGGGGGTTAGAAGCTGTCAGTCCTGGCAGGTTTGTGTTGCCCACTCAGCAATGTTGTCGCTCGGCGGCCGCCGGCGGTGGCACTCACACAGCTCTGCTGCGCCGCAGCCATAAGCCGCCGCAGCCTCAGGGTGACAGCGGCTGCAAAAGCAAAGTGGAGACACGGCCGATGCGTGTGGAGAGGAGAATGGCTCAGCCCGGGGCGGGGGGGTGTGTGATGTGGGCAATTTCCGCTCAAACTAATGAGTGAAAGGTGAACTGTGAAAGTGATCTTCGGGGGAATACGGGTGTTCCTGCGCCAGGTTTGCAGCTCGGCCAGCCGCAGCCACGTGGCTCCCGCAGAGGTACGTGCCTGGTGGGGAAGGGTTGGTTGGAAGAGCTGAGACACGGCTGGTAAATCTTCATGGAAGCATACTTATTATCTTTTTTTTTTTTAGCGTTTGATCAGACAGAAATTTGGCAGACAAATACTGTGTGCTCTTTGTTCTGTAAAGCATCGCTGCAAAGCTCAACTCCGACCATTGCACTAAAGCGTACGCTAAAGGACAATGTCATTGTTTGAATTTAGGGGATCACATACAGCCCCACAGAATCCGTCGTGGTGTACCCAGGGGCTGGAAGACACATTTGCAATATAAAAGTTATTGTAAGGGGCTTTTGGAGCATAGAGGAACTTTACTATGTGTCTCATATGTACATAGTTATTTTAATTAAATCTGGATTATTTTTTCTTTTTAAGCTACACCAGTATCTCCTGTTAACACACATGGTCTGTTGGAACTGGCTGCAGCTATTAGTTATATTCTCCTCCTTCAGAAAATTTCAGGCTTACTGACAAAATTGCTTTCTTGCCTCTTTTTAAATGTGTTTTCAGACTGATGTGTTTTATATCTCACATGGTTTTCTTGCCATTCATATTACATTTAAATCTGGCGCTGGCTGCACGCCACAGAAACGGAAATGCACATCCAGATGGATTCATGACCCAGCCTGCGCTTTCTCGGGTGTACCAGCAGCCCGACCTCCGCTCTTTTCCAGGGCTCCGACTTCTTTTGCGAGGTTTGTTCTTTCCCGTTGCCCGGAGGATCAGCGTGCCACGCGTGGCTCCCCGGCAGCCCTGGCATGCGCAGTGGTGGCCCGTGTCTCCGTGTCTCTGGATGCGCCGCAGACCGGCAGGCGCGTTGCGGGAGGCGCCTCGCTTCTGGCCACATTACCCGGGAGCGCTCCGCGCCGCCATCGGCACCCGCTGCCCGGGGAAGGGGGGGGAGAGGCCGCCTCACCTTCCTCCCTGGCACCGTTACGCCATGACGAACCGCAACGCAGTCAGTGCTGGTGTGGTCCGACTGAAACTCCTGCTGAAGAAGAAGAAAACATAACTGAGCTGGTATAATGAAGCAGACCCTGGCCATAAATACGGGGCGAAAATGTTTCTGCTTTTGCCTTGGCCGGTGTTCCATGGGTACTGCCTGTGCCGTCGTTGCAGTGTGACCGTGCAGATGGACACGGCTCTTGGTGCGTTTTCTCCTAAGAAGGGGCCCAGCACTTCGCACCCCCGCGCATCTGCAGGCGGCTCGGCGAGGGAAAGGGCGGGATCGCTCTGTACAGAGCTTCATAACGGAGTTTCTGGTTGCCATCATTTTCAACACATCTGACCAACTCAATTTCCTGTCTTGAATCAACTTTCATTTCTTCAGGGCCCGAGTTCTCATTCCTGTTGGTTTGGCCGCGCTCTGCCGGTGATCTGTTTTAATGCTGTGGTCTGAAAGAGCCCAAGTTTGGAAAAGAATCGACACAGTCTCAGGGGAAGGTCACGTGCTGACTTTGCTCCAAATGATAATGTCAGAAGGGGGGGTGGGTTATAGTTTATGTTACTTTTTTTTTTTTTTTAGTTTATGCAGTTCCTATTACTTACAGAAATTCTAAGTACTTAAATATCATCATCATCTTGGTATGATTAAGCTCACGAGTGGGCTATTTTGTGAGAACACTAACAATGGCCCAAAACAGTTTAAACCACAGTATAATACTCAGCTGTAGTGGTTCTGGGTCACTGGAGATTAAAAAAGTAGATTTTGTCTCTGCCAGTTTTAGTACTAATGGCTCCTGGTGCCCAGAGGTGGCAACTCTTTCTGAACCGATGCCATGACAAGAAACTTGTAACTGCACGTGTGACCATCCCTGCAGAGTGCGTCGCTACCGAGAAGCCTGTACAAATTCCCACAGAGCCACCGAGATCAAAATCTATATTGAAAGGTCAGGTTTCTGTGAATTTAATTATGCATAACGTATGTATGCAAATTTTTTTGGGTCTTAAAATCATAATTTGGTTCATCAGCGCCTGTAGCCATGTTATAGGAATGCTAGTATTTCTGCTGGGTATTTCTGAAAATAGTAAAAAAAAGTGGCTGTTAGTTGTTCCTGCATTCATCGAATTACAGTTTACGTCCTAGTTAAACGATATTTTTCTGGTTAGCTTTCTCAGATGACCTGCTAACTCACATGAAAAAAGCCCAAACAAACTTTTCCTTGTGTGACTTTTTTAATGGAGTAGCTGTCTTTCAAATGCAATAGCTTGATTTTAAAATAAGAAAAATGTGTAACTTTTTTATATACTGCTATACTGTTACTTCTTCTAGATTTACCATATTTTGGTAATAAACTTTGTTCGTAGGAGGTTTGGAGCAGGAGACGGCTTTTTCCCATGAGGTCAACTTGGGAAGTAATACTGGTGCGGTTTGTGACGGCAGCTGGTAGATCATTCTGTGGGGACAGTGGTCCCTGTGGAGGTGTGGGAGGGCTTTAAAAAAACCCCACCACAACAACAGACAAAGCCCCCACGAGACAGCAGTGTCCGAAAGAGCTGATGGAGAGCTGTGTGCGCCCAACAGGGATCAGCTTTTTATGGGAGGGGTGGGAAAAGGGGAAGAGGTCCGGGGAGAGCTGTGTGAAGAGCGGAAGGTGCAGTTTGCAGGCAGAAAGGGTTGTTGTGAAGTCTTTTCCCAGGCCTGCTGCTGATCTGCTGTGTGCTAATTGGGGGGGGGGGGGGGGGAGGAAGAGGGAGCAGAAGAGAGAGGGTGAGTGCTGGAAGGGAGACAAATGGCGGATGGAGAGTCAAACATTTGACTTTGGTTTTGGTGACTCCACCTGTAAAACGCGGTGCTGCCAGTCCTGGTCACGATCAGACCCCGTGAAGCCCACCTCTTCCGTGGCGCTCCAGACACCCGGTACAGCCAAAGCAGTAGGTGCCCACATGACTCTCTTTTTTTAACTTAAGGGCTTCGCAGCTGTAGGTAACAGATGAAGTGAGTACACTTCAAAGCACAGACCAAACGAAAAGTGCGTGCGCACACACACACATATAACTATGGTGTTTTTAAGGTATTTGACTAAAGAATAAACCAGTCTGAGCTGTGCCCTGATTTTTGCCCTGACAGATTGCACCCCGCTCCCTGCCCGTCTGCCCGCGCGTCCTGGAACCGCCCCCGCTGCGGCTGTAAGTACCGCCCGGTACCGACGGCGCGTTTGGGCAGCGTTTGGTCATCTTAATGGCTGCGTGAACAGCTGCTCCCCCATCAGACCACTGTGTGTGGCCTTAAGGGCCGTCAGGCGGGAGTGTAGCTGTGCTGGAGCAGGCAGCGCGCCTTCGCAGAGCAAAACCTTCGTCCTCGTTCGATCGGACGCTTCACCTGCAGGAGGACAGTGCCAAAAGCACCTCCCCAGGACTGGCTTTTTTGCACACACAGCAGTCACCAAAACCTTCTGCAGATCGCCATTAATATAAAATGAGACAAAAACTGAACGGGATCAGGAAAAGGTGTGTAGCTCAGTGTTTAAATTAGATTTTGTGTAGGGTTTTTAAAATTTTCTTATTTTTTATTTTCTCTTTTTCTTGCAGAAGTAGTATTGTTACTTTGTTGGTTTTGTTCTGTTTTGAGCCACTTATCAAAATTTACTCTCAAACATTTCTCTGTACAGATTTGGTTTTTCACTGCTTGCTTTGCTGAGTTCAAGCCTTTCAAACCGGCAGGCCAGAATATTTACTGGCAAAGCCAGGGGGAACCAAGACCAGTCTGTAGTAGCACCACACATCATAGCTTAGAGATTTTTTTTCCTTAGCCCTGACCCTACTCCTGCAAAAAGCTGTGATTCTCACGCTGGAAGTACTTTTAATATTAATACACTGACTGTGGTTGTCCCCATCAAATCGATTTACCCAGTTTTTAATGGGATGCATGATGCATAATTTCTTGAAAACGGAATGCAGAAAATCTTTGATAGGGAGTTGTTTTAGTATATATGGAAGAACTAAGAATGACTCAGTAAGTCTTTTCCTTTAACTTCAGTTTATACAGTACATCGGTCTACAATAATGCTTTTCCCCACAGGACAGAAGAATGACTGTCGTACATTTGTATTGCAGTTAGTACTGCCACACTTACTGGAAAAATCTGTAAACAATTTTAAAGTGGTGGTCTTATAACAAATATAGACCTCCAGAATTTGAGATTGCATTGTTCTAAGTGACCTAATCCCAAACATACCTGCTTTTTCAAATTTTAGGGGCTGATGGAAACACACGCTGCGTATCTGCAGTATTCCCGTTTCCTTTATCCTCCGGGAACGGAGAGGCCGCACGGACCCCACCTGGCTCTGAACGGTGCCGGGCTCAGCGCTTCGTAACGGGGGGCACTGGCGACAGCCTTACCTGTAACAGAAGGCATCCTCTCGCAGCTTAAAGGAAAAACTCTTCTGCTGGAAACCAGGATTGCTGCGTGAGGCAACCGAAGGTCGCACCCGAAATTACTGTCAGAATGGCATCGCACTGCTGCGCGGTGAAGCCCGTTAGAAGTACACAGCAGTGCAGGAGATGATACCACTGCAGCATCTTGTTCTCTCGCGTTCTACCCAAGAACACGTGAAATAGAGAGTTAACAGATTGGTATGTTTTTGCCCATCTTATTTTAAGAGGAAATAGGAGAGTTAAAATGTGCAAACATACACTTCAGTGTAAATCAATTTATTAACGACTTCGAGGCAGTTTGCGTTTCCTCGGTTTTCAATCTTGTGCTCTCTGTCTCTGCCCCTAGGTGTCTCTCGTCTGGAAACTCAGCCACACGCGGCTAAGCCCTGGATTTTTAGAAATTAACTAAATCAACTCAGGGGTTTTTCTGCTCTTTGTTTAAACGAATGATAAATTGTTTTCATTTTTTGAAAAAGCCTGATTGCTAGTGACTTGTGTGGCGAGCCTAGCTGCTTATTTTTTTAATTCTGGAATGAGCAGGAGTTAAACGCTAACTAGCAACAACAGTAATACACAGAATTAAATTGACAGAAGTTTAATTTTTGAACTTGCAACATTTTTTCTGCTGCAGGTGCACACATTTTCCCCAAGTAGTTGTATAAGGAGTACGTATGGAGCTGGATATGTGGAGTTTAGACGTACGTTCCTGTGCCGATGAAAGCCCCGGGCGAAGGCGGTGGTGTGGAGGGCTGCGGGCGGCAGGTCCCGGGTGAGCAGAGCGGTGGTGGCCTTCCCCGAGCGTCCTGCTGGGTACCCACACGGCACGGGATGGGGGAGAGAGCCTCGGGGTTACCGCTGCACGAAAAGCAGAAGGCTTCCGATTTCTACTTTAATAGTACACACTTCCACCATAAACCAGCTGCCATTCGGAGTTAAGGACAGAATCAGTTCTGTCTGTCAGAGACTACTGTGACTTTTCAATGAGTAATGATTTTAAGTGCAATGTAATTTTTAAAAAAAAGACAAGGAAAAGGGAGGCAAAAGCACAGCTGCAGGTGTCAAAATACTGCTGCAAACAGTATTCCGTGTACATCGATTTGACTGCCCCTCCTCCTGCCTTTGCACGTCCTAAGGAGCAGCACACCGCAGGGTGAAAGCACAGGGCTTCAGGAAGGCAGAACACAAACCCAGAGCTGAGCTGTAAATTTTTTTTGGGGGGGGGGAGAGGGATGTGGAGACAAGAATCATCAGTTTCTTCAGAAATGAAAACCGTTCATAACAGTTGCGATGCTTCCAAAAAAATAAATGTTTAAAGGAAAGGTGGAAGTGTAACAAGACCAACTTGCCTAAACTTTAAGCAACTCTTCGATATCAGATGTAATCATAGAAAGGCTGCAGCAAGTAGTTACCGTTACTGTAACATAACTATGAAAACGAACATGAGCTTCTGGCCAAAAAGCCAACTCCCCAAACCAGGCAGCATTAGCAAACGTCAGCAAGGGTAAAGAAAACAGCACTGTGTATATTTATTAATAAATCTAATCGAGTGAGGCTAGCGCCGAGCTGTTACTCAAACTACAGCCAGAGAGTACCAGAAGGCCAAATGAGACCTTCACCTGGATCAATTTTGACCAAAAAACCCCAACCAGACAAATATAAGAAGAAACCTATGAACAAGTCACTGGTGCAGTCAGCACCAAAGCGGACAAAAGCGAGCTCTCTGCATGATTTCAAACTGGATGGGTTTGGGTCGCTCGGGGCTGCTGCACTTTGTCCTCGGACGGTGCAGCCAGATGGAAACCTCTCCAAACCATTAACTCGTATTTTTGAGAGACACCAGGAGAAAGAAGAATTGATACTCTGCTTGGAGCCCAGGAAACGGGCAGAGGAGAGCCAGGGAATCCAATAGTGCAGTTTCATTTCAGTCTAATTATCTTATTCCAGGATTTTAAAACCTGAACCACACCAGCCATAACAAGAATACAAACAATGAGACGATCAAATCAGCTGAGCTTCCTTTCAGCAAAGGTGACGGCTGTGCGGGAGGTCCAGAAGCTGTACAGGTCAGAGCCTGACACATGCAAGATCGGGAAATAACCTAGGAGAGAAAAGTTGGAAAATAAGTCACTGTAAGCAGCTCACACAATACATTCTCCTGTTTGAAAAATGGAAATACCGAAGGATCAGGCTTTAGTCAGTATTTTAATTACCTGGGGGACGGAATAAAGAGATTCTTAGTGAATGTTTGACAACGCAAAAGAGGCAGAACCGGAGAGCTCAGAACTGCAGTTCAAAATTATTTTGAAAACTTTGAGAAACAGCAAGAAAGGAGAGGGGCGAAATTCAGTGTGGTAAAATAGAAGCTGCTTACCCGGGTTGCAGTAATCCATGGAGAATGGTAAGCGGGAGGAAGACAAGAGCCAGCCACGGACAGAACGTGGAGGGCGGTGGTGTTAGAAGGATAACTAATCAGATTCGTTTGGCAGAAAGACGACTGGGGGACTTCTTTTGTTGTTGGTTTGGTTTTTTTTCTCCCTCCTCTCCTAAGAAAATCCCAGATTTCCTGTGGAGTCTGTAAAAATTTCTACTATTGGAGACATTTAAGAACAGATTAGTCAAACACCTCCACTAGCAGTAGCTAGGACTTTTCATTGTGCCTTGGGGTGAAAAGCAGAGTAGAGAACGCCTGAGTACTTTTGAGATTTATTTTATGTGAACATTAACCCCTATTTCCAGTGACTAGCTGGAATTTCAAAACTTCTACATTCCAGTATTTCATTTAATTGCAGAGTTTGAAGTATTTCTAAAAGGTCTTGAAGATGCTGTAGCAATAGACTCTTTCTTTACTCTGCAAACTGAAATACTACCAGCTTCTAATAATAAACAGACATCCTTTAGAGACTCCGTGAAGTGTGCATGAGGAGGGCATTTTTCATCTAGATTTCTCCCTCCTCCTGCAGCAGGTTGAACATAGTAAATTTTAAGTTTTATTTTGCAGTGTTGCCTGTTCCAACACACAATAATCCATGAGCCAGCCCCAAACTGCATTGGTGAGACGGGACAGGGCAGGAGGGGGGAAAGGAGGGGAAGGCGACAGCCAGGCTTCTCACAGTACTTTTGAGACCACACTTCCACTTTTTTAGTGATATTTCTTCCTTTGAGAACCTCTTGACGCAAAACATGGTTTGCATCATTAGTTCCATTTTGGAGTTCTTAAAATCTGTTGCACTGAAACTGTGAGCAAGTGCCATATGATCATTGTACCACAGAGGCGCAAAGGCTCTGGGATCGGAGGGGACATATCGCAAATACAGGTCCAGAGCGCAGAGCACCAGGCAGAGCCCCACATCGTTCTCTGCTCAAGACAGGTCACTTTTAAGTGAGATATTAAGACCAATTTATTTCATACGCTGATTTCACACAACATTTCAATTTTAAATCAAACCTGTGCAGTCTAAAAGGCGCTGACTCAGCATACTACGTGTTCCTGCTGCAGCGAGAGCTGCATTCCCCTCCTGTAAAGAGCGCCCATGGACTTCCTCGGCACAGCACTGCCCGAGTGGCTCCTGTGACAGCATCCAGCAGCGCGGGTGGCGGCGGGGTCAGACGAGCTCAGCAGAGCCACAAACGCAAACCAGCGCGCAAGCAGGAGAGAGAGACAAGCGCGCAAACTTGCAAGTCAGGGTATGGTGACAGTGCCCGTTGAGAGCAGCAAACGGACACGTCCTCGGCGTCCCACACGCCTCCTTGGCCCCGCACAGCCCGACACAGCTCAGCCAGTGCCACCCCTGACCTCCCCAACGGGAAGACCCCAAGTCCAGATCCTTTGCTGGAGCTTCAAATTCTCAACTCCACACTTCCCCACTTACAAATAGCTGCCAGGCTATTCACAGTAGCGAAAGATGAATTATCCTGCTTCCTATTTTCATAGGGAAATGGGAAGATCTCCCCCCACCTACTTCAATCCTGCACCGACTTTGGAACTGAACAGAAGCTTAGACTGACTTTGTTTCAGGCAAGCTGAAGGTGCTTCGTCCTTCAAATTAGAGTGGGTAATTACTTTTCTTTAAAGGGACTTGATATAAGTCAAGTTGCATTTTAAAACAGGACAAACAAAGAGTATCTTAAATGGCCATGTTAAAAGCTAAATTAGCATTATTTAGCATTTAACTGGTAAAGCTTCAGCCGTGAGGTTGTCCTACCTGCACATCAGACCCAACAAACGAACAAAACCGCCTTTGCCCGCAGCTACGCACGCAGTTCTGTATCACGCAGATACAGAGAGCTTGTTTAGGTACTGAGGATGACCTACTGAATTGGGTATTCCACCCAGAGTACTTCCCTGAGAAGTTTTGTGTCTAGAAACAAAATGTAAAATCAGCCAAGTTCCACAACACCCCGTGTCTTTCCAGTGTTTTGTGAAAAAAAAAAAAAAAACAAAACCAAAAAACCACCTCAGAATACGACGAGCCCAGACAGACCACTGTGACAGAGCAGGGAGATCGCTTTTGCTGCTCAGACGAGCTCAGACACCTGTGTGTTGCACTTGAAACAGTGCCAACATTTAATTTACGCAACTTGAGTAATTCAGAGCTTGTCATTAAAGTTATGCTCTCAAAAGCCACCATCTTTCCACGGTGGCAGGGAGGACACTACATTTTCCACATTGCAATGGTTTGACCAGGACAGTTAAGAAATTTCAGAGACGAGACATGAACTCATACTTCAGAGAGGAAAAAAAAAAAAAAAAAAAAGGACACAGACACACACACCTTCAAAAGTACAATTTCCTTCTGATGCAAGTCAAGTTTAGGTGCGCAGATGGGATCTATGCACACTCTGCAATTAAGTCTTAGCGCAGTTTAACACACAGTACACTTTCATGCATCTGACTGAATTCCAGTCTCTGTCCATACACAGTTTGACAGAGCTCAGTTAAAATACTGAACCAGACTTTAAAAATGCAGTTCCTGTCTCAGTCTTGCCTCTCAGTTACTGTCCTGCTTCACAACATCACAAGATAAAACCACTGAAGAAAACAGAAGCTGAAGTAGTAAAAATTCAAAATGTTAAAGCAGATGAGAATTTAGGTCCTCTGACTTCAAGCACAGTTAAAAATCCACCCTATACATCCACCACTTCCCTCCCCCTCCCTCAGGAGCAGCACTGTTGTTGTATACTGTCTTTGAAGCGCTTATTTGGAGTGTTTCAGGACCCGTCGAAGCGCATTAAAGGGTTTTTTTAAACCAATTGAGACAGATATGAGCACTCCTGAAGGAACTTGGTGCAGTGTACCCACGTATACCAGGGACCTTCTCTGAAATTGAAGATTCAAGTCAGGCACTTGACAAACGATGACAGCTCAGCCACAGACACAGCAACGTTTTTGCTTGGCATGCTACAGCAGAAACTTTATTCAGTTCATTTTGAAAATATTTGCAACCAAAATTTATTTTTTGTAAACTCACAGAAATAAGCTTTAACATATAGGCTGTATACAACTCAAATACAGGTAATACTTTTAGCAATAACTTACAGATACAAACTAATGATAAACTACAATTTCACAAAGAATTGTAAACATTTTGCACAATTGTCAGTCCTTTCTTTTAGGCAAAGTGCTCTTTTGATGACAAATAAATTAACACACACATAACTAGAGTGGACTACTTCCAGACAATACAAAAAGGTGTTTAATAAGGCTTGTAAACAATGTAATAGTTATTTATGCAGAATCCATAAAAGTGTCTTGCAGGCTAAATATACTTACATACCTGGGCAGCAAAAATGGTCTCAAAAATGCTTTAGATGTTAAATAAAAAGTTAACATTAATATCTTCCCAACGGTATTTTTAATACACAATAAATGCCTTAAGAATACATCCTTAATAGCTTATATCCCTGACAGAAAGGAGTTAGGTGTGACTGATGGGCAGCTGTGTCATCGAGTGGGGTAGCAAAGGCTGGAGTCCGAGAGCTGTCGGTGAATGAGCTACAAGAACAGAAGCATTTACTGCTCAACACCAGAGGCAGAAAGAGATTATCAGCCAGTAAACCCCACCAGGCAATAACAGTTCACCGGCCCCGACCACCGTGGCTGAGCCTCCCCTCGCCCAGCAGTCCCGCTCCTCCGCCCCAGCCCGCCCCGCGCCGCCGCGTCGGAGAGAGACGGGCTCAGGCCACACACGTGGCACAGCCTACTCCTCCCAAAGCCTTCACGGCCTCTCCTAATCACAGATCTGAGCCAAATGCGTTGACCTGCGGGTCACGAGACACTCTACGACTGAAGCGTTTTTGAGCGCTGGGCACCCTGCACCGCTCCAGTCCGCAGTGGTGCCACTGGGTTGGGTACACACCAACGGTCATGGGGCGCGGGTAGTCACCAGTTGTCATCAACATTATTAAAAAACGTGGCACCGATGTTTAAACGAGTGTTTGATTTCTTATTACTAGTATCCGTAAGTCTGCAGGAAACGCAGAAAGCGGTCTCCGCACCCAGACCTTCAGCCACCCTCTTACGGCGAAGGGCTGCGCTTAAGCGGCACGCTCCTCAGTGAGGGGCGGGCAGCAAGGGCAGCGTTACGGTATTCTATAAGGAATACTAGAAATCAGAAATCCATGAAGTTTCTTTAGTCGGTACGTGGCAAACCGTTCTTGCCACAGTCAGAAATGGCTCTATGTGGGCACGCAGCGCTGTCACACCTACCGTCCATATAGCTGTGCAGAGCCGTCAACATAGTCCCATCCTGGGGTACGTACGCGGAGTACGCC
Source organism: Vanellus vanellus (assembly GCF_965231255.1). Classification (NCBI taxonomy): domain Eukaryota; kingdom Metazoa; phylum Chordata; class Aves; order Charadriiformes; family Charadriidae; genus Vanellus; species Vanellus vanellus. Next base: position 82,568,146 of record NC_138910.1, on the reverse strand, counting down.
ATTTCTTCCAACATGGGCGGCGACAGCCTGGAGGGCTGCGCTGCCGTGACAGGAGCAGTAGACGAATGATTAGGACTAACGTGTTTCTTGTGGCGCGCTCTGCAATTTTGAAACCACACCTGAAAAGGGGGAAACATTTACATGTTGTTGACAGATTGCACTGTTTCAACATCAGCATAACGGAAACCTCAGCGTTCTAACTTCAGCTGAATTCAGTTGGTTATTTGGGCCTTTATCGTCACTCCGACAGTCCGTGTGAAGCAGCATTCGTTCCCAGTATAGCCGGTGCCTCAAACCAGCGGGGCCAAGTCAGGACGGCTCGCGCGGCGACCACAGCCCAGCGCAGCGAGGGGCTGAGCCCCAGCACCCGCCAGGACACGGCCGACAGCCACGCAGGGCCTTCACAGGGCACCCGTTTGACTTTTCACGTGGAGAAGTGGGCGAGCTTCCACTTTTTTAAGGCTTGATCGCAGCTGCCTCGTTTCTTTACAAACACTCTGTCAGTCTTCCTGGCTGGAATTAGCTACAGGAACTGCAAACTTATTTTTATTTCTATAAACATATGAATGTATAATATATATTATTTTAAAAATCGTATTTATGTATAAAAAAAGCCCATGCATATAATGTTTGCTGAAAGTCACCTTCAAGTAAAGATTCTAATTTGTGTTTCTCTCCATTTTGGGTGGCACGGGTACCTATTTTAACTCCCAACGTGCCATTATCACAAACCATTTTCAAAAAGAGCGCAGGTCTTAAGAACGGGCTACTGAAGTCAGAGATTTGTATTTAGAAGAGCTTAATGCCAACTTCTGTACTATTTAGGCTGAGAAGTTTCTTCCTGGAAGATTATTGATCCTCCAACCCGCAAGAGGAATACAGCAAGTTTTCCAAGTTAACATGTTTGTTCTAGACTTATTCCTGACTAAGGATGTTGTCTGAAGTTACGGTAAAACTGCCAGAGATTAGATCTTTTTCCATCTCAGAATAACTACATGGAGAAAACCGTCGTTAAGCATTTCCCGTGGGTGAGTAGCAGACCTCGTCAGTCACGTAACTCAGCGCAGTTACCTGTATGACGCGCCTGCTCAAGCCTGTTCTTTCTGCCAGTTTCTGAAGCGTTTGTGCATCTGGATTGTTGTCCTGGGCAAACTGTGCTTGCATAACCTGAGGAGGCAAGACAGGAGAAGGCAGGGTTTTGTGAGCAGCCCCGAGCACAGCGTCAGAGACTCCTCTCGGCCACGCTCCTACTCCTTGTCTGTTTTTAGGAGACTGTTGTAATCGATAGTCCCCAGGCAGTCCCCAATACATTAAGGAAAAAAAAAATAAAATTCCCCCCCAGCCAAAACACAAGCCCCTTATTATGCTTCACTGAACTGAGACATTTACCAGAAATGAAAGAAACTAATTCTGCTCGGCAGTAGTAAAAACGGGAGGAGGTGCTCTGTTGCGACTGCGTTACAAGGACTGTGGGGCAAAATCCCCCGGCGCAGCAATTCAAACACGCGTGAGAAAGAGAACGTCTATAGCGGCAGCCCACAGTGCGCGGAACTTCGATCCACCTCCCTCAGCCCATCCGTCACTATCTGCATCTTGCGGAGCCGTGTAACCCCCGCTCCGGCTGCACGGGGGGCGCAGGAACCACGAGGCCCTTCATGCCTCGTTTACCTTTAATGGACCTGAGGAACACTGGGGCTCCACCTTGACTGACCTGCTCTATGGAATTGTTTGGTTACACTCATCTTTTTACAAAAATTGAAGTGAACACTTGTCATTAAGACATGAATTATGTTTTTTCTGAGGAAGTAGATGTCAACTTGGCCTGCAGCCTGGGCAGTTTTAGAGCCTGTAAGAGTTTACGTTATTTAAGTAAGGCTTCGTGGATTTCTGCAGAATATCTTCAGCAACATGGTAAACTGTAGTTTCTCACTTCTGGATTTTGTCCCTTGATGGTCTGCAATTTTTGCCTGGCTTCACCTTTGAAGATTCAGACAACTCTCCACATTCAGAAACGCTGAAACTATTTACTTTCCCACTGTTTCATACCAAGACATCAAAAAGCACGGACATCCTTTGGCACAGGTTCTTCACAAGGCGCGTTAGTACACGCTGCTGCTCTGACGGTCACTCGTCCCTCTGACGCTTCTCTTCGGGGAAGCCCAGCCTTACACCAGCGTCGAGGACAGTGGCAGAGCAGACAGCACGTGTCAAGAGGCCCCGAGGTCTCCAACACCCGCTGACGCAGGTTACAATCTGTGTCCAACGGGAAGAGAGGGGAACACAGGAGCTTCACCACCTGCAGACAGGCAGGAGACCTCGATACCACTCCTGCCCCGACGGCTGGGCCGGTGGCCCCTCCAGCCACTGCCGGGAAAGAAAGTGCCCTTCACGGGGTCCGAGCCTGACACCCAGAGCCCCCGTCCTACGCCCCAGGCAGATTATTCCTAACACGCTGCTTTTGTATTACCACCGCATTCTGTTGCCAGTCACGGCTGGAAGAGCAAAAGCAAGCTCTGAAAGGCCACACGCCATGTTGTATAGCGCTGCTTAGGTGCCTCACGTCTGTTCTTGTACCTCAACTTTAGTTTTTCTCAACTGCTTTTGCCACAAACAAGAGGACGGGCCAACAAAACGGAACTCGGGCTGAGGTAGTAGAAAACGAGCGGTGTAGTGGCCACACGTGACCAGAAATCCAGAGACACGTTATAAACTGAGAGCGGGGATGCATAGCCAGGGGAGGTAGAACGCGGCGGCTCCCTTCCCACTGTGGGCTGAAACCTCCAAATCTGGTCTCACCACCGCCCCTTTCGCGGGCAGCCAGCCCCGGTCACGGCGGTTTTCCCCAGAAAGCTAATTTAAGCCAAGTGGTGATCCAGAGGGTGAAATAACTCATACTTGAGGCAGCCCAGAGCTAACCCTCGCCGAGGCAGCAACAGGACAAGATGCCCTGAAAGCGGAGCAGCGGCCGGCCCCTTCAGGGCAGGCTCGACCCTGCGGGAGGGGTTTCGATTTGGCACTTCCAGACTTCCCAGCTGCCGCTTCCCTTAGTCCTGGCTCCGGAAAGGAACACGACGAGTGGCCGAGCCTCTCGTAAGGGATATTAGAAAGAAATACTTCAGTAACGCAAGTTCAAGAACAAACTGGACAGTATGAGAATTGCTGCCAAGTGCTTCAAATGCGCTTTCCCAGAGTGGGAAAAAAGTGTGTTTTTTCCCTTAAATGTGCAGCATTAAATACTGAAGCTTGGTCTTGAAATACAACACCAAGACTATGCCGACTTCAATATATTTTTAACAGGCAAAGCTCAAAGACACTTTGAGGAAATCAGCACGAGAAGCGTTTTGGAAGGGCGGGGAGAAGGGGAAGAAAAGAAGGAAGGAAAGCAGAGTTCCTGTTGAGAGACTCTTCCTGGTGCACAGAATTATAGCCAAGACTGTGACGTATGATCTGAAAATCAAGTATTGAGGAGAACCACCTTAGAAGGAAAAAAGGCAATCAGGAAACAAATGTGCGATTACTCCCTGTCTTCTCTATAAACCACGGCAGAACAAGACACAGACACTGACGGGAGTCAACCTGTGTCCAGGTGAGCATGATCAGGAACCCACCACACTCACCCGGCTTGGAGGACACCGCCTTTCGCAGCACTTACCGAGCACTAAACAAAATTCAAACTTCCACCCTGTTAACATTTTGAAGTCATACACAGTACCCATCTTTAGTACCACTCTTCACATTACATAATTCTAGAAATATTTTGTCTTTATTATGTGTAGCAATGTAAACGCCTGATTAAATAGATTTCATCGAGCTATCAAAATAGAACAACCTTTTTATTTCCACTCTGCAGAATTACTAGCTGCCCTCAGGGAAATAAAAAGCTTGAAGAGTAACTATTCCATATGAAACTGCTGAAGCTAACGAACAATTCCAGAAACATGCTGTGTCTTGATAGTTTATGAAATAGCTTAAAACAAGCAAGCTGCTTCTTTCCCCCTACACACATCCCATTTCCTATCGGTTCAGCACCCACGTCCTGCATAAAGCTGAACTACGCAAGTTTTTAGCACTGCCTCTACCTGGAGTTGATCTGCTGTGAAGCTGGTCCGAGCTCTTTTTGCTGGTTTTGGATGATTAACATCTTGTTCTGTTAATAATGCTCCTTCCACACTAATCCCATTACCTGAAGCATTAAAAAGAAAACACCACCGTCTGTTAAACGTTCAAAACGATGTTATTCGTAAGTCAGACTGTCCTCCAGCAATAACCAACAGTTATTCAGCCAGCTGAATTTCAGCTTTAAAGAAATCCATATTCTGTTCAAAGTTAAATTGATCTGGCACCGTTACCCATTGCACCCCAAAACTCCCTTCCAAGTGAGGGGAGAATAGATTCAGCGTGATATTTTATCAACTAGATGTGCTCTTGCTTTTTTTTTTTTTTCCCCTTAGGATAGAAAACAAGTTATACAAACTTAAAAAAAAAAAGTAAAACATCAAATAATTTGCACATTATTTTAATTCAAGAACCTGTGCTTCCAGCCTTAGTAAAGCTAAGTAATTACTGCTTAATAAGGAAGATGAAGTAAACCCCAACAATTTAATTAAAACTAAACCACAAACATAGTTCTTAACAAAAGCAGCGTGTTACCGTTTTCAACTTCTCTTTTCAGATTGTCCAGCATGCAGTCGTAATGCACTCTACAAAGGACTTTCTCTTCAACCAGCGCGAACTCCTCCCCAGTGGAAAGCTGCCTTTTGCAGGAGAAGCACGCGAAGCACGCCAAGTGGTAGACGTTTCCTTTCGCCCGTCGGACCCAGTCGGTAGAGTGGATGTGCCGCCCGCAGCGGGAGCAGCGGGTGCCGTACCGCCTGCAACAACAAAGGACGTGCAGGGTGAAGGCGCAGGACCAGCTGCCCGGGGGTGACTCCAGCAGGGTCCGAGGCAACGGGGATGTGGCAGCGCAGCCGAGACCCGCAGCAAGCGGGCTGACCGCACAGCTGTGGGCTTATTGAAAAAGAAAAAAAAATTAAAAAAAAAAAAATCAGCAAGTTTGTATCTGATAGCTTAAGGCAAGACTGCTACTGAACAACAAAAGTTAGTATTTGCGTAAGGCAAAGAGTGAAATTGAAACATCTTAACTGCTACGTGAATTCACAACTCTTCATCTTTCCTTTCATAATACTCTTTAAAAAGCTGTGAGTGGGAGATGGAAACAGCCGACTGTGTTCAAAATTCTCCAAATTATTCAAATATTTCCCATTACTCTGGTAGTAGTCCGAGTTGTTATATTTAGCTACATCATCCCTCACTAATCATTCAGTTCCCTTCCGCAGAAGAAGAGGGAAAACCTGTATCTTCACAGTTGTTTCCTTAATTACCATCACATTATGATTTTAAAAGAAATTCAAATATCTGCAAGTATTTACTTTCCTACGGTGGAATATTTCTCTTTGAAGAGGAAACTAGCCACCAAGATATGTTGATTATGTAGATAAGAATTTGTCCTGAAAATCTTTGCAGGCTTGTAAGTTCGGGGTTTTTTTTTTGGGGGGTGGTGGTATGGTGTGTGGTTTTTTTTTGTTTTTTTTTTTTTTTAAAGTCCCACAAAACTTTGGTTTTCCAGGTCACAGGATTCCGTCTGCCCCCTCCCTCTCTTTCAGTGTCAAATCTGACCAGCTGGACATGATCCGTTCACTGCACAGGTGGGACTCCCATCAATAGTGCGGTCTGGGGAAGTATTAGCAATCACACAAAAATTTTTTGCTACTTTCTGGACTGAAGATTTGTATCATGAGTACTTTCAATGCCAGCACGAATCAGTGCTGGATCAGACCTTAATTACAGGATCAGACCTTAATCTTGAAGAATGCTTCATGTTCTAAATCAAATTCATCACAGAAAAGTACAACTGCTGAAAGCTTCCTTTAAAGATGACAGGATTTATTCTGGGTTGGTTTTGTAGTTCCATGTGACACTCGATGTCGTACCAGTGGAGCACTAGTCCAGAGTCATCTTCACACTACTTCGTCCTCTCTATCGGATTACCTCGGGATGATTCTGTGCACATACAATAGCTTTACAGCCCTCCTGTGGCACAGACTCCGACTGACGCCTCTCCTCCCTCCTCCCCCCTCCCCCTCCCCCTCCCCCCCCCCCCCCCCGTGTATAGAAGTAAATTGTTGTATAAATGCCGAGTTTAACTACTGAAAACAAGCCTGGCAACCAAAACCCAGAGAGACTTAACGTTCATTTTGGTTGCGGCTTAAGTGAACAGTAACAAGCAAGTGTAACGTGTTATCTAATAAAATTATATTACTGTATGATATACCTGAAATAATCAAGTTTGCAGAAGATATCTTTGTCTTTGATGTAACAGCTGGTGTGCCTTCCTAGAGATGTCCTGCAAACGCTGCACGAGAGACAGCGCACATGCCAGCAGAGGTCGTTCACCTGCAAAAACGCAGAAGGAAAATACCCCTCAACATTTGTGCTACCAATATTATATTTCTTATCTACAAAAACTTTTTCTCTATCCATACAGACAGGGCCAAAAATCACACGTACCGTGACTCGCAGAAAATTTATCTTCCAGGCAAAACATTTTTCTTATACAACTGCATGCACATTAAGGGTTAATTAATTTGATTGAGGTCTTCAGAATAAGCTTTCATGGGTTTGTAATTAAAAGCACCAGGAGAGGAAGCAAGAGATTCAAGTTCCACGTAGATATTTTGTGCCCAGTTCTGTTCTCACAGTATTAGAGTAACAGAGCGAGTTTTGGCCTCACACGACCTTGGGAAGGCAGCTAACCTACATACTTTTGTTTCCTAGTCTGTAAAAAGTCCTGCCCAACAAAGAACAAACTTTGCAAAGCAATTTGAAATTTTAAAATGTGAGTATTGAAGGGAGGGGAGAGGGGGGAAGTCTGTCCAATGAACTATGTCTTAATTTGCCAGGTTCCTGTTAGAGCACAGTTAGTGAATGGAGCGAGAGTTTCAGAACATCAGCATATCCATAGTGAAACCAGACAGAGTCATGGAAAGCAGCAGAAACCAGCAGTTTTGAACACTCACATATAATTTTGGGGCAAATAAATTGAGTGCAATTATTTTCATTTCTTCATTCCCATAAAGAGAACCCTCTGTCATGCAAACATTGTGCATCGCACATCAGCTAAATAACTTCAATAATTTGAAAACCCAAGACTCCAAGTGACCATAAAAATTAAATAACCACCCTCTGGATAATCCCATACTGTATAGGAGGAATTCTGTAAATCAAACAATGATTTAGGTTTCTCTTTTTTTTTTTTAAATTTTCTGAGCCAATTTCTCGTCTCATACCAAACAGCCCATGTATTGCCTACGGCAAAGCAGCAGATTTGAGATAATCCAGGATGTGCCTTTCATCAGAACACTGCCAGACAAACCACAGAGAAAGCGAGGTATTGACTCCAACACTCACGCTGGAATCAGCTCTTTCAGTCACTCTTCAAGTTATAACGTTGCATTTGCAGTTGCCCAACGCTCTCCCAACTATTATCCCCGTTGGCAGCCATCTTCCCATACACTGACAAATTCACAACGCGATGTAATGTGAAACTGTTGATAACAGCTGTCACCAAATTGATCCTCCCAAGTATTCCCTCAATCGGCTGCCCTGCAGCAGAGCGCGGCAGTGGCACTTGGGCTGGACCGTGCCTGCCGAGCATCCTGGTCCCCCGTGCGAAGGGTCCCCAGGTGATGCCGGTGAGGGCGAGAGGAGCCCACACGCTGCCAGTGCGCAGCTCTGCGACGCGAGCGCTGACATCCATCCCAGCCACACAAAGCTCATCTCGCTGCCGGTTCTTCAGAGCCCGACGCTCTCCCACAGAACAGGACAGCAGTAGCTTTGACAGTTGTCCCATTTGATGTCACCCGTCCACGTTCTTATTAATTTACAGGGCTGAAGCTGGAAGATGTACTGCTGATGATCAGCAAGATACACCAGTTTACCAGCACAGGTTCCTTTCTCTCTCTGCCTACGCACAAAGCAGTAACAGCTAATTTAAATTTAAGGCTAAATCATTTTGACGTCTTTTGCTCCAAGCCACATTATCCCAGTTGTTCAGACAGGAGACAGCAACGATCGGGAAAGGAGCTACCAAAATGTCCCTGGAGTTGACGGGGCCGGACCCAAGCTCAAGCCAGCTCCGCTCCCAGTCCCGCGGCGCCAGCGGGGTGCGTGCCCAGCGGGTCCCGCGGCGGCTGCATCTACCGGGACAAAAGGTGCCTGGCAGCTCCCCACACCCGCACCCCCCCACCGCAAAGGGACCCCGACCCCGCATGCACCTCCCTCGGCCTCCGCACCCCGCTCAGCTCTGAGCGGAGTGTCTAACGGTAACAGCGAGGGGGTTCAGCGGCGGTACGGCTTTCACCCTGCGGGATACGCGATGGCTTTATTTAAGGCTGCATCGAGTGGGATGGAGTGACTTCTACAGCACGATCGCCTCATCTCACTTTTGAAAGGAGAGAAGGCAAAACTCTGATCCAGGATAATTTTAATGGCTGCAACAGAGAAGGAAAATAGCCCCCCTGCCACACGTAGTAATGCTTTAAGCATAAAGTCACATGGGTTGGTTTTGTTCTTAAATGATCCTACTCAGTCCTGAACGCGAGGGGAAACCGCCCGGCAGCCCGTTCCCTCCACCCACGTTACCAGACCACCTTTACCAGGAATAACTTATTCCCGCGTTTCTCCGAGGCGCGTTTTGCTTTGAGGTTCCGGACCCCTCGCGAGGAGGTGTCTCAGCCGACACCCCTCGGGTCGCGCCGCCACCGCCCCCCCCCCCGTCGCGGAGGGCGCACCGAGGTCGTTACCGGAGCGCTGAGCGACCCTCCGGCTCCGCGCCCCGCCGGGAGACCCGGTCCGGGGGGCCCCGCACCGCCGCCGCCGCGCTCCCCTCCGGCCCTCACCGGCGCGCCCGCAGCGAGCGCCGTTCCTCGCAACCCGCCCGCTTCTGCGCGGAGCCGCAGCGGGTGGAAGGGGCGGCCAGTCGCGACAGGCGCGACAGCCCGAGCAGCCGCGGCGCGGGACGGCGGTTCGAGGCGGGGGGCGAGTTTCCCGGGAGCCCGCTGAGCCCGGCTGCGTGGGGCTCGCCGGGGGCTCTCCGCGGGCGGCAGCCGCCCCAGCGGGACGGACGGCGCCGTGCGAGCGGACCGGGCCCCGCCGGGGAGCGCCGCGGCCGCTCTTACCTTCAGCAGGTACTTGTCCACGATCTCCAGGCCGCAGCTGCTGCACACGCACTTGCTGGGGGCGCAGCCGGAGCCCGAGGCCATGGACCGCGGCGAGGAGGAGGGCGAGAGGGCGGCGGAGGAAGAGCAGGAGTCCTCGTCGGCCGCTGCGGGGCTCTCCTGCGGGGAGCGCACGGGACGCGGCGGTCAGCGCCGGGCCCCGACGGCACCTGCGGGACCCCCCCGAGGCCGGCGCGTCTCCGCGGCGCCAGGCGGAGGGGCCGCCGGGGGGGAGCGAGGAGCAGCGGACCCCGAAGCAGCCGCGGCAACCCCCCGCCCCGGGCACCGGCACCGCGCCCGCCCCCTCCCCGCCGCCCCGCGCACCTTCTCCGAGGGGCCGCCCAGCGCGGGCAGGTCCTTGTCCTCCAGCCTGCAGACGAACATCGGGTCGCTCTTCCAATACATGGCCCTGCCCTACCGCATACCAGCCCGGCGGCGGGCGGCGGGGCTGCTCCGGGACCCCGCGCCGCTCTCTGCTCTCAGCGCCTGCAGGAAAAAAAGTTTTGTTTTCAAGTGGGTGGACCTGCCTCGCTGGCCTCTCCTCCTGCGCAAAACCCGCCTTCCCAGCATGGCGGGAGCGCTCTCCCCGCCAGCGAGCCCGCGCCCGGTTTTGTGCAGGGGGGAGGGGGGAACCCCAACAACAACAACAATAAAAAAAAAGCAGCAACGAAAAAGCCCATCAGATCCCTCCCCCCCGCCCCGTTTGCCCTCACCGCTCGCCACAGCTCCCCCCGCCGCCCCAGCCCCAACAAAGGCTCCAGTTACGCTGTGCCGCCGAGGAGACAACCGCAGCGGGGACGGGGAAGGTGCTCCCCCCGCAGCCCCCAGCTCCGGCCCTGCCCCGCGGACCGCCATAAAACCTCTCATTAAGCCGAACCAGGAGCACCTGAGCGGCCCAACGGCCGCGGCGTTACTCCGCTCCCCAAGCCTGAAAGACCGCGGATGTCGCTAATTAACGGGGCCGGAGGGCGGCGGTGGCTGTCGGGCCCCCGGGAGACCTGGCGATGTCCTTCAGCGGAGGGGCCGCCCGCGGCGGGTCGCGCTTCTCCCGCCGTGGCGCAGCCGCCCCGCGGCGCCCCCCCGGCCGGAGCCCCCCCGGGCGCAGCGGGGCCGGGACGCGGCGGGGACGCAGCCGCTCGGCCGCCGCAGGTGAGGTGAGTGCGGGGGGGGCGCTTCCCCGCGCGGAGGTGCCCACCCCACCCAGGTGCTTCTAATTAACCGCGTCGTTGTGTCTCCCTCTTCCCCCTCTCTTTGTTTCAGCTCCGCCCGACGGTAGCTGCGGGACGCGCCGCAGAGCCGCAGCAAAGCGCAGCTGAGGGAATGGCCCGAACGCATAGAAACACGATAAATTTGATAAAAAAGGAATTCTGTTTTTGAGAAGCTGTACGAAAGGAGAAGCCCTGTGTTCTTCCCCGCCTAAAAATGACGATCGTTGTTTCAAATCCCGGGCCCCGATTCCGCAGGAGCGTAACCGAGCTAGCGGCGGTGCCGAGCCCCGGTAAACCCGGGACGTCCCCGTCCGCCACTCGTTTGTCCACCGCTAAACCGATCTAACCCCGGGCAGAACCTCGCTCAAACCTAGTCGCGCTGTCCCGAACGGCCGCTGCCACGGCGCGGCAAGTACCGCTGGGGGTTTGCTGGCCGCGCCGAGGCTCCGCGGTGCCCGGGCGAGCGCCGGGGCCCGCCGGGCATCCCCCCCGGATCCCGGGCGGCGGACGGACCTGTCCCGCGGCGCGGCGCGTCTTCCGCGCCCCTCCGCGTTCTGCGCTGTCCGCGGGTCGGTTCAGGGTGTTCGTGCGCGGTCGGCGGAGCGCTGCGTGTTACCTTTCGATAGAATCACCCCTTTCTGCGTGGGTGCGCCTCAAAAATACAGCAGTAGGAGCCAACGGAGCCGATCCGCGGGTTGTTCCCCGCGGCGACTGCGAACGTGCGGCGGTAATTCGTAGAGCGGTGTTGGAGGGACAACGGCGTACGGGACATTTCTCGGTGTTTCTTATTAATTTCGGAGCCCCGCTCCGCCCGGCGACGAGCGGGCGCGGCGGCCCGCCGCCAGTGCGCTGCCGGCCCGGGAACGGCGGCCCCCCCGGCCCCGCCACCCGCCACCCCCGCGGTCGCCGCCGCTCCCAGCACCGGGGTCTCCTCGGGGTGTCCCGCCGCGCCCCCCCCCGCGCTCTGCTCCCTGCGGCGGAGCTGTCGCCGCCGCCCGCCCCGGGAGATGCTCCGGGGCAGCGCCCGCCCGGTGCGCGGGTCTCCGCGGCGGCGGAGCGGGGGGCGAGGGGAGCCGCGAGGCACCCCGTTCCCCTCGGGGCTCCGGCGGCCCCGGAGGTGCTTCGCAAGGGGTGAGCGGTTGAGCCGAGCTCACTCGGGGGAGACGCGCTGTTTCCGAGGGGCGGACAGAAACGCTGCGCTGTGTACACAGCGCCGTGATCAGCGCTCTCCCCAAAGGCCAATCTAAATTTCATCGTTTCGGTTACGCGCTCTCGGTATTGTAGCGAATATTCCCAGCACCCTTTTTCTGAGGAGATGAATTTTTAGGGAATTCCCGATTTCCCCCGTCTCCCTGCTGCGGACTCCGCGCCCGCCGGAGGGATACGCGGCTCCGACGCCGCTTCAATGCCGCCGCTCCGCGCTCGGGGCGCCGGGCCCTGCGGACGGACCCCGGGGCGGGCGGGCGGGCGGGCAGGGGACCCCGCCGGGGGGCGGCCCCGGCCTGGTCCCGTCGAGGCTGGGAGCGGAGCGAGGGCTCCCCCGACCCTCCGACGCCCGGGGGGGGGGGCGCGTCTGGTTCCGATTCCTCTCTCAGGAGTACGGCAAGGGGGTGGGGGTGGGAGCGCTCATCAGCTGGGAGAGCTCTGGAATATTTGACGGCGAGGCACGGCACGAAGGGAACACCGACCGCGGGGAATTGGGGCTGTTTTAACGAGAGGGTGCTGCCATACAGACCGCCGACCGAGGCCGTGCTGAGGGTGCGCCCGGCTGAGGATGCTCTGGGGCTGCTCTGGCGAAACGGGTTCTCCCGTTAAAGCGCGGGCTGCCGAGAAATTAAAACCGGCATTGTGCTCAGCTTACGGAGAACGGGCACGGAGACTCGGCCCGCGGTACTCCCGTCCCCGGCTGGTCGAGCAGCGGAGCTGCCCCCGCATCCCCTCCGCATCCCTCCCCAGCGGCCCCGCCGCTCTCCCGGGCCCTCGCCCCGGGCGGTCCCGCTGCGGGGTCCGCCGCCCCCCGCATCCCCCCGCCGCCGCTGCCTGCCCGGCGGGGCTCGGTCCCCGCTCGGGGGGCGCAGGTGCTGCCGCATCCCGCGGTCTCGCCTCCCCCCTCGCCTACGGGCCGCCGGTCCCTGCGTGGTGCCGGGGGCGGCGCGGTCCCCGCGGGCAGGCTGTCCCGTGCCCCCCCGCCCGCCCCTCGCTGTGCCGCCGCGGGGCCGTGCGGACCGTCGGGGGGAGGTTCGGCGCGGAGGGGAGAGCGCGGCGGCTGCGGCGGAGAAAGGCCGTTTCCCTGCGGGCTCCGCTCGCCTGTCTCAGCCGACCTCCTGCACCTACGGTGGTATTTGCACACCTGCCGGTGTCCGCAGGTTTCCCACCGGTAACCGCAGCGTCCCGGGTTGTGGGGGCCGCCGTGGGCCGGGGGCGGGGGGTTCAAGCCGGCGCTGTCGGGCTCGCCCGGTGCGTTTGTATCCCCGCTGGCTCCAGCCACTGGTGAAAGCTGCAGGGTTATGCTAACCCCGAGTTCTTGCTTCTGGGCTGGTTTAACGAGAAGTAAACGAACCCAGTCTCTCATCAGTGCGTTGTTTTCCAAATCAGCGTGATGCGCTTTTCTCGGGCCAGGCTGTCTCCCCGCGGCGTGGGTCCGGGTCTCCCGAAGCTGCACACATGTGGCTTTTGTTCGCGGCTGTTCGGTGTGGAGGCTCCGTGTCGCTTAATTGTGAATGACCCGACCAGTCAAAGGGAAAAGTTTCTATTTCCTAATTGGATTCCTGAGACAGTGGTTCCCTCACCGACATCCAGAACTTGATGCAATTTGCCTTTTTTTTTTTTTTTTCCCTACAGGAAAAAAATCTGGGGGCTGGAAGGGGGAGAGGCAGAGGGCAATAAGGGAGTTAGCGGGATGCAGTCCTGCAGCTTTTTAGAGCACTGGCCCTTGTACTGCAGGGGGAAGTGCAGGGAGTAATTTCGGCATCCCGGTATGTAACTGCAATAATTTTGCTTCATTTACTCAGATCTGTTTATTCCAGCCCTTGATCCCTGCACTAGGAACAGACTAACTGGATGAAACCTGTGCCTGTTCGAATTGTTACTTAAATCGCGGTGAACGCTTTCTGTAGAAGTTGACTTTTTAAGCGTCTGTGCTGTGTCACGCTGTCGTTCAGTCACGGAAAGCGGTGGGGACGGAGGAAACGAAAGCAGCGACCACATTATGTAAAAGAGCATTCTGCCCTTAACGCACTGGAGGGCAAAACCGGAACGGCACCGTCGCGGGTCGGTCATAAACAGGCGGCTGCGGCGCGGACGTGTCCCGTTCGCCGTGAGCGCGGCGAAACTCCGCGCTGAAGGCCCCGAGAGGGTCCTCCGCGCTGTGCCGTCTGCCCGCTCCATCCCTTCCCCGCTGTTTACGCCGCGAATAAACACTGCTCCGGCGGGAGACTGCGCGGCGGCGGCGGACGCGGGTGCGGGGGGAGGAGAGGCCCCTCCGGAGCTCAAAGGAGGTTCAGCTGCTTCGGCCGCCGCCGGTGGGGACGGGGACCCTGCGGGGGGGGGGGGGGGGCAGCAGGGGTCCCCTGGGGGAGCGATCGCTGCCCACCCGCAGGCTGCCAGGCCCGCCGACGGCCGGGGCCCCGGGCAGGTGTTGTGGAAGCCCGACCCCCCCCCGGCTCCCGCCGAGGAGCCTGTTCCGCGGTGCCCCGCTCCCGGCGGGGGCGGTCACCGTGACCGCGGGGCTGCGCGCATCCTCCGCGCCGTGCGGTCCGCCCGGCTCTGCCCCCGCCCGGCTCTCCTACGGCCCCGCACTGTCCCCGTGTGTCCCCCCCCCCCCCGGGTCCCGCGCTGCCGCCGCTCCCGCACTGCCTCCCTCCCGACGTCCCGCGCCGCCCCCCGCCGGGTTTCGCTCTCCCCCCGGTCCCTCACGCCCCCCGGACGCCCTGGGGCCGCCGGGCGGAGGAGCCACCGGGGCCAGTCCCGCTGCGGCGGCGGTGGCCGCGGGGAAGCGACGCTGGGAGGACGGCGGTGGTACAGGAGGAGGGGACAGGCTGCGACGAGACCGCCCGGGAGCTGGGGGGCGGCCGGCCCCGGCGCTGGGGGGCGACCCCCGACGGGCCGGGGCTGTCGCCGCTGGGGGGTCCCGCGGCCCTTCCCGACAGGCGGGCGGCTCGTCGGCCTCTGGCGGGTGCCCCCCCCGGAGAAGGGGTCTGGAGCTGGCAGGGGACCCGGGGCAGGCGCCCATCGCGGGCGGGCTCAGCCCGGCGGGGGGGATCTTCCGGCGGGACCCGGAGGGTGGCGGCTGCCCCTGTCCGCCCCGGCCCCCCCCCTACCGTCCCAGCGGGCCCGTGGGCGGCAGGGCCCGGGGCCGGCACCGCTCCGCGGATGGAAACTCCCCTGCCCCACAGCAGCGCACACGCTTTTCAGAGAAAAATCGTATTTGCCACGTTGGGGTGAAAGCCCGCGTTGGGATGCCCGAGGCCACGGGGGCCTCAGCCCCCCCTTCCCACGCAGAGACCGCGCACGGAGCACACCACAGCCTTAGAAACGCGCTCGCTTGCGCTTGACGGTTATTCGGGCATTCTAAGCTCAGTTTTTCAGGGCTCAGCTGCAGACGGGTTCGTGGGACTTCTCAAGGAGTGCTGAGCTTGGTGGAAATCAGGAGTGGAGGAGATGTGCTACCTCTGACGCCTTAATACCCCTGTCCCCCTAACCGCTACCCACTGCTGAAAATTCTGGCCCTTACGCAGAGGTCTGAATGACTTTGGTTGCTGTATGATTACGGACAGGACACCTCTCAGAGCACGTTACAATGAGTACCTCGTTGCACACCCAGCGCTGGGGCTTTCTCCTGGCGTATCCCTGCGAAGGACTGTTCCGGACAACGTGAATTAAAGGGCAGATTCGCTCTATTTCAAGATGTAAGCTTCCAAAGCCTTCCCCAGCTCGTTTATGATTTTGCATGTTGATACAATGTTCAGCACATGTATTAAAATGAAAATGTCTGTTAAAAACCAAGCACATTTGGGACTACATAGCTGAAGATGTTTTGTTTACTAAGTGGACAAGTTGGGGAGGGAGCTCATGAAAAAAGGTGATTCATTCATACTCAATCTGAAAACCACAGCAAACCTCCAGAAACAAGATCCCGGTTTGCTGCCCACAGGTCGCAATTGCCAAAATGTTTGCATGTGTCTACACGTAGGGAGGGAATGAAGATTTACAGTTTTGTGACTGGTGTGTACAAAGTGCTACTGTAATTCTCCGAAATAAAATACATTTCTTTTGAAAGTGCAGAGGCTGCAGGTGTTCAGTGTAGCATTTTAAGTAGAAATAAGGAATCTTATTCCTCTCTGTGTTTCTCTTTTTTACGCTGATATGGCTACATTAACCCTTGACTGACACTCACAGAACTAAGCGGGGAAATTTTACCTGGTGCCAGTGTATTGTTGCTCTAGAGGAGAATGAAATACAGACAGCGCATGTTTCTGCCCGGACGTCTACTTTTGTTGAGTTTAGTGCTTGAAAGCAGTCCAGTACTTCTGGGCAGGGGACAAGATAGGGGAAACGTCAGGTAAGTTTAATGCAACTCCCTCTGACTACCTGCTTGTTCTGAGCAGTTTTCTGAGATTAATTTATCTGTTCGCACGTGAAAATTTACAGTGTGTCTGTGATCTGTGAGCACACTGCAGCTGTAGGAAAAAGCTCTGTGCTGTGGCACCTTGGCTATAACTGTTGGGGATCTGCATCCAGTCCTGGTCCTGCTGCGGTCAGCACCACCCCTGGCCCTGGCGTCTCTGCTGTCGAAGGGCAGCAAGGAGCTGTTTCACTGAGCATACATTAAAAAAAAGGAAAAAAGTATCAGAAGAGATTGATTACTTAAGCAGTGCATTAAACAGTACCTAAGATTTGCTGGTTGTACATATAGGAGTAGCCTTGGTTGCTGCACTGCTCTACACAAAACGGCTTTGCAGGGCCCAAGAGCCATCTCTCTACATGATACTCTCTATATGATACTTTCTATCTGATACTCTTGATATGATACTCTCAATCCTCTTTGTACTCCACAACAAAAGTCTGACAGAAGATTAATTTTTTTTACTGGTGATCTAATGATATCTTCTGTTCATTGCTTCAGTTTGGGATTGCGAGGAGAGAGTGGCAGAGGGAATCACTGGAGGTTTTAAAGTCGACTGTTTGTTTTAATCTGTGCAAACAAACATTCAAAAATGAGTCAGCTCTGGCTGATTACCTGGAAAAAGCTTTACATAAAGCAGCACTTCACCATCTAATGTTTTGCTGTTCCTTAGTACCATCTGAATGTCGGGGCTTGAGCAGGAGAGAAATTATTTTTCTAACTCTCAGGGAGAGAGAGTTTAATGGGATGAAAGAAAACTTAGAATTGAGTGGAGCACTGACTTGCTGTCAGGGTTGTACAGACGATAATATTGGCGCTATTCTGCTGCTGTGTTATAAATACCCAAAGATCCTCAGCAACTGGCTGCTGGCGGCACGGAGAGGCAGGTTTACCATACGAAGGATCCTATGGGCCCGTGCTCGGCACCGCACAAAACTGCAGACGTGGTCGTGCCCCGCTCGTGACCACTGGAAGGCTCCCGGTACGTGGAGTCCTGCTGGGCTGGAGCACACGGTTTGGCAGGTGGGGAGATGGGTCCCCCAGCGCCCGCCGCCTCGTGCCCGCCGCAGCGGCAGCCCTGCTGTCATCAAGGTCTCTTTGGTTTTGCCTCTGATGTGCCGTAGGCATAGCAGGAGACACGGCCCTACTCTGTCTTGTTTTACTGTTTATACGCTACAGTGATTTTTGCTATGTTTCCACGTCTACTTTGCACTGTTATTTTGAGAACCTGCATTTTTTTGTAAGACAAAATCATAGAGAGTTCAGACATGGAAATGACATTTATCCTGTCTTCACTGCATTCCATTTGGTGTGTCTGCAGTTCATGACAGTGTTTTGGGGGGATTTTCATACTGGTGGCTGATCGTGCCCCACGTTCTCACGGAGGAACAGGCCAGGACATATGATGCTGCTCTATGTCTGAATGTTGGTGTTAGATGGGATATGCAGGATCCCACAGCCATATCTCAGACAGACAAATCTCTGCAGAGGGACAAGAGGAGAACATATGGATTCTATTCAGTGCTAGAAGCTCTGAATGTGCTATTCAGTGACGATACGTGTGGCTAGATGATACATACAAGAAGAACGGAGTCTGGCCAGACAGCTATTGCATCTGAAGACCAAAGAAGGGAAGGACTCCTTCCCATAAAGAATGACTGGTGAAAATAGGTTTAGGATGATGATTGGTGCAGCAGATACGTGAAATCATTAAATGTGCGGTGCCTGTCTAACCACAAATAACTCTTCTGGAGCAGGCAGAGGCAGTAGCTCAGACTCATCCCTGCAGTAAAAAGGTGACGGGTCCGGTCTATGACAGCACTTCTTGAGTGGACACAGAGTTCACCGAAACACTTGCCAAACTGACGGACGGGGTACCTTCCCCACTGCCTGCTGCCCTGTGTGTGGGTAGGAGCTCTCCCTGCAAAGTTTCTTCATTCCTGCCGTCATTGGCCATCTGAAGAATTTGAGGTTAACATTCACTGCATCTCTTGTGCATCCCAGTGGAGCAACATTTGCTCTCTGGTGCTCAGGTATCGGGCTGGCTGAAGACCACCAGCTTTTGGGAGATCCCCTTTCTTGGGCTTCTTCTCACGTGCAGTGCAGGCAGCTGCACTCGTCAGGCTATCCCACAAATCCTCTGCTTCATGCTGCATTTCTTTCCTGCTTTGTGGCAGGGTTACGGCTTCTGGGCCGGGACTTGCCCCGTGGCTCTGGCCACAGGCATAGACGGGACTGGTGTACATCAGCGGGCGGGCGGCTACAGTGTCCTCCGTGTGCGCAGAGCCGGGCTAATCTGGAAGACCTAACAGAGATTAATAACCCTCTGACCTCGGGTGATGTGGTGTGTGATGGGAGGAGCTGTGCCCAGGCTCCGCCAGCCCGTGCTGTCACATCACCCGCAGCGCAGGCGTCACCGCTGCGGCGGTCCTTGTTGGCCTCTCCTGGCTGAGGGCTTTGGGACCCTCCTCAAATGGGGTCTGTGGGCCATGGGGCTGGTAGTTCCTGGGGCACGTGCAAAGCCCTCGCTAGAGAGGTGAGCCTGGGTTCTGGGCGGTGCTTAAAAACGACCAAAGCCGGCTGCGCGGAGGGAGGCGCCTGCAGGAGCGTCAGCGCCGGCTCAACACCACATTTCTGTCCATCTGCTTTTCTAACAAGTGTCTGACCTTCCTCATCTGTAGGCAAATGTCTTTCTGTATATTGGGGTTAGAGTTTCCTGCCACTCACCGTTCCAAACAGCAGATCCTGTGTAATCATCCGTGCACAGCCCTGATAATGCTGTTCCCAACCAGAAATCCCAGGAAGCCGTGGAAGTATTTGCCTTGGAATCAGTGGGGACCATGTGCTCTACACCTCTCAGCTCACACCAAATAAAAAGCTTTATTTTGTTTTGCCTGTATCTCGATGTAGCAATTCATGATTAGGATTTAAAGAGAGGACTTAAAATGACTTAAATGTGTTTAGTGTGCTTCTGATTTACAAGAAAATAAATCAGAATGGGATTAATTCATTTTAATTTGTTGTTATTACTAATCATATGATTAAGACCTCAAACACAAAAACATTTTTATTCGAGCAGAAAAAAAATGTTTTAAAATAGGTATGTAAGAGAAATAGAACTTATTCTCAGGATCAATCTTAAGAAATAACATTACATATATTGCTGGATCCTGCTTTTTCTGCAGTTCACATCACTGAAGTTCTGCTCAGTGCAAGAGGAGCTTCCCTTCTTTGGAGCTCTGTTGTCTTTCAGGGTTTGTAGAGATGCTATGGTGAGTAGACTGCTTTTACTATAAGTGAAAATTAGAACCAAGTATGTTTTCACCAGTTTGATTTGGCAAATGGACTTGGTGTGTAAGCGCCAGTTGCATTTTGGTCATAAGAATAGTCAACATGGGGCAGACTGCTCTGCAAGTGCATCTTCATGGTTTCACCAACCACAACATCTCTGGTGTTGGCAGAGGAGCTGCGGTAGGTAATTCCTTCTGCCTCACTGTCAGAGGACAGTGATACACTGGCAGCAGAAAGTTCATGATTTTGAAGATCAGTGGAGGTCAGACGCGCCCAGAAAGTGTATTCGTTAGGGTTTGTGTTCGCCTTTAGCAAGGTACACGTGAAGATGTGCAGGGAGGCTCCAGAGGAGCCAGAGGGTCCAGAGGAGAGAAGAGTTCTCATCTTTTCCAGTATCATCTGAAGCACCGTCCTCCTACGCTGAGAGCCCATGGGCCATATTGGTGCAGGATTTGTCTGTTCATGGCCCTCTTTCTGTTGTTATAGGTGTGAGGTAATATCCAGGCAAAAGCACAGGCTCATGGATCTGATGCGAAGTGCTTCAAGGACCGTGATCAGGAATGAAGAAGGAAACAGAATTAGACCAGCTCAGTGAAGAGAAGCGATGCTTTAAATGTGTTCTGGCCTACATATGTATGCTTCCTTCCATTTAATTTCCCAAATCAAAACAGTTATTTTAGGGAAGCACTGGAAGAGTGATGGATCCAGTTAAGGGGTGTAATATCTTCCTCTGCAAATGGGATACCGGAGGGAGCGGTTATTTTAAGGTTGTGTGCGTACAGTTCGCAATACTAATAAACAGTCCCGGGGACAGATGATGTGCGCACACACGCGTCTGAGAGCTGGCTTCATAGTCGGCTTTTCACTGTCCATTCAGCGCTCTGCCCTGCAACCCGAAACCCTGGATTCCAGCAGCGGTGCCTCTGCGCCTCCTGCGAGGGTTCAACAATCTGAAATGTGCCTCTGAAAAATAACGATTGAGACCCCCGTGGCCTCAGGTGAGGCTTACCCTGCGCAGGGTGGTGACAATGCATCTGTTGACTTCGATGGGGACGGGACTGGGCGCATCGCCACCGGCCCGGGACAGTCTCTAACCCAGGGGGTCCCTGCGTGACTCGCTGGCAGTGCCTCCCACGGTGGCTTCTGCCATCTCAGTCACTCGCCTCATCCGTGGGTATTCGGCGATGGGGGGTTTAGCATGATATCCAGTTCCAGAGTCTCGAATGGAAAATGTGCTCTAATACCCAAGGCGCGTTGCAGCTGTGTTGTCAGAGGTGCTGCGCGCTGTCCCTCCTGCGTGCCGGCAGCCCAGCGCCTCTGCCCGCGGGAGCCGTGCTGGGTGGCCGCGCTGGCCACCGGCGGGAGCCCGGGCAGGCTGGGAGCGTGCCCGGAGGTGGCCGGCGCTGAGGGTGCGGGCTGTCGCGTCGGGGCACGAGCACTGTGTGCTCGCACACGCTGGCTTCCCCTGGGCCCTTGTGTGTGTACGGCGGGGGTGAGCCAGCGCGCGGCACGGAGACCGGCCGCTTTCGCAGAGGGAAACGGGGTGTGTAACGCTGCAGTGTAGATCTATATACGCGCTGCTTTTGCGGTGTGTGTACCGACCTGCTTTGCAGAGAGTGATGCCTGTTTTACTCAGCTGGGCAGAACACCCTCTGGGATGTTTTGAGGCTTTTTGGCTCACTCTGTACACGGCAGGCCAGCCTTGAGGTAAACCATCCCCCCGCCTCGGAGTCACAGTGGTTCAATTTACTGCATTTTCAGGTAGTTCACACTCCCCTTGATTTTGTCTTTCGTTCCTAAGAAAGGCCACCTTAGACAAAGGGTTTGGTTCATGTAACGTGTGTTACTTACACTTTTGGATGCAAAAGCTCCTTGCGTATTTAGTGATGACAAGCGTAGAAGTTCTGTGTTTAAAAGCCAAACCGCAGCACCGTTGCCGTGAGAGCCCCGCGATCCGCACTGCCGCAGCGCCCGCCGCCTTCCGGCTCAGGGATAACCACAGGGTTGGTCTTCTCTCGGCAGATTCTAAGTTTCTCCTGGAAGTATGCATGTACACAGATGAAATACATATGTTTGTCTGCAAAGGAATGGTTATGCTGACATTTCAGATATGCTGAGTGAAAGAATATAGTCCATAAATACAGGCAAATGATTCAAAATGCAGCAGTGCAGGTATAGGACTTTTAATTTTGTAGTGAAGTTTATGATTTCAGCCTTTTGTTCTGGAGCAGTTTTCTTTTTCTTCTACATTTCCTGTGATCTCAAATTCTGAAAAAAATAATAAAAATAAGTGAACAGTCTGATTAACAGTCAAAACACTATTGAAATGTTGATCTTATATTTTACAGTTTCTGTACATTAAAAAAATGGACATTTCAGAACCTGAAAAAAATAGGTAGAAATATAATGTTTTGTTTTACAGCAAATGCTTTCTCTTCATGTTTATTTTAAAACTAGTGTTACTCAAAAGTGACATATTTTTCCCCAAATTATTTCACTTCTGACAAAGTAGGGTTTTCTGAGGTGCGTGTGTCCATCAGAAATTTTCTGAGCGGTGCTGGTGTAAAGTCATAATTGTATTTTGTTTCCAGATGAGGCCCCATTTGTTTAACCAGTTGGCTGAATTTTGCCTGTGTTGTGTTTCACGTGTGAGTCTTCCTCTGACATGGCGGGGTCTGGCGGTGGGGTGGAGGATGGGCCGGGATGGCTTTGCTGGTGCGGGAGCGGAGCTGTGGCCGCAGCGCTGCCCCAGTAAACGGCCGTTTGGGCAGAGGGCCGGGTGAGAGCCGCATGCCAGCCGGGCTGCCGCAGGGGAGACACACACTTAAAAAAAATTATCTTATGTTTTCAAGTTAACCGCTGCTGGAGGGATTAGCAGATTAAATGCCGTTCATCCCATCTTTATCTAATTTCAGCTGTTGTACTGTCAAAATATTTTCCTATAAAATATCAGGGATCAGGTGGCACTGCTGAAATCCGGGGCATTTTTCTGTCGCCTGGAGTAGGCTGGTCTTCGCTGCTGTGCTGGGGGCTCAGGAGAGGAGGAACTTGCACATTTTCTCCAAATCTATTACCAATGTGCCGAAAAGCAGCCGCATTAGTGGCAGCCTGGGAGTCAGCGAGGACGTGTGGGACACTGTGCCGTGCGTGGGGGGCACAGGCTGCTCACCCGACGGGCAGCCCCGTGTCACGGTGCCCCCTCCTGCCCGTGCCGCAGGGGACTTGCTCCGGATCCACAGATGCACGAAGCAGGGGAGGGCTGGGTGCTAAATCTGTCCGTGCCTCAGGTGCCCTGCGGGGATAGAAGTGTTTGGTTTTGGCAAATGATGCTGCCCTTCGGTGAAGGGCTCTTGAGGACTGTTCCACTACTGCCCATGGAGTGCTTGGAAAGCCTCAGCTTCAAGGCATTACTGGTATTGATCCAAAGCCAATGGAAATATCTGCATTACAATTAATGGCCTCTGGAACAGGCATTTATGGAAATGTAATATCTTATTTATTGTCCTGCTTGATACAAGAGTGCCAATGAAGGAAAGTTTTTCAAATGCCTCCAAATTACTGGCCCTTGAGCATCAATCTGCCACCTTCTTTTTCTTTTTTTTTTTGTGGGGGGTGCTTTTTGGAAGGACAGATGAGTTTTGACTCAAAAGTGAGAAGTCAGATTTAAGAACTAACATATACGAAAGAAGGATGCTGCGAGAGCTTTCCATGTGTGTGCCACGAGAGATGCTCCCCCCCTTCAGACAGACTCAGCCTACGGTCCTTCCGCGGAAAGAGCCCCTCACCACGCTCCCCTCAGACCTTAATGAGTTTAGTCTGTGGGATTTCCTCTTCCGGTGACATTATCAGAAGAAATTACCTCGTACCATTACCTGCGGCCGATGAAGGTTGACAGACCGCCCCTGGCTCTCCTCTCCCGGACTGTGTACGACTCCCCGAGACAGGAAAGTCTTGTCTGGACTTGACCCTTTGAAGTTTCCCTCACCTCCACCTACCGGCTCGCTGCAATTTCAGCCCTGTGGTCCCCTCTCCCGTGCGTTTGGGGCTGCGGATGCTGCCGTGGTTATTACAGCCGGGTGCCGTGGGTGCACGGGGGATGCTGCGCTGTGGGAGCCTGTGGGGGCCGCAGGGGGTCCCTGACCTCCTCCTGCCCAGCCCGGGGCGGCCAGGGCTGGCCTGTGGCCCACCGAGGAGGGGTGCAGGTCTGCAAACAGACGGCTGAGGGGATGCAGAACAGTTATTTCTCAGGTGATGCTTAACTTCAAAGATGTTTAAAGAAAGAAGAACATGCTGGAGCAGAACGGTCACTCCAGTGGTAATAAATGAACATCTTAGCAAAGTGCCGGACCGAGGCTCTCATGGTTGTTTCCACTGATTTCCCGCTCACCAGCCGGCGGCCAAACCCGGCTGAGGGCCTCTGGTGTCTGTCCTGCTGCCCACCGCCCCCCCAAACTCCCCTTGGTGGCCCTGGCCCGGCCCCCCGAGCGCTGGGCAGAGCTGGGCGCAGGGGGTGCAGGGTGCGGGGTGCGAGGCTGCCCCTGTCCCCCCGGCTCCTGTGTGGCACACACCTGACGAGCGCGCCGCAGCGCGGCGGCACCTTTGGGCGAGGGCTGCGGCTGAGCGGCACGGCTGGTCCGGGGGCTGGCCTGGCCCCCGCCGTCTGCCCCGCGGGCGGGCCGGTCGCGGGGATCCCCTCCGCCTGCACAGCCTCATCCCGAGTGCCCTGCTCGACGGAGGTGAGCCGCCTCCCGGCAGGCTTGTGAGACCAGCCCGGGCTTGGGCCTTTGTGAAAGAAAAAAGGTGTATGGGATCATTCATAAAACACTCTAACTCTTCCAAGAATGACTACGCGTGACGTTGTTCATGTATTTTTTATGGTGGGCAGAGCAGTGCTCCTCTGGCTGTAAAACACTGGGCTTGGCTGCCCCGGGATGCAGCAGCATCCTGCGGGTCCTGTGCCCAGGCGCAGCGCTCCAGCAGCACCAGCCGTGGCGACACGTGGGAATTGGCCGCCCACAGACCGACAGCCTGGACAACCCCAGTGCTGCTCAGCCCCATGCCACCCGGGACTCAGACAAGCCTAAATGTGTAATAGCTTGTTTTGGGGCAACAAATTGTCCTAACCGTACTCTGTGAACGCTGAATTAAGTCCTTGGTGAATGAGGGTTGAAATTAGAAGCAGCTAAGCCGGCCTGATATGTGCTGCATATTCTGTGTGCGTATACAGAACTGTTCAATATCTTCTAAACTTTCCCACAAAATCAAACACCACCCCTCTTAAGGGAGTGGTTTTCCAGCGCTTATGAGAGACAACTTGTGTGGCATCTGGGTACGCAGAACTATAGCCAAACACCGCTTGGTGACTGAATCTTTTCCTTTCCCTCTGATTTTACTTTTAAAAATTCATTGCATGGCTGTATCGTTAATCTTGAAAATTTCAGAAGGGTATATACCTCCGGAGTGTTTTCTCTGTTCAGGACTCTGCTGGCCTCACTTTATACCTTTTGGTTGTGTCCACAGCCAGGCGGTGTTCAGCCTGCGTTGAGTGACTCAGAATGGTTTCGGTTTACATCCACTTTATCATTCTGTATGTCCTATAGAATTACTGTACACAGAGTTTCAGACCTCTGTCTGCACAGCTAGATAAAGAAACATAACTCTGTGCACAAGCTCCAAGGGCACTGTAAATGCCAGCCT
The DNA here is from genome assembly GCF_965231255.1 of Vanellus vanellus. Taxonomy (NCBI): domain Eukaryota; kingdom Metazoa; phylum Chordata; class Aves; order Charadriiformes; family Charadriidae; genus Vanellus; species Vanellus vanellus. The sequence goes on along the minus strand of NC_138910.1, from coordinate 82,543,052 downwards.
TGATTAAAAACGTCTACCTTGCAAAAAACAGGGAAGCCTTTTTGCAAGATGGAGTGTCTCAACTCTGGTCTGATAATTGTGGGTAACAAAAGGCGATGTCCTGTGGCATCAGCCCTGGGAGGGTGGAAGAAGGTGCAGGAATGCACATTTCATGCCGTGAGGCTCCAGTGACGGGTTCACAGAGACTGCAGGAGGACTACCAGGAAAAAGGCACCATTGTCCTGCCTGGAGGGTACCCAGGAGAAATGCCTTTCTCCCTGGCCCTGACTTTATCCCACTTTCCCTTCATCCTCCAGGGGGGATGCGCTCTGCAGAGAGGGATTTACGGTGGTTGTCAGCAGCAGTGAGCTCCGGTATTGCTCTCTTCCCTGGCCCAAGGTGTTGGGTTGCTGGGGAAGTCTCGGTGGCTGTGTCGGGACAGCATCACCCCATCCAAGCCCCATCTGCAGGGGGATAACTTGGTGCAGGTCTCTAGCTTTCCCCTGGCTAAGGGAGGCTACAAGGGGGGTTACGGCTTCTCGTGGAGCGTTTCTCTCCATGGCTGCCGTCTCTCTAGGGGAGCAGAGGGCCTGTCCTGCTCCCAGGTGAGGCAGCCAGTATTAAACCCTGACTGGGGGACCTGCTGTGGATGCGCATTGCTGTCACTGCTTCTGATTCTGCAGCTTTCCTGGGGCTTCGTTAACCCGGTTACTTGATTCACAGCTCGGAGAATTAGTATGGTTTTCTGTAACTGGGAGGCCTTCACGTAAAGCTTGATCTTGGTGTAATTCTCAGTCAGTTTGGTAATTTTATTGGGCCTCAAAGTATTCTGTGGCTGGAGGAAATGCTCTATGTAAAACTCTCAGCTTCATCTGGTAGTGATTTGTCATTTACCATGTTTCGGGCTTGCTGCCAGCTCAGCTGTTGCCAAATGAAAGGAAGACAAGGGAATAAAATGATTATCAGGAAAAGGTTTAGAAATGTTGCAAACGAAATAAATGAAGAATAGCTTAAAACTAAGACAAGGATATATATAATCAATCACAGCAATCATGGGGGCAGGCAGCAGGGGAGTTCAAGTTTCCCTAGACTAGAGTCCTTTTCACATGGAGAACGTTTCAGTGTTATCCTTCAAATATACGTGATCAAGTGGACCACCAAGACAAAATTTCCTGTGAACCTGTAAAACCGTACTTATCTCTATTTTGTGTATCTTTATATAGGGTATCTACTATCAGTGGTTAAATAGCCTGTTGTTATTACGCATTTACTCTGCGGTGGGAGCTAAAGGTTGGGGAGGTACGAGGACAGGCAAAAAGGGCAGTCCCAAGGAGGACACAACTGTGGTGCCATTTGGAAGGAGATGCTGTCCCCGAAGGGGCTGTTTCACGGGGTTCCAGTGTCACAAGAGGCTGTCTGGAAAGTGCTGGTGGATTGACCCTCATGAGAGCCGGCAGCTGGGGGCTGGTCTGTCAGCTCTGCGGCAAGCAGGGCCCGCGACACCTTCTCCTGGCCGCGGACCTGCGAGGCTGGACCTGGCTGCTGGCCCTGGCCCTCTCTGCACTTGGCCGTCACGGATCCGTTCTCGTGGAGCTGGTGCTGTGTGGGAGGCGCCTGCTAATTTCAGCAGCCGTGTGTATGGGTCTGGGAGTCGACTGGTGTCCCTCACCTGCCGAATCAGTGGAAGAATATTTTCAAGTGGACTACCTAAATCCATAACCACTTTGAAAAAGAGTCCTGAGTTTTAGTTAATGGAAGTTTTGGTTTGAAGGACTGAGCACTATAGGTGAAAAATTTGTTTTCCATATGTCAGCTTTCAATGATCATATTTACTTTGTGTAAGGAGTTGCTTCTTTGCTCTTTCACTACTGGGTTTTGGTTTAATACACACATTTAGTCAGAATTTGTGACTTTATGTTGTGAGAAAATACAAGGTCAAAAGATAAGGGTGATTCAACAAACACTTTATCCAAATATCAGGCACTTCTAGGGCATATAAATTGTTTTGGAGACAATTCCACAGCTCTATCAGCAGCCAGCTGTGAAGGGAATTTCCTACAACTTTTAATATGCTCCTAATTTAATATTTTTTCTTCTCAGCTGTGTGAGGGAAGTCAGTAAAAAATTTAACAGAGGGAGAAACAGAGGTGTGGGGAGATTACTGGCTTGCCTAAGGTCTTACAGGACCCAGTAGTGTGTCCCGCTGTGGGTGCGCACAGGCGGTGCGGTGTGAGGATGCTCTCTCACGAGTGCGGGGCGATCACGCTGAACTCCGGCCAGGCAGGAAGGGGGTGGCACTGTGTGGAAGGGGCCATGCCAAGCACTGGCTAGGAAGGGACATCCTTTCAGTTGCTCACCTGGGTTGGGTCGGGGGGCAGGCACGCTGGGGCAGAAGCAGCTCCCGTTTATTCACGCTGGTGCAGTAGTCAGAGGGGAGTGATGAAGTCTGGGCCCGCAGCAAGAGCAGCAGCACGGTAATCCTACTGCATGGTACCTGATGTGCAGATGTGGGCTTCTTACTGGCCTTTTACCTTTTGGTAGAAAGAAGTTGAACAAAGCAGCAGCTATTCTGGTAAACTTGCACTTCTCCAGGCTCCAACTCTGCTTATAATGTCCCAGTTTTCTCAGTCCAGATATCCTCTCCACTCATGAACTGCGAGGACCGCATTTGCTCTTCTTTATCCAATGTCCTCCTCATGGTTTTCCTTCCCGTGGTTACTACTGCTACTTTCATCCCTTAGTCTCCCTTCCAAATCCACTCTTCCTCTTCCTGCCTTTAATTTTTCTCCTGCTTTGAGATGCATATTGCCTTAGCTACTTTTCCCCTGCTGTGCTAAATTGGTCCTTGAGGAAGGCAATGCCTTCCATCATCACGTATCATTGCTGATTTTCCCTTACAGAAAGGAATGGCTGCTGTCGAGGGGGTCCTGGCCTTGATGATAGGCAGCTTGATGTCTGTTATGGTTGGAGCCTTCAAATACATGAGCAAGAGAAATTTTCTTGTCTTGTGGTCTTTTTATTCTTTCTTGAAGGTGCACTGGTACACTGAGAATAAGGAACTTAAATTGAGCTGGCAGTGGCTTCTTTGTGATACCAGCATGCTGGAATACAGTTCTCTGTTATTCAGAGGGCAGAACAGTGTTGCTCTTGGTGTGAGATGCACCCCGATCCCACCAGTGGTTCTCCCCACCCAAAACCTTCACTGATGTTGCATACTTGTATGCTTTTAATGGTGGTGAGCAAGTGAAGCTATATCCTTTTGATACAACTAAAGAAGCTATTAAATAGTAAGCCTGATGGAGGACTAAGATCAAGGAAATGTGAAGTTTTATTCCGCCCTCGGGGACCAGCCTCCTTGGTAGTACTGTATACAGTGCTATGTACAAACCTAACTCAGGTAGTGTTAATGTGAACTGAGACCTGTAGGGACAGGATACACTCAAAGAAACGTCTGTTTATTGTGCTTGAACTTTTGGTTAGTGAAAGATAGGATCCATTTAGAAAAGGAGATGGGGAAAGAAAGACTGCTGAGATGCTAAATAGACATAGGAAGGCAATGATAATTTAGAAATAGGTTTGTATTCCATGTCTGTACGGCAGTGGCATATATACTTTTTGATATTTGGGAAACGTGAAATTATTTTCCATACTGTGCTTTAATAAAAGTGTGGGTACAGCTTTCCTAACCATGAAAATATAGATGGTCACCACATTGAAAACTCTTCTTTTTCATGTTTTGGTCACCTGTTATCCTATTTCCAATCATTTGAAGTCATTTGCATTAAGTGATGTCTGGAAATGTTATACACTTCTGGCAGCTGTTTGAGCAATTTGGAAGATCTGTGGAGTTCAGTCTTTGAAGCAAAGAAATTAATGTGGTTTAGCCAGGTTTGTTCTACACTGGGGTCCACCATGATTGCTGTGGTTTAACCCCGGCCGTCAGCCAAGACCCCTCCCGCCGCTCGCTCGCTCCCCCGCCGTGGGGTTGGGAGAGAACCGGGAGGGTGACACTGCGGAAACGCGTGGGCTGAGAGGAAGACCACTGAGATGAAGGGTAAAGCACAGCTGTGTGCATGAGCAAAGCCGAACAAGGAATTCATCCCCCGCGGCCCACGGCAGATGGGTGTTCAGCCATCCCCAGGACCGCCGGGCTCCCATGCCTGACGGTGACTTGGGCAGACAAACACCGTCACTCCGAGCGTCCCTCCGTGCTCCTTTTTCTCCCCACTTTTATTGCTGTGTCACGTGGTGTGGGACATCGCTTTGGTCAGTTGGGGTCAGCCGTGTCCCTCCCAGCTCCTTGTGCCCCCCAGCCCATCGCTGGTGGGGTGGGGTGAGCAGCAGAGAAGGCCTCGGCACTGCTCAGCAATAGCTACAACATCCGCCTGTTACCAACGCTGTTTTCATCACAATCCGAAACATGGCACCCTACAAGCTACTGTGAGGAAAATTAACTCTGTCCCAGCAAAACCCAGTACAATGATGCATCAAAGGTCAAAGTTAAAAAGAAGAGTTAATGGGAAGTCAAGATGCCAGAAGGAAAAAGATGTGTAGTGAGCTGGTCCAAAAATACCATTTGCACCTCACTGAGAGACTAAACTGTTCTTGATTTGCACCCACTGGTTCCCTCAAATAGGGTCTGGCTGATTAGCAACCAACACACAATTGCTAATGAGAGGGTGCGTTTACCCCATTTTTTTTTGTTTGTTAGGTATTTTGCATGAATGTAGGCTACAGAGGTTCACACAGTAGGTTTCTCAGAAGGACTGAGAAGTGAAGGTAAATGATGTGGGGGGTGGCTAGTCTTCATCTGCTGCCATCCTTGGAGACATTCACACCTGATCTACTTTCAAAGTGTCCCTGCTTTGAGTAAAGGCTGCCAGATCACCTTCTGAGTTTTCTTCCAACCCAAATTATTTTATGATTTGTGATAACAGAAATTTAGATAAAAGTTTGACTTATTAATTTATCCTGTCTAGGTATTTCTTCAGCATATCCTTGCTTACTACTGCGTTTCTGTGAGGATACCCCATTTTGATTAACTGCCTGGAAAGATTTCTGATTATTTAATGATATGCTTATGACTAATTCATGCTCCCTCCAGATGAGTGAGTCAAAATCCAGGCTAGCCGGCTATGAGTTACTCACCCAATCTGAAAATTAATTTTCATTTATTTTCTTAATCTGAACTGCAGGATTTATCTAATATTTTTGTCTTCTCAAAAACAATGAGAATGCCATTTCTAAGCCTCCCTTAGTAGAATCATGGTAATGTGCTTTGGAAACAGGAAAAACAGAAAGAAAATATTTACATTTCTAAACAAAATATCTATCCAAGCAGGTAATCTCTCTGAGAAAGACAGAGGGAATGTCCTGAGGCTGACAGCAGCCCATGAAGTCGTGCCAGCAGTAAGAATGGTGGGGAAGGGTAACAGCTCTGTGTCTATCTCCAAACTGGAAAAATATAGCATAATGTTTTTCACTGCACTGTAAGTTGTTACTAGAATAAGTGCAAATTAAATGGGCTTCCAGGAAGACTGTCTAGGCACATCAGACTTTTTTCACGCTAACAACCAACCTTATGACTGTTTTCACTGGGTTGTAGGACAGCTGTGGTTGGGAGGCACCTCCGGAGATTGCCCGGTGTGACCCCACTCTCAAGCAGGGTCAGCCTACACCAGGCTGAGTTTTGAATATCTCCACTCGTGGGGAGTCCACAGCCGCTCCGGGCAACGTCTGCCAGTTTTTCACTGCCCTCACAGTGAAAACACATCTCCTCATGTTCAGATGGAGCGTCCTGCATTTCAGCTTGGGCCCATTGCCTCTTGTTCTGTCAGCGGGCTGCCTCTTCTTCCTCCTCCCCTCCCATCAGGTAGTTACACACATGGGTAAGACCCCCCAAGCTCTCTCCTCTCTGGGCTGAAGAGTCCCAGCTCTCTCAACAACCTCTCCTCGTTTTCCAGCCTGGGAAAACAGTTCCCCGAGGCAGAAGGTGCAACAAACGTTTTCCTGTAAGATGACTTCCAACTCTCACCTGAGACCTGCCAGCTCAGTTTGTGGACCGCAGGGGGTTTCTGAGAGGACCCCGTGTGCCCAGCAGGCCATGCCCGCAGTCCGCAGAGCCGGGGCCGGGACTCTGGGCATGGCCCTGGGGCGGGAGAGCGGGCGGCTGGGTGGGTGTCTGCTTTGGGGGTGTTCTGAGCAGAGGTGCCCGCCAAACGCCCGCCCGGGCTGGCGTCCCCACCGCTGCAGCCAGCGTAACCACCCAGGTCACCTGCCACCTTTCACATATTCGGCACATGCGAGCTCAGAGTCTCAGGTTTCTACGTTTTACCTGAAAGTTTGCTAGTTGTGGGTAAGCTGTTCCAGACCAAACCCGAGGGTGTGATCCAGTCGGTTTGTGAGTGCATCGTGCTGGGAGGGGAGAGTGCTGAGATCAATCAGTACGTGGAGCGTCTGGGGGCATATGGACATGCTCTTTATGTATAAAACCAGTTGTGAATTAAAACTGATTAGAAAAAAGGAGAGCCACAAAAATGGGACTGTTTCTGATGACAGGATCAACTTCTATTAAACTATACGCAGTTTAGAGTTTGCTGCCTTATGAGGCAAAAAGCAATCTTGATTTAAAACAAACAAATAAATCTCCCTTTTTTCCTGTTTGCTTATGCCACTATTCCCACTATGTAATCTGAGCACAAGGGAAAGCACACTGCTAAACTTTCTGAAGCCTTCATTTAGCATCTGCATGAAGAACTTTAAAAGAAATAATACAAACAAGTCAAATGTATATAAGGAGTCTTGGAAGATTATATCACAGATAAGGAAAATGCTTAGGATTTTCTTTTTGTATGTGTAATGCCTTTGCAACCTACTCGCAACATTATTCCCTGCATGAGGGCCCCCTAATTATTTCATCATGCAGCAGGAAATTCTGGTAGGTCATATATAAACAGCCCGAGGCAGAGACCTCTTCATCAGATAGAGCGTGACATCTGACATCTGTGCAGCCTGCCGTTCGCATGCCACAATTAGCCAGGCAGCCCAAACACTAACGAATGCAGGAGCAACAGGGAGCATGGGGCTAACTGGTGGTGGCAAAGGTCTCCCCTAATCCAAAACTAAAACTTCTGCATCTCTTCCCTTTCCCAATGGCCACATCCCAGCCCTGGCCTGGCCGAGCCTGCCGCAGGCTCGGTCACGGTGCGTGCCAGCCGGTCCAGGTGGGGTGGGATCCTGGCACTGCTCTCCGCAGAGATTCACCCCAAGGATGGGGTGATGCACGCACCCCTTTGTTCGCAATGCCTCTCGGGCAGTGCCGGGCCCGGCGGCGGCCATGCCATGGGCAGGCTGGTGCGCAGAACCCGGCAGAGGCACTGCGCGGTCACTGCCCCGGTCGGGGCTCAGCCCGGCGCCACGCTGGGAGCACTGCCACCGCTGCACCCTTAGAAAAGGCATCGGCTCCCGGTGCTGCCGGCTGAGAGCTTGAGGTGCCACGGTGAGTAATAGCTGGAAGTAGGAGACAGCTAAAAATCAGGTGACAGTGACGGATTAGGGCTCTGTGGCACACATGATCCATGACTGCTTATATTTTCTTCTCATTGTACTTATTTTTATGGTTCCTCCACAAAAAGCAGATGATTTTTCCTTAAATTAGTAATGGTCAGTGGTGTTTCCTTGCTGTAGAAAATGGCTTCTTGGGGAGATTGTTGCAAGTAGCAGTCTGGGGAGGAGTTTGAGAAGTGCAGGGAAAGCCTGTGCCAGCAGTCGCCACTCTGCCCTTCGGAGTTTCTCACGTGAAATTCCCCGTGTCTGCACACCCCCTTCTCGTGCCGGCTGGCCCTGGCCGTGCTGTGTATCCGGGAGATCTGCAACAGCATTTCTCGCTCTGACGCTTGGTTTGTTCATCTGTCTTTCTTGCATGAAAGTAACAGACTGCATGAAAAACAAAGGAAAATTCTCTGAAGGAACCTTTTAGGGAAACAGCAGTTCCCTAATGTGACATGTATTTTTCCCTCCAGTGTATATTTCCACTGTCTTCAAATATACAACTCTATTTCATCATTACTGTTACTGTTCCGACTATTGGATTCTGTTTTCGTATATCTTGGCTGTTTTGAATCAAATAAGAAAGGGGTTTTTTACATTTTTTTTTTTTACTTCAGCTTTAACCTTAAGCCCAGTCCTAGAAAAATCTATGTTCAGCAGTTTTCTGCACTCTGTCCAAATCTATTTACACAGGAAAATGTTCTTTCTGTTACTGCATTTAAGGACATAATGAAGTCCGCAAGTTTTAAGAAATTGAGGATAGTAACATATCTGAAGACAGACTTTTAGTGTTAATACTAGACTACTGAGGCTTGAGCTATGCTGAATCTCTCACTACAAAATCTTCTTCAGACAAACAATTCATAATCAGTCTTTTGTCTGTAATCTTTTCATTCAGTAATGCTAAGGATTTCCTCAAATGTCAACAGTTTTTTCCCCTTGGGTAAGTGACTGAATCAGGTTAAGTTTGTTTGCTGAAATCAGCTATTCTAAAATCAAAGTGTGTCACTGACTGAAATAGCTTCCTATTTTCTTCTGCTGTTTTCTGATGTACCTTTTACATTAGCTATATTTGTAATCAGATAATTCCTCATTAATCCTTTTTTCTAACCTATCATTCCTTTATTGCATCATCATAAACTTCAGTATGCACGCATTCACTTTTCATTTGAAGACTGTAGCATGGAACATTTTTTGCACTTAGCGAAGTTTAAAATTTAATCTCTGAAGTGCCTTTCTACAACCTCCATCTACATCTTTAAGACTCTCAGATAATCCTGACCTTGTGTACCCGTGGTTTAGTTCTAGGTAGTTCTGCGAGGGGCAGGGAGCTGGACTCGATGGTCCTTACGGGTCCCTTCCAACTTGAGATATTCTGTGATTCTATGAATCCATGACTTGTTTTACACAACTTTTAAGGTGAAATTATGATCTGCTCAGAGCTTCCTCTGCTCTATTTTGCAGCCCGGGACATAGACATTTAGCTAGAAGCAAAGTAATTTTTTTTTTTCATTAATCCATAAACAAGAACAGCATCCCACAAAGTTCAGCCTAGTACTACCAATGGCAAACGATGGTGTATTGCTTCAAAGCATTCAGTTTATTGTTGTCTTGAAAATTACCAAGTAAATAAATTATTTCCACCTTCAATTATTGCTGAAGCATGAGTAGCCACAGAGGGTGAAAAAGCCCGTCTCAATGAAGTTTTTAACCACTTTTCAATGCAAAGAGGACCTAGTATGCTGTTCACAATGCAAAAGCTCATTTCCTGACCAAGATCCAACTATTGGAAGACATGACTATTAGATCCGCTGTAATCTGCACTACTGAATACAGAACACTCCTGTAGCTTCAGCAGTGACCTTGTCATTTTCTGTGTTTTAAAAATTTTCAGAAACATTTGTGAGTTTTATTTTTAGAAGCTACACTAGGGTTATTCTTATGATTCCCTCTGTTTTGCACTGCTGTACATCTGACAGGTCAGGATAGGCACTTGGGGATCTTCTACATAAACTCCCCTAAGCCTCGTGGCAATTATTGCTGATCCTTGTAAAATGCCTCCTCCGCTCCTGCCAAGAAAGGCAAAACGCCTTCTCGATTTGTGGGTTACCCTCGCAGCCCCTTTCACAAACCTGGTCATGATGCAGTTAGGGATGTCATTTGCAGTCTGCCTAAATAAGGCTGCGATAAATACAATTATAATGTAAGGAAGAAGCCCAGGTTAGGTCATGATCACTGTTCCTGTTGCTTCTCCTTTGTGCTGATTGATGCATCCCAGATATGCTGCACCATAAAATATTATCATGTGATACATAGGAAAATTTGCTTGTTTCCAAAGTAATCCTATATGTAGTGCTTTTAGGTAAATTACAGTTATTCTGGCAATACTTCTTAAACAGTTTCTCTCTAATTTTCAGCAGTTTTCAGAGCAATTTCATTCTGTCACTGGTTCCACTCTGGGACTCTGAAGGCTCCTCCTGAGGTCTCGGGGGCTGAGGCCACAGACTTGCCCCCAAGGAGCCGGCATTCCCCTCAGGTTGTACCCTACTGGCATGGTGAGCACTGTCAGAGAGCTCCTCAGAGAGCTTCCCGAAAAGCCTTAGTCTCGCCAGGGGTGGCTGAGCTGTTATGCAGGTCCCAAGCCCTGACCCCCCAACCTCGGCGGTGTGGCAGGCACTGAGCTGGCCAGAAGCCCTTCCACTGCTGGGCCTGCTCTTTGCTCGGTTACAGGTGCGAAAGCAGAGGTTGTGCTCTTAGCAGGCCGGATCTCAAACGTGGAACCACGTACATGGGTTTTATCTGAGGCATGTGAATAAAAACCTTGGGGCAGGGTGAGAGCTTTGGGGTTAATTTCTATTAAAAGAGTATGTTTCTTTAGGCTTAATTTCACACTGAAAACAAGATTTAACCTGCCCCACTACGGCCATGAATGACACACCCTGTTCTGGGAGTTGGGACACCCGGAGAAGGGTCTGGAGAGGTGGAGGGGGCTGGGGAGGTGCTGGCTGCCGGCCATGGCAGCGGCTGGGGTGGCCCTGCTGGCGGCTGTGCTGCTCCCTGAAACCCTTGGTGCTGCGGGCACCCCTGCGCTCAGGCAGCGGCAGCTGTGGGCAGCGCCAGAAGCTTTATGCAGCAGTGGTGGGCATGGGGGGAAAGGAGCGTTACCCCCGCGCCGGCTGGGGGCCCTGTCAGGCCCCGCCTGCCCCAGTCAGCCCTGATGGCCCCAGGCAGCCTCTTCGGGGGTCTCACCCACCTCCCACCCCTCTGCCCAAAGGCCCCGGCACCCCTCAGCCCACACCAGGGTCACCCTCAGCTGGGGGACAGCCCCCGGCCTGCTGCCCCCAGCCTGCTGCCCCCGCCAGCTCTGCCCCGCTGCTGTGGGTGCTGCACTGGGAGGCCAGCCCGGAGGAAGGGGGCACAGGCAAGGCAAGGCTGCTGCGGCCATGTTTGAGGACCAAATACAGGGAGAGCCAGGGACTACCAGAGACCTGGGCTTCCGTCGGGAAAGCCAGGAGCACCTGGCAAGGCTGCGAGGGTGGGCAGGGTGAGCTGTGTGCTTCCTCGGAGGATGTGGCGAGGAAAGGCTGAGATGTGAGGAAAGGCTGAGACACGCAGAGCTCCGAGCTGCTGTCTGGGGAAATGGTTCCAAGAATGACACACCCTGTGGAAAACAACAGCCTGAGGCGATGGCTGCCATCTGGGAACGGCTACGGATGACGGATGACGTCTGGGCAGGACAGTGTCAGTGCTGGGGAAGGAGCGTGGCAGAGACAGAAGGGGTGAGGGAGGCTCACGGCGCGGAGGCTGGCGTGTCTCCATGGGGAGCTGGAGGCCGCTACAGGCAGCCATGTGTGTGTGGTGCAGAGGCACAGCTGGGTATGGGGAAAGACGGTTCGCAACAGATCCCACTGCTGATCAAGTCCTTAGTCCTGCCCATCAGGTACACAAAGTGAAAAGGCAGCAGTTCTGGGACATGCCCGTTTTTAGCAGGGCGCAGGAACAGCATTCCCAGATCATATGCCAAGAAGCTGCCTCACCCGAAGGCCGCAGCCAGATGTGAGTCTGTTTCGCCTTATCGGCAGGAGATCTGGTGGTGGGCAGAAGAGGTACTGCAGGACCAGGGTGCCACTCATGGGGAAGATTCAAGAAATTGTCCAAAAATCCTCATTTCTAATTGATTTGTAATATGTGATGGATCAGATTTTTAATGTCACTGCTATAGTTACAGCAGTTCAACACTTCACAGATCCCAGAGACTCTCCACAGGAGTGACTGGTTTCCCCGAACACGGCTTGTGCCTTAGCTAGGTACAGATTTTCACCAATGATTCCATAACCTCTCCCTCACGGGAAGGATCCCTCCCATGCCGGAGACAGGCTTTTGTAGGTAAGGCTTTTGTATCAGTAAGATCCTTCTGCTATTCGGCCACCTGTTTTCGCTAAGAATTTGGCAGACGGCTCTATCCCTCTGTTAGAGCTAGCTGAAATCGGTGAAGGGTTGCAAGCTGATTAAGTGGAGACTGGCTGAGAGATGGTGCGTACATGAATATATGCATCTGTACTTTGCCAGTTAGCCTTATCCATTAGGAAACTGAGCTGAATACTTGGTTCATTTTTTCCTGAGTAACTTTACAGAGAGAACACTTCCCACTTCCTGGAGTGGGAGAAATTCAGGAGAGATGGCCAATGCTAAAAATTTTTACCTGCCTGGGTTTCAGGTTCTGCCTTTTGAAAAATGGGTCACACAGTTGTGCATGTTCGGTGGTTCGTCTGGGAGAAGGCCTCTGCACACTGCTGCTTTGCTCAGTGCCTAGGAGACTTCCCCACAAAATGGGACATGGTTTTGGTGGTCTTGAGGAAGAGTCACGGCTCTGGCTAAAGCGAAGCAAATAGCATGCAACTTTGTGTAAGGGAAATAACAGACCTGGGAGAGATGTGAACACAGCAAACTGTTGCTGATATATGGTATCAATGGAGAGGAAAAGGACGCCAAGACAGATGCTGAAGAGTGCAGGAAAACTGGTGTCTTTGATCTTGCTGCTGAGAGAACTGCTGTGTGAAGCTGCCCTAGCTGAATGAAGTGTTTGAGAAACGGGAGGAGTGCAGCGCCGTGTCTGAGTGAGCTGTGCTGTCGGGGCCAAATAAAGTTCCCAGAAGAGTGTTGACATAGCCGGGATGAATGTGTTTGTTGCTTGACAGCAGTGAAAAGCAAGTCCGCGCAACTGCGCAGGGTACCCTTGGAGGCCTTTTTAACTCCGTTCTTACTTTTAATTTGCAGGTAGATTATATGTTCTTGCAATTCTGTCATGATGATTGACTGTTAATTGTTTTTATTCTTAATTTTGCTGGGAAATGCTGGTATGGGAAATCAGAATGAATTAACTGGAAACATGCTTGTTGCTCATGGTAGGCTCTATAAGCCACTTAGAATTGAAACATCGACTGTAATAGGCCTGTGGCATACAAGGCGATTGCTTGAACAACTCCATGGGACTCAGCAGTATGTACAAGTGGCTCCTCAGGCGTCTCTTGGGACTGATCCAGGCTGCTCCAGTGGCAGAAAAACAGGCAGAGGTGTCTGTGGATGTGGATTGCTAGAGAGGAGTACGTTACCAGAAAACCTGGCTCTGTGTTCTGGAGCTATGGTTGTCTCCCTGCAGCCTGGGGCACAAGAAGAGCGATGTCCCACCTGGCAAGGCAGAAGGGCCCTGGACTTTCCACTCTGGGAAAGGATTTCTTAGGCATGGAGTGATTCCCGTGAGCTGTGCAGGAGATCAGAATCTGTGTAGTATGGGGCAGTTTTTTGTAGGTTGCTGGGAGGTAGAGGACACGGAAAGTAAATTCAATACTATAGTTTTTGAGCCTGAGTTGCGACTTTTTTTTTTTTTTATTTTGATCATGCAGTGCTTGTACCCCTCTTCTGTCCTCAGTTCTGAGAGCACCGGAACATCGATATATCCTTTACTATGCTGGGCTGAGCTACTAAGGTGACTGTGGGGGGCCTTTGCTTTTCCTCTCACAAAACCTCATTTGATTGTCTTTGGTGCATGTGTTCTTTTTAACCTTCTGCCAAGCAGACACTAGTGCACAGGAAACCCTCTAACAGTTTTCCAGCTACGTTGCTTTTCCATCCTGTAGAGCTATGCTGCCCGTGTCCAAGGCTCATCCTTGCCACGAGGACTGCTGCTAGGTGGTGGCTCAGGCTGTGAACTCCCTGGATCCCAGGGCAATGCGCGGATCCATGGCATTGTGGCCACACAAATAACGGGCTCGCAAGCAAGCTGGTATCACTGCCTGTATAGAAGCTGTGGGTTTGTCTGTATGCCTAATTCGTTGACTTGGCTTACATCAACAAAAAGTAGTTTAGTTATGAGGGAATTATACTTCTGAGAGCGTGGATATATGAGAGTCACCACACATCTCATTCCAGGTAAGCTGAATAAACAGACTGTAACCGATTCCTGTCTGTTTTGCTCTTTGCTCACCTGACAGCACTCCATGTGGCATGCTGTCTGGTGGGAACGGCACGCACGCTGCCTTGCCTGGTGTTATGCCATCTCACAGCTCTTTTCTAAGAGACAGGAATGTGGAAATCTGATGAAACTGAGACAGGTCTGTCCGGCTCAATGAACGTTACTCTTATCTGATTCCAGTTTGGAAAGCCTCTCAGGAAAGGTTCTTTCATGCATACTTAAGTAATGCTGAAACCCATGGGATTGAAGCACCCGTTATATCCTGGCCTGATTACTGCTTGAGCTCAGCACATGCTTGGGGTATTTTAGAGCTGGCAATTGCGCCACGTGTTTGACACGTGCAGTTATTTATCAAGAGAGCCAAACATACTCTGTTCTGGGGCTTCTGCCTATTCCATTCTAGGTTCAGGGGCACACTTTTTCTCCACGAGGCAGCAAGAAACTTTAATTAAATTTCACTGGTTCTTTAAAGCATATAGGCAATTAGCTGTGCCCGAGACAAAATTCTGAGTAAACTGTGCTGGGTTTCTGGGGAAAACAGGGATATTCCCCTCAGATGTTTGACTAGCGGATTTTGCCACGGACTCGTGATTCTAGCAATCAGCAGATTTGTGGTCTTGCTCAAAGCAGAACCTTTTTGCATTTTTGTTTGCTTTCTTTCACATCCCTTGATATGCAGCTTGCTTTCTGAAATCATCTGTGTAAGTCACGTATCGATTTCCTGCAAGTGTAGAAGTGCCAGGCAGATCTTGGTTCTCTTTTAGTAGCATACATTTTTGGTTTAAGAGTGAAACACTTGGCTTAAATGAAGCCTTTGCTCATGTTATAGCACATGTGGTTGGTACTTTTTTGGGTAGTGATATGGTAGAGTAATAAAGGAGGGTTGCTTGTCCTTCTGTCTCTAATCTCTATGATCCTCTTAAATCCAGCAACCTATGAAATCTGACACCCTGTGAGGATGTGGTAGGTGATACTCCAGACTTCAGCAGCGTACGTGGGGACAGGGTTTTGTCCAGCTTTTGTGTAGAACCTCCTGGAAATGTAGAAAGAAAGCGGCGGAGTGAGTGGAGGTGAAATTCAGTGTTGTGGCATCTGGGCAGCCGCGGTGAAGATCTCAGTCTGAGTTTGATGCTGCTTTACCTGTGCCTTTAAAAATCCTTCACTAATAAAAGTTGAAATTTAATCATTAGTAATTATGTCATCAGCACCATCTGTTGGAAGTAGTTGAGACTCAAGATGCTAAAGCTTTTTGAGTAATTTTGCCCTTCTGCACCAGAATGTGTGCGCAATGAATACCTCCTGTGGTTGTCTTAAAGATCTTTATCTTCTCTTAATATTTCTTCTCTATCTCTGCGCCAAAGTCCTATAATTATTGCCGAAGAGGAATGAGAAATGTCTAGTCTTTAATAGGCATTACATAAAATTATGCATAGGGAGAATGATTATTGGAGATGGTACAGGAAGAGAACTGCATTCCTATTTAAAAGATCTAAAGGTACATATGTTGAAGGTAAATCTCAAACAAAAATCCTTTATATGGACGAGAATTTCATGAATGACTTTCTTTTCCTTTTTCCCTCTTCTTTAATGAAGAACACAAGTAAAATTGCAGATTCAAACACTTTTGAGTACTGGGGCAGGCAGGGGGTTGATTAGAGTTCTCTAATTATAACTAATGACAGAAATAACATAGGCTCCCGTTTTGCCTAGATGATATATGAATTGAGCCACCTCATATAAATACAACATCTCTCCCCTTATTTTCTTATGGCAGATGATGCAAAACCGACTTAGTGAACCATGCTGCTGTTTCAGATCCTCAGGAACTGGACACCTCAGTCTGTCTCCCGACTCTTGGGCCTGTTCCCCGGGTTCTGGGTGCTGTGAAATGGTGTCCAGAAGTGACGTAGCAGCAGGTATTTGAGATTAAAGCTGTTGTTGGTGTACTTGCTCTCCTTTCAGCTGCAGCCTGTTACTGGACTGAGACTGAGGTCTCTCTTAGGGCTCTGTGTAACTCCAGTTTTTTTTGACCTGGGCATTTTGTTGCTTCCATACGTTGTGCCGCATTAGCAGTTATAGGTAGACAGAATTCCTCTGACTGGAAATGGGAATGCTGCTTCTGTGGTGCTATTCTGAGACTCCGTGTGTGTATTTTGATATTTACTCAAACTTCAATCTGTGTACCATTCCCTACGAAGCACAGGCCAGGAGAAATTGCTTTTTGTTTAAACATGGTCAGAACAAGATACAAATGTACTTCCTGCGCTGCTCCTACCCCGATAGGCACGCTCTCTGAGCTCCGGTCCATGAGCGGAGCTGTCAGGTCTTCCAGTGCAGCACAGCCGCGGTGCCCGGGAGTGAGGGCACCTTGTCCCAGGGCAGCGACTCCTTGTGCCTGGGTGGCAGCCCAGGGATGATTTTTAAATAAAGGTTTGCATCACCAACCCTATTTAAAAACATACTTTCTAACTCTGTTTGTTTTGTCTACTAATGAACATATTCACTGAAACAGGCACCTTGTGCCTTGAAGCAGAATCCTAACACTGAGGGAAACAAAAATGACAAATAATTTTGTTGCATATGATTCTCTGTCAATATTTATGTTACTCAATCCCCCAGGTAGCTGTGGGTGAAATTGCAGAGGAGCAAAAGCATCCTCAAACCTGTACCTGCAACCAAAGCAAACACGCCGGTGTGTGTTTGTAGCAAACTGGAGAGCAGGGTGAAACAGCAGAGCGCAGTGCGAGGTGCGGAGAGCGGTGCGGGGAGTGGGGCTCTGGCTCCTTGTCTCACAGCGGCTGTTCCAGCACGGTTATCAAAGTCCTTGCTGGTCCCATCTGTGCTGGTGGCCCCAAGGACGTGTGGGGTGCAGCGGGCACAGTGCTGGCGGCATGGGGCTGCAGGACTGAGGCCGGGTGGAGGGACGGCTGTGTCGCCCGTCCTGCTGCCCAGCCCTTCCCTTTCCTGGGCAGGCCGTGGGGCACAGCCGTCCCCACTGAGCGGCGGCTGGCCTTCCCTGGGTCACCCTCACGGCCACCGGCCCCCATGGGGTTTGCTAGGGCCAGCTGGAGCCCCAGAGCTACAGATGCAGAGAGCTGCCGGAAGAGATGCGGGTTTATCTCAGTAAACATTGCAAGAACAGCGAGATGGAGTAACAGGGCAGAAGAAAACGGTTGGACTTGATGATCTTAAAGGTCCCTTCCAACCTCACTAATTCTATGAAAAGAAAAAATCTGGCATGCAGACCACAACAACTGATCTCTTTTTTTAATTTTTAATTTCCCCAGGGAATCACATGTTTATTAAAATGTTAAAATCTATTGTCTCACACTTCCTTTAGGCTAATCCCAGAGTTTGCTAGAAGAATCCCTTCTTGTAGAGTGTACATTGTAAATCCTGCTTTGTGTAAATGGGGTTCATAGTGGAACTTGGTGAAATTCAACATTTAATCTTTGCATTCACAGGTCTGTGTAAATAGTGTGGCTTTGCTCAAAATGAGAGTATCCATGCACACACGCTGCATAGCTCCTTAAACCACAGGAGAAAATGAGTATGTGCAATACATGTGGTTAAGTGTAACTGTGGAAGTAGCCCAAAAAACTGTTTTGTAAAACACGAACTTTTATGTTTTACTCCAGGACACAAAGAAGCAGAACCACTGTTTTTGCTTGACATTGCATGCAGAACAGGAATAACTTTAGGTTATTGCACAAAAAACAATTAGAAACTTTTCAAATGAATGAAACATTTGCAATGTCAGTGTTTTCCTTGTTTTAGACATCTACATTTTAAAGTCCAGTCTGACCTTCCCTGGCTGTGGAGCTCCAGCTCCTTGGTGCGGATGTCTGAGCCCCTCGCGGCGGCACTCCCCGAGGCTCAGCAGCCTCCGAGCACAGAAGCAGAGCGAGCCCTCAGGTTGTGCTGCTGGCAGCAGGACCCCACCGCCTGTGGGGGACAGGCTTTTCACAAGGAAAGCAGAATATGGGAGAAAGAAGGAAAATTAGTGATAGCAAATAAAAAAAGAAACACAATCTTTCAAAAGTTAATAATCTTGCCTCCTTACTTTCTTGTTGCTGTTTGCAGACTGAGTTAGAAAGAGCTGTTTATTGACCAAACACGAGGGGTAGCCCTTAAAATGATGATATTGGAAGAAACACAGCTTTATGTCACCTGTGGTATGTCACCACCGGTTCTCACGTGTTTTCAGGCACCGGGTCATGTCTGCAGATGCGTATGATCAGTGTGGGTCCTATGCTGGGTGACTTTCCCAGGAATAATTGTGTCTGCCTCCCCTACAATGACAGTGACTGCTAATTAATCTTGCCATTTGGCAGAGTAAATTACAGGATGCAGAAGTTATGGTGTGGCCTGATGGCTGGTTAAAGCTGACATCCTCTAATAAACTGTAGTTACCTTAGTGGTCTCATTAACTATGATTAGCGGGTATTTTTCAAATTAAGGCAACAGTGAGGGCAGTCCAGGTAGAAGAGATACTGATAGTAGAGAAGGCAACTAAATTTTAGAGGAGTTTGATTCTTGCAGGAAACGTAAAACATGAAGTGTGCCTTTAATGTAATTCTTCAGTCTCTTTCAGATTAAGACAATACAACATGCAGCTCACTTTTATTGTCAGAGCATTTGAGCTACATACTCTTCTTAGGTTACACCCTCGCTTATGCCTTAAGTCCATATGATTTAGATAATAAGGGGTGTGAAATGACTCTTGTACTCAGTGAAATAGTTGTTTTGTTTTTTAAAGTCCCCTGGTTAGGGCCTCAAGATGGGATAAATTGTATTTCTGCTTCAGTGGCCAGAGGAACTTCAGAGACAAGTATCTTCATTAAAAATGATGTATTTATTAAGTTTCTATCAAATAGACATCTATTTATTTATAAATTGTACTTATATTTGTATTTACTTATAGTTATAAATTATATTTATTTATAATAGACCAGTCTATCAGACTGGTGTGTCTGTGGGTCTTGTAACGGGTGGCTGTTGTCCCTTGTGCTGGCGTTCCTGCGTTCTCCCTGAGGAGTTCTCTCGCTGTTTAGCTGGTGATAACCTGTCACTGAAGGTTAACAAACCACAAGCCTGAGCAGCATTTGTTGTAGGTGCTTTCACTCACACCAGCTGAACATTTACAGAAGGCTGTAAGCAGCCTATTACCCCAAAGAACTCTAATAGTCTAAGAATTGATTAACAGTTGATAGAAATGTTTTTAATTGTTTACCAGCTTTTATGAACTACTCATAAATGGAACTTCTGTATAAAGTCTGATTTATTTATTTTTTTAAACTCCCTAGAAGGAACTTAAAGTCCATATTTAGTGGGAACTGATACAGCATAGAAGCAACCGCAAGACAATAAAAATACAGTGATGTAAATTAAAAGCATGAAATCCTAGAATAGAGTGATTGTAGGGAAATATGGTATAACTATAGGAAAAAGCTAGGATTTGCCAGGAAAGGTTTCAGCTTTTGGTTCTAGGCTGATCTTCTATGTGCTGTGAGGAGTGTCGTCATGCAGAAAGTGGCATATTAAAATTGAGATATGGCTTAACTGAGTCTATAATGACCTACTGAACTTACAAGCTGCTGATCACCACGGGCAATTCCTTCTGTGTTTATTTCTGCTTCGGGCCACATCATATATCTGGGAGGAATATCTAGATATTTTCCCAAACTCTTATATTTGCTGTTACTCCTTCCAGTTGACAACCAGTGAATTCAAGTTGTGTGTGGTATCTATTCTTGTTCAAAATCAGTTGAAAAGCACTGAGGATTCTAAGTGGGACAACTCACTTGTTTAAAGCTGCCCATTGTAAGACCTTGCTGTATCAAGGCCAAGTAAGTCTAATGGTCTAATTTTGGCTGTATCACTTTACAGTTTAAGGGATTTGTTCTGCTGAGCTGTGTGATCGTCTGCTCCTCCTTCCTTTTTCCTTCCGCCTGCAGAACTCCCCTGCGCTCTTCTGTACATGCACATCAGCCTGTGCCGTGCTGCTCCACCATGGAGCTCCAGACAGCGCAGCCTGGGCTGCCTGCGGGATGAGCTGCAAGCCCATGGCTTTCTTCTGCCGCAGCTGGAGACCAAGGCGGCACCAGCACCTTCCTTTTTGGCAAGATTCATCAATATAAGGGGACTCTCTGGACTGTCAGGATGGAATTCTTCCTATGTTTCCAATTCTGTGATAGCAGAGGATGGCGCTTTTGACTTTGCGATGCTATTCGCATAGTTACTGACCTGTATAATTATTATTTGTGGTAAATATGGTTGGTGCCATTTTAAGATCCAGATAAGGACTAGGGCTTATTGTGCTGTGCACTTGACTGAATATATATAATAAAAAAAGATTTCCTTCTTCCAAAACCATAGCAAGGGAGACTGCAGGGGGTGCTTGAGATCATCTTTTCCAATCTTTCAAAAATATGCTCCCTTTTCCATTCTGGCCTTCCTTTGGGCTTCAAGACCCAATGCCCTGCAAATGCGTTCTGCACTCGTTAATGTTTTATGTTACTTGTAGGGCTGAGGAGTGACACTGAGTTGCTGATAATGATGCAAATATCAGTTGCCGATGCAACATATTACTTCAAACTCACTGTCTTCCCTTTGCCTTCTCTTGGAAGTGAGCTCTGCTCCTATCTGCTGTGGTTGCTGGAGGCTTTGGCAAGGAGTTCCGGGATGACTCACCAGAGGAGCAGCAGAAACAGAGAGAAAGCAGATGAGAGCTAGATGGCTCTTTTTTTTTTTTTTTTTTTTTTAAATATGAGTTTATATGAGAAATTGCTCTTTATCGGGCTGGGAGGGAAAGCAATGATTGGAATTGTGTCCTGTGGCTGACTTCAGTGCCTGCCCTTAGGCTAGTTACAAGGGAGGGGATTTGGTTTGAAGCAAGCCAAGGCTTCCCATCCAGCTGAGCTTTGTTATCCTCAGTAAGCGCTGGCTGTGTTGAGGTTTATTGGGGATGGCTCTTCATAGCCCTCCACACAATGTATCATACCTTCGTCATTTAAAGAAGGCATAAACCTCTATGTCTATAAGATTCTCTAATTCTGTGTGACTGTGAAGATCCAAGTCCTTAAAGAAAGGAGGTCTTGGGAATGAAGACCTGTCTGCAATACCGTTGAAGGTTTTTCAGTATCCATGAAGACCTGTGTGCAACATGTCCTTGAATGGACAACGTGTTGAAGGGCAACATCCTTGTCATCCCGGAGCATATGCTTAGCTGTTAAGGGGAATTTGCTGGTGTGGTCTGTGCCAGACAGCCTTCTGGGTGACTAGCCCTGTTTTTCTTGCTCTTCCTGGACGCATAAATGCAATTGTTAACTGCTGAAGATTTAAACTTTGTCCAAAAGTAATTATAAACAGCAGATATGTGATAGAGTAACACAAAAGCAAAGAAGAATAATTATTTATCTTTGCAAGTAAAATATACATCTGTGACACTAGGGATATGACCTATTTCACTCCTGGTGCAAGCCCTACAATTTAAATAAACAACACAACAGATGCATCTGGTCCCAAATCTTTCTATTTGTCACCAATGAAACAATGCGTATCCACAGTGCTTTCACTGTCGGCGTTTTCTGCCATTTCCATGCAACGATCCTTTCATGGTTAGTGCCTGCACACATCGAGACACAATAAAATCTTTCCTTAATGGGGGAAATTTGTAAATAGAAACAACCCAGCCAGGAAACAGCTTCTAAATATTAGGGAGCTCTCAGTCCCACTTGCGTGTCACATAAATAGGGGCCTTGAGTTTTACACACAGACGTGACCTGGCCAGCAGTGGTGTTGCAGTGGCAGCTGGTGGAAATCACCAACTCGGGCCAGTGAGACCCCTCTCGTTCTTCCACCCCTTGTGTTCTCTCCTAGAACTTGGTCTTGAAGTCAGTGGTTTTCAGTGTGCAGGAGAGCCAGCAAATTCAAAGCCGAAGTCTGGGAGCGGCAACCAGGAGCAGTTGGCTTGGGACTGACATGGTAGCAACTTCTCATCCCTGAGGGAGTGTGTGTGCACATGTTTATCTGGGATAGCATTGCACACTAACGACCTGGTGGCTATCACGAACAAAGGAGGGCTAATGTGTATCAAAACCAGAATTAGTCTGAGACTAAGTCATTTGGGGAAAGGATGATATAAAAGGCTTTACCGGGGTAGTGCCGGGTATCTGCTGTAGGCCCTCAGGGTTGGATTTGAAAACGGTGAGAGATCTCCCCAGTGTTATTAGAGAGATAAGTAGTACCAGTAATTGTATCATTATGGGAGACTCTTAACTTTCCAGATATAGATCAGAGAGCAAATGCTACTAATAATTACAGGGTCCAGATATTTCTGCTTGTGATGGTCTCTAGGTTTCTTTGTATGTGGAAGAGCTTTGTCATTTCTTTAAATCAAAAGTGTGAAATCTGTCTGGAATCTGTACGGCAGGCAGAGAAAACAGTATTGTGGGGAATGACTCCAGACTGAACTGGATAAATACCTGAAAAGGACACTATGAATAAGTAAAGAGCCTACAATGAAAAGAAAAAATATTAATTCAACAAAAAAGTTGCGCCTTAGAGATACAAAGTGCAAGATAAAGTGAAGATTACCAAAGGCTGTGTGAGCTACATTTTTATGAGGGAAATATAAAGTTTCTTCAATTGAGTCTGCACTGGGACTGGAAAATGAAGTAAAAGATAATTTAAAACATAATTTTTTTTAAACTTATTAATCATAAACTGATATCATAATAAACTAACACTTTGTCCAAGTTTCCCATAAATATTGTTTCAGCCTTGTGGGCAGATGCTGGATGGCTAACGAGACAAAAGGACAGGAAAAAGACCTGCATTAGAGAAGTCTTTGGTGGGTTGACCCCAGCCAGGAACTAAGCACCTACCAGCCTCTCGCTCACTCCTCACCCCGCAGCGGGACAGAGGAGAGAACCAGAAGGGCAAAAGCCAGGAAAATTAGAGGGTATAGATAAAGACAGTTTAAGTGAAGGGAGGATTAAAAAAAAAATTATATATATATACGATGCAAAGACAATCCCTTACCACCTCCCTCCAGCAGACTGATGGGCTGTACTTTAGTAAAACTGCCTGGCTGAGGCGGTGCTGTGTGACCAGAGACTAGTTAGTGGTTGTGGACCCCCAGGAAGAATGAGGAGGGGTGCAGAGGAGGTGGTCGATGGCTGCTTGCTTGTCAGCCAGGCCAAGGGAGCAGAAGAAACTTTACTTTGGAATGGATGATGGGATGGAAGGTGTGGAGGTAAATGACAAATGGGATAAAATACAGCATGAATTTAGCAAAGACAGGTCATCCCAGACCAGCATGATATCTTTTGATTAAACAAGGATCCTATTCCTTTGTCCATCCCCGGAGATATTAAAAATCCAAGTGGTCATGGGCCTGGGCAACTGGCTCTGGGTGGCCCTGCTTGAGCAAGGGGCTTGGTCCAGGTGATCTCCCGAGGTGCCTTCCAACTTGAACCAGTCTGCAGGTCTGTGAGAAGGACCATGCTTAGGGTAAGGCAGCGAGGTGGTCACTGGGCTGTATGTGCTGACCTGTCAGCCTCCTCGAAGGGCTGTGTTATCATCACTGAGATCTCCCAGAGGGACCGGTTGCCCCAGGGTGTGTAGGACTGTAATGGTCCCACACAACCAGAAATGGGCAGGCAGCCTCACGCAGAGTGGAGTTGTCACTGGTATCAGGAGGTTTTGCAGAAGGATGTGTGGGGTAGCACCTCACTCAGAAAACTAGTGTTACAGAGGATTTTGGTGACTCAGTTGCTGACATGTGTGACTCCTTCCAGCCCAGGTGCCAAGAGGTGCTGGGTGAAGTGTGTTCATGTCCCAAGTCTATATCTGAGCCCTTTTATGAAAGCGGAGCAAGAAATTAGCTAGAACTCTTTGAAATTATTTGTTCAAAATGGTTTTTTTGGAGGGAAACATCTTTCTTCCAATTTTTTCCTCCGTTAAAGTGCAAGTTTACACAGGGGATAGTCACTTGCAGTTAAGTTCTAGGGGTGTTACCACTGAGTGGAAAATGATTTCTCAAATGATTCAAAGATGGAATATCTTCTCCTTGGGTATTTCCAAGACCCCCCCAAAACTACTGAAGAAACATGTTCAAAGAAAATGAAAACTTTGCCACTTTTGTTCTTTCCCCCACCCCAGGAACTGAAAACAACCCTTGGCCAGGCACAGGCCTCTGCTATTGCCTGCTCTGGCATAACAACGCCACGCTCTTCCCCAAAGCACCGCCTTGAGCAGTAACGGTTACAGCAATGTCCAAAACCAGATGGTGGCATTGGAGCCTAAATGACTCACAACTGAAAAGCTTTAGTCTTAAATTCCTCCCTGATGTTACTCCATCAAAGCCAATTAATTTGGCCTCCTGAGCCAGCATCCTCCTAAACTTTGCCAAACCTCTTTGGCTTGTTAGTGTTGCTTGCAAATGGTTTTAGAACAAGCCCTCTTCCCACCCCTCCAGCCTTGTGGTCAGAGAGCATGGTCAGCAGGCAAAGACTTGGTATTAGGAAAAGAGCTGTCCCCACCGAGAAATCTGCACTCAGCCTGAAGATATTTTTTGTTATGTATTAACAGTGGGTCTGATAAAGGTGGAAAGTTTTTAGAGGCAAATATCTAATTTTTACATGTTTGAATTTGATACTTTTTGCTTGCATCAAATTTTGCCAGCTGTTACGAATGCTCTCTCCTCTGGCGAAGGGAAAGTAATACAGTGAGAAGACTAACTCGGCACACTGAGAAACTCTCACATGACTATCTTTTCTTAATTTTTTTTAAAGCAAATTTGCTGCTAGAACATGTATCTTTTCAGTAATTCCAGTATTTAAAAAAAATAAGAATCGCACTCACTGAGGTCCACAAACATTTGGCAGCAGAACTTCTGCTGAGATTAAGCAGCACTGGATGGCTCAGCAAACACCAGCCGGACAAGGTCCCATCTCTCCTGGTCACTGGTTCAGATCCAGACCACATCGACAATCACCAGCTGCTCTCCCTGGGGGAACACGGTGGAGCTACTCAATGTGGGCCAAGTGCTGCTGGGGAGTGGTCCTCCCACCTACAGCCCCCCCTGCTGCTAAGGCGGTCTTCAGTCTCGAGGGCAAGGCTGCGGGTTGGAAGGCGAGTGGGCTGAGAGAATCACGGGGAGGATTAGGCAAGTGTCAGAAGGGGTTGGAAAGCTCTCCCTGCCAGTATCACACTTTAAATTCATTATTTCCATTGTAGATGCTTTGGTAAGTACCAGTGTCCCACCCAAAGGGTGCTGTACAACTTCGTCTCACAGGCACGGAGAGAAACTGAGAAACTGTTCCCCCCCCCGGCTTTTTTACTTCCCACCCAGAAGTAACTCGAGTGAATTTCCTGGAGTTGCTCCAGTTAGAAATTGGAGAAATAGGAGAGTCTTTGTTTAACGCAGTTCTTCAGAAATGCCATTTCTTGTGGCTTATGTCACCTCACAGTGCCACATGACTCATCATGTAGTGTAGTAATACTATATTGATTGGAAATGTTTCTAACACTATAACGCTAAAGTCAAAGTAAAGTGGAAGAGAATGTGAAGGGCTTAACGCTGAACTTGTCTCCAGCCAGGCACGTGTGTGGGGTGAGGGTGTTTGTTCTTGCGCCCGGTATTTTTTTCCACAGGCTTCAGTTTGATTGTTCTTAGACTTTTAAGAAGCAGCAGTACCCTGCCAGGCATTTCAGGTGCTTTTCCCCTGTGTTCCAGGAAGGAATACAAAACCATAGCACTGGTGCCGAAGCAAACAACGGGCCGAAATGTTTTGGCAAGGAGTGATCCTTCCACCCAGAGAGCCAGGGCTCACGGTGGGGGGTCAGGTCTCTGCTGGTCTTGGTGCCCCTCGTATCTTTCTGTAATGCAATGCTGCATTTCCCTTGTGGAGGGGGAGAATGGCGTTACATCTGGTAATGATGTTATTCTTATTGCATTCGTGTGTTGCACTGCTGTACAGACCTTGAAAATATACATCCAGCCATCTGATCCAGCTTTTTTTTCACTATACACATTCACTTACTCTTGAGTTCTGAGGCATATTGACTTAATTCCCTCTGTTTTCTAATGCTGTGTGTGGTTTAATCACATCCCCAGGAAGAGGTGTAATTATTAAACCACAGGAAAGTTAATGACTGGTATTTGCTCTTCAGCATAACCCATTTTGGTGTCCGGGGTTTGGCACGTCATCCAATGGGAAAACCAGCTTGGGGACATAATCCTCAAACCACACATGATTTTCCAGTGATTTATACATCTTTCTCCCCCCCCCGCCCCCCGCATACTAGTTAGAACAATAGTTTTGCTGGTTATTTTAGAAAAGCATGTTTTCTCGATCAAGCTGTGCGGTGCTTACTGTGCAGCAGAAGGTAGTACCTGCTGAAAATTCTTCCCTGGAATTATCCCAGGGTTTATATGGGGGATGGGCATTTCACCATATGCAAAACTAGATTTTACATAAAATTTGCATACTTGTGTAAATGTTGCCTACAGTACTTGTCATTACACAAATGCATAATTCAGGGTTTTTTGTTAAATCAAGAGCTCCTAATGTACTTTTCTTATTATGTATAAAATCCCGAGGAAATTGGCTAACAATTGCTCAACATTTTCTTTACTGATGGGATTTCCTGGCAGTCTAGCAATAGCAGTTGGTTATTAGTAGCTCTGTGTATGTCTTATGAATTCTGTTTAACTAAAGATCCACTGAACTGTATCAAATTTTATATTGGTCATAAGGAAAGGAATAGAACCCCTTAGAAAACAGCATTTCTGCGTTTGGTTGGTATTTTATTTAGGAAATGATGATCTGGAATCAGATCTCTGCTTTTTGTCTATGAGGTTTGTTAAATTATAATAATAATAAAAGCTTAGAAACAGGGCCTGTTTAGTCATCTCTGTTAGTCCCCACACGAAGTTTGCAAACCAAACCAGAAACCTGTGAGCCAGGAGCACCTGAAGAGGTGCCGCCCCGATGCCATCGCCGCTGGCCTGGGGCTGAGCCTGCCCCTGCCCGTGCTCCGTCACCCACTCAAACCCGCAAACCAGGCGCTGGGGAAAGGCTTCATGTACGGAGCGTCGGGGAACAGCCAGGGTTTTGCTTTAGGGGTGAAGGAGACTCGTGCAGGGGTTGTGCTTTGTTTGTTAGGTGTGAAGTCCTAAGGTGAAGAGGGAAGGGCATACCGGTGATAGACAGTGTGTTCAGGGAATAATTGTGTGAAATCAGGGAAAACACCCATGGAATAAGGTGCTATTCTGTGTGAGTAAAGGAATCAGAACCACGATGAGTAACCTCAAAACAACCCTGCCTGTTTAAAGGGACTGGTTAATAGTTCTGGCAATGGAGGATTAGCAGTATTTTCTGGAGCAAAAATGGCCATGGAGCTGGATAAACTAGAATTCAACTGTGAAATTACTCAGTTGCACACCGACAGTTCTGCTTCTTGAGCATTTGTGAGACTTCTGCTCTAACTGTGCACGAAATTCACTTTCTCCCCTGTTTAAGATGTTTAGTCTGAGCTTTATATGGGACTGCTCTTAAAAACTACAGAAACTTTAACGGGCTGGTTCAGAGTTCACGCACAAATGACACTAGTGATGATCACTACATTTGCTTTAAGGACTGTTTCTGATTTAATATATTTCAGTTCGAGAACATCAAGATTCCTGATTTAAACTGGCCTTGAGGTCAAAAACAGGCTTTAAGCTTTTGCTTAAGAATTTATTGTTGTTTGTGCATCGAAGGGGGCATAAAGCCTTTCCACAACACAGTGGCAGACTCTACATGGTGTAAAGATTGCGTGTGGTCTGGACGCTGGAGACTCAAGCTTGGGCTAGAAACTCATCCTCCTGAACACCTCATCCACCTCCTCATCCCGGCAACTTAGTGAGGACAGGTGAAGCATCCCCATCACTAAAAGAATTTCCCCACCCTTTAGGTACAGGTGAATTGCATCAGTGAAGGTGGTCCTCAAAGGAGGTGCTGCTTCTGCCCATCCCCTTTGCCAGGGATGGGGGCCAAGAGAGCCGACAGGCAGTGAACCTGGCTGCACGCTGTCAGGGGTGTGAGGCGGTGCAGAATCCTAACTTGAGAAAATCAGGTGATTTCTCAATGAAAATGTGCATGGCACAGGAATTGCTTCCATGTTTTGGGAAAGATGAAATCTAGGAATGTGCTTTTGTTTTTCTGCAAATGGGGCTCAAAATAAAAGAATGTCTTTGGGGAGTAGGGAAGCAGTTGCTCAGTTAGAAAGTTTGAAACTTGTTTTTGAAGCAAGAGAACATATTGGTTTTTTTTTTCCACTCTATAAATAACTCTTGGCAGGCAGAAACAACCTTGATTGCATGAGATGAAGTAGAGCAACCAGCAGGCTCTACAGCAGAATAAATGGCACTGTGCCAAGAGCTTCATCAAATGAATAATAGCTTCCACTTGACAATCAGTAAAGTGCCTCTTCTCCTGTGGATTTAGTTTTTAATGATGATTAGAGAGGATGGGCCCCTAAAATTTCTCTGGTAGAAATGACCTCCTATTAATTTCTGTTACTTGAAATGCTGAATTTCAAAGCTATTTTACAGCTGCAAAACCAAAGGCACTGACATAAAGGAACTATTATCTTTGTAATTGTAGCAACAAGTACTAAATTTGTCATTGATTAACGCAGACTTTTTAACTTTATGATCCTTCTGTTGGCTATGTCCCTTACATAATGTTCTGAGCTTTCCAGATCGCTGTCCTTTGGAAGTAAAATGTTTGTTAGAGTGTGAAAGTAGATCTTGGAGACTAGAAACCCTTTCTACACTACTGCCTTTTTCTAATTTAATTCCGTCGTATGTTTTTTTCCAACATTTGGTATTGATCCTTGTGGGTAGCAAAGGGGGTGTTCCCGTGCGTGCCATGCTCCCCAGGTGTGTTCAGGGTGGATGTGCGTTCCCTGGGGGTGCCTCACAGACAGCCAGGATGAATGAGTAAACCCCGGTTGTCGTTTGCCCCGTGAACAAAGGGATCTTCCCTGCTCCACTGAGTAAAGAAACGCGGGGATTTTAATGCAAAAGGAGTTTAATTGCCTTGAAAACCTGGACCTGCAAACACATCCCATGCCTCCTTTCCTTGTTTTGTTTTGTTTTAAGCAAAGTTACCCTAATGCGGTTATGGCCTCCATGATGCTGTTTTAGGGGGGAGTTATAAGAAAGGCTGATTAGGTCTTACCTCTTGATTAAAACGTAGAAGCACATTACAGTCTTGTCTAGGCTTCTGTCCTTGGGCTGCTGCTGCTGCTGGTTTGGGATAACGTGCGCTGCACAGTGTTTAATAACACAGAGTAATTTTACAAAGCCATAAACCACTTTGCAAGATCACCCCAGTGTTTAAATGTCCTGGAGGTGCCCATGTCCTTGCTAGCAAGGAGCCAGAAGTGCTCTGTCGCCGTGTCAGCCTCTGCGCTGATGGGGCCAGCTGCCCTGTGCCTGCGCCCCTCGCCGGGGTTGGAGAGTGGGGCGCGGAGCCCCTTCTCCTGCCCTGCCTCCGGCTCGGAGCAGCCGTGGGGCTCCAGGCTCCATGGGGAGCCCGGCCCACCCGCAGTGCTCCCTGTGGGAAGGAGGGAACAGGAGAGATGAGAGTGAGAAAGAAGGAGCAAATATTAATTAATGGTCGTACAGCATAAGGCCGTGCTAAGTGAACAAAAGAAGCGCTTGAGGGAGGTAAAATAAACTTTCTTTTTTACATCCAAAAGGGGTTCTGGAGTGCTGTCTCCATGTGCCACGCTGTGACGGAGCATTAGCAGGCGATGAGGTAAGGAGCATTGTAATGGCAAGTTTTTGTCAGTGTAGGTACTCAGCCACATTACACGCAGGGATGTGAGTGGCTTGAGCATGTGCACCCTGAGCCCTCGGTGCTTGTCTGGATTGTGGTGACAGGAAGCTTCGACAGCTACTGATGGTACTTAGAATGCTGCAGGGAAAAAATTATGAGAAAAGACTTAAGGCAGTTACCCACACTTGTGGATGTAAAGTTAGGATGTGAGGAACCCCTGAAAATAAAAAAAATAAGGCAGTCAGTTGTAACCATTTGTTTAGAATACTATAAAATATTTTGTGATTAATTTCATTTTTTTGTTTTATTGCTTTATGTTACATTTTTACTATAAGTGATCACATTTTCATCGTAAAAAACTTGCTTTGAACAAAAAGTTGGACTTTTTCATTTAGACTATTGAAACTGGATTTTGAATTGGAAACTGGCAATTTGTCATAACCGACCTTTTTCCCTACATAAAAAATCAGTGTTGATGAATCAGCATATTTTTTAAATAAACATTTCTCTAAAAAGTCTTGGCAAGCAATATAGGTATACGGAGCAGAGCATGCAAGCAGAGATAGTAATTTGTTTCTGGAATGGGTCATTCTATATGCTTACCATGGGAGTTGTTGGGATTTTCTTCAGTTCTGCCATGAGTGAAAATTATTTTGCAAATCTTTTCTGTAGATACTTGTTCTGGCTGCCTTTGTTTGCTGCGCGATGTTGTGGGTTTTGCCAAGTGAACAAAATAGCTCAAACTAGGCATTTTGGAGTAAGAGCAAGCTCTGTTTGCACATTCAGCTGTAGGGAGTGTGAGCCTTGCTAACCTTGGTGGAGAAGGTGCTGTGTGTGCGGTGCCCACTGGTGCGGAGTTACACAGCATTTCTGTGGAGAGCAGTCTGCAGGGGACTGTGGCAGATGGGGTGAGGCGGTGGTTCCCCCGTGACGCCGGTGGCTGTAGGGGACTCTGGCTCTGCTGGGGGCCGCAGGGAGACTGGTGGAGAAGGGCTGAGCTCCATCGCTGGCGCGGGACAGGACAGGCAGCGTGGGGGTGGTGGGCTTGCTGAGGGCCGTGGGCACTGGAGGGGCTCGCGTGGCGGAGGGGCCAGGGCTCGGTGCTGTGTTTTCATTAGGACACAGCAGTCCTGCCAGCTGTTAACCACTGGCCTTGGCTTTCGGTTGCCTCTTTTCTACCCGCAGTCTCAGAGACTTCTGGAGACAGCTGGGCGGCTTGTAGGCACCCGGCAGTCGCTGTCTGCAACACTCAGAGGTGACATGGAGATGCCCAGAGCAGCATTCGCTATGACGAGTTTGCAACAAGGGGACTCGGTATCTTGGGATGGTGCATCCTCCCAGAAGCAGCTCTGCTCACTGGACTGCGGTCTGTGCCTCCACCCAGCATTTGCAATGGGGTTACAGTCTGTTTTTTTCTCCTTTAGCTACTGGGACCTGTATTAAACACTTGCACAATTATATTTTTATGATTATTGGTAGAAGCTGGCTTTCACTTAGCAAGTAGTGCCCTATCACTTCATCTAGAGTTCTCTCACAAATGATGTGTGATCAGCTAACGTGTTTAAATTACATTTCTATGCTATCAGATGTTTAACTCCGGGGAACTTTCACTAAAACTGATGGAGCTCTTATCAAGGTTTGGAGAACCCAATAGAATATCCAATGCTGACAACACTGAATTGCTTTTGTGAGATGCCACAACACTTAAAAAATCTTTTCCTGCTTTAAATTCATAGAAATATGGCACTGTCTTGGACACTGCTGTGCAGTGGCTGTTGATAAATACTTCTTTTACCACAGTGACTTGTGTGTGACCAGGGCAACACCAGGCAGCACGGAGACAGGAACGTAACCTTGGTTTGCGGTTGAAGGGCTAGGGAGGAAAGGAAGGCAAGCAGAGGCAACGGTGCATTCAGAAAATCAGGACTTGCTTTCTCAACAGGCAGAGGCTTCGTAGCACACCCCGTAGATCTACAAAGTTCATGCTCAAACAAGATGGTTGCAAGAAGAGTGCTTTTACAAAGTCCCTCCTAATGATAAATGTCCTTTGCATACTCATGCATCTTCAAGAAAATCCAGCATTTTATTTAGAAATTCATGACCCACTTGTCGTTTCTTTTTGCACCTTCATCAAAGAAGGACGTGCCAGTATTTACAGTGCAAATGTGGGCACTGTCGGGACACGCTTAGGAAGGCTGTGGCAGCCTAATGTTTGTGCTTTAATATAAAATCAAATATACCGGCGCTATCTCAAAGGCATTAGCATTGTCCATGGAAATTTAAAGCACTGTACATCTGTGAAAGCCAAGTGAGGTTGTGGATACCCTACCAGGGATGCTGCCAACACTGAGGAAAATTAATCTCAAATATGTTAAAGTTTGAGTTTATTGTTTCAAGTTATGAGTATAGCTTTAATTAAAGACAAAGATAAGAGCCGAAAGCACGTTAATGTGGCTTTAAACCGCACAAGAGTTTCCCCTGTGATTTTTTTCTGTTTAAGGTTAGTTGGATGAAATAATCAAAATACTCTGTAGGAATGATTAGCTTTAAAGTGTTTTATTCCAGTACTGTGGTTTGGATAATTTGTGTCAGCCTGGAACTCAGAAAGTGGTCAAATAGTTTATTGCAGGTATTAGGAATAAAAATCAGCTTTAGAAACCAAACCCTTGAGAAATTCTTGTGATTTTATCTTGTGGAAACTAATTGGACTAATTTGAAAAGCTTTATCACAAACATAGATGTATTTTATAGGTGGTCAAGTTTCAGAGATAATTTCTAATTTTTCACAAGAAATCCAACCCTTCTCTATGTCTTCACACTTTTTATAATCGTTAAGAACAACTGTAATTATTTTCCTTGAAGACTCAATTTCTAAGCGACCTTAAAGGAAAAAAAGCGATTGGTCAATTGTTTCAGAGACTTGTAAAGTCCTGAAGTTCTCTGAAATCTAAACAAGCAATACGAAGGAATCGAGAATTGAGCTTCCCACAACAATCTTCCAACATCTTCCTCAGCTGGAGACTGATACCCTGGGAAGTTCTGTGCTGCTGTGAGTTGTGCTGCAAAATAGAATTACAGTCTTGAGGTTCATTCTTTTCCTAACTACAGCTAATTTTCATGTTATGGAGCATATCCTTCTCAAACAGATGGTCTTAGTCCTATTTTATCAGCTGGAGATCAAGCCATGGAAATTTCAGAAGATCTGAATGCAAGTGGAACTGAATCTACAATTTTATTATTTTGGTTTTAGCATCTTTTCTACAGGTTTTATAGGTCTGAGCTACATTTAGCCACCAAAGTGAGAGACTTTCTTCTCAGGGAACGACATACGTGTTAACAAAATACAATCAAATGCTCCGTCAGAGTCTCTGCAAGGATCTGAAGGGCTGCTTGATCTTTTTTGATGCCTAAGACTTGTATTTCCTCTTAATAGGCAGATTTTTTCTTTGCAATACGCACAAGATCTTGACATTAGGAGAAATTCAACCAAGTACAACTAAAGACAGAAAGGAAAAATGTAGGGCCAGATCTTTGGATGCTGTTAATTAGCTTATTTCATTGACTTTGTTACAGCTTTTTGGCTGAGGGAGGTGGACTCTGGTGTATCTGTAACCCCGAGTGCCTACATCTGCCAGTGAATTAGCTGGCGATCTTAACTGAAATGAAAGCCACATTATTTATCCGTCTACTTTGGCATGACACCTCCACATCACTGTTCCAGAAGCACTTCAGAGGTGAACTGGCACACTGGAGAACTGTCTTTGTGCTTGAGGTGGGTGTGCCCTACATTAGCAGCGTCTCCTTCCTTGGCATGGCTGGAGGTGAATGCCACCCTTGCTGCTGAAAAGGGGACGAAGATTTGGCTTCACTGAATAAATGGCACCAAAGTCTTTGTTAACTTCAGCAGACTTTTGCTGGTCATGCAAAAGCTTCTTTTACAAGACTGCTTATGAATCTTGGCTTCTCCAGCGTTGGTATTCCTGAAAAAGTGCTTAAAAAGATGCTTAAACCTCATTGAGGATGGAGTTTAATCCTTGCCATTCACAAGCAATTACCTCTTGCTACAGGACAATTGCCTAAAATGTCCTAATAGTTTCCTGAAGTCAGTATGAATTTGTCTTGAACTGGTGAACTGCAAAGCCATAGTATCTAGCAAGAGGGACGGAACAACAATATTCCCGTGGAGCCCTGAGTAACAAATGAACATGTTCAGGGCTCTGCTTTGTTAATATGGGAGTAATAATAGATGTTCGTTGTGAAATTTAAGATCAGAACTTGCTGCCCTTGCTCTTGCTGTGGTAATCAAATGATTATATTTCCCCGGTATCATCATACCGATCTTCCAAAACGTGAAAGCAGTACATGATGCAGCTCAGTGACTCACCCCAAAGAAAACAATGCTTAATTATCTTTAATAAAAGCTGCATTTTTCAGGAAATTTAAGCCCCAGAACAGCCATGTTAAGGCAATATGGTATTTATCAGTGAACAAGGCCCCTTGTGGGGCACGTAAGTGTTTGCCACGATGTGTGGGGAAGAGCTGATTGATCCCTGACTGTCCGCATCCGTGGGTGGGTCTCCAGAGGGTGCTCAGCGCTGGCCACCCCTGATGCTGCCGAGTCCCCCATTTCATCCCTGTCTTTGCCCGTGTTTAGCTGTGTGAGAGCACAGACAGCAACAAGCACTTAAAGAACCCTACCCACTATAGAAAGCTGCAACCACTTGAAGACCTGCCAAAATTTAGGCTAATTATTTACTAATAAATTGCTAATTAATTAGATGGCAGAGGTATCTTTGAGGAAAAAAGTGTGTGTCCAGGACTCCCGCTGATAGCAGGGCTGTCACGAGCCGCGTTCTGCTCGCTGTGGCTGTGATGTGCGAGCACCTCTGTGAAAGGCTAGCGTGAGTCACCAGCTACCTGTCACTGCAGCCTTATTGTAAGGCTGCCCAAATGTCTAAGAAGTCCTCTGCCCGTTGCTCAGTCACACGTATGGATTGTTTGGTAGCAGCAATGCCTGTCCTCTTTGTGCTACAGACGAAGCTGATGTCTCCTGCTCACCAGACACAGGTGGTTCCTCTTGCCCCTGGGACTTCCCTTTGCCTGTCCCTGCACGGTACCATCCCCTGGCTCAGTAACGCGCTCACTGAGTGAAAAATATAGTAAACCCATAGTTTTTCCTGTTAACAGAGAAAGAACTCTGATGGTTTTTGCAGGTTAGGTTGACTGGAAATAATATGTCCCCAGTCTTCAAACAGCGCGTAGTCCTTGTCCCCAGGTACTCCTGAACTCACAGCTTCCTGGGCCGCTGTGGTCTGGGATGAAAGCACAACAAAAGTAAGAGGCACTGAGGTTACGCCCGTGATGCTGCTCACAAGGGCTGCAGGACTGGCGGTAGCCGCCGCTCTGCACTGGCGGCGGTGCGTACCCTGCTGGCCCTGCAGGATGGATAGGTGTTACCATGGGAGCGCCCTTCGGGGGAGTCAACCAGCGCGTACGTCCCTGTGCAAAACCAGAAAGCTGATTCCCAAAGTGCCCAAATCTTTCTCCTTGCTTTGGCACTGATTCTTAAGGCAGGGCACACGCTCCCCTCTTTGCTTCAATGGGACTTTACTATGTGATTAAGGTTAAGCACATGCTTAAGTCCTTTCGTGGGTTAGGAACCACTGAAAACAGTCAGAATGTCTTGTATAAGGGTGTGTAAGCCAAAAGGATGGTTGGCATGGCAACAGCTGAAAAATTCCCCCAGTGCAAAAAGGTGGAGAACAGTGAGGAGAGGAATGCTTCTTCCCACCTCGGCTGTGTAGCTGCTAGCTGCAGGCGTGCTCAGCCAGCCGCCTCCTCCTCCCAGCCAAACGTGCTCAGCTTTCTCCCCTCGCTCAGGGCTGGATGAATGGTCAGAGGCATCAGAGCCTCTCTTTCTTTTTGGCCGCTTTTGCTCATCACCGTGTTATATTAATGTAATCCCCAAGTGGACCAAATTTAGCCTTCACTCAGGAATTTTTTGTGTAATTGTTCCTGTCTATTAAGTTAATTGTATGCATTCGATCATGGTTTTGTCAATAGCCGTAGAAATATCCAGTGCAGCTCCCACAGGTTCTCAAGAAGACCACTATATGTCCTTCTCAACTGACAAGTTTACATGCTTTTTAAACATAGCTGTCATGGGTACATTTATCTTTGCCCAACAACATGTGTAGAATCATAGAATATCCTGAGCTGGAAGGGACCCATAAGGACCAGCGAGTCTAACTCCAGTCTCCACACAGGGCAACCTAAATGTTAAACCATGAATCTAAGAGCATTGTCCAAAGACTTAACACTGACAGGCTTGGGGCCATGACTGCTTCCCTGGGGAGCTTGTTCTGGTAACAACAATATTTTGCTTAGGGTGTTGGTTGATTTTGGTGAAAAGCTGTAATCCAGAAAATCACTGCAGCAAAGCTTTATCTAAGCAAAGCTTTACTTAAGTCTTAGATTTCTTTCTTTAACTTCTATCTCTCTGTAATATACTTTACACACACTAAAGGAATCTTTTATCAGTTTCATTTGCAGAGAATTTTTAAAAAGAGTGATTGAGGAGCCAGGTTTGCTTTAAAGACTGAGCCCCTGGGACAGCATTATTCACCCGGCCGTGTTCCTCTCCTGGCGGTAGGACGCAGTCTCCCGATAGTCTGGAGTGACAGGGTGACAGTGTGAGCCATCACCTTCTGAGAAGCACTTATGAGTTCTCCAGGATCCCTCTGCTCTCAAACAGGAAAGGTGGAAGAGATGTGCTGAGCCCTGTAGTTCATCTCTGCTGGGTTCAGGTGTGCATAGCTCCTTTCTGACATGGATTTTGTAATGCTGTGTGTGCACTATTGTGAATAACAACACAGTGTAAACTCATTTTCATTCCCACTGTTGAATCCATTTTTTTCTTTGTAGTGTGCTCTAGCAAAGATAAGCTTTTATGCTTGCATTGAGAAACACTCAGATAAAATCTCTCACAGCATTAGTAACTAATAAAATTGTTATTTTTTGTTGTTCTAAGTAGCAAGTATGCAATGCTCTGTGTTGGCATTAGGCAACTATTCTATAGGTAAGGTTGCAGCACTCAGGAGTATACAGCCTAATTCCTGGGGTTTAGAACCAATAGAAATAATTAGTGGTGATTGAGGTTGACTCTTTTGTTCAGCTGTTAATATTAACTTTTAACACTGAAGAGCAAATAGGGGCCTGGCAGTCAAAAATGCTGAATAAATTGAATTTTACGGGAGATGCCATGATGAACAATGCTATTGTGACCTTGCTGTTTATTGGGCTGGGTTTGCAATACCACAGTGTTTTGGAAAAATCATTTCCATATGAGTATTGGTGTGAGATTTTACTATCTGAACATAGCTTCCTCAGTTTGTCATGGGTTTCACTGCCATAGAGCTGTGAGTAGGAACTTATCTGTTTTCAATTGGTTGCCAGAATGCTCACATACTTAGAATTGATTTATTTTGTGGATATGAGGTTGCAGTTACGAAGTTTTATTGAATAGTCATCATCGGTAAAGAAAAAGCTCAGACACACTGCAGAGAGATTAAATACCTCTGAACCCATGGGCTTTGGTCTGACTGATGAAATAGAGAGCCGTCTTCTGTTGTCCCATGGAGAAGGGCCTGGGACACTCCGTTGTCAACCTGCTCGGAGCTCTCAGTTTCATACTGAGTGTTGTGGTGTAGGTGGTAATGGATGTTGGAATATTCTGAATAAGGTCAAAACCGCCCTTTGCCTTTCTTGCCACGGCCCTTCTTTAGAAGGAGCTGTGCTCCTTAGCCAGGGTACCACCGCACTGAAGGAGCTCTGTTCCTTAGCCATGGTACCACTGCACTGTGTGTCAGAGTAACCTGAGCTGGGCCACCGATGGTTACAGCTAGAGGGTAACTTAAAACATTTCTATGCCTCTGCTTTTCTGGTGTTTCTTGCTGGACTGTGTGTGCCTTTGGGCACAGGTTGGCTGTGGAGAATGGCCTTGTGTTTGGCCAACAGGCCAAAGGCTCTGGACATCAGAGTTCAGTCTCCTGCTGTGGCACGGCTTCCCGTGTGCCCTCGGGTAAATCATTCAGCTACTCCCTATGCCTCAATTCCTGTTCTGCAGAATGGTGCACAACCTTAACTCTTAGGGGTTTTATAAGGAAAAGTATACCAAATAGGGTGTGTTGTGCAGCTTCTATGGCAATGCAAAGTCCTGGAACCACTATCAGACCTCCCCTGGGTCCCCTGGGCGTTTTGCTTCTGCTGATGGTAGCAGGAGTTCACAGTCACTCAGCGCAGAGGAGAGGTTCACATTAACAACTGTGTATTTCTTACGCTCCCATTCATCTGTCATCTTTGCTCAGTCTCCCAGCATGATTAAGTCATCCAGGAATGGGTTGAAAGAGCTGGGTTTGCAATTAAAACGGGACCACATGGCTGAGTTTGCTTTTACCTGTTGCAGAACATGGAGCGCAGGGCATGTAAGACATGAATTGGATGCAAACGGCCAGGAGGAATTGAGTAATCGTGTTAGTGATACTGCCCGTAGCTCACTCACTGGCTTTTGATGCAGCTATGGGATTACCAGAGGATTGTTCGCCTCTCTGTGACTGTTGGGATCCTGGGATTTTGATGACATTTTCTTTCATTGTCTATTTCTCTTCTATTCATTTGTAAGAGCACATAATTTTTTAGTTTGTTTAAAGGAGTCCTAGTGATGTTTTTCCCCCAGATTCTTTCTCAAGGAATCAAAACTGAAAAGAATAGAGTCTTGACAGCATTTTGGCTCCAGTCTTTGGCAGGTATTGAGTAAAAATACGGTGTGAAAAGTGTAAGCTCACACTGTTTACATCTACAGTGAATAGCTGATAATGGATTGCAGTATTAGGCCAAGAGCTGGGTCCTGCCCTTGGGTCACACCAACCCCATGGGCCCTACAGTCTTGGGGCAGAGTGGCTGGAACGCTGCCCGGTGGAGAAGGACCTGGGGGTGTTGGTCAACAGCGGCTGAATATTAGCCCGCAGTGTGCCCAGGTGGCCAAGAAGGCCAAGAGCATGCTGGCCTGTATCAGGAACAGTGTGGCCAGCAGGACTGGGGCAGTGACCGTCCCCCTGTCCTCGGCACTGGTGAGGCCCCACCTCGAGTGCTGTGTTCAGTTTTGGGCCCCTCACAAAATGACAGACATTGAGGTGCTGGAGTGTGTCCAGAGAAGGGCAACGGAGCTGTGAGGGGTCTGGAGGACACGTCTGGTGAGGAGCGGCTGAGGGCCCTGGGGGTGTTCAGCCTGGAGAAGAGGAGGCCGAGGGGAGACCTTCTCGCTCTCTACAGCTCCCTGAAAGGAGGGGGTAGCGAGGGGGGGTCGGGCTCTGCTCCCAAGGAACAGGCGATGGGACAGGAGGGAACGGCCTCAAGTTGCCCCAGGGGAGGTTTAGGATGGATATTAGGAGAAATTTCTTCAGGGAAAGGGCTGCCCAGCACCGGCACAGGCTGCCCGGGACAGTGGTAGAGTCGCCATCCCTGGAGGTGTTTAACAGAGGGGCAGACGCGGTGCTGAGGGACGTGGGTTAGTGGTGGGTTTGGCAGGGGTGGGGTAATGGTTGGACTCGATGATCTTAAAGGTCTCTTCCAAAAAAAATGATTCTGTGATTCTATGAGTATCAGTTGCCGTTTGCAGTTCGAACTGCACCAATTGCAAATGTCTTACTGCTGGATTTTTCTGGGTTAGGTTTGGTTGGCGGATGTACAGGTACCTAGTAAGCTTTTCAGAAATGTCTGTAACTCCAGCTGGTATTTTCCTGGGTGAGCAACAGAAGCCTCAAGGTCATTCCTTATGGCATGTTTGTGTGTGCGGGTACTCCGTGCCCATGGCTGGTGCCTAGGTGGTGCCACGTGTGGTACCAGTGCCTGACAGGCGGTGAGGCTGCCCCGTCTCCCTGGGGTGGCCCTGGGGTTTCCCAGCTGGCACTGGCACTGCCCCATCCCAGCCAGTGACAGCAGCGACCCAGTGCTCAGGCCGACCCACAGGTTGTCCTCAGATAAGACTGTAATTTGGACATGCTTTGTAAGAGCTCAGCCTACCTCAAAGACCTCCTTGAGAAGTCTTGATACCTGATGCTTGCAAAGCAGCCACCCCACTCTGCTCTGAAGACATCTTCACAGAGCACCATGCTGGTGCAGGAGAACAGGATAAGGCTGAGGTGTCTGGTGCTGCGGTTGTTATTAGCATGTGTTTTACCTGCTGCTTTGGGTGTAACGCAGTCACCCTTTGAGAGTAAAGCTCAAGTTAAAAGGGCAACTGTAGTTTGAGGTATGGAAATATGGGCAAAATACAGCACCAAAAACATGGGGAATATATTTAAAGTCGCACAGAGAATCTACAGGAAAGTGAAAGACAGAAATCAACCCTCCCAAGTCCTGGGCCTCAGCTATAATCACAAACCTGTTTCACTCTCGTTTGCTTGTATCATCATCAGGAGCTGATTTATTAAAATCCCTGAAGACCACAGTGCTCCCTATAGCAAGAATGAGACAATGCAACAAACTATTGTCTGCTGTACTTGCCACAATCTGATATAATTGTTTGTGTTAGCATTTATGTTTATTTATATACCTAGGAAACTCTTTTTACAGTTTACTTTTGCTTGCTCCAGTTGTACATTCTCAGTCAAATAACTAAACCTCGATATCCCACTGGAAACCACCATCTATCCTCAGTTTACTCAAAGAATGACCTAAGTGTGAGGAGTGTTTTGGTATAGACCCCAGGCTCCGTCTCTGCGGCTGCGTACCTCGCTGCGGCTCCGGCAGTGCTCCAGGGTGGACGTAGGACTGTGTTGCGGGAACTCGGACAGGCGTGCTCCGTTACGGGTGTGCATTCGCTACCGATGGCACACAGATTTAAGCTAACATAGTGGAAGAATTCAGAGCCATCCTTGGTAATGTCAGACAAAAGATCAGTAAGATTTGCAGAACCAAAGAAGTATTTTTGTTTGTGAAACGTCCTTGTCTTGGTTTTGTCCTTAGTCGTTTTTCTGGTTATGAAGGAAGGCCATTGTGTTTTTCCCTTCGGAAGGACCCTGTGCTCAGGGAGAACGTTGGTCTGGGGGCTACATCATTGTGTTTGACAGCTTGTGATGTGTTGTTCTTTATGGACACGAGCAGCCGCTTTCTGAATCTACGCTGGAAGCATTTGTCACCCTGAGCCACGCTGGCAGCACCCTCCCCACAGGACTGCATGGCGTGTGAGGAGTATCGCCGTGTGGTTTTTGGAACTTGCTGCCTGGCGATTGCATCTGGACCTCGCCACCCTGCTGGCTACTGGCGGCAGCGAGGTGCCGGCCCCCCTGCACCTTGGGTTTGCTGGTGGTGGTCAAAGCCGGCCCTTGGCTTCTGCTCGCCTGGCAGCCCTTTTGTGCCCGGCGACCCTTGGGAAGTCACCCGCTCCCCCGGGGCGCTCCGCAGGCCCCGGGAGCAGAGCTGGGCAGAGCTGCTGGGCCAGGGCAGGTCCGGCCACACCAGAGTTTGGCCCCGCGGCCGCTCCGGGCTCTGATGCTCCAAAGAGCCAGCAAAGATTTTGTTGCTTTTTAATTATTTCAGCCATGGCTTTCATTTTCATTGGCAACAGTGGGTGACCCATGTTCAGATGCAGGGGGAAATAATTTTACAGAAAATACAAGCGCTGCTTTCACCTGGTCTGGAAGGAAGAAGGTGGCTGCCAGAAACAGCACAGAAATTAGCGAGATACCAAAGTCGTGAGGAATCGGCTTGTGTGGCTCCTTGGACAGCAACAGTGTCTTAAAATGTAGTTTGCACGAGCGGGGAACAGTTTACTCATTTCACAGAGAGGTCAGCACTGACCACGGGAGTCGTTTCTCTCTTGGGGCTGGTGCTCCCGAAGGAGGGCGGAATGTCACCCCCCACCATCGCTGGGGTGCTACCGATGGGGCTGCCAGCAGACCGCTCCTCCGTGGAGACGGGGGATGCTCTCCAGGGACACCCCTGGCCTGTGCTGGCGGCCCACCACCACCATTGCCCCTGCAGCGGGGACAGGAGAGCTTGTGCTGCGCAGCACCGAGGTGGCTCAGCAAGTCCCACTGCCAGGAGGGAGCCTGGCCCGGCCACGGGGCGCCGTGACTCCCCCCGACACCCCGAGACCCCGGCCAGGCAGGGGGGCTGTGGGGCTGTGGGGGCTGCCTGTGTCTGCCTGTGTCAGAGCAGAAAACAACTGGATTCAGGTTCAGAGACTTTCTTTTTTCCTTATTGGACTCAAAAACTGAAAAAAAGGAAGAAGAAAAAAATGTTTCGTTTTGGAAATTTTTTATGCTTTTGCCTAATGATAATGGTATTTATGAACATAGACCTGAAATTATTTGGCTGAACATTTTTCACACAACTCTAATATTTTAAGCTTGTATTAAAATGGAAACTGCTGAACAAACATTTCTGAAGTGCCACATCCGTAGCTGTGAAGAAGATCGACATCTTTTCCACAGAGAGGTAGTATTGCTTGCGCCTGTCATTTCAGATTTGACTTCTGATCTTTTAAAATGCATTTTTCCAATGAATTTGTGTGCTACTTCAATTTTCTATTGTCCACATTCATAATAGTAATTATAGTTCCAAACTATTATTATAATAGTAGTACAAAGAACTTGTGTTTACTGTCAACTGTAGGGAGAATCGCAGGCATATCTGATTTGAAACTCGCTGAAAATAATATGTCTCTAGATGACAAGTAGATCCAAAAAAGGTGGGTTTGGATTCAGCTGTTTGAGTAAGAACCTATGTTCAATTTCTTGTAATTCTTAATTTTCATATTGCTCATTTTGTATTTAATTTGTGAAAAAAATAATTTTATTTTCATCCTTACTACTTCATTTTTGCTACTTACTTCTGCCAAAGCCTAGCTTTTCGCTTGGGTGTTCTTCCAGGCCCCCGACTGCGCTGCCGGTGGAGGGGAGGGTCCGAGGAGGTGACCTGAGTCTGCTCAGGGACTGGGCATTTGCTATTTTTAATCACTCCAAGCTTCAGGAACTGTGTTTTTTTGGTTTTATTTTTGTTTTCACCGCGGCAGGGCAGAGCACCAGCTCACCTGGGCAGTCATCCTGCCCGTCCCTGTGTCTCATGCTGCAGCCGAGAGGCAGCGTGGGTTTGGGAGCGGTGCTGCTGGCAGTCGGCATTGCTGCTCGGCCGGGGCACGGGCACGCTGCTCTCCCGGGAGGCCGCGCTGTGCAGCTGGTGCCCATCGTGCCACCGCTGCTACCGGCTGTGCCGCAGTGGGTGGTGGCTGGACTCACCCTGTCCCTTCCTGGCGTGCAGAACACTCAGCCGCTGTCTGTCTGCGCCCCGAGCAGCAGCGCTGGGTTTATGGCTCAGGTGCTTTTCTCCTGGCAGCCTTGATGAGATCTTCAGCGCATGTAATGAGGATGTCGTCATCAACCAGTTCTCAATGCACCTGGAGCCTTCAGCTCTTTTTGGGTTCAGAGAAAGGGAACAAATAATTTTAGCCTTGGTGCTAGCTTCCAACAGGCAGTCCCAGCTGCAGAAGCAGGCCGGACAGGGAAGGTCATAGCTCAGTGGAAGCAGAATTGCCCCAAAAGCAAACAGAACAGTATTACAAGTGCAACTTTCTCCATATTTCAGTGCTGCCAGTGCTGAGCCAATGTAGGCGTATCTGCAAAAGCTGCTGGAGGTGACATTTCAGCTAAGCCCCCCACGTGGGGACCGCCTGTCCTGCTCAGAGCAGCGCCTGCTTCCCCTCCGTGTTTGTCAATCCTGGCCTGTCAAACACTCTGCAGAAAGCTCAGCTTCTTTGGCTTCTACTGACCAAGTCTCCGGGGACGAGGCTTCTCTCAGAAGAGGACCCTGCTGCCTCCAGGTCTTGACAGAGTTCCCTCTGCCCGGGGGGTGGCCACCCATCTTGGCTGGGGGGCACCTGCCAAGGTGAGGGGTTGAGTGCTGTGCCAGTAGTGGTGGGCACCCTGCCTTGATTCTTTGGTCCACTCACTGCAAACACTGGTGAGGACTATAAAGTCCTGACGTGGCTGGTCAGAGACACCAGGATTTTGGAGATCAGCTCTCATGCTACCCTTTCCCGAGATAAGGAAGGCTGACTGAGGATGTCTTCTGAGTTGGCAGGGTGAGAAGGCGCACGTTTGGGC
Source organism: Vanellus vanellus (assembly GCF_965231255.1). Classification (NCBI taxonomy): domain Eukaryota; kingdom Metazoa; phylum Chordata; class Aves; order Charadriiformes; family Charadriidae; genus Vanellus; species Vanellus vanellus. The sequence goes on along the minus strand of NC_138910.1, from coordinate 82,499,052 downwards.
GTACAAATCCCAGTTGCAGTTCAGCACAAAGGCACTGAGGAAATGTTACTGGACACATACTGGTGCTGTGCTCGCCTGGGGGTGTGCTGAGAGAAAGCGCGGAGCTACGGACTGCCGGGTTAGTCGTATGAAGTGACTGAAGGGCCGATGTGGCTGCAAAACATAGCGAATAAACTGTTCATGACACTAAAGACAAGGAAGAAGCCTGAGTTCAGAACCAAACATCTGAGGAGGGGTAAGGGGAAGGGAACGGTGGGCCAGCCACTCCTGAGAACATCGCCTTGGAACCCGGCTGTCCATGAAGTTACTTGACTGCACATTACTTTACAGGGTGTTACTCAACAGTGGCTACTGTTCAAAAGGAGAAACTGCAGCTGGTTTCTGGAGGAGAAACACATTCACATCTGATACTGGACAGGTAAAAACCCACTATGCAGTTCTACCAGTCTGATCCCAGGCTGAAGGTCTGGAGTTTCCTCCCTGTCTGGTTGCTGGAGGAGTACATTGATCCTCAGGCATGATGACAGTCTGATTCACTTTACATAAAAAGGAAAGTTAGACTTTTATGAAGTGTTTTAATTATCATCAGTAAAGCCCTTTGCTGCCACAGTGAAAGCCAGCTGGGGCCGTGCTTTGGGCTAGTTCTAGCCACAGCCAAGAGAGCCGGTACACAGGCAGAGTCATGAGCCCCAGGGAGAAGGGGATTTCTCAACCTCTGCCTCTCCCTTCTCAGTTCTTTATGTGGAATAGTTACACTTTCCAGAGTCGCAGTACTGAGCTGCGGCCAGGACCACTGATTTCCTTGACATCATTTTGTCCCAAGGTTAATAATATCCCACTTTTTTGTTTAAAACTACTAACAGCATTCTCTGTGTGCACTGGGACTTGGGTGTCTGAATTACAATGTCAACAGCCTCAGCTGTTGTACTTCTGTGGAATGAACTGTAGTTACCAGAACCCAAATTACTCCCTCCGCTTCTGCTTTTCCTCAGATCTCTCCTGCGCTGCCTTTCTTGAAAATTAATCTGCCGGTCCCTTCCGTGTTTCCTCAGAGCCCATTCCTGATGCTACTGTGGAAATGACTGTGTGAACTGGGGATGCTCACACAGCTGCTTTGTTTATTAATTAAAGTCAAATGACATAGGCTGCAGATAGTGAAGACAAATAATGATAATCATCAGGCTGTTCTTCTTTCCTTTCAACCATTTACTTCTGTCGATATTAAGAATTTGGGGCTTGGAGCTGAGACACCTTTGCTGTGCGGGGCTAGAACGAGCTGGCAGGTTTAGGGCACAGCACGGTTTGCCTTTGTTTTAGCTCAGTTTTGGAGATAGGTTTTGTATCTCCATATGCCACTTAGATTGATTTATCTTTGGTTGTTGCCTCTTGATTTTTTTAAAAGTTTCCACCTTCCTACTTTCTGACTATGTTTTGAAAACACACATGCCAGAAATTTTCCATGACAGAAAGTTCAAACTCAGTACAACGATTTCTTCTTGGAAAATGGTGTGCCCTGAAGATCAACAGACCTGGATGCCCATCAGTCAATGACAGGAGATAATTCCAGAGCTGGGGGGCTGAAAAACTCCATCTTCTGCCCCAGAATAGTTGAATTCAATGGCAATGAACAATGAGATGGTATGGAAATCCCAGGATCTCTCAGTGCCTGTGCTGTATAAGACCTTAATTAGATTAAAACTGAGTGAAGGCTGAGGGAAGATGTTTAGGGGAGTTAGGCTGAAATGAGTCTGCTATTGATATACGTACTTGAAGAAGCTATGCTGTTTAGATGACTTCGGTGAATGATAAACTTAGCTGAGAGATTTATAAAGATATATAAGAACATGTCTGGCACTTCAGAGTATCTGAAATTTCTACCCTGAATTTTTTATTGGTTCCAGCTCTAAAATAGTGCAAGCCATTTATATAACTCTCTGAACACTCTTGATATGGAGTAGCTATACATCCTCTTCCTAAACAACTCTGCATGAAAAGCGTTTTTCATTTGACTCTGCAAAGAGGCTGGAGAACTCCACAATGATACGTTGCAGACCCTTGAAAATTAGTGAAAGTGGAAAAAGAAAGGTAATGCAACAGTAAATCACAGATTCAAGGGGAGTGAGCTAGAATAGTAAATCCAAAATTATTGAATGAGGGTTCATTACTATGTGTTGTGAGTGCTGTGCGATTAAAGAATTGGGCCAGATTTCCTGTGGTATGCTGGCATAAATCACAATGATTGTGTCACAGCTATGTTAATATAATGCAAAGGAAAATGTGACCCTAGAAATGTTTATGATCAGGTGTTAGTAACTCAAAGGAAACAATCACATTGTGTGGCTTCCAACGACACAGAGCTCCTGGTGAAGTCAGCAATTAAAACTGGTGTGTCACTCCAAGGAATAACGTCTGTGGATGGGAGTGTCAGGGAGCAGCGAGGGCTCGGAGTACCTCATCCCGTTAGGTCTCTCTTGCATCAGGTCCCTGCTCCCAGCCCTGACAGGTATGCCTGGCAACACCACAGGGTTCAGTCCTTCAGCCGCAGACGAACAGTGAACATCCCAAGTGAGTTATGCAGAATGGCTCACCAAATACTGGCAGCATCTCTACAGCATTCATGGCAATCACAAGAGTTTGGAGAGCTTAGTTTTTGGTCATATCTCTGCTTTTCTATAGGATTGCAAAATTGCAGCAAGCTGTCCAGCACTTTTGCAAGTTTCTACATTAAATTGGATGATAATAAACCAAAATCTTTTAGGAGACCTGTGCATGTCAGTGCGTTTTTGTAGCAACATGCCTCCATACCTCCTGTTCCATCAATAATGGAATTTCAGCAAGTGGCTTTTAGCAACAGCAGTAATTCCTTGTGTCTGTAGGAAGCCCAGTGAACAAGAATATGCCACGCAATTGCAGACACCTGTGATCAGTAACGTCATCGATGTTACCTGGTTGGCTAAGGCATACAACGTTCCTATCGTACATCGCTTTCTCAGACCTGTGCAGGCAGCGGCTGCAGAGGCGCTCAGGCAATGTGTTTATTCGGTCGCTTTAGTTAACATCAGAAAGCTCTACTCACTGGGACAATCTACAACCATTATGAGGAATTTTCAGCCTTACTCACTGCACATTCTTTTAGAAGGATACAGGCTAGCAAACGGTTACTTTTCAGTCTGATATTAACCAGAAAAGCTGAAACCAAAGGTGAGAGAATGGATCTGTCAAAGTCTCAAAAGCAAAGATTCGTGTTTGCTTATGTTTCAACTCCCCGTGGAACAGTCAGTTTGTTGTGATCAGTAACTTCTGTTCATCTGATATCCTGAACCTTCTTGTTGAATCACTTTTCCTCTCTGATTTAGAGTTGCTAGTTCTTTTTTTGAGCTCAGGTTAACTCCAGCTGGCATTACATGCCACTGCGTATTATGTTAGAAGTTTGTTTAACTCCACACAGAAATCTGTGGTGACAGACTGAGCTCATTGCTTTCACCTGTTCTCCAGCCTGACACTTTGCTAGCTATTGGAGACCTATTTTTCAACAGGGATGGTGGATGCTACCAGAAGTTAAGGTATTTAAAGGGGAGAGTCAACAGTCTCATGCTGTGCCAGCTATGTGTACTGCCAAAGTAAACTATCATGTTAAAGGAAAATACATTCTAGACTTTTTTTTTTACATGTTATTTATTGACACTAGAAATGACCAGTACATTCAATGGTACAAAATACGGTGCTAAACTCTGCTCTTGTTTTCTTCTTAAAACACTCTGTGGCCCTTGTTCCTAAGGAAACTCTGCTGCTGTGCAGGTTTCATGTCTGACCTCTGCCTCCAGGTGCTCGCAGAACCAAGTGTTCAACACTGACCCTCGTTAATGCCAACAAGCGCTGCTGGCCAAGACCCCCATTCGAAGGGGAGGACGTACTCCTTTGTCTTTGAGGCTGTTAAAGGGCTGCATGGCTGAACAGATGCGGCCACATCTGCCCTCTGTGGCAGTGCCCGTCTTGAATGCAGCCCTGTGCTGTGACCGTGCTGCCAAAAAGCGGGGTGCAGCCCTTACTTCTCCATGGGGACTGCCAAAAAGGTTCTCGCACAGATCTTGTTGATGTGTGATTCAACACCACTGCTTTCCCTCTTTAGACCAGCAGCCTAAAAGCCCACACACTGCCTTTTGGCAGGACAGCCCCGTAGTGGGGCTCAGGCAGCCCCAGGCCGTAGGGAAATGTGTTGGGGTTCACATGCACTTACCCTCCTCAGGCCGAGACCACGCTGGTGTCTGTCTGCTGGGGATGGCCTGGGGGGCCGGGCACCGCCGGGCTGAGATGGGAATGCAGGGTGGTTAGAGGAAACTGGGCTCCTGCCCTCAGGGGAGGGCTCTGCGGTGCCCGTGGCTGGGAGGAGAGACCTGCAGCTGGGGAGTGGGAGGAACCTTTGATGGAGGGCCCGCAGGTGAGCCAGGCACCGCAGGGGAGCACAGCGTGCTTGTGTGCTGCTCACAGCATCTCTCTTTCATCTTCTCCAGACTGTTCACCGCTGCGTGCAAACAACTGTATTGGACTGGGACGGCTGACACTTCTCTCCTGCCCTTCCTGGAAGAGGATGTTTATGGTGCTGGTGGCCGCACGTGGGTAAGTCGTCCTCCGGAATGAGCTGAGTGGTCCTGGTGCCAAGCTCTCCCACCCAGCCCCATGAAGTGGTGTGTGCTCCAGCGGCGGCACGGAGCGCGCTCTGGCAGTGCTTCTCTGCTCAGGCGCAGTTCGTCCCCTCTGCTACCATGCCTTTTTTCAGCAAGGGGAATTGTCACTGTCTGGTCTGGATTTTACTTTTGTGTGAGGTTTCCAGTCTTGGGTAACCTGCCTGCTCCAAGAAGTTACAAGTGCTCTGTGTCTGTGGACGTGGTCGCACCCTTACCTGTGTGAGCTCTGCCTCACTGGCATGTATTTACAGGCAAAGTTCTTTAAATGCCAACTCTCACTGGTGAAACAGAATAACGACTTTCCCGAGTCATGCCAGCCAGAGTGCCACTGGCACCTACTGCAGTTGAGGGCCATAAATTAGCAAATGACACAACAAATAAACAAAGGTTAAGGGTGAAAACCTGGGCGCAGTGCGCGGTCTTGCTGAGCGTACCTGAGCCTGGGGATTGCCAGGCTTTTATGATGCAGTTTGGGTGGCTGCTTGAAAGCCTATAGTCCCGGAGAAAGGTGGAACCCCAGAAAGACAGACTTGTGTTCCGTGGGCCAACAGGCAGCGCTGACGATCCCAATGTGCAGCAGGACTTGATAGCTTCATCCCAGTGTGCTCCTCTGTGTGCACTCACGCAGACCAGGGATTTCTGCCTCTGTGCTCACCTTCCTGGCCTGACACTGCAGCGCTCAATGGGAAGAGCTGTGTGGAAAACAGATTTTCATTCTAAGGGGGGCAGAAAACTTGTTACTTAGTAATTTTTTGGGTCACTTCTCATGTCTTTGAACTTTGAACGTTTAGACACTGGCACAAGTGAATTTTTTTGTTATGACAAAAACGAATTGTGTAAAGGGAAAGTTGGAAAGTGGATTGGGCTTCCTTAATATGTAGAACACTGTCAGTGGAGAAAAAAGTGGAGGACACCAATCAATTTGGCATGTCTGACCATTTGAAGGAATGTCTTTAACAAAGAGCAGCTCAAGAGCTGTAACTGGATCACAGAAAACCCATAAGTCTTAAAATAGACTTCAGAAACTGGTTGAAAACAGCACAAGGACAAACTGACAAAGGACTACTGCCTCGACTGGTAGGCTTGAGGTGACAGTCTGGTTCTTGTTGCAGACAGGCCTTTAAATCCCAGAACTTCACCTCACTTGCTTAAACCATGGTAAACTATGATAAAAATGAGGTAACATATTAAAAATAGCTTTAATAGAGTGATTCTGGGGTAACACTGTTTTTCTTTATTTCTCTGGGCTGGATTGATGCAAATGGAAGCCCCTCTGATGGGCACCGTGCTGGCTATCTCCTCTGGGAGTGTGACGTGGCCTAGGAGCTGCAGAACTCCTGCTCTGCACGTGGCACTGTGTCCCCCCTGCACTGCCGAGCGCTCTGCTCTCGCTGCACGTGCAAGCGCCCAGCGGCCTCTCTGTGTGGTCAGCGTGGCGGTGCCACGGCCAGCGGGGCCTGGGGCAGGACAGGCGGATGAGCCGCCAGGGCTGTGATGTGACGGACGTTTCAGAAGCACGCTTCCCAAAGTCGAGTTGTAGCCAGCCGGCGTAGCAGCGCTGCTGGGCGAGAGCAGAGCCAGCAGCCAGCGTGCCGGCACTGAGGAGGAGGCGAGTCCCGAGCATTCCTACCTGCATCTCCTGGGTCACCGCCAGCCAGCAGGCACGGCCGGGGCATCGCCCTCCATCCCTTCGATGCAGTGTCCCTCTGCGTGGAGAGGCACCGGAGTCGCTGCGGGGGAGGGAGAATGCCACGGGGGTGGGAACCGGCTCTTGGGCCGTGGAGAAGGGCGTTTGACAGCCCTGGGACCTGTTCCTGGTGTCCCACGCTACTCCTTTATGCTGCCTAATGCAGAATAAAGTTGTCCTGCTGCCAGACCCATGAAGCAAAGGTGTGGGTATTTTTCCTGGGGAAGCGCCCAGAAGTTAGAGTTCGCAGTACCGGGCTTGTTGTTACCTTGGGTCCAGGAAAGCGTGTCAGCAACGTGCTTTTTGTTAAAGGAAGGTTTGCGCTTTGTGCCAGACTGCAAGACTATCTGTGTGGTGTGAGTCATTCCACCAGAAATAGACCCTAAATGACCAAAAGCTCGTTGCGCTGTGTCAGGAATAATGTTTGGACCGGAAACAGAGGTTTTTTGGCTTCAGCAGACAAAGTGAACCCCTTGTGAAAAGAATTTGCAATTTCAAGTGGAAAATGTGGAAGGAGGGAAGAATGTACAAATAATGCCAAGAAACAGACTCACTTCTCTGGCACAAAATACGAAGAAGTCTTTCCAACTGGTGGTGGGGGACCCAAAAGCAGCGCAGTGGTCCATAGTTAGTAAACCGAGTTGTCTTTTCATTCTGGTTAGTATGAGTAATTTTTAAGTAGATTTTGAGGACCCTTCAGTATGTTATAAAATCCCTTTTGGGTGACAAGAGCAAGAACAAAAAGCAGATTCTAAGTTTGTCAGAGGCATGTATTCATGTTTCGCTAGTGAAAACAAACAGAAGGGATAGTTCTTTGAACTTGGGTGTAGGTGTATACAATGAGCTCATGTAGATCCAGGTGCAGCCATTAAGGAAACATTTGATATTGCTAAGTTCCCTGAACTTCAAATGCCGGTACTTGTAGAAAGCGTGTTATTTAATGTAAGTGTAAATACCAGGCAAGAAAGGGAACTGCTTTTTATAGCTTGGGAAGTCATGTGCTTTCTCAACGATAAATACAATTAACTGTTTCATACACTTTGCACACAAGAAGAGGGTTTTAATGATGTAGAACCCGTGACATTATCCCTCTGTACACTGCTGATACATGAAACTGTGCAACAGTGCTCACCTACCAAAAGCCACGCTTGAACTGGCTTCTGCCTACGGAACATCCCCCCCAGTTCTGGGGCTGTTCCCAGCTGTTTCTTTGCAGAACTCATCTTGGTGATTTTCCTGCCTTCATGCCTTTGAACTCTGTCTTACAACCAGCTTAGGAAAGTGTCGAACTCACTCGGTGTGCCGGCCGGCAGCTGCTGGGCGGGAGGGAGCGGGACAGTGGCTGGCCGGCGCGGGGGCGGAGGTGGTCCTGGCTGGGACCCCCATAGCTGTGCCTGGGGAGGACCGACCGTGGCGGGGGCGGCTGCCGCAGGGGCTCGGCTCGTTTCTGTTAGCGTTAGGTTTCGGTGCGGTACAGCCAGTACACTCCCTGTAAGAAAAAGCTGATGGTTCATGTTCGTGAATGTGTTGAGAGCCAGTCTTGAATAAGAAAATTACTTTGGTTCAGGCTCAGCAAAATATTAGTACAGTATTAATAACGAAGACGGGCCTCCTCCTGCACTCCAAATTCATGTGTTTCAACACTGGAAAGCAATAATTCATATTCTTTTCACTGTTTTCTCTCCTTTTTAAAATTATTTCCAACTTTTAGCAGCCTCTAAAGTTGGGAAAGAATTAAGGCAGTAAAAGGTCTACCTTTGTAATGGGGTTAAGTGTTGGGGTCATCAGCATAGTTTAACGTGTTTGTGGGGGGAACTAAATGACAGATATCTGGTCAACAAAACTTTAGACTAAACTCTACTATCTGCAGATGTTTATCCTGTGAAATGCGGACACAAAATCTCTTCAGATTTTAAAGGCTGCATTTTACACTTCAGTTCCTCAGTTCCTAGTATTAAAGACAACTTCTCACAATTATTGCCTAAAATTCATACGTTCTCATCTTCATTGATATATTTAGGTCCTGAAGTGTATTGATCATATCTCTTAGGTTTCTTTGTGCAGGACTAGAAATAAATTACCCTAGGTCAAGTTCTGTTTATACAGTGGACTGTTCTTGCAGAATTACCTTCTTGACTTAATAGCTTCCTTTTGGATGACATTTCTGCCAGAAAGAAGACAAATTGTCTAAGGTCAGCATGCAGATCAGCTCAGAGTGTAGGAGGAAATTGTAGCGGATCAGCTAAATTGCAGCAGGTCTGGCCGGCAGCGTTGGGCAGCACGCCGCCGGTCAGCGCAGCGCCGTGGGAGCGCAGCCCCCCCGGCACAGCAAAGCGCAGCAGGAGCAGTTCAGCTTTTGAACGTTGTGGTGCGGTAGTTTGTCCAGTTCAGGCTGTTCTTGAGGTTGACGAATTTAACTGGTGTGGTGACAGTGGATTAGATCAGCATAGCTATCCTTTTAGCTTAATGTTGACATGTTCGGTGGTGCCCCAGACTCCTTGTATTAAACCTGGCAATTACCTGGCCGCATCTGTGGTCGCGTTTCTCTGTGAATGTTACATGGTGCAATTTTCCCTGCACCTTCCCTCCCACTCATTCCTGCAACCTTCTTTGAAAGTGTTGTCTTACAAATAGTTGGGAGCTGAAACCTCACAGCCGAGTCTGCTCTCGTAATTGCCCAATGGCTGTGATGTTGAATTTGTTTCCTGATGTGTAACATCAGGGGACAAGACTGAAGGACCTGATGCAGATCCCATAATCCAATGCTTGGTGAATTTGATGCTGGTCCATACGTGTGTGTATATATATATCTATGTACGTACTACAGAACACATTATGTTCTATGTAACATGTTATATAGAACATATTTTTTATATGTTATATAGATAACATAATTTGTTTTACATATATATAAGACCAGATAAATATGAGTTGATGGAGAATAGTTCTGCTGAAGTTAGTGGCTTTATATTGTATGAAATGTACGGTAAGAGAACAATCGGGGCTGCAGGCACTGACCAGAGCAGCACCAAACCCTCTGCGTTTTACAGATGTGCTTGAAAAGCTAAGCTAAATCTTGACTCCATGCCTGTCTCACGACAGATGCTGTTCATCGCGGCAGGGGTCAGCCGGTTTCTCTGTTGCCTTGCTTGTTGCCGCGCCTTCGCTCTATTTAACGTGAACCTCCAAAGCCCGTGCACGTGGGGGGGGACCTGAAGCACAACCGCGTCATATTTAAAACAATGGAGTTACCCTTTCCCTTTCAAATTCTTCTATTTATTCTGTGTTCTACAAGAGAAGAAATACAAAAGTCTCCTTTTAATTAAGCTCTTTATCCTTTGAAGTTATTTTGGATTTTTTTTTCACATTGGTGATGTAATTTATGTAAATAATCATCTATCTATGAAAGGAGTGTGTCTGTCAAAAGCTAAAATAAAAAACATCCGTCATTTTGAAGTGATTAACATTCTCCAGATGTTTAAATCATCAGATTTCAGGAGTTTCCCTTTGTTGTGATAATGATATAGTATCCAGAACAAGAATGTTTACTTTTTTCTATGGGTCAAACACAGATTTTTCACAATCCTATTAAAGCATGCAGTTTATTGTAATTGTATGTGCAGATGAAAGCATATGCAGTTATTATTATTTCCCTTAATTGTAAACTGCTGCTGGTAATTTTACTGTAAAGCTGAAACAAAAGGAGCGTACTTGAAAGGACCACCACTGGCCGCTTATGTGATCAATTTATAGATGTCAAGGTTGCACCGAGATGGTTATCCCTCTCTGCTAGGGGACCGGTGACACGCTACCACCCGGCAGCGCCCTCTCCCCCGCCCCTGCTTCGGGGGAGTTGCCTGGGCGTACAGTAGATGTAGCCGATAATGTTAAGTGACAGTTCTGAAACGTTGTAGTCAAATGTGTTCAGCTTTAGACTTCAGGGAGGAAGTAAAACGTGCATTCCTCTCTAATGCGATGGACCTCGTGGCTGATCAAGAGAGCTTTGCCCGTCCTCCGCCGGCCAGCTCGCTATGGTAACTGGAGCCACAAAGCCTTGCTGGAGGTCAAGGGGGGGTTTATAGTCAAGGAAAGTGGCTACACATGTACGAAATGGATCATTTCCTTTCCCTTCTGTAGTCCTTGCAGAGCAACACCCTTCGGTTCGTAAAACCAGCTAACGTACGAGACAAACGGATGGGTCTTGCGTGTTACCACGCTGGCGAACTTTCCTCAGAGCTGACAAAATCCACCTGGATAAAACTCTGACTGGGCTGCAAGATGATGGCAACTAGCTGATGTGTTTGTTTTTAACAAAACTTCTCTTGAAATATAAATTTTGAAAAGATTCCCTCGAAAAATAATAGATAGTTGTACCAGATAAATAACCCCTTTTTCTTCCCCAAGATTTCATTTGAGCTGAAATGTTAATGAAACCATTGTTCAAAGTCCTTCATTTTTTCAGTTGACACAAGGTTCTTGTCAAGCGAACAGATACACCCTGCAGGGATGTGGCTCAGGCAGCGACAACCTCCGCTCTCTGCCCTCCAGCACCCCCCCGCACAGGGCTCGTTTTAGCACCCCTCCGCTCAGCAGCTCCCGGCAGACTTTTCTTGGAAAGAGCCACAAACCTGTCAGAGCGATTTCTTCCTTGTCCCACCCAGAACTTGCGTTTCTCTAAGCTGTGCCTGGATGGGGTCCGCAAGGGGGAAGTGCAGCCGTGTGCCAATCTCGAGTGCGTGCTATGAAAAACATGCCTTTTCCCAAGCATTATCTCATCCCCCTCGCTGGCCTTGACACCGCTGGAAAGCGGAAGATCAGTGAAAGCTGCGTTTTGTGGAGGATGAGAAACCAGAATTTCTCTCTGTTTCTCTCCAGGGGGCCCCTTAAGACACATGATTAAGTCTCTAAAATGCTTGTCTATTTTTTTTAATCTGGCTCCTTGGATCTGATCTTCCCTCAGGCAAGGTGAAAGAGAAAGCTCACCAAAGTGCAGCTTTTTAAAGGTCTAAGCTGTCCTGAAGTAAGTTTTCTGCAGCATGCGACCTGTACAGGGTCATCAATGTACTTGCTTAGGATGGCCAAAATAATTTATTCAGGTCTTCAAGATTTATTTGCAAATAAAACGGCTTATTCCACCAGAGACTCGCTCTGCAGCCAAAGGGCTGAAATGGTGAGCCAGATCAGCCAAGGAGCTGAGATGCGCGGGGAGAAAAAATGTACACCCGTGGTCAAAGCTCCGAGTGCTGATCCTGGAGCGGCTGGAGAGAGGAGAAGGGTCATGGGATGGAGGGCAGCGTGGTGGCACGGGTGGGAGGGCGGCAGCTGGCCACAGCAGGGGAGGACCGGCAGGGGCATGGGGACAGCAGCAAGACAGGGCATGGGGAGACAGGGCGTCGAGCGGCGCTGGTGGAGCCGTCCTCTCCAAAGGGCTGGGGCTCTGCCCGGCAGCCCCGGCACACTCGATTCCCCACTGCTCCCCTGGGCAGCATGGTCCCCACCCCCACGCATGTGGCCTGGCAGCAGCCCTCTCGTCAGCAGATCCCTGTCTGCAGGGGAGTCTCTGCGTGGGCGAAGGCCGTGGCTAACCCTGGCCACGCCACCGAACCATCCTCGCCAAGCAGAGACTGCTGCAGGCGCTGGTGTGGGATGTGAGCAGCTCGCGTGGGATCATGCTCTCAAAGGAAGATGTAGGATTTGGACACCTGGTTTGCCTTATGTGTTGTGCAGTGTTGAGCGAAGCTGGCTGCCCTGTGGGGAGCGCTCGCCCCGCTCGCTGGGCACGCGGGGCAGTGGCCGGGAGTGGGGTGTCCCTGGCCGGCCACAGTGCCCAGGGCGGGCAGACCCCCGGGGTCTCAGGGCAGCACCGTGTGCCCGGGGGCAGTCCGGCAGAACCTGCCGCTCACTGCCAGCTCCCGTCGTTTTTCAGAAGTGCTGAGCAAAGCCCCTGACTGAGAAAGTCGGAGCCTGGGGCTTCTTCCCAACCGTGTTGCGACATTTTGATTGCTCTTGCGTTATTTTTGCCATGACAAACTTGCTGGTAATTTTAATTACCTTAGACAGGAGAGATGGACAAAGGGCAGCTCTTCTGGGTCATGTTTTGCATCATTTTCCATCTTTTTTTTTTTTCTCCAGTTCTGTTGGCTTGATTGCAATGGGCGCATTAGTGCAACCCCTGAAGCTAGCAATAGCGGGGCAGAGCTAGCTGTGGGTTCCCTGAGCCCTTGCCCACAGCGGAGACGGCCATGCCAGCGCCACCGCCTGGGGTCTGGCTCTCCATCCCCAGAGCTCCTGTGGGGCCCAGATGCTCCGCCAGCTTCCCTGGCACAAAACCCTCCCCACTAAGTGCGGCCGTGAGGAGCGGGTCAGACTCCTCACCCCGTCCAGTGTACCCGCACCCTCCCTAGAACCCCGTGTGCTTCAGAATGTATGTCATCAGCTATGCAAATGCGCCCGTTACAGACTAGGTGAGCCGCTCTGATGGGCAAGTGCGACTTGGCACGTGTATGCAGGTGGGATGGGTTTGGTTCTTAGCGCTGGGATCCACTGGGAATGAAACAGCTCTCACCTGGAGAGTTACATTAGCGCTGTCTAGCATAAATGAAGGATGAATTAAAGGCAAAGGCTCTCTTCTGTCCTTGTCCTACCTTGGTACGCTCACATAACGGTCCTGTGCAGCTCACTCTGGACTTGGTGCTAATTACAAATGTAAAAAGAATGCAGTGCAGTTTTTCTGAGTCTGTATTTTGAGTTTAAGCGTGGTTTGTAATGGAATGTAATTTTGCATGTACCATCCTGGTCAGAGACCTGCCTTTTTTTGTCACTGGTTAATGGTGTACCTGGTTGTGTCTTTCCGAGCTGGCTGCCCCGGGCTGGTGGCGCTGCTTTGCCCTCTGGCAGGTTCTGGGGCTCCTCGCCCACCCCCCAAAGTGCAAAGAGCATGAAGAGCACGCCGCCTTCCAAGCGCAGGGGGAACCCGGGGCTGGCGGGGCAAGGGTCTGGCCGGGGGCACCGGGAGCCCGTGGGGAGGACGGGCTGTGCTTGGGGGGTGCCAGAGGGGGCAAAGCCAGCGCTGCCGAGCCTCGGGAGGGAAGCGGGGGTCTGAGCCGTCACTGACCGCCGCCACAGAGACACCTTTGTGGGATGACCCTCCTGGGCAGCGGTGGTGCGCCGAGCAGCGATGCGCAGCGCGGGTCGCTGGACACCAGGGTCCCCTGTGGGTGGCTGGGCAGGACGCTGGGCAGCAGCATCGCCCTGGTCCCCCGGGAGGATGTGTCATTCAGGTTATATTGGCCCTCTCCCTGCCGCTGCACTGACACCTTTTGGGGGAAGGTGTGAGTTGGTGCTCGACGAGAGCACACTGTAAACACAGGTTGAAGAAAGCAAATAATTCTTGTCACTGCATTTTGGCTTCGCTGTGCATTCCCAGTGAGTCTGACTAACATGGCTTTTTCCTGGATAACGCTGAAACAGATTCTTCCCTTTTCTAAAGTAATTTCTTCTTGTGAGCCTTCCATTACCTCATTCACATGAGTTTGCTAATTGGGCTGAAATGTGAGCCCATGGTGGAGCTAATTTCCCCCTTGATATACTGGACCCTCCAAAATGATGGCTTTGGAAAACAAATGACTGCTGAACAGCGAGGGAGTTACAGACCTGCACTCAAATACCCGTTCTGCTGCGTTTCCAGTCTCTAGCACCCGGAAACTTCAGTTCTGTTATTTCTACCCTTCCTGTGCTCATGCACAGCAGCAAGCGCTGCCTTCCTCTCCAGCACGATGTTACATAGCACCAGCTGGCTCCTGCCCCCCAGCGCCTGGCGCACCGTTGCTGCCATGGACTGGGCAGTGTTTTGGTGTGAAACCGCTAGTTTTAGGGGTATGCCAGTGGGCCAGGGAAGAATGTTTCATTTGGTTGGTTGACATAGAGTTTCTGCCTGCAAACACACTCTGAAGCAAAATGCAGCTATTTCAGAGCAGTAGCAAAAAAATAAATACTTGTATTTGTTTGAAAGGTATTTGTGGCTCCGTACCAATGGGTGTATGTGTTTCTGACCCCGGAGAGCCTGTGGGCTCTGCGGGGCTGCCCCGCAGCGGGCCGTGCTGCCTGCTCCTGCCAGCTCTGCCCGGCCGCTGCCATGGGCAGTGGGCTGGAGCAGCCGGCGGTCTGTGGTGCTTGTTCCCTGCCCCAGGACCCCCTCAGCTGGGCTGCACACCTCTGGAGTGAATTTGGGAGGAGCTGCAAAACATGATCTGCCGGCAAAACAGATGATTTCTGGAAAGAAATGGTATAGATGGAAGTTCTTGGCTTGAATCTGTTTTTTGAGCAAACAAAACTCTGAAGGCCAGCACGTGGACACCCGGCAGGGCTTTTGGTTGACTTCAGTCATTTGAGCAAGTCACTTCGTCTCCGTTTCTCATGTAACTGCCGATTTGTTATGTGCTGTGGAGTCCAGGTGATGCCCCAGCCAGCTTCAGCAGTCTTCTTTCAACTTCAGACTTGGAATTAAAGTTCACACAATATTTTTATCCCCCCGCCTCACCTCCCTACCCCCCTCCCCCCCCCCAAAAAAAAAGGAGGGACGGGGAAAAAAAAGGAAAAAAAAAGGCAAGAAAAAGGGTGAGGAAGGAAAGGGGTGGGAGGAAAAAGGACAAACACAAAATGCAGTTCACTTAAAAATATCTCTGCTTGATGGCGGCTAAAAGGTGGCAGCTGTGCCAAAGTAGTGGACCCTAAATCGCTGAGCAAAAAAGAGCAGGGAAAGCTCTGATTGCTCCTGGTACAGTAGTGAATGTGCGCTCTCAGCCACAAATCAAGCAAGCTTAAAAAAAAAAAAAAGACTCAATCAAGGCAATAATGGCCTCCACTTCACAATCAGACAAGTGCTTCTACTTCAGAAATCCTACCATTTATGGCTGATTGCTAACCCTGGCCTCATTTCTAATCTAAAGGGCGAGTAATAATTTGGAAAAGGAATTATAACAACTTCCCAACCATTTGGTAAATCGTTATTATTTTAAAGGGGTGTTGGGAGGCTGTTGCTGTTTGTCAGATATTTTTTTCCTGCTGCTGCTCTACCACTTCCACCACACTGATTCTCGCCAATGTCACGCTGGAGGGAAAGTAACGTACAGTGGAAATACATAAGAAAGAAAAGCCCAGGGCGATACTCTGATCACAGGGCTTCAGCGTGTTACAAGTTTATATGCAGGCACACAAAGAGAGATGAAATGGCTCTTTCCCTTTGTTACCGCAGTGGTGCCCAGGGTCTTGCATCGGGGCTGGGGGCTGCGCCGAGCAGGCACGGGGACGCTGTTCCCACCCCGGGAGCTGCCGTGTGAGGTGCTTCGGGTGGGCAGCCTTCTGCCTTGGAACCTTCCCGAAGGAACGGGCAAGGGGCAGCGCTGCCCTCGCTGCCACGGGAGCACCCTCGCAGGTGGTGAGGGGCTCCCCGGGGAGGGTCTCTCCGCCCCAGCACTCGCCCTCCGTGCTCAGGGGCTGCCCAGCCTGAGGGAACCAACGCTTTGCTGTGCTAACCCTGCCGATGCTGCCTCCTTGCAGGCAGTGGAATGAGACAGTGTGCATCATTCAACCCCTGGGTTATATGCAAGTTATATTAGTCTAGAACCCTGATACCTTAATTGCATTTATTGCACCTCTTTTTCTGTTTCCAGCATGCAGAACCGCATATCTAAATATTTCTGTATTTATGTAAATATTTATTCCAACATCTGCAAGGCTGCTGTGATTTTCACACATGCATTTTCTAGGGAGCAAAGGCTGAAGGGGAGGGCGCAGACTGGCCGGGGTGCCACCCTTGCCCTGGGTCAGAAGACAGGATTTTGTCTGAGCGTCTGCCCTAAAAGACAACGTATTTAAGCCCACACGCAACGTGACACAGAGCAAGAAACCCAAGGGGGATCTGGGCACCGCTCCACCTGGGTTACCTAATCCTGTTGAAATCATGATAGTGTTTTGCTAATAGCAGGCATTTGTGATCAAAATACCTCTTATTTTAGTGATCGAGGACAAAACGGGATGCCATCATTTCCCTCGTGAATGTGATGTGTTTTGTGAAAGGGATGATCAGTATATTTTGGAGGATGGCAAAATTTCATTCACTGACTCAGGAGATAAATGCAGGCACGGCTTTAATGCAGCGTTACATGCCTCGTCTCTGGTTTGTGTTGTGAAGATGTCTGTTGCCACAGTTATTTAAGCCCATATTTTAAATATGATTTGAAGAGAGACTGATTCAAAAATTTTCAATGACCCAGTGAAATCTGAACTACTTATTGCAAGGCGGAAAGTATAATGCTTCAATCAAAATAACAACTTGGAATGTGTTTTATTAAATGGAGTTCATTTAATATTACCCTAGAGTGCTGTGTATTTGAAAGCACATTCTTGAATTTGAACTTTTGTATCGAGGTAATAGGAATGAGGGGAAAATGTTGGTTTGTAATATTGCACATTTTGGGCCAAATTCTGATCCCGCATAGAACTAGCCATGGTGTTCCTGCATATATTTTCCAAAAGCGGTGTGTCCTCGGGTCCTGTCTATCATTCCGAGGCGAAGAGGGTGCAGGGAAAAGACGGGGATTCTGCACAGAACTCTGCATAAATTCTGCTGTATTTTGCTTCCTCATCACTGCTATATTTCTGCAATATTTCTGAGGTGAGTGTATTTCCAGTGAGCGAAAACAAAACTAGGTTCAGCATCAGTGGAATGGAAGAAAATTCTGGCTAAAATATGCCAGTGAGGGATGAAAAATAATGGAAAAAAAGTAGATTATATGCGTAAACTGTGGGTGCATTTCACTTGTAAATATTCCTTGATTTTTGTCAGCAATGTTATGCAGAGATATTTAAATTAGTGGATTAGAAAAGAGCAGTTTAGCGTTGATACAGAATTGATGACAGCCGCGGAAAGCGACGGGGCCCGTGAGCGCCTCTGCCAGAGGCAGCTGGTGGCCGTGCCCGGCAGAGCAGGTTTCCCGGCCCCGCGGCTCGGGGGTGAAGGGACCCCCACGCTCGCAGGGCCCACGGGCGGGACAAGTCACGGCAACAGTCCTTCCCGAGAGCGGCCTCAGCCGAAGCGGCTCCGGGGCCACCGCGGCCCGTCCCGGCCCGTCCCGGCCGTCCCGTCCCGTCCCGCCCCGCCGCGGGCTGTGGGCGCCCCGCCGCGCCGCCCGGTGACCCGTCCGTGTCGCTCGGGAGTTCGCAGCCTCCGGAGTGGGAAAAGCGTCTTTTTCTCTCGCCGTGAACGTGCACCGCCTGTGCCGCGGGGGGACAGCGCGGCAGCACCCCCATCACACCTCACCCCCCCCCAAAATGAGCGCGGAGAACCGGGGCCGTTTCCGCGGAACGCGCCGAAAACGAGAACTGTCGGTTTGTGTGGGTTTGTCCCGCGCGGGCCCCCTCCGCTCGCCGCTCCGCCGCCACCTGCGGGGACATTCGGCGCCGGAGGGGTGACAGGCGTTCCCGGTCGCGACAAGCCCCGTCAGGGCGACACTCCACATTTTCCGGCTTTGCCGCTGCGTCCCGCGGGACTGCCGAGAACGTGTCACGCACCAAACCCGGACCCCGCGCGCGGATGCCGCCGGAAAGGCTCACCGGGGGGTCAGCCCGGGGGACCCCGCCCCACCGGGCCACCGGGCGGCAGCGGGGGCGAGCGGGCCCCGCAGGGGCGGGCAGCGCTGCCAGCTCCGCTCCGCTCCGCGCCGGGCGCGGGTCGCCGTGAGGCGGCCGAAGGCCCGGGCCCCGGCCCACGCGTGGAGGGGGGGGGGGGAAGGGTCCGGGCAGCCCCGGGGGGGCCCCGCGGGCAGCGGGGGTCGGGTCGGGCACGGCAGCCCCGGCCGGGCTCGGCGGCGTTCGGCGCCCCCGCTGCTGCCGCGGCCCCCGCCCGCCCCGCTCCGCTCCGCCCCGCCCCGCTCCCTGCGTGGGTCCCCGCGCGGGTCCGTGTCCCGCCGGGCAGCCCCGGGCGGCGGCACAAACCCGGAAAGTTTTGAAAACCGACGGGTGAGTGGAGGAGCAGAGCGAACATTTGCGAAGCGGCGCTGCCCCCGCCGCTGCGTTGGCGGTAACGGTAACGCCGCTGCAGAACGCACCGGAGAGGGGCGGGTTCGGAGGAACGAAAAAGGCCCTTCTTTTCTGCAGGGAGCGCACGGCGGCACGCGCGGAAATCGGCACACGCTCTCAGGTCAGGTTGTTCGGTCCCTCTCGCCGTCTGACAGCGGGCGGCACCGGGCGGATGGCCCCTGTCCCTGTCGCTGCGCGGCCCGCGGCGCCCCCACCCGCGGCCCCGCACACTCCGCGGCCGCGCGGGGAAACCGCCCCGGGACCGCCGCGAGGGGCCGCGCGGTGCCGCCCTGTAACCGGGAAACCGCCAGACTGTCCGCTTTCGGGAGGCTTCTTCAAAAAAGTCTAATTACAGTAACTAGAAAACTTGATTACAGCATTAGTCGAGGAAAGGGATTATGTTCGTTTTGATAAAAATTCAATTGGTTTGGAGAAGAATATTTCTCTTTTCATGGGGTCATGCAGAAAATGAATTTTTTTTTTTCTCAGTATAAAATTGACTGAAGTATTTTATCTGCTCAGTTACCATAAATAAACTGCACCCAGAAAGCAGAATAAAAGCTTAGGTGTAATTTCTATATGGAATTTGGATATTGTTCTGTCTTTAAAGAAGAGCAGAAGACACTCCGATCTCGCTGCCTAGATGGCCGCCTGCTGCTGTCACACCAGAGCTGGCAGCTTACCACAGGCATTCTTACAGGCTTTACTTTCTCTCGGCGTAAAGGAATTAAGCGGCAGCTAGGAACATTTGGGTACATGATTATTTTTTTTAAAGACTCAAATTTCCTTCCAAAAGTTCTTTTAAAAAATGCACAGGATGCTGCACCAGTGTTATTGTCAACTGTTGGCAGATCAGAAGTTAAACGTTCTCCTTAATATCACAGTATGTAAAATCAAATTGACAAGATATTGCAAAGTACTCCTGTGTTTTCAGAAACCAAAAGTACTGAAGACCTAAAGCTCCAGCACACAGTATATTTAATAGTACAAAGTTATTTTTTCATTTTACACAGTTGCATGTTGTTAAATGCATAGCAAGTTCAAGCAAAGCATTAGTAGGAGCAGTGGCTGAGAAGCCCTAAGCCGTCCTATCCCGAGAGTTTGAACTCCGTTTGTACATAATGCTTTCCGCTGCAATCGGATACTGCTACTGTTGGCCTCTTGTAAACTGATTTACCTACTTAAGTTTCAGAGGAAGAAGCTGTTTCCAGCAGACACTTGTGCTTGTGACATCTGTGATTTGCATGTATAGCATTATCCTGGCGAGTCGGTGAAGTGACCTCGGTGCTGAAGCGCCTGTGGCTGCCCTTTGCGAGCACAACCGGCTCATGCTTTGGCTCTGATTTGAGGAACGACAACTTAAAGTGATTTTCTGGTACGGATGCTAAAAATGACGCTCAGTCACTGGGGTGAATGAATACATCTGCCTCCCCAGAAACAACTGTGTGCAAAGTGAATGAAACTGATTTTACATGTTCCAATACTTTAACATAGCAAAAGCAAATATGAAAATCGGGCTGAAAATACCTTTTTTTTTTAAATTAAGTGGCTAAGCACACTTACAAAAGGTAAAGATCTGCCAATTTTTGGAATCTTGTTGCTTACCACTATTTTTTTCTGCTGCCCCAAACCCCAGAGCTACTGTCCATGAGGCTGCTGCCTCCTGTCGCGTGCAGCCTTTCTGTCCCTGGGGACGCCTGTGCTCTGCACCTGAATATTGCGTTTAAAGCAACCAGAATTAGTTATATGGGCTGGAAATAAAACACAGCTTGACAAAATTAATCTTAAAAGGGAGTTGTGAAGCCAGGGTGGAAAGCGGGTGTCCCCGGCCCGGGGGCAGTGCGGGACAGGGCGGTGCTGGGGCTCTGCATGGTCCCACACAGCTGCAGGACCAGCGGAACACCACCTCGGTGCCACCCCCAAACCTTCGGGGGGGGGTGGGTGTCAGAAAAGCCTCGTAAAAGCTGTTCAGTATGTGAAGCAGTGCAGTAACATGATTCCCTGCTCTTTCACTGAGAATCAAGTGACTGTTTATTTTTCTTGTTGAAGGGTCTTGTTTGGTTTTTTCGTATGAGGTTCCCAACAGTCTGCAATAATTGGCGTAACAGGTATAAAGTAACAAGAAGGCAGTAGTCAGGGTAACCTCTCTAGTTTACAACTGTCAAAAAATCTTCCTGAATTGCTATCATTTTGAAGAGGAATGTGGGATCATATCACACAGCAGTTTCTGACAAACTATATTTCCAAGAACACACAAATCCTGTACATGCTGTTACATACTGTAAGGGTTTGGGCCATTATTGTAGTGCTTGGATTGAATTAAAAAAAAAAAAGTAAAAGAAAAAATAAGCTTCCCCAAAAAATGAAGTAGTTGCACTGAATACCCTTTCCTCCCAATATGCAGCCCCACAGCGCTGCCCTTGAAAGCAAATGAAGTCCTGGTTTATGCACAAAATTAGTATCTGTGATCCCTCTCCTGCCCTACAGCGATGCGTTCATGGCTGCACAGCCGGAAGGTCGCCGTCTCGGAACGCCTGAACGGGCCTCCCCTGTCGCAGGTGTACAGACTCCATCTGGGGTTGAAGGCTGATGTGGTTCCTTTGTCTCTCTGCTTTTTCTGTGCTGAATTTTATCTTCCCGCACATGGGGCATGATCACAGTGCTGCAAAGTGTGTGGAACCCGCTCACAGTCGGTCCCGGCACCTGCGGTCACTGCAGTCATTGCCAGCAGAGCAGCGCCAGCCCTCCTTTGGGCTGCTGAAACATGGGGAATGGTTCCGACTGTTCTCAACAAACTCTCTGAATCCACTCCCTGCTTTTAAAAGCACCCACTGCCTCCTCTGCAGGCAGGAGCTGTGTGTCCGGTTGGTGAGGAGGGACCTGCGGGGGTGGTGGGACCCCCGCCAGCGGGGACGGGGACAGGGACAGCTGATGGGCTTTGCTGGGGCAGCTGGCCAGCGAGAGCCCCCCCCCCTGCTCTGAAGCGGCTGTTGCTGTTGGGTGATGGAGCTCTGGGGCTTTGGTTCAGCAAAAGGCAGTTGTGAAGGGCTATGGAAACTTGACTGCGAAGGACTGACAAGGTCTGCGGCAGAAGCCCCGTCCCCACGCACCGAGGAGCTGCTGTCACTGTGTCCTGCCGCGGGGACCCCTGGCTGCTCCCGCCTGCGTGCCTGCTGTCACATGGGCTGCAGGACTCTGGGTTTGCTGGCCCACATCCCCACTGTGGTGGCCCCCCCATGTCCCCATTGCTCGCTCTGATGGTGGCAGCCGCGTGGTGCTTGCCACACGCCTCCCAGCGAGCTGCTCTTCAGCTTAGAAATGGTCCCTTAAGCATTTGACACAACTGCAAACTTCTTGTGAGAAGGACGGAAGCACATTGGCCTCTCACTGTCCCAAGCCCCAGCCAGATGCTGAGCTCTCTCAGCACCAGCATGGAGGCAGGCACGCCAAACTGCTCAAGCTACAAGTTAGTAACACAAACAAGCAACACAAAAGGCTCAAATTTATTTTTTTTGGCATGCCTGCTACTGGAAACACAGCCTAACACGTCTTTCAGAATCTATTTAAAGCCCCCAATTACTTCTCCCTCTAGCTGCTACCTGGTATGCCAAATTTTTACAGTGGAATTAAAAGGTCCCCAAGACATAGGCTTATGTAATGGAAACGATGACAGTGCCTTACCTACGTGGACTGGGAGTTCCTGTACTGAACAAACCACGTCCTTCACTCAGGGGCTTGTCTTGCAGTGTCAGCCACCACTGGGTCATGGCAGGAAGGGCTCAGGATCCATTGCTGTTAAGGTTTATAAATTCACCATTTTTCTGAAAAATACACTACGCATATGGAGTGACTTTTCCAGTGGTGCAACACAGCAATGCCCAAATTATTGCACGGTGCTATGTTTAACACACATTCCACATCAGTGGTTCGCAGCTGGTATGAAGCCCATTACTGTACTCCTCGGCTGAGTGTCTGCCCCACAGCTGGAGCTGACGCTGGGCGCTGGCTGCGCAGAACGACACATCACTGAGCTAACGAACTGCCAGCGTACAGCCTTGGCTAAAGGATGCAAAGAAAGCCAATGCTTAACGGCTGTTGGCCAAGGCAAGCAGAACACATGAACACAGAGGGGCTGGAGCATGGAATGGAGTAAAGCGCAGGAAAACAGCACCAACCGCAGCCCAGCGCGACAGTCGGGAAGGATCCTGACGCACCCGCTGGAGCTGGTGTGGAGCAGTACGTAGCTTCTACTCCTCTCGCCTAACCTCTGCCCTGGGTACTGCTCTTTAGCTGACTAATACGTGGCTTTGCGTTGTTCTGAAAGGGAGCACACTATATTGGTGCACGCTGTTCCACAGACGGCCTACAGGATTAAAAATGTTCAAGGGTAACAACCCACTTGTTAGAGTTTCTCTGCTCTGCAAAAATCAGAAGGCCCATACCCAGCATTTGGAAGTGAAACACTTCCACCGAGAACACGAACAAAGGCTGCAGCAAACCAAACCGACTGACAAAGACTTAATTCAACAGTGCTGTTAAAAAAAACCCCAAAACATTCTAAGGTTTTGTTCTCCGTGCTTCGGTGGCATTAAACCTGTTCACAATTCTGCTTAATTAACTTTTTTCTACTAAATGTCCATGAAGTATTACTACTTAGAACAGAGCAGTACTTGTAGCTCTTACAAAGAGCATTACAACTATTATTCAGTTTGCCATTGGCTTTTGGATGCCTTCGTCTATATCGTGATTTCAGCAAAAATATCAAGGTTGCTTTCTGTATCATCCTCAGGCTCCAGTTCTTCATTGCGGTCCTGTGGAGAGGGGTGTACGTCTTGTTCTTTAACAGTCTTTCTCTTTCTTCTGCGAACATACACAGAGTGATTCTTCTCCACCTCCTCAGAAGGAGAGTTGGCAGCACTGACAGCAGTTTTCAAAGCTAACTCTAAGCTTTTGTAGAATCTAGAAAGAAACAATTGTGTAGTTATTATCTTTGTAGGTTTGCTCAGGATCTGCAGAACTATTCTGAGAAACTAATGCTTTTGTAATATAATTAAAACGTGCTAAGAGAAGAAAATTGCTACCAACATTGATGTATCAACACGTATCAGCCCACGTCCTTGTGTGTGCCATGCCACCTCCCTGTGTAACGCCTCTGTGTCAGAAATCAATTGGTGGCTGTACTCGCCTGCCATTAACACCCTGTTAATCTTACAGAAACTATAAAATGGTACCAGGTTAAACGGCTGACGAATGATAGCATTAATGATCAGATGGACTGCTACTATCAGCAATTACTTTTAACTTTAACAACTGCAGAGATTTTCAATGGACACATAAGAATAAACTGGTCTGAGGCCGTGCACATGTCTCCCCAGCGTCTTTCTGATTCTCACGCTCTCTGGCTCTTCTGCCCGGTCTGTGCCTCAGCTGGAAACAAGTGTAAAGACCCAAAGTGTGTGTAACCTTCCACCGCCTTCAGAAATCATCAGGTTTGGGAACTACACAAAGCACTTAATGGATTAAAGTGTGCACTGCGATCTGAATACTCCTGAAATGGTCACTGGTTAGAATAACAAATGCTGTTATCATTAGAGAAAGAAACTGAAGCTCTACTCGGTAACAAAGGCAGTCTACAAACTTATGTTGTTTATAGGTTTTTGTTTAAACAGTTTATAGTCTTCAGAGCTCAAAAAATTAAGTGAAATTGTATTTTAGACTTTGGGGGTGTTGTCTGGTTTTGGTTGGGTTTCTGTGTTTTTTTTTTTTTACATAACATCTCTCACTTTTGCATTTAGATGTCATGAACAGGATTGGTGCACTTTTACAAACCTGTCAATCCTCCTTATGTTTTCTTCCATTTTCTGATTAGCTACATGTACCAGAAACTCAATATATTCTTCAGAGACCATCAATTTCCCCTTGTGGCTCAATGGAACTTCTAAGCAATGACTGCTCCGGACAGCCTAAAAACACACACAGAAGGATTTCTCTAGAATAAAGATTTTTATTTTATGAAGGTCATTTAAATAACATGGGGAGTTCATTACAGAAAAAGAAATGATTATCCACACAATTGGTTAGTTTGCTGTCAGTTAGAGCAGAAACAAGCTACAGCATGCCCTGCGACAGCTGTCGAGCACTTTACAATTCAGATCTTGGCTCATAAAAAAATCAAGGTTAACAGTAACGATATGATTTTGTTACATTCCTTACAGGTAAGTAGAAAAGTCCTTACCATCATAATTTTTCCTCCTCTGCCAACTGTAATACCAGAGTTCCTGAACCCAGAATCGACAGCCACAGAATGCTGCAGAACAAATAAATGACTTAAACAGGTCTCATACACTTTCACAGCAAGAAATAATTATGGATAGGTTGCAATGCAGTGTATAATCTCAGTTTTGAAAAAAAAAAAAAAAAAAAAAATTGTTCAAAACCATCTCCCCAAATTAATGCAATAATAATTACATTAAAATGTCTTTAAGATCAAACTCATATAGTATCACAGATTGTGGTTGGTTCTCCAAGAACCACAGTCAGTCCTGATTGTCTCATCGTCCTCCCTTAGTGCAGATGGGACATGAACATCTCTCTGGGCACTGCGCTGTTTTGCCTTGAAGAGCGGGTAACCCTCTATAGAGTCGTGCAACGCTTTTATAGCTAAAAGTGCAGCAGTACTATGAAAGCAGCTCATCAACGCTCTTCTACATTAATGAAGGAGCAAACCCATCACTGTTACTTTGCGGAGTCAATCTGGAAAAGCAGAAGGCAAATGTACTACTCAGCTGAAACAGTGAAGCCAAACGGCCTGGCCAGTGGCAAAGCGACGTCTAAAAAACCATCACTTTCAGCCAGTGAAAGCAACCCAGGCTCAAACACCGGGAAAATTTTTTTACCAGGCAGCCTGCTTCAGCTCAAACACTGAATTGTAGTTGAGTAATTTTGTTTTCTAAAAAGCACAGCAAAATTGCTACTAAGTTTAAAGCTGTGTTTTCTTCATTAGCTTACTTTTACTACCCTAGTTGTTAAACATACAGCACATCTGGGACTGTTATGAAGAGCTAAAGCTTACTCGGGAGCCAATACTTTTACTTTTACAGCAAGGAATATTACAGAATGACAATGTAACATTGTAACTTGATGTAATTTCACCAGAAGCTGGGCATCTCGCAGCTCTTGACAGAGCACATGAAGAACAAACGGTTCAAACTTGAGCACAACGTCACCAGTGGCTTTCTGTAGTGCTGTCATCTGGAAAAGACACCAAAATTTCTATATTAATACTGCAAGTGTGTACTGTTACAAAAAAAAAAAAAAAGAAAGAAAATAATAGCTTGTGTGTGAAACAAGCATTAAGAGCGCAGCAAATGAGTTCCAAGCAATCAGGTTTGTTCAGCTGCTTTTGATTTTTCATTGCTCATAATACATAGAAATTCCATGGATTTCCATGATTCTCTTTGCTAAGCTGATTAGGTTTGATAGAAATTCATGCAAGATAAACTTTAAAAACTTGAAAAAGTGTGTTTCCCTGTTTAGTTCTTTGTACATTCACCCGAATCTATACAGTCAGTACAGCAAGGGCAGAGGACTGTTTTACTGCAATCAGATGAAACCTGAGCAAGTTTTTTTATTTTTTTTTTTTTTCTAAATGTTCTTTAAAATCAAAGACATTTAGTTTCTGAAGTACATTCCTCAAATTCAGAAAACTTTCTGGGGTTCAGCAGATTAAATTAATGGCCTAATACACTTGATCACATTTTTATCCTAGTTTAAATAATAATGCATAGTTTACTGTGTGAGTTATAAAGATAAAAAAAACACAAACCACATCAGCTTGAAATTAGAGGCATAAACCCACAAGACAAGAAAAAAACCAAACCAAACAAGTAACTTCAGAATTATAAAATCCAAGAAATCACCTTCAGACCCCTCAGTTCTGCTAGAAGACTGAGATGCCAGTGGTAATTTTTCCACGATTTGTGAGTGTGGAGAAGGCTACAAGACATTCTGCATGGCTTACTCTTACAATTTCTCCACTTTTCTATGCTATCTTTATGCAGAGAGATCTTAAGGGCTGACACTACTTTCTTCGACTCAGAAAGGTCGCTTTGAGGCAGTTATATTACTTATTTCATTGTATGATTACTTAATCATCATCGCCATTTGCCTGCCCTTCTTGTTTGCCTTCACTTGCTTAATTCACAGCACTAAAAAATTTGCTATGTTAACTTGAGAAATTTCCGCTGTTTTCCCATACTTTTTTGTTCTCTCTAGCTCTTCCCATCTTTCTTGTAAAATGAAAATATTCAACAGAATCCTCAGGAAATAATCAAATCCACATGCTTTTTTAAGACATGATGGCATAAAAGAAAACTGCTGAAGTAACGCTCTCTCCTTTCCTTTAAACATTGAAAAGTATTTAAATGTATTTATGCAGCATCTCCCCCATAAAGGTTCTTATTTTAAGTTGAAAGCAGGTCTTTCAGAATGGCTAAGTTTGTAATTTGTGCACCAGATTTTAAAACATGCCCAAGTAACCACAGCTGTGCTGGAGCTGATGAGAAACAGAAACCATCAGCGCTGCATAATGCGGTGTTGTACAGAAATACCGACACTAACTTATTTAGCATTTGCTCGGGCCTGGCAACGAGCAGTGTTGACAGAGCACTCCACTGAGGTGAGCTCACTGGTGTGAGCGCGGGCAGGGTCAAACCGCTGCCATATCCAAAGCGGGCTCTGCATCACACAAGGCAGGCTGCGCGCGCCGTGGCCCCACTCTGTGCAGTGGCTGCCCGGGCTGTGCCCATCTCCGCAGGAACACGGACACAGGCAGCAGCCGGCACTCACGGTGCACAACACCAGCTGGGACTGCCACGGGCACGTGTGTTCCTTCTCTGGGCATCTTTCCCTGCTCCCTTTCCAGAGGCTTTCCCACGCCTGAGCACTCTGTTCCAGCCACCGGAGCAACGCCTGATCCTGCTTCAGCAAAACCATCGGCATCCGAGTTGGGCGGACTGGTCTCTGACACAAGTATTATAACAGAGAATGCATTATTAGCTGCAAGCAGCATGTGCGATATTGCTGAGGGTGTTGCTAAAGGTTTCTGTTTCTCCAAAAAGGCTAAGTAATTTAGCAGATGCTCTAGAGGCAGTTTTTCAGTGAGAATACAACTAGTTACGAAAGTCATACTGACTGAAACCATCTATCCATGTCAGCACTGCCCCCAACCTGTCCTACAATACTTGTTTCCTTGAAAAGCTTATTCATGGAACAAAATTATTTTCAGTAAAGGTTTTTTATTATCTTACTGCAGCTAAATCATTAATTTCCTGCAAACTCAATTTAATAGGGAAATACTGAAAGTAATTTTCTATTAAGTCTACGCAGGCTCTGATTTGCTCCCAGTGAAGCTCATGGGAAAACTCCCAATGGGAATGGGATTTGACTCTTTAGAGATGAGGGGCCTAAGTCTAATTGCTGTCATGAAATGACAGAAAGTGCCTGTCAGTGATATGTAAAAAAGCTCACACAAATGAAACCCCCTCTATTCCAAATGCAGGAGCAATCGCTAGAGTGATACGAAGCAGAAAACAATGGGCTGTGTTTAACGACTGACCACAGCAGCATGTTTACCATAATGCAGAGAGCAGCCCTTGCTCTTGAAAGAGCGTCGTTGCTACTACGGCAAACGCTTTCCCTGCCACGGCACAGCTGCAGCCACGATCCCAGCTCCGCTAGCAGTTACGGTGCCATGAGGGCAGTGCACAGCCCACCGCGCTGGGCAAAACCTGCACAGGAGAGAGGGATGAGGTGCCCCCTCACTCACGAGATGTGCTGTCCTGACACTCACGCGGGACATTTGGAAGGTTTGTCAGCAATATGCCGCAGCAGCAGCTGACAGGTCTGTCAGATCTTACAGGTCCGTCCATACAGACATGTGGACAAAACTATGTGTGCACAGGTCTGGGTAGAAGCAAACACTCTGCACACGTGCATCTTAAAGTCTTCAATGGCAGCTGGCCCAATTCTGGTGTAGATACATCCCAAAATCCAAAGCTGAAGGTGGTCAAGACTCACACCAATAGTGTGTCAAGGAAAAAAATACACCACTTCAGTTTTACACTGTTGTGCAATTATGAAATTATATTTGTGTCACATCAATGACCTCGCAAAGAGGTACTTCGTAATACATGACGCTTTTTCTCTAAGCATTGGGAGGATAAAGGGATAAAAATAAATTGCAAAACAAATATCCCATGTTCATATAGTTGAGGTTAATAAATGCAGTGAGGACAAATGATCTGACAGCCAAAAAGCACAACACGCAGCATGCAAGATCCTGACTTCCCGTCTTGTTTCCTAAGTACTGCAGTAGCAAAGCTTTATTATACATTAGAATATATCAATTTAAAAATTAATCAAAGACCTTTTTCTTATACTTGCAATTCATGCATTTAAAAAAAGCCACTCTACCTGCTACAGGGAACAGGAAAAATCAAGAGTTTTAGTCTCGTAAAAGCCAGCAACAACCTCCTGTGTCCTACTCAGCCTGAAATTTGCCGACAGAAATTTCAGCACACTCTGCTTAGCTAGAACAAATACTGATGAAGACAAATACTTCGGAGGAGATTTTTTTGTGCATGTGTAAGACTGTATGCATATGGTAAAGTGAGCTATGAATTGAGTGAGAGAATTTTGACCTTGTAGCCACTTCTTTTTGGGACAAAGCAAAGAGATGTATGCAGAGAGCAGGCTATTTTCAACACATACTAAAAGAACTTCACTGTATATACATATATATTTTAATTTCAGGGGATTTTAAGATACTAAATTAAAAATGCAGCATAAGAGATTCACTGTTACACTAGTTTCAGGTGTCTGTAAACGAAAGGCTGTTAGCACAGCCAGCTGGGCTCCAGACAGTTTTATTTAAACTCCAGACGGTTTTAACCATCTTGAAGGAGTTACTACTTACAAAATGAACACGCTCGCTGGCATGCCTGCCTGAACACACCTACATTTAATGGAAACAAAGGGATTCATTTGGGTGCCTTCTGGAATGGCTGTCCAAAGCAACAAAGCAAGAACGGCCATAGCTTATGAAACAGTTAACGAGGACAACACAAAATATTTGTTAATCACAACCGACCCATTCTGAAAGAGGTATTCCAATTACTGTGTTAATGGTCATGTCAGGTTCGAGCTGTTGGAGAACGGGATAAAGGCCACATTATCCTGCATCTCTGTCCTGAGGGGACGTTGCTGCTTGAGTAACCACCTCAGGTGCTGCCTGACACAGAACTTCTGCCAGGCAGACGTGGAGCTTCAGGCAGCAACTGTACTGCGGTGTCAACAAGGAATATACGGTTGTCATTTAGCCCCGCACAGTCTGCCAGTGACTAGGTCAGCACTGTCCAGGCACCAGCAAGAAATTAGGCTTATTTTACTTTTGTATAGGAAAGCTTTTAAATCAAATCCCGTGTCCAGCTGATACCTTGCTGGCAATCCAACAAGAAAGGAAAACAAAGAGCAGATAAAAAGCTGCAGAGATGAAAAACACATGGCTATACTACTGGTAATCTTTCAGGAAAGGAAGATCACTTGCTTAGAGCAGCATCATCTCCGCTTACTCTGAACGAGGAGAGGGCTTCGACAAATAATAACCACCGTATATTAGATTTGCAGAAATCGTATGTTGAACAACAGGCTCCTGCGGTAGAAACAACTGTAATTACTGACTTCTTGTTGAGCTATTGTGATGTGGAGATTATTCAAGTTTCGTATCAGCTGCATTTACAACAGAGAATTTGGTATAAAGCTTAAAAGCATTCTCTTCCAAGCAGGTTTTGAGAATTTATTAAGTAGAAAACCTAAAGAAAAGTTTATTTTGAATTCGGAGCATCATTTCATCTAACAGGAATAAAAAACCCCTTAAAAATATCTTTGTATTTTACCCGACGCGTTTTCCACGACATTAGGAACACCGCATTAAATAAATACACAACTTGCGCCGCGTTATCCTCTTACCACATCGCCTTTGCCGCACAATTCGTGCGTTACCATGAGCCACGTGCAGTTTCCCTTGGCGATCTCCCCGCCGTTTACATCCTAGTAACGAAGAGACACGATTAAACGCGCACTACGCACAGGTGGATGCTGAATCTTGGGTTTTTTTTTAATATATAAAAAAAAAGGCCCCGCCTCAGCTCCCAGGCCCCTCACCGCGGGGCGGCCCTGCGCCAGCACCAGGCGGCCGGAGCAGGAGCTGGTGGTGCAGAACTGGGCTCTCCCGTTCAGAAGCTGCACGACGGCGACCACCCGTTCGTCCAAAGCGCCTTTCCTGCTGCCGTCCGCCCGCCTCAGCCGCTGGGCCTTGCGCTGAGGGAAGGCCGCCATGACAGGACGGCAGCCCGCCAGGGACAAACCTCCCCGCGGGGCGGGCGGGGGGAGGCGGAGACAGCCGGGGGCGGGGCGTGGCGACGTACGTCGCCACGCCCCGCCCCCGGCTGTCTCCGCCCCCCCGCCCGCCGCAGAGGTAAACGGTGAGCTGCCCGCCGGCCTCCGGGACTTGTCGTTGCCCCAGGCGGGACGGCCCTGCCGGCGGGAGCCTCGGGGCCTACGCCTACGCCTACGCCTACGCCTACGCCTACGCCTACGCCTACGCCTACGCCTACGCCTGCGGCGGCGGGAGGGGAGGGGAGGGGCGGGGCGGGGCGGGGCCTGGCCTGGCTGCGAGGGACGGGGTCTGGAGGCGAGTGGCGTGTCCGGGGCGGGGCTTGGTGGTGAGTGGCATAACCGGGGCGGGGCTTAGCGGTGAGTGGCGGGCCTGGGGCGGGGCTTGGCCGTGAGGGAAGCGTCCGCCTCGCCGGCGCTGAGGGAGCGGCGGTTCCGGTTCATCCTCTGCCGCGGTTGCCTTTTGCTGCCGAGCAGCCGGTGAGCCCCTCCGGAGCCCGGTCAGGCCCCTCTCGTCCGGCTGTGCCCCTGCTTGCGACGGAGGCGGAGCAGGCTCCGCTTCCCGGCCGCCCCGCGGCCTGGGCTGCCGCTCTCGGGTGGGGAGGGCCCCGACCAGCTTGGGGCCGCCGCGCTCCTCTCGCCTCCCCTGGGCCGCCGGGGCACTCGCAGGAGCCCGGCGTGGTGCTTAGCTGGACGCCGGCTGCCCGCGGCCTTCCCGGCCGCCTCTGGCCGCTTCCCCCTTCCCGCTTGAGGCGCTGCGGCTGCGCGCGCCCCGGCCGGTCTCTGCTGAGCGCGTCCCGAGGGGCCGCCGCGCTCGGGGAGGCTCATCGCGGGCTCCGCCGCTCTCGGGCCCCGCGGGGGCAGAGCCCGCCCGCAGGTCCCGCTGCCTGCCCTGCTCCCCCCTCCCAGCCCCGGAGCTCCGCCGGCCCCCGGTCGCTGTGTCCGAGGTCCCCCCGGTGAGAGGAGGGCCGCGCTCCGCCCCGGCCCCTGTGCCAGGGCACTGCCGCTCGGGGGCCGCCCGCGTTGCCTGGTCCCGCCCGTTGCCCCTCCGGCAGGCCGCGGGGCTGCCTCCCCTCGCCCGGGGAGGGCTCATCCGAGCCGTCGGGCACCGTGCTGCAGGGGCGTTTATTGGAGCCTACGGGTCCGGGTTTTTCCTGTGCAGAACAGAAGCCTTCTTTTAATTTGGTTTATCATCACTACATATAAGAATGACCTATACGTCAGAAATTACTTCGCAGTGTAGGCTTTCGTCATGTCCTAAGGGAAATGTTAGTAGTGTATATCGCTGTGACTGATACTCTTCCTGACTTGAACAAGGAACAAAAATGTGAAGCCGTACAGACTGTGTTAGTTAGGAGAAAAAAAAAAAATAGTGATTAAGTACTTTTAACTGTAATCATCTAGCGGAAAAAGTCTACCTCTGGCTGCTGCCCTAAAGTTCTTTAGCCGGAGTTGGCCAAACCCATGATCTCTTAGTGTATTTAAGGTTCCTGTATGCCTGTTTGCTGTCCTGTGGTTATTTGCTGGGTACCCGGTAAAGCTCTGTGTGAATCGATCAGATTCCTGGAAGAAGCGTGTCTAACTTTTCCTGTAGTAAGAGTAACTTGCTCATGGTATTTTTTTAGAATACCCCACAAATGAATGCAGTTGAAATATTTGCGGCTTCACGTGTTGATAAATTGTCATTGCTTCCGTTAACGCATGCAAAGCTGTGAGCTGCAGCAGCGGAGGGCTCTGGTTCTCTGGTGCACACAGCTGCCGTGGCAGAATCCAGCTGGAATTAAGGACTGGAATCTGGAATGTCTGCATTTCAGTTTTTCCTCACTTGTTTTAATGCCCTACGGTATCTTCTATTTTGATAGCTGATAAATAGTTTTTTGATAGCTGATAAATAGTTTTTTGATAGCTGATAAATAGTTTTTTGTTGCTTTTTCTATATATAAGTAAGCAGGAGCAGTGACTGGAATGTCACTTGGCTAGATTACCCAGTTAGCCAATGTACAACAGGCTATTTTGCCAGAATGTAGTAGTAAATTGTCGATGTTTTTTCCCTCAAAAAAAACCTGTGCATATCTGCATATGTGATAGCAGTGCAGCGTTCATAGGAGCTACTGTAGAAATACTTCTACATATAAGAGAATCACATGCAAATAATTCAACAGCCATAAAGTCCTGCAAAAATGGTAGGGTTAATTTTCTGCCTTTTGCAAGATTTGGGGGGAAAAAAAACCAAACCCAAACAAAACGAAGACCCCCCACCCCCCTCAATTTAAATCAGGAATGAAGCCCTATTTAATCAGTTGCTTTACAGGTGGTTATTTGATTTCTTTATTTTGAAGATGCAAAATAAATTATGAAGGCAATATAATATTACTGTTCCTCCTCTGCCCCCAGATATTCTGATCGCTATGGCAGCCACAAGAAAGGTGATGAGAGCTGTCAGAGTTCTTGAATTTGGTGGCCCTGAAGTGCTTAAACTCCAGTCAGATGTCTTAATTCCTGATCCAAAAGAAAATCAGGTATGTATGAATTCTATGAACTGAAATAATGATACTGAATGATAATAGGTACACTCAGAACAGAATGAAGAATACAAAACAAAGCTTTTAATCTTGAATAAATTGGCTATGTATTCCATATAAAAGATTCCCTGAAAATAGCTTCAGTTCAACACCAAGGTTTTGCTGACTCTGTTTAAGAATTTAGTTAAAATGTCATGGTGCTGTGCTGTGAATTCAAGCTTTAAATCTGTTTAATTACTGCTTAAGAAACATCTTTTCTTTTAGGTGTTAATTAAAGTCCATGCCTGTGGGGTAAATCCTGTTGAGACATATATTCGTTCTGGAAATTATGCTAGAAAACCAGCTTTACCCTATACTCCTGGCTCAGATGTGGCTGGTATAGTAGAAGGTGTTGGGGAACACGTGACTGCATTCAAGGTATTTATACGTTGGGTTTTAATTCATTATTGTTTATTGTATCCTCTTTGTGTGAGTGCTATACTACTGTTCCCGTTCTTATTGCTTATAATCCTGTAATCTATTTGGGGCGGGGGGGGGGAAAATCACCTTCATTGACTGGGAAAAGCCTGCAGCAAGATCATATTGGCAGTCCAATCTACAGAGTGAACTGTAGGGAATTCTTTAGTGCTGTTCATCTCCAAGAGCTAAAAGGTCTCAGAAGAGGCACTTCAGTTTGTGTCCTTAACGTGATGATGTCAGGTGTTCAAAAGTTGTGGTTCAGAACTATTTTTATGGCATTGCAGAAATAGTTGAAGTTGGATGCTTCCTGTTCGAGGTAGTAATTTCACACAGAACTGAAAAAATTTCTGTAAAGATATATATATATATTTTTTTTTAAATGGACATAGCTTTTATGTTACTGACTTATAGAACCCCATAAGTTACATATATGTTGTTAAAACTGCTCAAATACTTTATTATTCCAGTCTAGTAGTTTTACTTAGACTTTCTCAGGGGGAAAGTCTTGGGACAGGATAAGGCAATTAACAGTTTGCTAAAAGGTATCTACGAAATTTATTTGTTTTTTTCATCTGGTCTTTCTTTCAGGTCACTAGACTGTTAGTCTTGGACAAACATAAAAAAATGTAGTTAAAATTTTGTTGGAATTTCCTGACTTGTAATTCATGTAACTATTGTGGGAGAGATGAGAGATTTGGTTATCTAGAGAGAAGAATTATGTTTATTCATATTTTCTTATCAGTAATATGCTATATCTGCTGTGTGTGCTTTTTGTTTCTTGTGAAAATCGTGATGCTTTTTGCTTGAATGCAGGAGAGAGGCAATGAGATCGATATGTGCCACAGACAGACATCCAGAAAATGCTGAGTAGCCAAGGTCATTCACTGGTGTACTCATAATGCTTGAGAAACAGCTATGCTGATCTGCAGCCCTCTGCACAGTAGTTAATACCCGATGTCTGCAAACTGAACTGACATAGTGCACACGCTGTGTATTTATCGAGACCAACATGCAAATAGTAGAAAAATCAGAGCTCGGTGACTGTTAACGAATACCGACACCGGGCTTGTCGAGGGCTGGGTGCTGACCTGGCGCACGGCAGCTGGCGCAGTGCTCTGTGCAGGACTGGGGCGGCTGGGCACACCCGCACAGCACGCTGCCCAGCAGGGCATTGCCTCTGTCGCCTGCTCAACCCCTGCTTTGAGGATTCCCTGTTGAACTACAGCAGCCATATTTAGTTACCTTAGGGTATATTAAGTGTATATCTTTTTTTTTAAATGTTTCAACAAAAATGATTGAGAAATGTTTCTTTTGTGTTTGTAAAAGCTTGTCAGGTTTTGCATTTGAAATCTGTGGATGGATGTTCAGTGTTCAGGTTCATTAAGGTTAATAATAATGAGAGGGAAGGTTTTTGTGTTACACTGTAGAGCAGGGGTTATAATTATGATACTTAGATATAAGTCTATGAAATTATATGGTTTGTGTTGCGTTGACTGTATGTATTAGCACTTACGAAAATCTTCTCTGTGAAAAATATAACTGGTTATTTTTAATAGGAGAGCTGTTAGAAATAGCCTAAATTTCTGTGAACGGATTCTTAATGTATATTAAGAAAAGAATAAGGGAGATGATTAATTTCTGTATTTTCTTTCCCTCCTTTCTAGAAAGGTGACAGAGTTTTTACCACTGGTACGATCTCTGGAGGATATGCAGATTATACAGTTGCTGCTGCTAATAGTGTCTTCCCTTTGTCAGATAAATTGGACTTTAAGCAAGGAGCAGCGATTGGAATACCCTACTTCACTGCGTATCGTGCTCTTTTCCACAAGTAAGGTGCCAAATCTAAGTTTGTGTGTTTTGCTTTTGAATATTTAAAATGCTGAATCCTGTATTTTCAATGTCCTGGGGGGAGATCAATGAGTGGGAGGTGTTTAAAAACACTTGAGTTAAATTTGTTCTACTGATGGAATTGTCAGATAACTGTTGTCTAGAAGCTAGCAACTGTATTTTTTTGTTAAGTATTTCTTCTTAGGAGAACAGACCTGAAAGGCTTCCTCAATAAGTATCACATAACAAAATGTATAACTTTTTTTTAGTACTCACTGATATTTTAGCTAGGGAAGAAAACCAGGAATTGTTCTAATTTCTTAATTAAACTGACAATGTGCTGTAGAGCAGAGCCTCCTCTTTTCTTCATGAGCCTCTCTGCTGGAGAGACTCTGGGTGCACTCCTGTCTGTTGCCATAGGATGGGGTAACGGTCAAAGCCAGACTTCCATGTCAGCCAGGTGAGACCTTAGGGCTGGAAATCTGGTTTAGTTTGATAGAACAAATGATGCAAACTAGTGTTATTTATTTTAAGATCTGTGACAGGTGAAGATCTTGAACTGGGGTTCAGTACCAAGCTGTTACTTGCTGCTAGTTGCATGTTGACGTAATTGCATGTTACTTATGTTTGTAAATGATATGGTTTATTTTGCCTCCCTGTTTTCCCAAAGAGGCTGATTAGACCTGTTTAGCTGTAACGTAAATTGGAAATAATACTGTGTGAAAGGTGAGATTTGATGTCAGTATACACAATCTGATGCTTAATGATTATGTACTGCAATCCTAATGACAATATTTTCTGTTTTGCCATTCAGAGGGCGTGCCAAAGCGGGGGAAAGTGTGCTAGTGCATG
This sequence comes from Vanellus vanellus, assembly GCF_965231255.1. Lineage (NCBI taxonomy): Eukaryota > Metazoa > Chordata > Aves > Charadriiformes > Charadriidae > Vanellus > Vanellus vanellus. The sequence continues at coordinate 82,462,489 of NC_138910.1, read as the reverse complement.
GTGCCAGTGGGGGAGTAAGTATTTTGAGAAGGCAAGTTATTAGAAATTCTGTTTTCTGTCCTTGTATCTGATTTTGTCTGTGATATGATTTATGGTCACATTTATATCAATCAATAGATTAACAAAATTAGGTTCTTACTTCAGACACTTTAGGATCCTTTTTTCTTAGAGCAAACCCCGTTATTCCAAGTAACTATGAAACTGCATGAGTGATTGTGTAAGGCCCGTAATACAGAGGCTCACGTAATAAACACACTGCCGCAGTTGGAAATTGGTGCGGAAGCCTTATAACTGGTCTTTCTGCGATAAAACTAATAACAGAAAGCTGCAATTTTAAGATATGTACAAATTGTTCTCAGTTCTGAGTGTTAATCACCGGTGCATAGCAACTGTGTGTTTCTGGGATTTTTTTTACATATTAGCTATGAGTAGTGGCTGAGGGCCCTGGGGGTGTTCAGCCTGGAGAAGAGGAGGCCGAGGGGAGACCTTCTCGCTCTCTACAGCTCCCTGAAAGGAGGGGGTAGCGAGGGGGGGTCGGGCTCTGCTCCCAAGGAACAGGCGATGGGACAGGAGGGAACGGCCTCAAGTTGCCCCAGGGGAAGTTTAGGATGGATATTAGGAGAAATTTCTTCCTGGAAAGGGCTGTCAAGCACCAGCACAGGCTGCCCGGGGCAGCGGTGGAGTCGCCATCCCTGGAGGTGTTTAACAGAGGGGCAGACGCGGTGCTGAGGGACGGGGGTTAGTGGTGGGTTTGGCAGTGGTGGGGTAATGGTTGGACTCAATGATCTTAAAGGTCTCTTCCAACAAAAACGATTCTGTGATATAAATTCATGACTGAATACTATGTGAAACTGAAAATATAGTTTTCTTTTGTTTTACATGACTAGCTAACTTTAGATCTTGTTCACACAATATTCTAGTTTAATTTATCCCCTATACTCTGCACGTTGCTCAGCTTCTGCTGGTGCACCAAACAGCTGCTATAAACGGCCAAAGTTTCCTTAGTTATTTGGTGGACAGCAAAAAGGTGATTATGACAGTCTCATATGAGGAGGAATTCGGATTTCATTCTGAGATACTAGAATGACATTCAGCATCGTAACTTTTTTTTTTTTTTGAACTAAATGTAGTGGTTCTATTCTTACTTATTTTATCTTTCTTGAAAAGATATATTGCCTTTGGTTTGCAGAAGCATAGAATGCAAATCTGTTGTTCTGTGGACCTGTAAGCTTTGTTGTAGGAATATTTGTGGAAACAGTGAGATATGTATGGGTGTGAAGCACATACTGAATGTGATGAATGGTGTTTGTTTTTTCATTTAGTTGAAAACTGGTGATCTGCTACTGAGAAAACAAGGTCACATTTGGCAAACAGTTTGGGTAGATCCTGGCCAGACAGATTTTTTTTTTTTTTTTTTTTTTTTTTTGAGAAGCCTGTCCATTTATTTTGTGTTATTCATATGTACAGATTTAAATTGCAGAACCACAGGATGGAGTTTTCATAGTCACTTTTGTTTGTGTATTTATTTATTTGTTTGTTCCCCCCCATTACAAAGTGGGCATATCCTGGAGGAGGTGCCCAGCTGTGTGGCTGGTACAGTGGGCTGCCCAGCCTGTAGCCTCAGGAAGCTGCTCAGCTAGGACAGAATCCCAGGGAGGCATGGTACGTGTCAGCTGGTCCCTCGTTTTGATTTGCGTTCTGTCGCTGTGACACAAAGCAAACCCAAGAGATGGCATTGGTATGCCTCAAGTGAGCATTGGCTCCAATGTCAGATTTTTATGGAGGTGTCCCTCACCTCTGAACATCCTCTGAGGTGCAAAGCTGGTAAGAGATGCTGAGAATCTGGTTTCTAAAGATATCATTTAATCTGTTTGTGAAAGATGCGGAAATAGTGTTAATAAAATCTGTGCTTGCTGATTCTCTTTGCAATATATAATGCTGGTATCAATAGCAGGTGATTCTGTGAAGAGAAGAATTTCCTTGGCTTTGTATCAAATATATATGGCCCAACTTTAACAGTCAGACAACATTCTACATGGTTTTACATCAAATCCTGATAGCCATAAAAACCTACAGAACTTTACTGTGCCTCTGTAAATATCTTTTCCTTGTTTAAAGACTATTTGGCTATCTTTAAGATCCAAATTACTTATTGTGGTTAAAAAAATGTTGCCAGACCAACTTTATAAATGGGTAAGTTCCAAGTTGCTGTAGAATATGTAAAATTTAAAAGGCTAAGAGAGAAAGAGAAGAAAGACTCTTTTTGTCTTTTCTCTCCCCCTTCCCCCCTCAGGTGGGAATAGCAACGTGTCAGATCGCCAGAGCTTGTGGTTTAAAGGTTTTGGGTACAGCAGGAACTGAGGAAGGCATGAACATGGTTCTGAGAAATGGTGCTCACCAAGCATTTAATCACAGAGAAGCTAATTACATCGATAAAATTAAGGTAAGCATGTATCAAGGCTAGTTGGTGCAGAATGTATTTTTCTTACTAACAAAATGTGAGCAGTTGTTTACAGAAGTTTCTTAAAGCAGATTTATGCGGGAGCAATAGTGTAATGCCTTTTTCATTTCCACGCAAGGAAAAACTTTTCCAGGCTGGAAGAGCTGAGCTTTCTTCACCAGCAGTGGCATTCAGAAACTCTTGCATTCCAGCAAATTCCAATATGGTAGCATATCGTAATTCAACATATCAGAACATGCTGAAATTAAATTTATTAGCTGTCATCCTTAGTACACAGGCTGTATGAAAAATTTAAACAATTAACTATAAAATGTCTGTTATCTGTAGCATTTGAAATAAACAGTGGTACCCAAGCACTAATTGGAGTGATTTAAATAACGCATTATGTCCTGTATAGGAATACACAGGGATGGAAGGAATCAATATAATAATAGAAATGCTGTCTAACATCAATCTTGCTACTGACTTGCAACTGTTGTCCTATGCCGGAAGGGTGCTGGTGAGTATTTCTTGTCACTGACTTTAGTTTGTGCATTTCGCAATGCAATTCAACAGTTACAACTTGAACTATCTTTGAACTCATTTGTAACAGGTTGTGGGCTGTAGAGGTCCCATTGAGATAAATCCAAGAGACACTATGAGTAAAGAATGTAGCATAATTGGAGTTAGCCTGTTTCTTGCAACTGAGGTAAGAAACATTTTAATTTTAAAGAATGTTTTATTGGCTTATTCCAACACCTCTCTCCAGTTAAAATTGTTTGTAGGGATGAAAGCATAATTTCACTGCAACTCGTTTGTTCATTCCTTTACATTTTGATTTAAACTCAGAACATCATAACATATTTTTGGGTTGTGAAATTTGTTTTAACAATTGTATAAATAGTCAATACTCTTCTAAAATGTAAAGACCTTGTGGTAAATGCTGTCTTTATTGCATGCAGGAGGAGAGGCGTGAATGTGCAACAGCACTCCTCGATGGCATAGAAGTTGGCTGGCTGAAACCGATCGTAGGCTCTGAATACCCACTGGAGAAAGTAGTTAAGGCTCATGAAGACATTATTCATAGCAGTGGTGCTCGGGGAAAGATGGTGCTCCTTCCATAAAGTCTCTTTCCAGTAGCTGTTCCAACTGCACCTTTGCTTATGTGATTCATTGAATGTATGTTATGAAACATACTTTTGATCAGGTTTAGCAGTAACAACAAGTGCTAACTTACATTAATTAATTACATTAATTAATTAATCTCTTTTCTTTTTGTGATAAGCAGAGTTGTGTATACTTTAAAGTAATTTTTTTAGCTTTTTTGGCTGATGTGGAAATAATACATTTTCTCTGCTGGTGTGAGGAAAACTTTCTGTGCTGCAGGGGAAGCTAATGACCAGGAGAGAAGTTGGTATCGTGCTCTTTGTGACGCAGTGGTGAGGCCACTGTAGGTAGTGCAAAATGAAGTCTGCTTTTTTAGCAGATACGTGAAAGAATAGAACCAGCTATATGCCTATAACTAGGGCTCTGTAAATTCTTTAGCTGAAAAAATTGTCTTAGTCATCTTTTGTCATAATTTACTTGAAATAAAAGCTTTTACTCTCAAAATAGTTCACTTTCCAGCTCCAAAGATGGTCGAAGAATCTCTCAAATATGAACTGTTTGGAGGCAGAGGCAGTTTCATTTTGCTATGCCTGACTTAGTATTTGAGGTGAAAGTTTCCCGGTTAAGCTAAAGGGACCCTAACTCTAAAGCTGCACGCTAATATTTGCTACTTTGCAACTGATGGCATTGGCAGAAGCAGCTGACTCCTTCATGGTAAATGGCTGGGTAGTGAGGATTTCCATTCTTCCTGTCACCTTTATGAAATTTAAAGTCAACTGAATCCCTGGCTGCAATGAGGAAAAAAGAGCGGCTGCACTGCTTTCACGGGTACTGAAAACTCATGTTAGTTCATAAATGAATGTGTGTACATTGGTGACTCGTTCCAAATACAATCCAATTAAGAAAGGACAATTTCTTTGAGTGTAAAAACTGACAACATATCAAAAAACTGTTTGGTATTACAGGCACTTCCTTCTAATGATATAATTCTCTAATGAGCAGTGAAGTCATCACTTGCGGAAGAGTTTTCTCAACTTCAAGGATGAGCTCTTCTGTTGTCTTGAGCAAAAGTGAGTCCTTACTAAACAGAAACTTTTCAGAAGTATTTTTGTTTGTGAAGATTACTTACTTTTTAACATTCAATGTGGATTCATTTGGTTTTATACTATCATAAGTCCGCACACGGTCTCTGAATCTGTGTACAGTTTCCTCAGGGTGGCAGCTTCATCACACTACCATTTTCTAAGCTGTGATTTTTATTTTTTTTTTCTGAACAGACATTCATTTCTGCTGATGTTTTGCTTAATCTAAACTAAGAAAATAATTGGCAAAATCTTTTGAAATGTCTAGATTTCTCCTCTGTTTGTCATCCCTTGTTAAAATCTTAAGGTAAGAGAGGGCCCCACAACCTGTCTCTTTGTAAGCCTTTTGATCAGATCTTAACATTTTGCTTTAGTGCTTAAGTGACCACAATTGTTCTGTGTGTGGTTGGGAGAAATCAAATCCTGACACACTACTTGTCTCTAGAGCCTGAAATGGATTAGTTATTTTACCTGTATGTCCTCTAGGATCAATTGGCTCCTTTCAGAAAATTGGACACTCTTCACGTTGCACTTTTGCTGACGTTCGAGTGTCTCCATTGTACTTGGCAGATATGTTTAAAACAAACCAAAAACTTATGCCTCAATTATGGTTTTGCACAGTGGGGTTTTTTGTTTTGTGTTTTTTTTTTTATTAGAGTAATTAGAATTGAAATATTTTCCAAGCTTGTGGCCATGTTAACATATAAATACTATGGATACTAAAAAAAAGAGGTAGAAAATTGGTGACTTAAACAGAAAATGTTACAGGTGATAGCATCTGTCACCTATTAGATCCTTCTTGCCAAGTGACTTCCCCTTGGGGGAGACCAGGAATAGTTGGATCATTAGAACTGATGCAGTGCCAGCTGGTTTAAAATCTGTCTCAGAAAATACCAGGTCTTTCTGCTTGATTTTTCTCATGTGCATAGCTATGCAAAAAGATGCAAAATACTTGCTTGGAAATGAGATCACATGGCTTTACTTCCTCACGCTTCCCACGGGCGGTCTCAGTAGACCTGGAAGTGTGTCCCTGTGCTGTCACTGCTAAATGGATGGAAATGTTTGGGCACCTTGCTAATGGAAAATGGATGATTGATGGTAAGTGGTGGAAATCAAGAGAGAATTTTCTTTAGAGCTCTAGCAAAAAGACTATTTTTTTGTCATTGTAGTTGTTTTGAATAACCATAGTTGAAGTATCATGGATAGAATGGTTTGGGTTCGAAGGGACTTGCAAAGACCATCTAGTCCACCCCCCTGCCCTGGGCAGGGACACCTCCCAGCCCAGGTTGCTCCAAGCCCCGTCCAAGCTGGCCTTGAACACCTTCAGGGATGGGGCAGCCACAGTTTCTTTGGGCAACTTGCACCAGGGGCTCACCACCCTCACAGGCAAGAATTTCTTTCTTAGGTCCAACCTAAACCTACCCTCTTTCAGTTTAAGACCATTGCCCCTTGTCCTGTCAATACAGGCCTTGGTGAAAAGTCTTTCTCCGTCTTTCTTATAAGTCCCCTTTATATATTGAAAGGTGTTATAAGGTCTCCCTGGATGGAGCCTTTTCTTCTCCAGGCTGAACAACCCTGATTTTCTCAGCCTGTCTTTGTGGGAGAGGTGTTTGTTGAGTACATCAGCCTTTTCCATGTCGGTTGTCACCAGGTCTCCTGTCTTATTTACTGGAGGTGGTACATTTTCTTTAATCTTCTTTTTCTGGCCAGTGTATCTGTAAAGGCTCTTATTATTCTTTGCATCCTTCACCAAATTCAGCTCCAACCGTGCCTTGGCTTCCCTAATCCCATCCCTACACGTCTGGACACTGTCCTTATATTCTTCCCAGGACACCTGTGGAAGTATGTGTGCTCGTGCTACTTTGGCTAGCATAGTTAATGAGACTGTTGGGAGCTGTTCTTAGCCCAGGTGCACTTTGTTATCTTCTAACTTGAGAGAATGTGAGATAGAAAAATATCAATATTTAGTATTTAACTTTTTCATATTCTACATTGTAAAATTGATTCTAATGCTCGCACTCGCTTTTGGGTTAGCAGTCAGTGATGGGAGAGACTGGTGTCAGATCAAAGACAGGTGGCATCTGTCCTTCAGTTACACCTAGGTTAATGTTTTCTTTTTCTTAAAGGCACTCGGAAGGTCTCATTGGAGGGTGTTTTCATCATTTCTGTCAGCTGGGAACTGAGACTCAGGTCTGAGACGGGACATCCTGGAGACAGATATTGTGCAAACTATAGTGCGTTGGGGGAGGAAATTAGTATGCTTTTTCAAGAATGTGAACTTGGGAGCAATAACCAAGCACATAGCACAAAAAAGGAAAGAAGATCTTTACAGTGAGGCTTATGAAACAACTTCTATTAAAACTGATGAGAAAAGAGCAAGGTCTTATTGTCAAATGGGGCAGGAATGCTTTTCTTCTGCAAGGTTGAGTAATGAAGGAAGACTTTGTCCAGCACCAAGTTGGTCCCTGTGGAAGTGTATCTCCTGTGTTTTACACTAACTTATAGAATCATAGAATGGTTTAGGTTGGAAAGGACCTTGAAGATTGAGTTCCAACCCCCCTGCCATAGACAGGGACACCTCCCACCAGACCAGGTTGCCCAAGGCCATGTCCAGCCTGGCCTTGATCACCTCCAGGGATGGGGCCTCAACAACCTCTCTGGGCAACCTGTGCCAGTGCCTCACCACACTTAAAGTGAAAAATTTCTTCCTCATGTTCAATCTAAACCTGCCCTCTTCCAGTTTAAAGCCATTCCCCCTTGTCCTATCGCTACATGCCCCAGTAAAAAGTCCTTCCCCAGCTCTCCTGTAGGCCCCCTTTAGGTACTGGAAGGATGCAATAAGATCTCCCCGGAGCCTTCTCTTCTCCAGGCTGAACAGCCCCAACTCTTTCAGCCTGTCCTCCCAGCAGAGGGGATCCAGCCCTTAGATCATCCTTGTGGCTCTCCTCTGGACATGCTTCAGCAGGTCCATGTCCTTCTTATGTTGGGGACTCCAGAGCTGGAGGCAGTACTCCAGGTGGGGTCTCACGAGAGTGGAGTAGAGGGGCAGAATCGCCTCCTTTGACCTGCTGGCCACACTTCTGATGCAGCCCAGGATATGGTTGGCCTTCTGGGCTGCAGTCTCACACTGCCGGCTCATGTTGAGCTTCTCGTCAATCAGCACCCCCAGGTCCTTCTCCTCAGGGCTGCTCTCCATCCATTCCCCGCCCAGCCTGGAGTTGTGCTTGGGATTGCCCTGACCCAGAGGTAGGACCTTGCACTTGGCCTTGTTGAACTGCATGAGGTTGGCTTGGGCCCACCTCTCCAGCCTGTCCAGGTCCCTCTGGATGGCGTCCCTCCCCTCCAGTGTGTCTACTTCGCCAAACAGCTTGTTATTATCAGCAAACTTGCTGAGGGTGCACTCGACCCCACTGTCCATGTCGCCGACAAAGATGTTGAACAGTACAGGTCCCAGTACCGACCCCTGAAGAATGCCACTCGTCACTGCTCTCCACTTGGACATCGAGCTGTTGACAGCAACTCTTTGAGTGCAACCGTCCAGCCAGTTCTTTATCCACCGAGTGATCCATTTGTTGAATCCATGTCTCTCCAATTTAGGGACCAGGATAACTTCTTAGTAGATGGGGAAACCACTCCAAGTTCAAGATTCAGGTTTGCAATATCAGGCTTTTTCAGGTATGGAAAGGTCTCTTAATGCCATGTTAATTTTATTTGGGACTGCTACTCAAGTGATAATTTAAACTTAGAATGGAATAGTTTTTTTGGCATACCATAAATAGATACACATCTCTACAAAGACGTACGTACTTTCCCAAAAGTATTACTCAGCTAAATCTTGCTGAATTATTTGTATTGCTGGTGAGGGTGGATGATGTTAAGATGTTATAGCTTAAAGTCTCATTATTAAACACAGGACTAAAGGGATATGTTGGACCTCTGAGTTAAGTCCTCATTTCTTTCAAGCAGTTTGTCACATAATTGGTTTTGTGAACTTAAGCTCCACCTTCTAAAGCGGGTGGGCCATAGTACTGCTGCTTCTGTGCAAATGTAAATGTGAGGTTGTTTTGCTGTTATACTGAGTTGTTTAATTGTTTCTTCTTCTTATAGACCTGAAACCTACGGGTTGGTTTGCCAGGGTAGGGCATCGAGTGTTTCCGGTGTTAATGATTGCAGTAAGTGCTTCTGAAGATAGTTTCCAGGGCAGAGAAGGAGTAGGCAGGCTCAGCTGCAGCAAGGCATTAACTTGGCACCCACCGCCTCCTCTCCTCCCAGGGGCGGTGGGATCCTGTGCAGAGGAGCTGGTCTCCCTCTTGGCTGCGCTTCCCCTAGGAGCAGGGGGCTGCGTTTCTACTTAATCCCAACGTGAAGGTTTAAGAATGATGAAGGTAGCGCAAGCCATGTGGGTAGGTGGTTTTTCAGCTGATTATTCAGGTAAAAAATGTGATTGTTCCTGTTCGTTCAGGCAGAGCACAGTCTGAGGCAGTGGTGGCACGCAGGGAACCTGCGATGCTGCTTCACAGCACTGTCAGAAAAAGGAAATGATCTCTTAAGGTACTGAATAGCAGGTTAAGAGTAACAGTTAACGATGGATATCATTATGGAGATAATGTGTGTATAAAAAATATGCCTTTTCTTTATAAATTGTGTGTTTTAAAATATTTAATTTTTTAACTTGGCCTTTGGTTAGAGGGTATTACATGAGTGAGAGGCTTATGATTGACGACGACTCCTCTCTTGCTCAGCGCTGCCTCTGCGTTGTAGCTAACGCTCGGAGGTGAGATGCAGAGCTGAGTGTTCCTGCCTGCGCACGCGTCGCTGCTGTTAGCGAGGGTAGCGTTTGCCACGGGGCTTCTCGCCAGAAGATGTCAGAGTAGTTCTGTTTCTGACATTGCGGGCTTCTCCCTCCCGAGGTAACCCAGCAGAGTGACAGACTAACTTACACTGCTCTGTGAAGGGATGTAATATCGCGCATAAGTCTTTTGTCCATTGTTGGTGTATCATACAAACGGAAGAGCTTGTTTTAATTTTGGAAAAAGTGGTGTGAATAAAACTAATGACATAGCGCTGGACACACAGTGCAGGAGAAGCTGCAGTGGCTGCGGGCAGGAGATGCATTTAAAAGACCTGGATTGCGCTGCTGGTGTTGCCCCAGAAGCCCGGCCGGGCTGCGGCTGGGGGCTGTCACTGCTGTCCTGCTGGGGGTGGGGAGCAGCGGTTTGTCCATGGCTCAGATACAGCAGTCTGAACCTCGCGTGTGAGTGCAAACCCACCTTTGCCATCATGTGCCAGGGAGGGTGGTTGAGATGTTCATGGGTGTTCAGGCGGTGCACTCTGTCAGAGACACTGATGGGCAGTGGAGGGAAAATCACCTTGGCTGGGGAACTTCTGCAGCTGAGTAGCTTAGAGCTGTTATGTCACACTTCTGGGTAATCTTTCAGGTGTACCTGGTCTGTGCAAGCTGCCTGCCCAGAGAACCTGTCCACCTAGTGAATCCTTGGGCCAGCTTGCCTTTCAGGAGGCGCTGTCCCCTTGGCAGAGCGGAGAGGGTGGTGGAGGAGGAGGAGGACCACAGGCAACTGAATTAGGGCAGAATAATTATGTCAGGTTGGTTGGTTTTGCATAACTTGTTCCGATACGATCGGATGGGGTTCCCAAAGCAGTGGCTCCCAGTGGCAGCCTGCTCGGTGCTGCCATGGGGCTGGGAGAGGTTGTGGGGGCTCTGGGGTTCGTGCTGGCCTTGGTGTGCGCCGGCGGGGTTGGGGGCTCAGAGCGTGCTGTTGTGGGCACGTGCCACGCTCTGGGAACGGCTGCTGGGCGAGTTGTTTTGAAAAGCAGCTGCTGTTTGTTAATCTCATTGCGCCCCAAATAAACGCTGCCTACACTTTCTAGTCGTTAAAAGCATCCCCTCTCCTCTGTAACTGCGTGGTCCCGTGTGCGTTCCTGACTTCTTTGTGTGCTACAGCATGATACAATGAGTTAATGGGGCATTAATTACAGGCTCGGGAAGATGAAAAACCAAGAGGATATGATGTTCCTGATAGTCGCTTCCTTTACAGGAGGCAGTTCCACGCCAAGCGCAGGTAGATCCTGAGGCCGGAGCGAGGCCCCCCGCGCTGTGGGGGCAGGCGGGAGGGCTGTCCCCCCGCTGGCCGCGGCCGTGTATCCCCGGGGAGCGTCGCCCCGTGGGGACGGGCCGGGGCACGGCGGGGGGACCGCGCCTCCGCTGCCGGAGCGAACCCGGGGGTCGCCGGGACGCGTGCGTTGGAGCGTCCCTGTCGCTCGCAGGGCGGGGACGGTCGGGGGTGATGGTGCGCCCTCTCCCCTCCTGCTCGGTGTGGACGTTCGCGGGGCCGCCTTGTACCGGAACGCCTTCTCCGCCCCCGTCGGGCCCCGGCCGCTCGCCGCCGCCGCGGGGCACAGTCCGCCGCCGGGGCCCGGCGCGGGGGCGGGGAGGGAGCCCGGCCCGCCCCGCCGTGTCTTAGCGACGCGCGGGGACGCGGCCGTTACCGGCGGGCAGCGCCGGGCCCCGCACGACCCCCCCGCCGCCGCCATGAGCCGCCCGCAGGCCGGGTGAGTGGGGCGGGTCTCCGGGGGCCGCCTGCACCCCCCAGCTGGCCCGGGGGGGGGGGGGGGGAGGGCGCGGGGCCGCCGCGCAAACGGCCCCCCCGGTGTGCCCGCGACACCGCGGCCGGCCGGGAGCGGCGTGAGCGGGGGCTGCGCTCTGGGGACGGGTATGCGCGGGTGTAACGCCGTGACAGCAGTGGCACTGCACGGAGCGCCGCAGGCGGCCGGGGGGGCCCACGGCGTGTTCCTGCGCCCGGCGGCGGGCTGGGGGGGTGCGCTGCCCCTCGCAGCCCGGCGGTCCCGGTGCGGAGGTGGGCGAGTGCTCTGCGACCCGGGCCCCCCGCAGCCCCCCGCAGCCCGAAGCACTGCGTCCCGCCCACGGGCGGGAGGAGGCGCAGGGAATGGGGCCGCTGGCTTCGGGCGGTTCCCGGGGTCGATGTCCTGCTTGCGATGCGCAGGCTGCGAGTCCCCAAACCGCCCCAGGCGGTGCGAGTTACAGATGCCGAGGGGCTGAGGACTGTTACAGGTCCCCGTCTCTGTGACAAAATTTGACACGTCCTGTTTTGGTGGGTGATGTTCTGAATAAAGAAATAGCGACATAACTTGCTCATAGCCATATAACCCATCCGCAGCAGAGCAGGAGTCTTTTGGCTGCTGTCTAGTCTAGGCTTTCCACGTCCAGTTGTGTTCAAGACTGGAACAGCCGGTGGCCAGTGGTGGGGCAGCAGCTGCCTGTTGTCACAGGGGACTGCAGTGGGAAGAGTCAGCTTGCCGGTGTTACAGCCCTGTCTCCACACAACGCCAGAGCCTCCTGGTGTGGAGATGGGGTTGTGTTCCTGGCTTGTCGTCATCTTTCTCAGCGAGGGAGGAACGCAAGCGCGGCAGTCACTGGCCGCATTGACTTGGCTTGAGCTTAGAGGCACCAAACACAACGGGCGTTTGTGTTGAATAGTGTAATAAAGGCAGCGGCTACCTTCTGAATGCCTGTGCTGGTGAGCAGGCGACAAAATCCCATGATTCTCCATGATAGAATTGTGCCATCTTTGGATTCTGGGGCCCACAGGTGCCTGTTAGGCTGTTCCCAGCCAGGATTCACAAAGCCCTGACCTTCAGGACTCAATGCCGAATTCCAGTTCTGCAGAAAACCACTTTGCCGCCATCTGGTTCCTTCTCTGGAGCCCCTGACAGCGTTTTGTTTGGAAGCAGGATGCACCTGGTGGTGGCTGAGGAGGCTCCTTCGGGAGGGAACAGTGCCCGGGTACCTGGAGGGTCTCCTGGGAGTAGTCTGCCTTTGCTCCCGCAGGGAGCGCGCTGGGCGGGTGCCTCCGTTGGTGGTTGGCAGCCCGTGGTGAGGTTGGTTCTGCCTGATAGCTGGACGAGCCTGTCCTGTTGCGTCCCCAGCAGGAGCAGTGCAAGATCCAGCAGCTCGTTAGGGCGAGGAACGGTCTCCATCAGGGACAGGATGGTTTGTGCGACTGGAGGGGCAGCAAACTCCTGCTGTAACATATGCCCGGGGGCTGTAATTCCCTGTGACACTACCAGTCAGTAACTAAAGCTTTGGTGCTCTCTTAGATGATTTCTTTGGGGAGCAGTCACTGATTTCATTGCACTGTAAATTAACTCTGAGGATTTGCTTTACAAAACTAATGTAGGACACCTGCTGTGACTTTGTCCCGATATCCTTTCGAATGAGTAAGAGAGGTCTTAAAAATCATTGTGATACACAGCGCTGGCTCCAAACACAGTGCACTGTGTGCTGTAAGCTGACAAAACCCAGATACTGTTAATAAATAATAGTGGCAATGGTAATGCAGTGAAACTCCTGAGGGGTACAGAGTTCCAAGTGGACAGTTCCTTCTAAAAGGATTTTTACTAAATTTTTTACTAGGATTTTTACTAAAATCCTATTCCTCAGCTGTTGCGTGTTTTGTGCTTTGCACTGTCATCTGCACAGCTGGACTCCCCGCAGCTGCAGTTGTAGTCCTTCCTGGCTGTTTTGGACTGATGTGCTTTACTTTGGGCCTCAATATGGTTTTTTTTGAAGCAAAATAAATCGTGGCTCTTTTGGTTTCCGTGACTCCGTTCTGCTCGTCAATCTGTGTATTTGTACTTGCTTTTATTAATTTGCTGCTTTTGTTAATGGGGAAAAAAAGAAGCGTTGGCTCCAGTGACAGCAGTTTATTTTCCCGAACGGGCCGTGAAGGTGTTGCTGTGGGAGCGTAAATGGTACTGAAGCGTGAGCGGTACGCACCCGGGCTGCTGCATCCCTCCAGTGACTGGTCCGCAGTTGGGCGCTTCTCCCAGGTGCGGAGTTTCTCCAGGGTGTCCATGGAGAGCATGTACTCCACACGTGATGGTCCCTGCGTGCCCCGGGCAAGTCAGTCACCTGGCCTCGCTTCCTGCCCTTCTGGTGGTCCGGGAAGTCTTTGTGCTCAGGTGGCTGCAGGGATGAGAGTTACGGCTGGCCTCACCCGACGGGCGCGCTCCTTGGCACCTCCTCCCCACCACGCTACCTGACTCCAGGGGTTTGCTCTGCTTCCGTAGAACTGGTCAGTTAGGAAAATTCCCCTATTTACCTATACCTTTTATTTTTTCCTATGGTATATGGTCCCTCACTTTAAAACTCTAGTCAGGTGAGAAGCAGGGAGATTTTTGATGGTTGACTTTCTGCTTTTAGTCATTTGAAAAATGTAATCTCTAGTATAATGTAAAGTGTATTCTCATCTCTGATAGTAAGCAAGATAAAGATCATTTAGTAATAAAAAGTGGACGCCCATTGAAAAGTTATTGTTAAAGTAGGATGCCAGTGTTTCTCAGTGAGTCTGTAGTAACAGTGCTGTGTCTGGAACATCCCTGTTGAAGAACTGGAGGAGATTGCTTCATTTGAGTCAGTCTTGATTGGGCATGGATTTGGGGAACTTGGCTCAAGTTTAGATGCAAGTGAGGGAAGATTTTGAGCAAATTAATGAAAAAAAAAAATCAGGATCAAACTGCGTACATCCAAGCATTCTAAATAATCTTAAATATGAAATTACTGAACTAAGAGCGACATATAGTCGCTGGCTGTGATACCAGAGGAACAAATGTGATACTAATTTTGAGAAGAGCTTCAAAACCAGTCCTGGAAACTGCAGATCAGTTAGTCGAGCTTCTGTGCCAGGAAAATTGTCTGCAATTCTAATAAAGACCTAGAATTTGTAGAGAGAAGAACAAACAGGCAGAGAAAAAGGAGTCCCAGAAATATCCAGAAAAATGGGCTTTTTGGACTTGCTGCAATATGACCCTAATGAACATTTGGTATAGTACTGTTTAAGACTGATGCTTTTCCTTTGCTCTGTGTTTTTCTAACGTGCTTTTTTGTCAGTTTTGCACTTCTAGCTGTGGTAGAGGATTTAGAGGTGACATTTGTATATAGCTCTTAAATATTTAATTCTCTGGAAGAAAACTTATCAGACACGAACTTCTGTTACCCTTTGGTTGATGTTGTGTGCAGGAGCAGAGGAACAAATGGGACCAATGGTCTGCTTTGCTGAAGAGCATGTTTCTGACAGTCAAGTTAGGTCATTGATGATATTTCTCAAATAACTTGCTATTAGGAACCCCCCCAGAAGTCAGAGGCTGCATTATTCTGTGACGCTAACAACGAACCCACATCAGTGCGGCAGCGGTTCTGTTACTGTGTCTCTCTGAATAGTCTGCCTCTCTGTTTCATCCTTGTCGTAAGCAGCATTCTGCATTTTATCTCCAGGTGCGATCTGCAAGTCGGCAAAGGCGAAAGGCAGTTGTGGTGCCGAATGGGGCACGGTGCGGGGGTGCCGCTGGTGCCCTTCCCAGCATGGCACGCCTCCGTGCCACTGTCATCTGTGGGCGCACGGGAGCACACAAGTCTCGCTTGAAGCTCGGCCTTGACGATAAGTTGTGTGCTTTTGAGTGCACTGCACAGATTGCGTTTGAAGGGTCAGGTCTCACCCTGGCTGCCCTTGGGCTGGAAAGCGTGCCTGCACCCCGGCCGCTGCAGCACTGAGTGGGCCTGATCCCTGGTGTCGATGGGATGCTCCGGAGGGATTTGGGCCAAGCCCAAGCATGGTACCAGTATGGCCCACTCCCAGCTGAGCTGGCCTGAGGTCTCCAGGGGGAGGGTGAGCTGGTCAGCTGAAATAAGGAGGAGAGCTGGCAGAAACTCCAGGCGAGCGCAGGCTTGCAGGGCCAGCCCCTGGAGTCGCAGTCAGTGCCCGGGGGTTCTGCCTGGCTCTCTCCGGGCTGGTCTTCAGGTGGACGGAGGCGCCCCCCTGGGCAGAGAGCTCAGGCTTCCCCGGGCACTATGCCTCTGCCAAAGCCCAGTGGGTCCAGTGGCATTCTTCCCAATGGCTTAATGGGTTTTGATTCAGGCCCAAAACACTTCCTTATTTTCTCCAATACCCTTTTGAACTTTGAATTTAATTTGGCATTTTTGAGGACCAGCCTGTTCATAATTTAAATGAGAAAATACATGTACAGAGACTTTTTTGAAACTGAAGTTGCTATATCACTGTGCTCAGACAGGAGTTGCATTTTAACTAGTTATATGGTCCATGAAATATTAGATGGAAGGAAGTAAATGAAAAGGAATTGGATTGAGTTTCTCCTCTGCCTCCGTGTGCAATTGCCAGGTGATAAGTCAATACTTAGCACAGTTGATGTAATCTGGTGGTTTCAAATGCACATGCAAACAGTGGATTAAAAAAGTAAGGTAGAACAGTTGCTATAGTAGCAGTTGTTAATCAACACGCTTAACAGGGTAAGCTAAATTGTTTGTTTAAACTTTATTTATTGTTGGCAGGCTACCTGTGAGATTATTGTGAAACCCCAGGTAAAATTCCTGTAAATCCATGATCTCTGTTTTTTTTTAATTTCGTTTTTTTTTTATTTCTTTTTTTTTTTTAATTTATTGTTCTTTCTCTCCTTGAGTATACTTTTGTAACTCAGCCTAGACGTTTATCTTGAACTATCCCGTTGAAAGATATGTGGCAGAGGTACAGTGGCATTTAAATCTAAAGCCAAAGGAAACAAAGGAGATCAACCTCTTATTGTGTAATTAAAACATATCCTGCCTGGAGAGCCCAAAGGTGAGGCTGAACATATTATGCAATGTTTATCTGAGTGTATACAATTTACAAATGTGAATGGATTCAGAGTATTAAAAACGTAAGCCTGCTGTCACAGACTTTGTTATGCATCCTGTTTTCCAGAGGCTGAAGTAAGATAAGGTTGTACTAAACTATTTAAAAATATATCTGCTAATGATGGATGCTTCAGGTTTTGTGTTCAACTCTCATATCTTAGGTTCCGTTTTTGGAAGCTCTTTGGTAGCTGTGATGAGTTAGCTCTGTTAGCTTTCCAGAGATGCATGATGTTCCTTGGGTCGAGCAGGGGAGGGCCTTGCTTGGGTGTCTGCACGGTCTGGTTCTCCGTGTTTGTTTGCCTTACAGTTTTTCACCAATAAGTAGGAGAGAGATGCAATTTGTTCTCTTTGGATTGTCCAGTGTATGCATTAAAGACAATCTTTAGTCTATTGAGCTCTGCAGAGAGGGACCTGGGAGTCCTGGTGGACCACAAGATGCCCATGAGCCAGCAATGTGCCCTGGTGGCCCAGAAGGCCAATGGCATCCTGGGGGCATTAAAAAGAGCATGTCCAGCAGGTCGAGGGATGTCATCCCCCCCCTGCTCTGCCCTGGTGAGGCCGCATCTGGAGCACTCTGTCCAGTTCTGGGATCCCCAGCTCAAGAAAGACAAGGAACTACTGGAGAGAGTCCAGCAGAGGCTATGGAGATGCTCATGGGACTGGAGCATCTTGCTGCTGAGGAAAGGCTGTGAGCCCTGGGGCTGTTCAGCTGGAGAAGAGAAGGCTGAGAGGGGATCTCATCAATGCTGAGCAATGTCTCAAGGGTGGGTGGCAAGAGGTTGGGGCCAGACTCTTTTCAGTGATGCCCAGCAACAGGACAAGGGGCGATGGGCACAAACTGGAACATGGAAAATTCCATCTCAACGTAAGGAGGGACTTCTTTCCTCTGAGGGTGGCAGAGCACTGGCACAGGCTGCCCAGAGAGGTGGGGAGTCTCCCACTCTGGAGACATTCCAAACCCGCCTGGACGCCATCCTGCGTCCCTTCCAACCACTGCCAGTCTGTGATTCTGCGACTTGGGAACTGGAGAAGACTTGAGAGGTTCTTGCATTTACTATTGGGCCCATTTTTATTGCTCTGGATACAGAAGAGGACTCGTGCCCCCCTAGGTTAGGGGTCTTCAGAGGGCTAAAGATGAGCAGAAGGTAGTGTAGCCCAACTGTTCTGGCCACAGCAGCGGTGTTGTCCCAGGAGTCTGTTAGTCTGAACGGCACTCGGGAGCCGTCCTAGTACGGCTGCTTGGGCTCTCTAAAATTGTGGGAGCGCGGTGTGGCAAAAGGGATCTGGGTCTTTATCTTTGTCCTGCGCAGGCTGATGTCCACCAAGCGATGAGTTGTCTGGTGTCTGTGCTTCCTACTGCGGCGGGGCTGGGCTCCTGTGGGAGCCACTGTCACCACTCAGCTGTCCTCTGCTGCCCAGGTTGGGCGAGGGCTCCTTCCTGTCCTTCCAGCACAGCCTTCTCCCCTCAGAAAGACCGAGGCGGTGGGAAGGTGGCAGCTTGCCGAGTGCCGATATTCACGTGGAGACGAGTGTGCTTGCTGGCCATTTGCGCAAACTTTTTGGTTTCCTGCAGAGTACATTTGTTTTTTGATCACATAGAGTAGGTCTGATGATTTTTGGTAAAATGTAGTAGCTGTATTTAGGGAGGGGAAAAAAAGCATTCTCATCAATGCAAGTTTTACTTCAGACAAAGTGCTGCCATGGGGACAGCCAGCAAAAACATACTGCAGTGACATATTTACTCTGTAAATACCACAAAAGTTATGAATCTTGCCCTGTGCAAGTTCTGTGCAATTGAATTTATGAATATGTTTGTGGGGCAAGCGTTCCTGGCTGGTTATGTCAACAATGTTCTGGGGTCACTGTTGTGTGGTCCCCGAAATAGATGGGACAGTTCCTAATCCTGCTGTCATGGGTTTGTTTTCCTGAGTGGTTTGTGAGTTCTGTTGGTGTAAAGGCCAAATGGAGAGCTGGTTTTTGAAACAGTCTTTTTTGTTCCTGGTCAAATTACTGCTTGGGCAGGCAACATTTTAACAGATGCGTAGCTGAATCCTAATTAACGAAATGGGTCAAAACAGGAGGGAAGTCTTAAGCATATTCTTTGACACTTGAAATTGAAGTCACTTAGGGGGAAGTGCCATAAAGAAATGGATGAAAATGTGGATGCTGAAGGAGGCTTTGGCTGAAACACCAAATAAGTAGTCTTCATCAGAGCAAAGATTTGTACCCAAGTTAATGAGGTGTATGCTAACTCTCAAGCCAGTGAAAATACTATGGAAACAGCGTCCTGTCTTAAAAATATGTTCTGGTGCTAGCAGCTTCTGCTAACATACGTAGGCTGAAGAAAGCCATGCTTTATGTTAGGAAGCAGACAATAAAGGCAGAGAGCTGGCAGTGAAGCCACAGGAAAATTCCTTTGCGTAGGTAAAGTCAGATAAATGACATGGCTGGAGCCGGAGGTTGGGCTAGATGGCCTCCAGAGGTCCCTCCCAAGCCAAGTTGCTCTTACAGGCCTTTGCAAAAGCTGCCAGACACGCCGTGGCTCCGGCTCTATCACTAGTTTGGAGGCAGCAGAGGGAAGGGGATGCGGGCGGGAGGTGTGCCATGGTGCAGGAGCCATGGGACGTCTCCCTGGCGATGCACCGGGTACTCGTGCCCTTCCAGCAGGGCCCGTGGTGGCGCGGGCAGGGAGCCGGGTCCGTGTCAGGACCCCAGCCAGGAACCCAGCTCCAGGCGCCGTGCGGCACGACACTGACCTGCCGCAGGTCAGGCTCACTCTCTGAGGAGGCTGTGGCAGCAGTTGGTCCTGGAGAATACTTCCAGGGCCGGGCTCTGTTGGACCCTGTGCCTCGGTGCGGGTATGCCGTTCCACGCTGAGCTGCTCTGTCTTATGTAGCAGTCCCTTGGTTCTGATACCAGCCTTCCAGAGGCAAAAAGGTGCTGCTTCTACATAATCTAATGGGCATTTATCTGACAAAATGCTGGGTGTGATTCATCAAGACAGCATTGTGTGCAACCAGCTATTGGGTAAGTCTTCATGACCTAAGCTGTAATAATTTGGCTGACAAGGGGATTACATGCGTCTGTATTGATTTTATTTCAGATTTCTTGCAACCTACAATAGCCTTACAGACAAACACCTGGTTGGATATTTCAGCAATACCAGGATAAGACGACATCTTCAGAGATCGGGACTGGTGAGATTGAAAAGTTTCTTTTTCTGAGAAAAAAGGAATTCTTTGTTCTTTTAACATTGCACAAGTCAAACCACTGATGGTTCTGTTGTTTGTTTGTGAGAGGTGTGTGTTGTTGTTGGTAAGAATTCAACCAGCTAGCAAAATGCATGAAGTTATGCTGTGCCAGATTGAAGCCCCGCGATCATACTGAGGCTGAGGGTGGGTTTGTTTAATCCAAGTGTTTCCCACTGCATTATTGTCTACCGTTGGTCAGCGAGATATCGCAGGGACACAGGGCTGTGGTGCATGGGGCTGCGCTACTGGAGTCAAAATGACAGAAAGACAGGTAAAACCGAGCTCGGAGCTTGGCTCTGTGTGCCAGGTGGGTTTGAGGACACTGGTGACAGCTGAGGAAGCACCGTGGCTGGCCCTGAACGCGTTTCAGGATGTCGAGGCCCAAGGGCCACCTGGGCTATGAAGATGCTAGCGTGAGGGCTGCTGGTGGATGATGATTCCGCACGAGAAGCGGTGTGCTAACAGTCAACGTGGAGGACATATGCCATAGAACATCAACCTTGCATTTCCACTGCACCTTCTGTAATGCAGCGGTCATAATACTTGTCTGCCTGAAACCGGGAGCAGTGGCTGCCGCGGGTGGGTGATGGCTGCAAACACTGGAGAGCCTTGGCTTCGCCCTGCGCTCCTGCCCAGTGAGTTACCACCAATGGCGCTGTATCGCTGCACAGTTACGGTGATGGGAGAGTGTTTGTCAATCTGCTTGTATTTCACATCCAGGCAGAGAAAGATATGTCATGGAGGGGTTTTGATAAATTCAGAATGTTTTTATGTTTTTGCTCCATGTTTCTTTTTACTTGTGGGAGTTTGACTCTGCAAAATCTTTCAGTTTGCAAATGTACAGAATCACATTGATTCTCTTAGTTTTTTTTTTAAACTGTGAAATCCAAGCATCTTTGACTCTACTAGCTGTTTAAATAGCTTCAGTGCTATTTTTCAAAAGTCTTTAATGGAAAACTGCAGGATTTGGTGAATGTGCTGAGAATTTTTAAAAATACTTACGCACTCGTAGGTGTGACGGTTTAGCACAGGCAGACACAACCCTTACACGTAGAAAGGCAAGTATTTAATTTCCCTCCACTGGCTTGGGCGATGGCCCATGAAGAGTAAGGCTGAGCCTTCAACTGTTAGAGATGTGGCTGCTGCTCTCCTGCTCTCTTTGTTTGGCTGATGGGGCCCACAGGGTCAAAGAAACTACAATTCTGTGCTGGGAAGGTGAGTTCCAGCACCGTGGCACAAGCAGAGGTGGTGGCTAACTGGGAGGAAAAATTAGTCTTTCTGGGAAATTGCACTCTGTTTGAAAACATACTTTATTCTGTCTTCTCCTTATATTACATTATATTTCTTTATGGCAGATCTCAAAGAGTGGAAGAATAATATCTGAGAAAGAATACCGGCTAAATGCTATGAAGAGAGATCACCAAAGATATGTGCAGGAGTGCCTGGCTCGGGCCATATTTCATAAGGTCCTTGACATGGAGGTACGCGTTTACTAGGGAAGTGTAAGCTTTTTCAGAGACTGCCCTACTGACAGCCAGGGGCTGTGCCCTCGTACCAGACTGTTTTCTGTAGCTGTGCCCTCATACTCCCCTGAAAGGTGCTCTCCTGATGGGAAAAAGGACAATCTTTGTGCTTGACGTCCCCCACGTGAAACCTCCACTGGCCTCTAGTTGTTGAACTGTACTGTTGTTAGAACATACGCTGTCCTGGCTCACTTACTGCACTTCGGCAGTCGTCACAGCATGGGATGATATTCACAGGGCTAGTTTGCTTAAAACAATTCTGATCAAAACACAATAGTTTGAACATGGTTATATATCTTATCTGAGTACAAAATATGGGCACGTTCCTGTTATGTATCAAGAATGGAGTTGGTCCCTACAACTTTACGAATGCTCAGTTGTTCCCTTGCCAATGTTAATATACGCGGGTGTAATGCAAGTGGATTGAATCAACAGTAGTTTTATAATAGGGCTCTCTGAGGACCAGGGAGCAGGCGAGGGATAAGCAGAACAGCAGCAAGTGTTCTTAGATTCATTGACATCACATAATGTCCATTAATGAGGTTTCTCTTTCTCTTACATTGATAGCGTCATCATCAGCTGGAAATAAAAAGGAAACTTGAAAATTCCGTGAGGAAGGAGAGGGTGCAGAAAATCAAGGTAAGGCTGGAGAGCTACTGAGTGCTGATGGGACACGGCAGTTTTGCCCTGTGTTAAATAACAGCCATGAGTCGGGCCAGAGATTCATTGAGCCAAGTGTCCCGTCTCTGGTGTTCGTGGGAAAAGTGCAAGAAACAGGCAAGCAGAGGATGATCCTGCCCCAGGTTCCATCTCCTTTGTCTATCCAGCAGTTCAGGACCTTCCATTCATGCACATATTCCTTCTGAATCTACTTATTCATTTGGTTCTGCAGTGTGCTCGGTTGTAGAATTCAGTTATGAGTTTATGAAATGGGACTTCCTTGCATTTCTGCACAATAATTAATGTATCTGCTGTCTGATAGTTCTGTTCGATGCTCCATTGTTCTTGTTATGAAAAAAGTTGATAACCGTTCCCCTTTTCCAAAGCATTTGTGGTTTTACATACCTTTTTCGTATTCCTCTTCAGTTTTGCAAGCTGAAGACCCTCAGTGTATTGAATCTTTCCTACATGAGCCATTCCAGTCTTCTCACTGCTGTTGCCATTTTTTTTACCTTTTCTAGTTCTACTATTTCTGCTTTGAAATGGGGAACCAGAACTGGATGAATAATTTAAGATACGTGTTGCAGTTCTCCTAGTAATTCTAGACACGATCCGCTTTTGACTGCTGCTGGGCACTGAGCTCACGTGTTCAGCTCTTTGCCTCTCCATGTGGTATTTAGCAGAACCAGCATGTAAGTAATGAAAAGAGGTTTCGGAAGTCTTCACTCTGGTGTCTTGTGCGTAGAGCTTGATTCTGCAGTTGTTATAGTCATGGAAATCCCACAGAAGTCAATGGTTCTTCTCCCCATGAAGTCACGTGGACTCATATGGGAAAAGTTGTTGAGTATATTTCAGCCAAAATGAGAACATCTTATTTCTGTATTGGGAGCCTGCATACATCCAGAAGAATGCACGGAGAAGCTAGCTGCTTCTTTGAGCAGTTGAAAACCAATGTCAAATCTTTTTAATTTTAAATAATACATTTATGAGCAATTCATCAGGTAAAGAAAGGAGGAGATTTTCATGAAAACCACTGATCGCTATGGTAATGGCAGAGGCATTATTTACTGACCGAACTCCTGCTGGTAGAAAGTCGTCACAGTGGGAGCAGCGACTATGGCCCCCTGTCAAGGGATTCTGGACTTGGATAATTTTGGAACACAAACCAAAACTGCTTCCTCCCGTGAGAAGTGTAAGGGAGATGCCTGCAGATATGCGATCTGTGTCTTTGCTGTGATGCCACACTGGGACAGAGGAACCTGGCTGGAATTAGCAGTGTAATTTAATTCTCACCTCATACATTCAGTGAATTTGGCTGAGTGGCTGATCTAAAAGGAAAGGAGAAAGACAGATGACTGGGCAAGGGAGGATGAGAGACATAGCTGTCTCTTTCCAGAAGGGCAGTTGGCCCGGTGTGGAGCTTCTGAGAAGAAAAGGTGGAGAGGGGCAGCAGTCAGAGCAAGGAGGTGGCAGATGCACTCTAATTTAAAAAAGAAGGAGACCTTCAACCAAACCGAGCATTGGGAGATAGGCAGAAAGAGGCAGATGAATTGAATCTGGGGGGCCTGCAGCTGGAGAGGGGAGAACACGTGGAGATGGGAACACATCTCTTCCCTCGTCCCTCTCTCCTCCCCTTGATTTCCTTTCCTTCCTTAACCACGTGTTCCATTGGGGCTGGGCAATCTGGTTGTCATAAATGTCCGATGAAAGGCAGATGGAAGGCAAGCTCAAACGTTGCTGTTAATTGCCTTTAGTACCTCAGATACATATATTTCTGTTCTTTTAGGTGGAGCAATCCAGAAGATCAGTGGAAGGTGCTGGCCACATGCGCTCCCCACATCCACCACTTGGTCCAAGAAATCGTCATGGGCTCCATTCCTTAGTGGCTGGAGAACCCGCCGGTCGCTCGCAGCTGGTGAGTGTCACCACATACTGCATATTCTGTAACGTAAGCACACACGGCTGAAAGCCTGCGTGTAATCCTATGGCACCTGTGCTCAGCCTGGAGCATTGACTGCCCTGAGTGCTCCGGATTAAGGCCTCATCCTTCATCTCCTGAGGCTGATTACCTGTTTGCAGGATGGTCTCATGGAAGAAAAATCTCAAGAAGCTGATGTTGCAGGAGAGGCACATCAGAACTTACGAAAAAATAGCTTTGCTTATGATAAATCTGCTTTAACCTTTCCCTTTATCTGCCTTGCTGCCCAGGGTTAGGCCAGTGTCAGTACGTTAAGTCAATGAATACCGTGGCTGTAGGTAAGTTTAGGGATGTTGTAAAACCCTGCAAGCAATGGAGGGCTTTCAGAAAAGAGAGCTGAAGGGGTGCAGTAAGAGTAAAGCTCGTTGTGGAAGGCTGTACTTTGGAGCTCTGGCTCAGAAGCCTCTTACTCTCTGTGAACAGGCAGAGGAGGAATGTTAATGTACTGATACTGAAGGCAAAGG
Organism: Vanellus vanellus; assembly: GCF_965231255.1. Taxonomy (NCBI): domain Eukaryota; kingdom Metazoa; phylum Chordata; class Aves; order Charadriiformes; family Charadriidae; genus Vanellus; species Vanellus vanellus. The sequence goes on along the minus strand of NC_138910.1, from coordinate 82,438,259 downwards.
TCAAAATATGGTCTACTTTTAACCGGTTCTCCATTTCAATAACAATAATTGGTGCAGACTGAAGAGAGGCTTTCAGTGCTGAATGACCTTCTCTTCTCCTTCCCATACAGAGGGCCCCTGGACCTGTAGGTGGTTATAACGGTGGACGTCCGTCGCAGCAGCACCCGGCCAAGGAGCCTGCCTTTTCTAAGGTGCTGCGTTAACTTGGTTAACCAGTCTTTTTAGGCTTTAACATTTTAATTCTGAAGTGTATACAAGGAAAAGATGACATTAAAAAGTCAGGAAAATGCTGAGTCTTGAACAAAAACAGGCGTGCTTTTGTTGTGCCTTCTCTCACTGTCCATGTGCTGAAGTCACCAAAACACAGCACACTGCCACACGTTCTGTGAGTTCGTTATGTTTGCTTCAGGGCCACACTGTGAAGAGACAGTGGGAAAACCTAGATTTGTCCCCAGGAGTCATTTTGGATGCTGTGGTTTTTGGATGCTCAATCAGAGATGCCTAAAGGGTCTGGCTCCTCAGAGGCAGGCTAGAAAATTTCATTTCCTGAAGGTACCTGAGAATCACTCATCACTTCCAAATATCTTCTTCAGTGCTATTCTTTTTTTTTTCTTTTTCTTTTCTTTATGATGCTGCTCTGCACTGGAAACTATACACTGAGATTTTGTAGCTGTTTGCTTTTTGCTTTTCTAGACTTCCTGGCGACCAAATACAGCTCCAGGAAACATGCAGCGCCCGCTTCGCCTCCAGCCGCTTCGCAGCTGTGCTGCAGTGGGGTCTATACCAAAGGCTTCCAGCTCTAAACAAAAGTGCCACACACTTGAAAATAATCAGCAGTTTGCCAGTGAGGTGAGGCCGTATTTCATCCTGAAAATAATATAATTTTAGAGACAGCTTTAGAATACTGCTTTAGTACTGTAGTTCCCAGAACTGCCTACTGCAGGCAACATGCCTACCCAATGGTTATCAGCTTTTATTTAAACTCTCCTTTTTGACCTCTCTTTAATTTTCAAGACACTTTCTTATTGGCTCAATGCCCAGTTCTTGGTCACAGCCAGGAAAAATGTCGTGACTTCTCTTTCATAGTATAAAATCTCTCTGCACTAAAGTTTTCTGCCTCTGCATAGATTTTTCTGTTATGTAGAGAGGGAGGCAGCCACTTGGTTAACACCAGTTACTCAGGAATATTTTCAAACGGTCTTACAAGTTTTCATCTTCAGCTACAGCTGCCAAGTAGCAAAAAAAAATTGTTTTTTTCACCATTCCTCTTACTGAGTCACACTAGTGGGTTCAGAGAATGAGAGCTTTTTGGAGTAGCCAAATGTGATCTTGATATGTACGCAGTTACTTTCAGGTGAGATTTGGACTTGTCTTCTGTTCTAGAAAAACATAATGTAAATGGCTTTGTGTTAGGAGTTCCATGGGGCTGGAGGACTTTGGAATGGGGCTGTGACCTGTGTGAATAGCTCCCTTCTGCCGTGCATTTGCTCTGCATTGTGATGGTCATGACACTTTCTCTGCTGGCACTATCTGTTTCTACTCAAATTATGAGTGATTTAAGTGGTTTCTTTAATGCTCACTACTGACACAACAGCTAAATCAGATCTAGAGCGTGTACCATTTGCAGAATTTGTTCTCTAGAGATGTCTTGCCTGTCAGGGCCCTGGTTCTCTGAATTTCACCCTGAAGGAGGACTAAACCTCCACTACAAATGGGAAAGAAGCATTTTGAACCACATCTTGTATAATTGGTGCCAAACGATGTTGCTGTTGGAAGATTCTGGCTGCTTTGGAATTAGCTCGCCAGCTGAGAGCGCGCAGCAGTGCTGCGGGGCTGTGCAGCGTTCTGTCTGTGCGTGGTCAGAGCTCTGCAGGGTTGCAAGTTGTACCTGGTTTACAGTGTTGTATGTAGCATTCTGCCTCTTGCTTCGCAAATTAAAAGAAAGGGGTTTAGCACAGAGATGTTTTCATGACCAAAACTGCGAGTACCAAGTCAAGGAATTGTTCTAGAAGTACACGTGTTACTAAATGCAAAGAGCAGTCAAACCACGGTTAGTTCAATGTGCCCGGTAGCTATTTCGGCGTAACCTATTTAACCTGGTTAAAATGTCTTTGCAGGAGGAGAGGAGTGGGTTAAGACTTATGAATTCAATGGAATATGTGACCGGTGTATCTCCGTATCAACTCCCTGTCATTAACAGTCATATGATACCGGTGCCACCTCCTCCCCTGCAAAAAGGGGACAAGAGCGTAAATGCAGTGAGAAATGGGATGCCCAGAGGCAGACGATTTCGTCCCACCACTGCACCAAATGGCTTAGAGCAACTTTTAACAAAGGTAAGCTGTCTCTGCCTACTTCTCACTTTACGTGTAGGAATATTACCTTCCTCACTGATGTATTCGCCTAATGCTGAAAGAGGCGTGTTCCTAGTTTGCATAAAGATTCACTGAATTATTGAAAGGAAGAAAACTTGTAACTATTAAAGTATTTAACTGCCACCCATCTCTCTGTATACTAAAACATTTGAGGTTTTTCATCAGCTGGGGGGAAAAAATGGTGCTTGAACAGAAAAAAACATAGGAACTCCTATTTAAAGCCTTCTGTCTTCGTGAATCTGATCCCATCTCTGACCATATCTAGTACCAGAACTGCAGAGGAATATATGAAATGCCTTCAGCGTGTGAAAACTGTATCTGTTACACCATAGCTCCAGCCAGTTTTGACGCCTGTGAAGGAAATTGTAGGAACCCAGGACCGAGAGGGATGATATGGATCTTTAAACCTGATCCCTCCAATTTTGGGCTGTTCAATGCAGTGGATTTCAGTCCGAAATATTTTCCTGCCCTTCTGCATGTGACAAGGAGTGGAAGCCTCCAGTGTACATATGTATCTTTGTGTTCACCCTTTGTTAGAGTTGGAAGCTGAGTGCATTTTTTGTGTATTTCCTGCTGCAGAATTCTGGAGGATTCCCTAAGCCCTCGTTACGCAGCAACGCATTTGTTACCATGGTCTTTCTAGGAAAAAGTGTGCATTTATCTCACGATGGCGCTGATTACAGAGATGAAATCAAAGTCTATCAGCAGCATTGTGGAGGAGAAAACCTTTGTGTGTACAAAGGCAAGCTGTTGGAAGGAGGTGAGGATAAAGAGTCAAAGGGTTCATATTGATTCTGGCAACGGCTTTTTTTTTTTTTTTTGGCTAAAATGCTGATGGGATAGCAAAATGGTTTCAGCTGAGCTCAGTCAAGATATATGCATCCAGGGATTTTTATACCATCTGCCTCCACACTAAATCTGGATCTACTGTTTCATGGTTGAAAGTGAGGTTACAATTACTTTTGCAGATTAGGGTAGAATGAATTTAGAGAACAGATTTAACAAAATACTGCAGCTTAGATGAATTCTGTGTAGAGATGCATGCTTAATAAAGTAGTCGTAGCAGTAAACTGTCCTTAAATAGGGGTTTTCTGTTTCTGACTTGCTATAATAATACATCAGTGCATGTTGCTTATTATTCCAGAAGGAAGCGTACATAGTGGGAGCCCAGTTCCCATCTCTTTTACGTGACAGCGATTCCATCACACCAGTAAAAGGCGAATTGTGTTCTGGGAAATTGGGAAGAGGAGATGGCTGGGAGACTTTCACTTATGAGGAAGAGTGATCCCACAGATCGCACCCCTCATTCCAGCTCGCAGAACCCACGGCGTTTGCGTTCCCCTTTTCCCTGGGGTTGGGAGGGTGGTGCAGCGGCCCCTGCCCGTCAGCCTGGCCCCTGAGGTTATGGGCGCGCTGCAGTGCGCCCGCACATCTGCTTAGGGCCTTTGTCGCAGCCGTGTCCCGGCTGTGCGGAAGGTGTCCTCGAGGTGTGGAGCCCCATTCTCACCTGTGAGGGAACCTGCTGGAGTTCAGCGTGGGTTCTTCCCTGCGGCTGCGCGCTCGGTTCCCTTCGGAAGGACACTGTGACTTGTGGGTGAAGGAGGTATGACGCAGTGCCCCCCGGCACGGAGCTGGGTGCTCCTCAGGGCCATTAAGGTCTGGGTCCCAAATGGTGTCCTTGCAGAGTCGCCCAAAATGGCCCCAGAAAAAGCATCTTTGAGCAGCTCAGGGTTGCTCTGAGTACGACCGCATTAGTGTGGGCTCAGAGCTGCTAATACTGCAGCACGGCTGCAGCCTGCGAGGTGCTGTGCTGAGGAAGGCATTACCCTGCAGGAGCTCTAACGTACCGCTGCACTGCGCCACGGAGACACGCGCCGGGAATCCTAAACCTGTGCATAACGTGCGCTCCTGTAAGGCAAGCGGCAGAGTTAATTATTTTGAGACGGACTCTCTAGTCCCTGTTCCGCTGTAGCAGTGAGTGCCACGCTGCCGATGTGTTAGCTGGTCACGGGGGTGTCCAGTGTGGAACTCCTGGGTCGGAAAGAGACAACGATGTTGTGTGGGAAGGAGGAGGAGTTTTACCAACTTATTAACAGGTGAGAGCCAAAGTACCTGACCTCAGAGGGCTGGGTGCTTTGGAGGTGATGCAGATGAGGTACAATTGCAATAGGCTGACAGTAAAGCATAACCTTTTCCTTTGAACCCTCTCCTTTCTGTGATTACAGAGACCTTTCAGTTCGTCTCGAAGAGGCACCATGGTTTCCCATTCAGCCTCACCTTTTTTCTCAACGGGATGCAAGTGGACAGGTTGAGCTGTTGCTGTGAGTACAAACATCAGAAGCGTTCCAGGCTGGGAGGCAGACACGGACACTTCGGGTTTCTCGGTGTGGAGGGAGCATCTCCTTGCTACAGGTATGGAGACAAATACGCTTTGCTCACAAGGACGTAGCAGCCCACCCGCCACCCTGTGGGCAGTGTTTGCGCTGGATCTGTCAGTTTGTCAGGCAGCTCTTCCTCCGCAGCCGAGCAGGGAGGAATAGGTGTGGGGTGGTACACCTGTGCCACTGGCATGATTCTGGTGGAAGTGATAGCGAAATAAATATCAAGAGTGCTGCTGAGTTAACTGCAGTTTTCAGGGTTTGTTTTTGTGATTGTGAGAACAAGGTGATTTATTTTTGAGCTGCTCTGCCTCTAAGGTGAGAATCTGCTGTAATACCCCTGGCTGCGGAATGAGGCAGTATGGAATGTTAGCCATGTTTCACACAACGAATCTGGGCTGAAGGTTCTTGGTTTTGGGCAAAAGTCGGTGCTGTGAGCAACAGCTGTGGTTTTGCCAAGAAGCTTTAATTTTAATAAAATCTTCCTTCTGTGCGATTACTAAGTCATGCCAGACAAGTAAATTGCGCACATGGATAGTTTTAAAAGTTTTTTGTTCTCTTTGTAAGGAATTTTTAAAAGAGCAACAAGCAGTTGGAAGAACAGAACCTCCACAGAGCTATACTGTATTTTTTAGATAAGGACTGAATTCTAAGAAAAAAATTTCTATGTTATTGTACCATATTTTTTTTACTCCAATCTAACATTGAACATGATTTATGTAAATGTATTACTTAATAAGTTCAAAGTAGTGAAAAGCATCTGAATTCAGAATGGATATAGGGCTACAGAGTTTAAGAAATGCCCAAATCTCAGCTTTTGTGTGATTTCTAGAAACATTTGAAGTGAATTTTCTGAATTAATATAGTCTCCGGAAATTGGATAATGTCTTCCTGAGTCACCCCAACCTTCTGTCCACCTTCCACTCTTATTCTTAGTGATGCCTCTGTTTTCCTGTCTCTTGTCAGTCCAGCCAAACTTATCTGCTGACTAGAAAACATCTCCATTAACCAGATTCTCATTGTGAATTCCAACTATTTTCACATCTCCTTCAGGTCAAATGCAGTTGTATTTGTTTCCTGTTTTGAGTATGACACGCATTAAACATCTACTCTGATTCTGAGGAAAGATCCCAGCTGATTTTCCCTGTTGGGTTAAGGCTTTGGTTTGCAAGGAAGCGATGCCGCAGTGATTTCTTCACTGATGCTGTGATCCTTGCACAGAGTGTTCTGCTCTTGGTCCAGCATTTCTGCACAGTGGAAGTGCTTCAATATCTCAAAGGTCCCCGAAAAAAATACCACGAATATATAATTAAAAGGTGGGACTCTTTTCAGAAATGGTCACGTTTACATTTTGTGCCCTGAAAACGAAAGGATTTCTAGACTGAATGACTGTAGGATATCTCACAGTAGTTTGCAAACAGTTGGAATGTGACGGGAATTGCAGTCAAACCTTACATAAAAAAAGCAGCTTTTTTGGGGGAAAGGTTTTTAAGACAAAGTTGTCTGTGAAAAAAATATGGTTTTCCAGAGAGACTTGTAAAGTGAAAGTTGCAGTTTCAACCTCTGCTGGCAGACTTGAATCAGCGTAGGACACCCAGCACAGTGTCCCGGCACTCCTGGGTGGTGCAGGGGGATCTTCGTGGCTGCAGGTAACGTCAATCAGGAACAGGAGCTCTGGTCTCTTATGTGACCCTCCTGTCCGTAACACAGAGCGGCTGCCACACCACGTCATGCAAGAAGAGCAGTCTCAACAAGTCATTCAAAATGCTTTGTTTTCCCACTGTTTGGGGTTCTGTCTGGTAGGAAAAACAGAACAGAAACCGAAAATAATTCATTTTCAATCTCTATCTTCCCCCACAGTTACTAGACTCAGCAGACAAATTGAAAAAAAAAAACAAAAAAAAGGTCTTATCCAGCAAACCTGAGTTATTGCTTTACTGGGTGTTACAGCAGGAGCTGGGTCAGGCACACCTCTGACTTGGAGCTTCTCCACCTTTCTCAGTGATTGTATCTTCACAGATCATGCTTGGTGTAGCTTGAAATTAATGGACACATGATAATTTAGATTTTAATCTGTTTATACTTCAGTTGTCACCTTTAAGTGCAGGCCGTGTTACTCCCCTTCAAGAAGGAACTGCATCTGTGTTTGTGGAGCACTTGAGGATTTTAGGGTGCTTCTCCAAGTACGTCATTGTCAGTCACCTTGTTGTCTGAGTGGCAATGCAGAGGCAGATGGGGACCCGGTTTTACTGCCGATAATGACCTGAATAAGCTCACTGTGTCTGCTGCCCTTCCGTTGTTCACAGAAAGAAAAATGTGACACTTCCAATTCTTCTTGGTTTTTTATAGGTGCATTATAGCAATGGGTCTGGACAAAAAGCCATCCCCTCCCAAGAGAAAGATGGAGGACCTTGAGGAAAAGCATGTGGGTTCCTGGAGAGATGGAGTGCACAGTGAGCTAAGTAAAAGCAGTCTTCAGCAGAAATCACACAAAGATTCAGTGTTAGTCATCATACCAGGTCATGAAGTGAGTGTGGAAACTATTGAGGACAACATGGAGACTGGAGAGGAGCACAGAGAAGAAGAAAGGGAAAAACTATCTGATCATGAGCATGAAGATAGTCAGGAAGACACCGGTAAAAATGGTACAGTATTCCAAAGCACAAGTGGGGGATAAAAAATGGGCGGGGATGATTCTGGAGAAGGTATGGAACTGTGGGCTTCCAGCTTCGCCTGGAGCATTCTCTCTTAGGACACCTCGCATGTGAGAAATGTGGTGATGCCTGTGTCTGGGCAAGAAAATTAGTGGGTCTCCTTTCAGCCAGGAAACAGGATGAGAGGGTTTTGCAAGAGCCCAAAGTGAGTACGGAGGGTGTGAGAGGCTGAAGCGGGAGCCTGAGGTGGGTGGGAAAGCAGGAGGAAAGTGGGGGACAGTGAAGGGACAGCAGTGAAGAAGGAGAATGGCAGCAGGTGGAGGACAAGTAGAGCAGAAGTAAGAAGTGGGACTGGGTGTGGGTATGGAGAGTGTGTCTGAGGTGAGCTCTTGAGGGAGACAGGACGTCAGCATAAGGTTAATGGAGAGAAGACGGTGGCCACGGGGGCAGGAGGTGGAAAAGAGGAGGGAAGGTGGGAAGAGCTCATAGCAGCAAAATGTCAGCAAGGTTTGGCTGGTTTGAACTATTTCGGTCTTTTCTCCTCTCTGTTGCCAGTGGGAGTGCGATGCTTTGTTCACCTAAGGCTCTTCCCCGTCCCTTCTCCAGCACACTGCCCCAGGCGCTGCTTGCCCGACACCTGCCCAAACCTCCAGCTTCCTCGCTCGTCTGAGCGTTTGTTCCCTCTGCTCCAGCTCCCCCAGCTCCCCTTTGCTGCCTTCTCTGCTCTGAGCCCCCGGGCCATCGTCCTTCCCCTTTGCCGAACGCTCCCGTAGCCTGTTGTGTCCGCCCAACCTTGCCCTGGTGCTTCAGTCCCATCTCCTTTCTGTTGGCAGAGGTTTAAAAGGAAAGACCGGAGAGAGGCTGCCCTTGCTGAAAGTTTGCCCAAGGGGTGTTCCTTGCAGCAGACAAAGATAATATCTGTGGTATAAAAATGATGTGTGGCAGCTCCAACTGCACGCTCGGAGCGTGCCATTTGCCCAGTGCCACCTGAGGCCAGTCCCTGTTGCCACCAGGCTGCCGCTGCCCGTCCCTACAGGAAGAGACGGTGAGCGCGGCCCGAGCCTTCGCTCAGTCCTTATTATAGTGCCTTTTTCAGAGTAAGTCCAATTGAGAGAGAGATTTTAATTCCTACTTCCCACTCCTATTTTTACTTTCATAATTCTGCAGTGCCACTGCTCGGCTCCCTCGTTAGTCCCTGTGGATCGCGTCTGTGATTCATCAAGCCTTTTGCCTTCCAGGCGCTGGGCACCTTTCTGACAGTTACCTAAGGAGGCCTCACTTCCAGCAGCGCAGTTGGAATCTCAACTGATTTTTAATACAGAAGATAAATCTCCTTATTCCCTTAATTCTCATTGTCTGGGTAATTGTTTATTTGCCTAATTGGTTCTGCATCAGATACTCTTCATTTCTGTCCCTGGCATTCTGTCACTTCAGTACTTTAGAAGCGCTGATGGAAAGGAAAAGAGGTGAGCAGTAAAATCTGAAAGGTGAGAAAGGATGGCCAGGAGGGACAGCTGGTGTGTCAGCAGCGACAGCTCTCCTTCACAGCTGAGGTTTGTTGTCTCCGCTGCGTGCGCAGCGAGCTCGTGGGAGCAGTGGAGCTGCGGGATTTGAAATGGCAATCGGCGACAGCACTGTGCATGCTGGTGCCTGGGATTTTAAATAGCGCCGCCTTGGCCGGACGGGAAGGGTTCTCTAATGCGTATGCGTGAAGACAGTCTTTACCTGTAGATCTGAGCAGTTACCTGTCAAGTGTTACAACCTGTCGTGCGAGTAGCCTGGCGTGAAATCCAGACCTGGTGGTGTAAAAATGGTAGTTCTGCCATAAGCCTCATTTGTACAAGGATTTCACCTGGGACTTGAGGGAGCATCTTAGACCAGTGCAATAACAGACTGTTCCTCCGCAGCACCCTTTGGCTGGATTTCATTAATTCACTTAGTTTGTAAGCCACTTCTTTGCTAATTAGCCGTGTCAACCCACATTTATCTTACTTTGCGCTTCAATATATTGTCTTTCTCCAGCTTTCTCTATTGCTTGTATTTTTTTTTCCATCGCAACAAGTTTTTCTCCTGTAATAAGAGACTGTCTTGCATTTTATTTCTGAGTTTGCCCAGCTCTTAACTTTTCTAGTCCTTTCAGAGGCTAATGATTTTGTTTGTTTTGTTTTTAATGTATTAATCATACTTGGTGCATCATTCAGCAGCTTTACTGCATTTTTGCTGCTCTAGCTATGAAGAACATGATGCTTTTTTATGATAATGTGCTCTTATGATTTCTGTCTGTGGTCTTAGATTCTCTCATGGCTTTAAAAGGACCGAGCAAATGCAAAGGCAAAAGGAGATCAGCGAAGTTAACCTCTGTCTGCTTAAAAGGACTTTATCAGTTGTGAATTCCGTTTCCTGTCTCTCAGTGTGATTCTTTTATTTTAGAGTACGATGAAGATTTTGAAGAGGATGAAGACGTTAATGAAGGGGGACAGACTGGTGATCAAACGAATGGAACGTCAAAGTCAACCTCGGATGATAAACCCCATAATTTAGGCTCTGAAAAGGAGAGTAAAAGCTCCTCACAGAAGGCACTGCAGGACTCTGACAGTGAGAAGGATGAAAGTGATGGATATTCTGACAGTGACTCGGAGGATGATAAACAAGGTTAGTTTTTTTTCATGATGAGGCTTAGAGAAGTTGAGCTGCTGCGCGTTTTAGGTTTTGTGTGTGTCCAATACGTATATTGAGTCTGCATAGGAAAAAACATGCAATTCCTACTGAATTGGTAAAAGAGAGCTATTTTATCTGTTATAAATTCTACCTTCCATCACGGAAATCCAGCCACTGGTGGTGTAAGCGTGTGCCAGCTCACAGCAGACTGCTGAACTATTCAGTTGCGGAAATGGAGATGGAGCCAGTCAGCAAACGAGCTCCGAGTCCTCGGGGCAGCTCAGCACTTGATGCCAGTGGTCACCGACATCCGTGGAGCTGTGACCACTTACACCTGCGGAGCATATGCACCTTTAGCTGAGGATTCACCAGGAAACCCAGCACACCACCTTCTATTTTAGAAGTGCTGTCCTTAACGCCCCCGAATAATCTGAAGCTCAGCTCTGTCCCCTGGTCCATCACTGGCAGCCGGGCAGCCCGAGGGTCCCTCCCCAAGTCTGGCTGAGAGTCAGCAGGGGTCGGGGTCAGGAGGATGGTCTGCGATCCTTGATCCAAATGTAGGTGCAAAAGTGTGCAGTGAAGTGCCCGAAACCATTATTATTGTTAATTCAGAAAGATTAAACTGTTCTGGAATACGCTTTTGTAGAATAAGTAGCATTTTCTGCCATTCAGTTTTTCGGATCAGTGCTTATAATGCCTGGTGTTTTAATTATGGGCCTTCACGCAGTCCGAGCTGTGCATCTTCATAAATAATCCCCCAGAAAACTTGCAGGCAATTTCTCATTTATTAGATGAAGAATAGAATTCCGTTCACCACGTGGTGAATAAGTGGGAAGTGAAGTGCCTCTTCCTTCTGGCACGGTGTTTTATTTCTCTAACATTTCTCCTCTATGGCTTTGTTAGATCCTGACCTGACTTATGTGCCTCTCTCTTGTCATAATGTACCAGGATTTCTCCATTTACCTCTGTTTTAAAATTAATTATTTTATCTTCCTTACATTTGACAGTCCTATTGTGCAAACAGTTTCTCAAGTTAAATGGAAACATTACTTTCACATTTGTATTTCTAGGTGAATTAAAGAAAGGTAATACAGCTGTTTGTGAAAAAGTTGCAGCTGCAAGAAAGATCCAGACTTTTTATAGAAAGTACAAAATCCAACAGAAATTCAAATCAGGTTTGAGACATCCTTGCTTATAAAATCATTGCAGTGATCAAAAAGAATCAATTTTTGTTTTCTCACGATAATCGGAAATAGCTTGTGATTCATGAATAATCAGTGCAATTAAGCATTCTTTTCTGCTTGTTAGTGTGTGGCATTACCAACTTTTTTGTGACTTTGATTAGCTGCTTCTCAAGCTCGAAGGGTGTGTGTGGATGCGCAGGTGCGTATAGGTGAGCAGGGGACTGCAGGGCCCTTCATGGCTACCTATAGGTTAAGGCCTTCGATAGGGGCCGCCCTCACGCACCTTTGTACTGCGATGTAGTCGTGCTGCGTGCACCAAAACTCACTGATTCAATATGAATTTTTCTGTGATGAGGAGGAAGGCTGTTGGGAAGCCATCAAATCTTGACGTAGGGACATTTAAGCTCAGCAACGAATGCTGTAAAGCAGCCAGGCGTGGAGCCCATCAGCTGCGAGTGCGTGTCCCTTCCTATTTGCCGTGGCTTTGCTTCCTTCTCCCTTACTGCGGTAGCTCAGGACAGGCATTTAAATCATTGACATTCTCTGTGGTTTTAAAGAAGACAGGTTTAACCCTCTTTCTTAGCAGCTCCATCTGCTGCTTCTGTCTTTTCTGTCAGCACAGTACCACGGCGTCCATCGGTTATTGTGTCTCGTTTGGCAGTCAGTGGCAGGCGGGGGGTGTCCGGTGCTGGGCAGCGTTGCTGCCGTGGAAACGGGGGAAGCTGCTTTCAAAGAAGCTCAGGACTTGGAATCACTTCTCCCTTTGGCTCACGTGACCCTCTCCAGTGTGCCATGCACAGAATGCGCTCACAAACAGTGAGCAGTGGAGCCCGAACTGGCGCAGGGCATTTCCTTCTGCGTGAACAGGGAAGGAATTTGTTGTAGGAAAGGTTTGTCATCTCCCAAATGTCCATTCACTGTGTACCTGATGGTATCGGAGTCCTCATCTAGTTTTATCCAGATTTGGTTCCAATCTTTTAAAGAAAATGATAGCTTTTATTCATTGTTTTTAACCACTCTAGGCATTGATACGTTGAACACAAAATGCCTGTGATTTTTTATTCCTGATTCTTTTTTCTTGATTTTTGATATTTTCCCCTTTGTAATGAAACCTTTCTACTTTTTTTCCCCACCACTGATTAGAAGAGGTGGAGAGAAAGGATAAAAAGACCAACTGAGATGTAATAATAAATTTATGAAAAATAAGAATTCATTGGTAATTTTGAGGACAAGAAGAGCTTTCTCTTTGAATGAAGGACCCTTACTCTCTGAAAATAGTCTGCATAGAAACACTTCAAGCAACTTCAGTAGCAACCACTAGTTTCATTTTTTATTTTAAAGTCCCTAATAGGTATCAACAGTGGAAGACTTTTCTGGATATTAATTATTAAAAATAGTTGTCTTTAATTTAGCTCCATGGTTTTTAGTTATGCCTTTTTGCACATCCTTAAGCAGCTTTTTTCCCTTCTTTATGTTTACATTTACAAATTCTCCAAGACAGCATATCCCCCGCCTGAGCCACCATTTTCCCAAATCCTACGTAGTTGTTCTCTTATAACTGAATTCATATACCTCTTTAATATCCAACTCTTTTCCACTTACCTGAATTGCCGCTTCCCGAATGTATGTAGTTGTGTCAGAGAGATCTAGCAATTAATCTACGGTCTCAGGGGAAATGTCTGTAAAGGGGGTCCCTTCCTCAGCCCCTTAGATTTTCTAACGGTGGAGGAGTGGTACTCTGAGTGGGGTTCTTCAGCTGTGGTGGTAAGATTTCCCTGTACACCGTGTTTATCTGAACATGCTGTTCTGCATGGGCTACGGTTGTGGCACACGGATGGCACCTTTTCCTGGAGTCAGGCAGAGCACGCAGAAGTGCACCCCTCATGTCCTCAACGCTCTTTTCTGTGTGACAGAACCGAGGTTGGGGCCCCTGTGCAGATGTGTGCGAGATCCTCCAGCCCCCAGTGCTCTGCATGCCGAGGGCTGGGAACTGCGTGGGCGTCCTTGCCGGTGGAGGTCAGTGAGGATGTGTGATCCGGGAGCTGTAACCGATGGCGGCAAATCAAACCTGGGTCCTTCCCTCTTTGGTAGTGTAGATGTACCTGTAGTGCACGTTCAGAGTAGCCCTACTGCCGTCTCTGTCCTGTCATTAATGGTGCTGGTCCCTCGCAGATGGTTTTGGGAGTTGCGTGGCTGTTGTCTCTCTCAGCCCTAAGGTGTGCCCCGTTTCCCCGTGCTTTGAAACTGCCTTGCCCCCGGGCTGGCATGGCTCGCAGCAGGCAGGCAGCTCTCCAGCCCTCCGTTGCACAAACAGCCTGTGGCTCGGTCTCGGCAGTTAGCGATGTCCAGGTGAAAACTGTGGAGCTGTTATTCATAGGTCTCCTGGAGTCAGTCAACATGGACATTCGCCCGTTTGATCTAGTAAAACGGGTTTTTGTGGGAGGCGTTACTGGGGCATCGTGCTGGGGATGGTAACTCATTTTCTCTTGACTTGCAGAGGATAACAGAGCTGTGGTGGTATTTAGATCTGTTACCTACAGTTCAGCTATTGAATTTGTCTTTCGGCACATAAGTGATTTTGTTTACGAAGTTATTGAAGACCTGTGGCTGCAGTTAATGTCCGCGGCTGCTCAGAGCCCGGGAATCATCTGCTCCTCTGTGGTGTGGACGTACACAGTTAGGTGGCCAGCAGAACGGGTTCAGCTAAAACTTTTAGGGAAGTCCTGCTTCCAGCCTTGTTATTTTTTTTCTTCTTTCTTTTTTTGTATTGTTGTTAGGAGAATGTCTGAAGTGTAGGTGAATTTTTTGTAGTGTGTGAAATTTGTTTGATGCAGGTTGTCCCTACCTCACGGTGGTGTGGTGGTCACTGGTAGTGGGCGCTTCCTCCCTCTCGGGCTGCTAGAGGCAAACATGAGCCTGTGACCGCCTGGAGATTACCCACACTATGAGTTTCTGCGTAATTTAACTTTAATTGTTGCTAGCTTCAACTTTCAACTCCGTGTCACCTGAAGTTCCGTGTGCTTTGCACATGTAGTGTGCCTTGACTTCATCTGCTGAGCCGTGGACCTGTGACTTTTTTGAAGAACCCCTCCCTGGCTTTCCGTTCAGCACGCGCTCTCATCGCCGCTGCCCGGCTCTGGGAAGGTGGCAGCGGCAGGACGAGCGTACGCCTGAGCATCTTCCCCAGAGAGGCAGGCAGCTTCCTCACACCGCCAAAAAGTGGTGCTGGCAGGTGGAGTTGCACTCTGCCCCTTCTCCTTTGCTACTTTTAAGGAAAACTGAGGTGTTTTCTTGAATTGATAGTCTGGCATCTGTACAAGGCAGTCCAGTATTTTAGAGTTGCGCTTTCCGTTCAAAACACACCTTTGTTCTTGTTTTAAAATTAATGGGAGTAGGTGACATATTTTAGGGAAGTTTTTGCTTTCATATTTGAGGTTTTTTTAAAAGCAATCCTGCAAAGTTTTTGTAATACATCACGTATGAAAAGGATAATTTCAAATATTACAGAACACTGCAATGAGCCTTCCTCAGATCCGCGGAGGAAGACGAGGCGCAGAGGCTGCTGCACAACTGTGGCTGCAGGCACAGATTGGCTCCTGTGGCTCTGGGAGCAGCTGTGCAGGGACAGACCGTGGGTCCAAATTCTACCTCTTCCCTTTGACCAGCAGCAGATGCCCAGGGGAAAATATAAGAAAAGGCCAAGAATGCTGCGCTGCTTCTCCAGTGTGTCTTCCCACCCCTGCAGTGAGCGTCAGGGGTGGTCCCTCGTGCTTATTAGGCCTGACTGCATGTTTCTTCCTTGAGTTTGACTAGTCTCTTCTTGAACCCGTGCCAGCTTTGGACACCAGCAGTGCTGTGTAGCAGTAAGCTCATCTCTTCACCTAAATGTTAGATGAAGAACGATTGCTATTTTTTCCCCACAAATTTTCCATTTATGAATTTCATATGATGGTCCCTGTATGTTTTTTTTAGAGGAGACAGTGAACTTCATCTCCAGTTCAACTTGAATGGTTTACACATGATTTTGGAGACCTTTATCATATTCACTGAGATAACGGGCGTGCACTAAAGGACTGTTGCTGTGGTTGAAATCTTTTATAACATTGAGCTCAAGAAACTGCTCTAAAACCTGTCTGAGTCACATTTAGAGGTGCTTTTGGAGGTGTATTTCTGTGTGATTGGTGGAGCTAATCTGGTTAATTTCCATTATCAGAAAAAAAAATATGTTAAATGGCTTTGATTTTTAACACTTCGATACATCTATCTGGGCAATGTTCTTCTATTGCACTCATTGGAATTTTGTCATGATATTCTCAGATGGTGTAACCCAGAGACTGGTATCAGACAAGCGTCTGTCCCTTTGCGCAAAGCAAAGGCAACTAGTGGCCAATGAATGCAGATGTTTTGGTGACAAATACTAAAACAAAATTATGTTTGCTATTTCTAGAGAGGCGTCCTGCACACTCGCTCTCATCCGTCAGTACTCAGTACAACAGTGAAGATGATTCTCATGGTGAAACAATGGAAGACGATGTTAAGGGCAAAGAGGAGTATAATATCGAAAGGGCATCTGATAACGCAGCACATGCACAGTATGGAAATGAGAATGGGGAGAATAAACTGCTCGGGATGGAGGAAAATCAGGAAACTTTTACACTGGAAAGGGAAGGAATAGATGAAGCAGAAAAGGCAAAACCAGAAGATCTAACAGCAAGGGAAGATACTGGAATTTTTAATGGAGATATAATGGCAATACAGCATCAAAGCCCTAAAGTTAATGTGGAACTCGAACGGGCCGGGTCGGTAGAAAGTAACACAGGGGAAGATGGGGAGAGGAATGCAAGTACCAGGAGGGGTGATGGGGAGGAAAGTCTGGTGCCTTTGGCAAGCAGTATGACGGACGCGGAGGACAGCAGCGACGAGTCCGCTCGGAGTGACGACGGAGGTGGTGAGTATGGTCCCTCTGCACAGCTGTGAGTGACTAGTGCATGCGCGTGGTGCTGCGTTCGCCTTACACTAAGCCACGGTGCGCGCAGGCAGTGCGGCCGTGGGACTGTTTTCAAGCTGCGAGACTACCCTGTGCTGCTGCGAGCTAAGGAACCACCCAGAATGTAGCCCTGGCTTATTGCTTCTTTTCTGGCGTTTCCAGTGTTCTTTTTCACTCCAGTGTTTCCGGTGTTTCACTCCAGTGTTTCCAGTGTTCTTTTTCACTCCAGTAGCTGGGTTCCATGTATCATGCAATTATTGTAAAATCCATACAGGATTTATTACCTGTAAGGTCTCCGTATGCCAGACTGGGGGACTCTGTTTATAATACTGAATACTAGATTCAAAAAGAACACCAAAAATCACCATGGGAATCATGGTGAAGCAAATGAAGATCAAAAGTATGTCAGTTGAGTTGTGGTTGTGTTGTTTCACTCCATCATGGATTTATTGGCAAGGAGCAGATCAGTTAATTGTGTGACACCTCATTTTTACTGTTGATAAAACGGGCATCTTGCAGTGTCAGCCTTACCTCTGTGGGTAATGGGCAATTAATAAAAGGTTGGCCACACAAGCAAGGCTTTGCATTATTGTATCTGGGGAACAGGGAAAAAATGTAAGCCCTTGCTCTGCAGCGTCGTCAAGGTCACGGGAGAAATGTCTTGGATGCTGTTACATGAGGTGGGATAAAAGAATAGTTGTCTGTACTGGTGCTGATGTAAAGGAGAGCCACAAGCCAGGGCAGATGAAATTTCCAGTTGTCTCTCTGTCTGCTGGATTTGCAGTGGAATGTAGAATGCTTTTCCTTTATTTTGATAGAATTTTTTGGTTCTGTTTCTGTTGCTTCCTGTTCACTGCAGAGCATCTATCTAAGAGAGCCGTGTCTGGAATAAACAATACGAATGCTGGTGCTCGATGCTTTGCAAGCCTGTTGCTGCTGGGTTTCTTTGACTGTCTTGTGCATTGCTCTTGCTTTGCTATGCATCCAGAATTGAGGCAGTAAATACAATAACATACTATTCATTGAATAATGCTGAACTCTTCAAAGATGTTTGCTTCTGGAACCCCTCTCTTCACTTGTGTGAAAGAAACTTCAATTTAAGCACTTTCACCACTAGGCTCAGATGAGTTGAGCAAGCACGACTGAAGAAAGAATTAAAAACCTCAAGGACAGAATATTATTCTGCAATACAAAACCACGGAAAGATCAATCGAATGTGTCAAGTTAGTAATCGGGCACCGAGTTAGCTGAAGACAATAGTGGTGTTCTTTATCGGCATACATTCCTGTGTGCTTACGTTCAACACGCATGGTTCCATGGCTGGAGGTTTGAAGAGAGGTCCTCTGTCAAACGTAGAGAGATTATCAAATATGGAGAGATTGTCCGAATGTTATGTAGGTGACAGCGTTTACTTCTTGGTCAAGTCCTGCATCATCTCTGCGGCCAGGAGACTGGCTGAGGTTCAGGGACAGTGCAGATCAAAGAAGGACAAGAAAAATCATTGAATCATAAAAATTACAGATGGGAACAACTTCCTAAATTGCATACTGAATTTTCCCTGTCTACGTGGGGGTTGTCTAGGTAAATTTCATAGCAAATAAAGAATTGCCAAGAAACTGTGTAGAGCAATGAAAGAAAAAGATAATACCCCTTTTGAGATATAATGACTGTGGTGAAGAAATATTGTGGGGTAACAAAGGTCACATGGGAATCTTATCTCCTCTTAGCACAGTTGCTGCCATGGTAAAGATTCTAATTAAAAAAATTAAGGATGTCTACAGCCTTAAAGAAATGCCGGATGGTTACAAGCCCCTCTACTCCAGCCCTCCGAAAGGCTGAGGGCCAGCAGCCTGCAGAGGCGCCCGGAGGGCTGGAGGAGCTCAGTCCTTCACTGGGACTGCAGAATTGGTTCTCAGTCCGTTCTTGGGCTTCCCTGTTTTTTTCACATGAACTTCTCAGTGGGGCTGGTCATTCTCATCAGCCGTCCGGCCCGTGTTTGGGGGAGGCTGTCTCAGCCTGGTTTGGTTTTGCCCCGATGACACCTGTCGTGCTCTGCTTGGGACAGCATTTCTCCTGACCGGTGCCATCGTTAACAGTGCAGGACTAATTCACCGGAGAAAATCGTGTGTGCTGAAGAAAGCAAAAGGTGCAAAACGCTCCGCTGGGGTTGTCCAGTTGCAGGCTGAGTCTGGGCAAATCTCAACCGGTGGTGTGAGCGGCTCTGTCAGAAGCGTGGAGATCCCCGGGATGGGCTCCTGCTGCGCCGTGTCTGCGCTTGCTGTGCTCGTTGTGACAGGAGACGCTGCTGATCCGGAGGGAGGATGGCTGTGAGCAGTGTTTGTCACCCTCCCCCGAGCTCTGCGTCTTGACGGACTGTCAGTTCCCGGTTGTCAGCCCTTGCGCAGGCAGTACGCGGCGAAGAATGGGGACTGCAGCCTCAGGCCTATAATCGGGTCTACGTAAAATATGTGCACCACAGCTAGCAAAGCACGTGGCGTTTCAGCAGGTCGAAGAAAGGGCTGCCCGCACCTCTGCGTGAGGCAGCCAGGGCATGTCCTGGAGCAGAGAGCTGCCTGCCTTCTCCGCAGAGCCGAGACCTCAGAACCACTCGAGCAGGCTGCGCACTGTTGCCCAGAGACCCGTGTCAGGATCCTGGCTCCCAGGAGGAACCTTATAAATGCTCTCCCGGGACCTTCCCTGCTCAACTTCCATGCTCCCTCGCAGAGCGGATCTTAGAGCTTCACCCAGGTGAAGTGTGGCAGCGGGGAGCGAAGCCACCGCTGCCCTTCGGGACCTGTGGTACAGGCAAAAAGGCGTTTGTGCTGAGCCAGTGCCTTTTGCACTGCAGGCTGAAATGGTCTTTTAATTTTTTTTCTCACATTTCTGCTCAGAGCTGTGTGGGTGCAGGGTACTGATGGGGTAGGAAGGATGGGTGTAAGCAGAAAGTAGGAGGAACCACAGGAGGAAGAAGAAGAAAAAATAAAAACAAAAGTGGAAAAAAAAAAAAAAGAAGAAACACAACACATACAAGAGTGAGTAGAAAGAATCAAGAGCGTAGAAAAAAACGAACCTCATAGGAAAAGGTGAGAGAGCACAGGGTGCGCACTGGCAAGAGAGAGGCAGGGATTTGGGAAGAGAAGGGTGCGAGGCTGTCATAGGGAAGACTGTTAAGTCACTGCAAGCCAGTGGGACCAACACCTCTCCCACTCCTGGACCTTTTGGTGCCCTGGCTGAAGCAGCAGGCAGATTAAGTCCCGTACACACAGCTACATGTTTAAAAAAAAAAAAATCAGTCTCATAAGAGTTGATAGCCCTTTTTCTTAGCAAATGGCTGGAGGGAACATCCTGCCACATGCAAGGACGCGTGATCTCAATACACGGTGCCCAGAAGTGACAGTGATCCATAGAAGACCTGTTCGAACGCTTTGAGGAGACACAGTCTTTCTGTGGGTTAAGCAGGCAATTTGGATGAGACCAGTGGCCAGGTCCGTCAGTCTTATTGTGCTTATTTTTATGCAACCAGTTTTCTTCAAGCAGAGCTCCTAGTAGCTAACTTTGGACGTGCCCGACAGATCAGCCCAGAGGCACATCTCTGACAGCGGTTTGTGTCTCCCCGGGGCCAGAGAAGATGCTGTTCATGAACACGAGAGGCTCTGTTTTCTGAATTTCACTCATTTCACAGCTCTCCCCGCTGTTAGAAACAAACGCCTGCCCAGTCCTTTTGTCTCCGTTTATGGATCTGATGCCCACGAGTTTGTCTAGTGTGTTTTTGAACGTGCTGGTAGTGCCAGCCCCTCGGGCTCCTGCCGCAGCGGGCTCACTGCCTCTCTCCTGTCCATTCTCTATTAAGCCCAGTATTTTGGGTACCTTCATGGCATGCTCTACTGCAGAGTGGCCCAAAGTCAGACGGTTCCTTGCTGTGGGAGCATTAGCTTTTTACTTGTGGCTCCTTCTTTTTATTTTCAGAGAAATTGAAATGAGGTGTTGCTTGAAAGTCAAGATATCATACTGTGTAGCACCTCTTTGCGCTGTGAGTCACGATTTAGCCAGAAACATGTGGAGTGGTGTGTTGTGGTGATTGGTTTCAGTCTGTATTTTTGTAATAGAAGGCCAAGTCGGGATTCAGATCTTTTTTTCTCGCTGGCTGAAACCCTCCTCTACTCTCAGACAAAATGCTTTGTCTCAATGAAATGCCATAGGCTGATCCTGGGAAGATCATTGGTGAAGGTATCCAAAAGTGTCCGTGCTCTCACTGGCCCTTGACGTAGGACTTGTCTGTAGACATTCAGAAACTGAAACTTGGAACGAGTGTCTCCGCAGCACTTCCACCGCGTAGATGAAGCCAGCCAGTCTACTGCTTCATGTCCCGTACAGTAATACCATTGAGAAATGCCGCGAGTGTCTCCTTTAGGATCTGAAGGTTATGCTTGACATAAGTATGGCATACAAGCAGTTGTCGGAGTTCCTCCCTTTCGATCAAAGGCTGGATTGTTCCGAGCTGCGGAGGAGCAGTCTGAAACACCTGACCACTGGCACCATCCAGGCAGCAACAGGAATTAATGGAGTCTCAGGCACACAACCCAAACGAAAGCGGGCAGCTGGATCAGAGATGTGCCTGAGTGTCTGTGGTTCCGGAGGGACGCAGTACGCTGGCAGTAGAGGCCGTTCGGCAGTAAAACCAAGTGTGAGATTTCACTTTATTCTGTCAGTCCATACCAATGGCGAAGTGGCAAGCTCGTCGTGTAAAAGACTAAGCCAATAACTGCAACAGAAAAGGAAAGATACAGAAAACTGATGGAAGTTGAAGGGAGGAGCCTGGGTTGCTGGAGGGAAGAGCTCTCGGAGGCGATGCTGAGGGGGTTGGGCGGCGTACACAGCTGGAATACTGCGCATAAAGAAGTTGTTTAGTATTACTAACTTGGAAGCCATTCATGTAGTCATTCAGCAAGTCATAAAGCAAAACCAGAACGGATAGCACAATCTTAACAATAATGTCAAACATACGACTTGAATGTGAAGCATCTCAGTCATTGCAGTTACAGAGCAGAAAATACTTCCCCGCTTATTTATAGATAAGCGAGGCCTTCAGTCACTTATGGTAGTTTGGGGAACTGAGGAATCATAAGAACCGTAGTTGGGAGCTTAACACAGAACTATTTTTTTAAGTATTCATAGAACAATAATAACTTTATGTCTATAAAACACTGTTGTTGCTCGTATGTTGAACCCCCTCAGACTGCCTGACAAAAGCGGTCTCACTGTTGTGTGGAAATGTTGTGGGAGATTGCCGCTCCAAGTTTCAGCAGATGCTCCTGCATGATTTTTCCTTTGCATTTTTAATGGTTGTCCATTTGGTTTTAATCTACTTCAAAGAACTCTTGCTGGTGAAGCTTTACATGGCTCCAGTCGGGTCTGCCCTAATATTTCAAATTTTAGACCAAGCTGAGCTGGCTGGATGACTTCTACTCCCCTTTTGCTCTTTAATGGTTTCTCTTTCTTGCTTCTTCTTTTGTAACTTTGTGATAGTTTTTGCGGATTGCCAACCAGTCCAGGAGGAAATAGCAACGGCAATTGGAAACGATCACCGTGTGAGTTCTGAACCTGAACCTGATGATTCCCGTGCAGCAGAGGAAGAAGAGAACATAACAAGTACAGAGCGTGATGCCAGTGAAGGTGAGGCTGGCTGTCAAACAGGGACATGGATTAAATCTTATTCATCTGAAGTCTTTTTGTAGAAGTGTTTGCTCTTTCCTTTCTAGGCTATCAACCCCCCCTTGTGCTTTTCTTTCCTAATTTGTATAAAATCGGGTGATGACTAGCTGGCTTCTGTAGTCATGTATGATTAATGCTTTTTTGGCAGTTATAGTGGTCCTAGGTAAAGAATCCAGGCCGTGAAAGGTCTGGCTGCCAGTCAAGACGATAGCTGTGGGAAGTGGGAAGCTCCTGAGTTCTAGCGCGGCGCCTCCTTGGGAAGTGTGTAGTCAGGACAGGCAGGATGGGACCGGCAGACGAGGAGTGAAGCTGAACTGCAGACTCCATCTCCGTGCTGTACCCGGTTTGTCTCCCAAACTCACCTCCCTGTTAGCCGTTGGCATTATTGGCAGTGAGGACACTTCAGCTTGGTCTCGGTTCCCTCCAAGAACGTTTCTGGTCCTTGCAGCCCTGGCAGTTTATTGCTGGGGACTTGGTGTGCCGGAGAGAAGAGCCTTGCGTGTTGCAGAGGGGGTACTCACGCCAGCCACCTGCCGCGACAATGAGCCCGGTGACAGTAACCATTAAGATTCTGCGGCACAGCAGCAATGAGGCTGAAAAGAGAAGAAAACCATAGGTTAAACCTGGCTTCAGTCTGCACCGGTGCTCTTCCATTTACTTCTTCCATCCTCTGAGAGTCTAACAGCTGGCAGGAACAGGTCAGATAATGTTTTTAAATTGCTACTTGTGCACGGTCTTTGGCACATTAATCCAGGGTGTTCTAAGTTTTTTTCTGGTCAGCCGGGAGCCTTTGGATCTTCTTCCTCTCTGTAGTCTAAGAACTTAGTCTCTTAACGTTTGTTGTCTTCTTCCATCCAGAAGGTGTATACAGGAGGCTGGAGGTTCCTTCCCATCTCTGGTCTGTCAGTAATGGTCTCTTCCTCAGTAAATCTTTCTCGGATGAGCTTGTGTCTGCCTTGGTCTCATCAGCTGATGGGAAACAACTGTCTGTAACATTTAATTTCAAAGTCCAGTAGTCTTCACGTGGTGGTCCTCACGAGGATCCGTGTTTGTGATGCGCAGGCCAGGGCAGAGACCAGGTAGTTCCGGGGCAGTCTGACTTGTGTGTCAGTTGTCCTTGTTTGCTTCCCAGGCAGGTGGTCTTTGGAAAGCCTCAGTCTCCCGGCTGTTGACTTCTCAGGGTCACACAGTGCCTCATTTTGAATACTTTAATGCTGAAACAACTTCACGGTTGCCGTTATCGCTCCTGCCCAATGCGGGACCTCACTTGACAGAAGGGAATGCTTTGTAAGCAGCAGCCACAGTAAATTAACTCCTCTCTCTGCTAATGAAGCAGGTGAACATGTAGACTGTACCGTGCACAACACGGCATTTGGTTTCTTTTAGACAAAGTGAAAAAAGCATCTATTTTACAGGGAATGGCAAAATCCATTACATCAGACTCAGTCCAATATTCGCAGCTGGACAGTTCAGGCACTGTGCTTTTGTGGAGACAGTAACGTTTAACTCTGAGTTGGGATGACGGTTCGGGATGTTTTATTTCATTTTGTACCACCACTTCCATTGGATATTTTTAAAATGGTTACGTGGTACTGATTTTGATAGCGGGCCCGAGCCCTGCCCGATCCAGGAGGCAGGATTTTCAGTGCGAGTGCTGTAAAGATATGATAGTGATTGGTAACTGATTAATATACATATATGTATAAGTGAAGAAAAATTTTAAAGTATAAGGGACAGCAGGCTAGCAGTAACCAAAAGCAACAAACCTGATGCACCTATTTCTGAATTTTTTAATGTTGCTGTCGAGCTTACAGCTATTTGATACACACACCCGAGCTCGCTGCGAGGCAGGCAGGGAGAGCAGGCAGGGCAGGCAGAACTCTCGGAGTTGAAAGCTGGTCACGCATCAACAATTTCGCTTAAATGAGTTATGCCATATGCCAGAACGGCAGCACTGGAAGTGTAGTCAGGGCACAGGTGCAGCACGGCAGGTTTTCTTCTCATCACCATGCCCATGTCCCATTGCTTGGGAGAGATAGCATCTTTAATAATAAACCTGTAAAACAGCCCTAACATTAACACAGTTCTCAATAAAACTAATGTTTTGATTATTTCTTAATAGCACCAGATGGACCTTTCTTGGCAGAAGGAGCACAAGCACTTGACACGGAGAAGGCGGCGGAAGAAGTGGTAGGGGAAGGGCCGATGGCAGGGGAGAGACGAGCCCTGGGGGAGGACGACCTTGCTGCGGAGGGAGGAGATACTGGCGCTGAAGAGGCAGGAGAAGAAGTGGCATGGGCAGGAGATTTGCTGCCTAAGGAAGACACAGCAGCTGTGCTGCGGGCAGAGGGACAGCTTGCGGTGGAGGGAGCTGCACCTGAGGAGAGCGCCGTGGCAGAAGAAGATCCCAAAGGAAAGGGGACAGGGAAGGGAACGGAGCCAGGCACAGAGGTGGCACCTGGGGAGCAGGAGGGGGGGATGGAGGGGAGGGAGAGCGAGGCAGCACTGGGAGAGGAGCCGGCAGGGGCACGGCGAGGCGGGGAGGAGGACGGAGCAGGGTCCAAGGAGGTGGCTGTGGAGGTCCCTGGGGGAGAGGAGGTGGCTGCGGAGGTCCCTGGGGGAGAGGAGGCTGTGGAGCAGACCTCCGAGGCAGAGGAGGCTGTGGGAGCCACAGGGCTGGCGGTGAAGGAGGTGGTGTGCGAGGCGGTGGCTGAGGCAGAGGAGGCTGTGGAGGAAGGAGGTTTCGCAGGGAATGGTGTTGTGGCAGGTGCCGTGTCGGAGGGAGAGGAGGCTGTGGAGGACACCCGCTTGGCAGAAGAAGGGGTTGCCAGGGCAGTTGGCCCTGGAGGAAGAGAGCCTGTGGAAGAGGCCATTTCTGAAGGGGAGGAGGCTGTGGGGAAGCCCGGGGCTCCCCCGGAAACATTAGGGGATATGACCGTTTGCACAGGAGAAGCAATGCTTGGAGGAGAAGACTTTGTAAAGCCAAATGTGTGTTCCCAACTGCAAGTGTCAGGGGAAGGGGGGACGGAGATGGGGAAAGCTGCCATAGGAGCAGCAACTTCTGAGACTGGCGCGGCACCGGAGGTAGAAGGGAACTCTCTCCTGAGGGCTGGGGACGCGGCAGAGGCGGCTGCGGAGCCTGGCACGGGTCCCCTGCAGCAAGTAGCCCCTGGGTTAGAGGCACTGGTGGATGCTGGAGGGGATCCCATAAGCAAAGGGTCTTCTCAGTTGGAGACCACAAAAGCGGAGGAGGAGGAGGGCTCAGCAGAAGTGCTTTTGAGTGGAAACCCATCTCTAGTCAGCAAAGCAGAGGCAGAGTGTGCAACGGAAGCAAAACCTGCAGGAGGGGTGATGGCGGTGTCTGCGGGGACAGGCAGAGCGGGGTCAGGAGGTGGAGAGGAGGTCGTGGGTGGAGCAGCAGGTCCGCGGGAGCTGGCGGCGGGGATGGAGGGGCTGCTGGCGTGGGCTAAAGAGAGGGGGAAGGAGAGGGCTCCTGGTGATGCCTGGGGTGAAGCAGCGCTGCCTGCCCCGGTGCTGTGTGTGCACCGGGCAGGCGAGGCAGGGGTGGTGGCCATTGCGGTGGTGGGTGGCCACGCTGGGCCAGGGGCCATGGCTGAGGGGGAGGCGGCGCTGGCTGGGGATGGCAGGGCATCCCCACGGCATGGAGAACCGTGTGGAGCGATGTCCCTCGGGGAGCAGCTGATTGCAGACCTCCCCCCGAGCACCCCTGCGCTGGGGCACAGGGCAGCGGAGCCGAGCGGGAGAGGGTCCACAGGAGACGAGGGGCTGTGCCCGCGCACACAGCCGCAGCTGGCAGCGTCCGGCACGGGGACAACTGGGGACAAGGACGGGCCACAGGAGGGGACAGAGCAGGCGGCAGTGAAGGCTGAGGGGGGACAGCCAGGCCTCTGCGAAAACACCGGGGAGAGAGAGGTAGCGGGTGTCTCGGAGGGTGCACGGGGTGTTCCCGGGTTCAGGGAGCAGAGGAAGGACAGTCCTGCTGGAGGGAGCCCCGATGCCCCGGGACCCGCCGACGCGGGTGAGAGGAGCCGCAGTCCCCGTGGGGTGAGTCCTGTGCGCGTCGGCCGCTGCCCCTGCGCCCCCTCGGCTCCCCAGAGGGGTCCCTCCCAGGAGCAGAGGGTGCACCACTTTGTCCCGTTTCTTATACTTTCCTTAAGTATCTGCTGCTGGTAGCTGGGGTAAGGGGCGAGAAATCCTTCTGGGTGGCAGCTTCTGCCTTCTTTCCTGTTCCCAAAATCTCGTTGCAAATCTCTGCTGTGGTGCTGACGCTCGCAGCCCCGCGCTCCTCTCGCCCCTCGCACCACACAGAGCAGCTCCCAACACCCCACGTGCCGCCCCTCTGCCCGGCACTGGGGGAGCGGGTGACGCTCCGGGTCGATGGCAGCACTCTGCTTCTCTGGTGACTCTGGTGTCTGCTTGTGGGAAACCTGTTACAGCGGTATCTCAGTAGATAAAGGTTTAGCACATTTTCTGTAAAGCGAACATTTTTCTCGTTGTTTCCTAGGATGTTGCAAACCCAGATGCAGTTGTCGTGCCCTCGGTGCAGCCCCAGGATGGGGAAGAAACTCTCCTCTGAGCATTTTCTGCAACTCCTTCAGTGCTGTGTCCCGCAACATTTACACAAATCGCTGTAGGTTTGTGCCGGTTGGGATGCTCACTCCTCCTTTGTTTTACTCCACGGCTACCCCAACCGTCTGCCATGGTTTACTGGAGCAGCTTCTCAGCGTGCAGCAGACAACTGAAATAGCCCATATATGCCACCCAGGAAACAGCACTTCTTCGGAATTGTGAAGATGATAATTGCAAGGATTGTTCCACAGCTGTCATGCTTGTTCTTCCCAAAACACGTAAAAATATTGGACTGGCTGAACCTCCCCTCCTACCCTCGGCATCCTGCGCTTCTGCGGGCGGAGGGGGGGGCGGGCTGCGGGTGGGTGTGCTGTACGTGTTCCTGCGGACAACAAGTGTGTCTGTACCGCGTGCCCGTGTTTGAGTGTGTCTGTGTCTGCGTCCTGACTGTGTTTTTCTGCGCGTCGTTTGCCTTTCTGAACTGCAGACTTTTCACTGCGTGTCGCAGCAGTGTCTTCGTTGCTGTGCGTTGCTCGCGCACAGTAGTGCTTTGGTCCTGATGAGGGCATCGGGGGGTGCCCGGCGGAGCCGCGGCTGACGGGGGAACGGTGGCCTGGCACGGGGGTTTTAGCGCCGGGGCTGCCTCCGCCCCCCGGAAAGGGCTGTTCTGCCCTGACGCCAGGGGAGTGCAACTGGGCTGTCAGGGAAACGGAGCTAAAACGAGCGGGAGTTGAGTGGATTGTTACTGTAAGTCACTTACAGTCAATATACATGGGATAGGAAATTTAAACGTGACCAAGTAATTCGAGTTTGTTCCCTCCTGTAGCAAAGACGGCTGCGTTTGTATTTCCAGCCTGGAGACCGGGAAGTGCTTGAAAGGGAAAAGTAGACAAAAAAGACGAACAACAGCTTTACGGTCCTCAGCAGTTTAAATGAAAGCATTGCATCAGGTGATCCTGAGTGCTGCAGTGCAAATGTTTATTCTGTGCAAGATATGCAATATTTGCTTAAGAGCACATATTTGACTTTTGACCACTCAGCAATGGTCTTTTCCTTTTAACCAGGGAATGTCCACAAAATCAGGAGCAGCTGATTCACTGGACCAAGACACTTTCACTTTCATTGTTGCTCAACATAAAAAAAGTGCAGTAAACAGATAATCAGTGTTTACATACAATACAGTTGAATACACCCGGTATGTGAAGTGTTCAGAATTTAAATTCCTGCTAACGACCTTCTCCAGAGGTTTGTTTTTTCTGCATATATACGCACGCCTGCACGGTTACTTGGGTCTATAAAAAAACATGTAAAAGTCTGTGTAGTTCCTTAAACCTTTGCAAATGATTTCATTGCAAGAATAACACCCGCCAGCCGAGCAGGGGCTAGGCTCGGCGTCGCTCTCTGCTTTCGAACTGAAGGACTCGCGTTGGGTTATTTGTGCCGCTAAAACCGCATGATGCGGATACCTGTGCAAAGCAAATGCCTGTGGCGTGGGGGCACGGCTGTACCTTTCCAAACTCACGCTCGTGCATGTGGGCAGCAGTTCAGGTGCTGTAGGTGAGCACAGGCAGAGGGAGGCGGGCAGGGGTTTGCCTTGGCAGGGGGTCCCTGGCAGCGCCGGGATTAACGCCACGGCTGTGCTTGAGCAGGTCCTGGACCACTCCGGCTGCTTTGTCATTCAGCTGCGTTGGGAGCGCAGGGTGACAGCCAACAACCGGAGAGGTAAGCGGTGCGGTTCATTTGTCGCAGGCACGTGCCGGAGTGACCTGCAGAGCGTCTCAAAGCACTCCGAACAAACACTGGTGCTCTGCAAATGGCGCACCGGGAGTGGGGTCCCCACTCCGACGCGGGCTCTGGGTGGTGGTGCGGGAGCTGCAGCCTGGCAGGAGCCCCGGGCGGACCCCCTCTGCCTGGGGGACATGTCCCCTTCGGGCTGCCACCCTGCCCCAGCGCCTCCTTTCAATGCCCAAAGCGCGACGGGAGTGCAGCGCGGAGGCGGAGGGCTGAGCCCCGGGCAGCGCCGCGACTGGGACAGGCAGTGCCGGGGCTGGCAGCCCTCTCTCAGGCAGCTTCTCTTGGAGCAGCCTCTCGCCAGCCGCTGGCCTCCGCTCCAGCCCTGCAGCCAGGAGGAGGGTCCTTCCCTGTGCGTGGAAGCTTCCTTTAGTGAGACCCGGCATTCAGAGCATGCTGCGGATGGTTAAGTGGCCGTGTGAGTTTGCAGCAGCAGCCGCTGACTCAACCGGGTCCACTTCAGCCTTTTAGAGGAGGTGGCGAGAGCTGGTAACCGCGAGGCCGCTGACCTCCCGAGGCGCTCCGGCGCTGCAGGAGACCCGCGGCACCGGGGGAGTCCCAGACGAACAGTGCAGTAGTGATTGCAAGGAACTGGAAAGCTGACAATTCAGTATTTAAAATAGTTAAAATAGTTATAAATGGCACTTGTGCCTATGATTTTAACAATTAGGGAAATGAATCCTTTGGTTAGGAACATGCTGACTCATACAGGGTCTTCTATTGCTCTAAAAACCCCTCACTCCAAATACTCTGCTTTTATATACTGATAGAAAAAAAAAAAATCCAATTTCCCAAGAACACTGTGTAATTTCTGAGCTCCTACCATATTGATGAGGTCATCTGTTTTCTCTTACGTGTGTTTGAGAGCCACATCTACAGGATAGATACAGGTGAGGTTTATCTGCGGTGTGGAGAGAGCCCTCCCCCCCTGGGCAGCGCTCCCCGCGAGGAACCGCAGGGTTCCCCCGCTCACCTCGTCCCTCTCCGGCTGTGCGCACTGGCCGTGCCACGGCAGCGCCAGACTCCTGCCTGGGGTGCTGCGTGCCTGTTCACCGCTCTGGGGCCTTCAAGGCAACTCACCTCCAAAATGGTCAGAGGACTTTGAACCAGGTATGGAATTGAGCTGAATTTGCCAATTTTGGCTTCAGAGAACTCTTTGACTCCACTCCCTCCCCCCCCCCCCCCCCCCGGTGTGGCTGTCATAGCGGTACCATTTGTGTAGTTTCGAACCATGGGGATGGCTGCAGCCATGAAAAAATGTAGGTGGCACTTATGGAAAAAGAAGATGTGCACCAAAAAAAAAGAGAGACTAATTATTAAACAACATATGTGAGAAAAGCAAACTATCTAAGAGTGTTGCCACTGGCAAGACTCATTTTTGGCTCATCACAAAGGCGTTTTTAACTCCCTGAGCTGTCAGGCATTCTCGGTAGCTTGTCACTGGCTGCTGGTGGCTGTGCCTCAGAGGTGCCGTCGCTGCCTCACACGGCTGAAATCATCCCGCGTGCCCTTGCGTGGGCTGAACAGATGCCTTTCACCAGCTGGAAGACACGGCAGCCGCGTGCGGCATGGGAAAGGCTGTTGGGAGCGCAGGTCCTGGCAGCGGGCGCCCCGCCAGCGGCACCGCGGGCAGGGCTGTGAGCTGGCAGCCGTCGCGGGGAGCGCCGCAGTGGGGAGCGCCGCATGGGCATCTCTTAAACAACCGCTCGCACTCCCGGTGGGTTTCCCTGCCGGGGAATTTTCTGCGGTGTTTTGTGGGCTCAGCCACATCGGTGAAGTGGGGCCGTCGCTGTGCCCGCCTGGCGGGGCTGTGCCAGCCCAGCCTGCCCCGTGGCGCCGCCCTGCCTTGGGCTCGCTGGAGCTGCCCGGGGCCGCCCCGCAGGGCTCCGCCTCCGGCCCCATGGGCTGCCCCGGGCCAGGTCCCGGCGGGCACAGGCCTGCCCCCCCCCGGGCTCGCGGCACCGCACTCGCTCCTGGTTGCGGTGCAAACCCTTGTTTGGTTTGAAACAAACCGGTGTCCATCTAGATCATCTGTTACTGGTGTGTTAAACAATTTGAAACGTTGCCACAGCTACCAGGCACCGGCTGGTCTTAAGATCAGGGTAAGAATCCTCGGAGTGCCTCAGTCTTTATGACCATTTCAGTGTGTTGGGCTTCTCTGGGAACAGCACTACCTGGTTCCATTCCCACAAACAACTTTAGAGCACGTGCTATTCAGTAATTTACATTTTTAAGAGTTTTCATTTGTATTAATAACGGATCACTCCTATGAAACACGCTTTCCCCCGAAGCCTGATGTTTCTTCTATGGGGACCAATTAACTAAGACATTGTTTTCTTCAAGGAGCCAGTAATTTTAATTATGAGTAAAATTATTTGCAAGCAGTTGGCCTTGTAAAGAACTTTCTCAACTATAAATGTTTTGCCTTTAAAAGCGTTCTGGTTTTTTTTTTTTGTTTTTTTTTTTTTTTTTTTGTTGTTTCTGCGTGGCCACTTCTGCCACGTCCTGGGGAAGCGCTCAGAGATCCCACCGAGGGAGTGCGCAGAGGTGTTAGCGCACATGAAATCTGCTCACCTTCCTCTGTCTTCTCTTCTCTCCTCCAGTTTAGCCTCTGGGTTCCAGGTACAGCTGCTGTATTAATGAAGAGTCACCGTATGATTTAAGTGATCTTTAGAAAGACAGTGCAGAGGTGTTTTTAAGAAGAAGTTCCTGTTGAAAAGGAAACAATGCTGGAACTGATTTTTCAGACATGACAGTGGACCCTTTCCACCCTGTTCGTGTCTCGTGCACTGGCCGGGGCAAAAACCGAGGAGTGAGCTCCGATCTCTCTCCACCCCTCCCTTCTCCAGCTTATTCCCTCCCTGTGCTTCAGTAGCTCTACCACATGAACCATCCGGGCAATTAGAGACTCGGGTAGGGAATTTTCATCAGTGTCCCAAATGCACCTTCTCCTGTCTGCTCTGCACGGCTCTCCTCAAAGCACACCTCGGGCCAGAGGCGCTTTTACTTCTGGAAACAATATGACGTATTTCCTCCAGCTGCAGAGAACTCTGGGTGTTTTGGTGCGGTTGACAACGTGGATGTTGGATTGTCATAGTGGAAGGACAACAGACTCTCCGAGCTCAGCGTGTGTTGGTGATGTCGCGTTTGAGCTGGAGGGTGTGAGCACCAGAGCCAGAACTGTTTGTTAGAATGAACTGGAATTTGCTCAGGGGACACCTCCTTTTGTTCCCCGGTGATTTATCCAAGTGGGCAGAATACTAATTTCACTGTGGTTTACACTCTTTCTCTGCTTTCAGGATCCCAAAATGGGAAATGATGGAGGAGGACGTTTTTAACCTGAACGCATTCTGGCTGTTTGCACTTTGCGGCGCAGCGCTGCGTGCCCCGGGCTGGGGTGCTGCCGCGTTCCTGTGTCTCCTGCCTCCTTGGCTAAGCCTGGTGGAGCCATAAACTCCACAAATTCTATAGCCATAAACTCCACAAATTCTATAGCCATAATGGGAAATACTCCTGCCAGACAAGGCATTTACAAAATAACAAAGTTAATCATCAGTTTGAAAAGTAACCAGGATGTTTGAGAAAGACTGAAGCTTCCTCCTGCTCCTTTTTATTAAATCTCTTCGCAATTTGACAGCATTGCCCCTGTTGGGACATTCACTTATTGCTAAAGCTTTGCAAAGACCGGGGGGGGGGGGCAGTTTGCTATGGATTTTTCTGGAGGTGTGTTCGGAGCAAACAGTCATCATCCCTGAAAGCCGTGGCAGTGCCCGGGGAAGAAGAGTGGCTGCCAACACCTCCCTTCCCGGCCTGAGCAGCGCTTAGTCCCCCGAAACGCTGGTCTGCGTTTCTGCATGCTGCACTCATGCTTTCTTTTTTTGCTGCCGTGATGCGTGGGTGGGAGTCGGGGTAATGACAACACTGTGTGAATGTCAGTGTCAGAGCTGCTGGAGCTCTGCCGCAAAGAGGAGCGTGCGCCAGAGAGGGTGGCGAAAGCGAGCGCGGCGCCCTGCGAGGCCCCTCGCCGCGGCGTACGGGTGTGTTTCTCGGCGTGCCGAGGAGGCAGCTCCGCATTAGCGTGCGGTGGGGGCGCAGAGCCTGCGCTGGACCCCAGAGCTGGTGCTGCTGTGGACGGCGCTCACCGAGCGGCCCCTCGCCCCGGTGGGATGGTTTCCCAGCTCTGCTGCTCACAGGGGTCGGGGGACTTCATGCAGCGTCCGACACGTCCTCCAGTGAGCTGCGGCCCTGACCTTTCTTCTACCACGTGTGGTGGCCCCACAGGCTGCTGGTGTAAACGAGAGTGGAATGGGACGCAAAACAGGGCAGGAATGACCCCGGGTGGTACCAGGGGCTGACAGCAGATCTGCAGCGCCTGACGTACAGCTTTATTTCCTTTTCTCCCCCATTGCATTTTCCAGAAAGTAAAACAAAACAAATGATAAAACACGTGTAAACGGTGATAAGTGAAATCTTCCCTGTTTTTATTGCTTCAGGATTGTGAAAGTAACGACGCGCACGGGAGATGTGAGTTGGCAGAGGCTACTGCCTGTGTACGGTCCGTGTGTGCCACACTGCATGACGCCGCATCGCGGACCCCGTCAGGGATCAGAGTTGTAAGAAACCAACATCCTGAAAAATATCCACAGAGCGACACGCGGCAACTGTGAGTGCGGATTTCTGCTCAGCCGGTAAAGCAGCTGTGGCTTTGAACCCAGTTAAGGAATAGTATTACAGCAGGGTCACTTGCAGCTAAATTTTGCTGATTTGAAAAAAGACCCCAGAAAATAACAGCATAAGGAACTCAGTAATTGCTTCTAGAAGAAGAGTTCGAGTTCTCCTGCCCCTCCTCCCTCCTTTTTTTTGTTTAATTCCCTGTGCTGGGATGCTGTTGCAAAGCCTGACCACGGCTCTCCTCTGGCTCAGCCCGCGCCAGATGGCACTCTGCCGCAGGTTTGCTTCAAGTCAGAAACGCGACTTTCACTGTGTGGAGATTGACATGTTTGGGACACAATTCTGCATATTTTCCTTCTGGTTTAAAGGTTGTTTTGGAATACCTGTGTTGCTTTCTGTAAGCAAATGTCTGAGCGAAAGCTTACACTCTTTGGGGAAATGGGTCACAAACCAACACAAGGAAGTGGATAAGACAACACAAATGTTTGGGAGAGTACAATGAAGACGGCCGCCCAAACATCTCTTTATTCTCAGCAAGCGGGAAAGCATCCAAAGACGGGGGCTCTGAAGGGCTGCAGCCGTGGGCTGCTGTCCTGGGGGGCTGCGCGAGCCCGTGGCGCAGAGAACGGGCCATGGGACATGTCTGGGATTGCGGAGAACTCGGAAGGGAAACCAGACCTGGTTCAGGAGGTGGGAGTAGCAGCAGCTTCGCCTCCACCGTGCTGGGGAGTGACCGGCTGCTCCTCCGCTCCAGGGGGACCGGGCGGGCGGCTCCCTGGCCGGGGGGGCTGCTACCCCACGCCTTAGCGCAGCCCAAGGTAACGCAACTTGCCTTGGAGCTCTGAAACTGTGACACGTGCAGTTTTACTTTCGTCTCTTCAGATTATTAATGCTCAGGATGAAAGTGCAGCATTCCTTGTGGGCTTTCACTTTGTTAAAGAACAGATGCACACCACCAAACCCCAACGCCTCAAGCAGGTCAGCAGGGAGAGATGCTGGCGCAGAGCTTATGACAGGGACATTTGCCATCAACAAATAAAGCTGTTCGGTTTAGGGACTCTGGTGTGACACGTGGTGCCAGGGAGCTACGCTGGTACGGTGAGACGCGTCGCTGCGGGTTGAGGACGAGTGTCTCCGCGGGTGGAAGGTCTGTGCCATCAGCTGCTTTCTTCAAAGCTGCCGCTGCTGCTGCAGGAGTGAAACCTCATGGTGCTCATGGGGTCCGACACGTAGCCTGCAAGATGCAGAGAGACGTTCATGTGTGGCACCGCATAGCAGCGCTTCGCCCCACCCTCCCCTGCGGGAACCGCGTCAGCACAGTAACGCGCGTATCGGTTTGAGATCGAGAGGCACAGAGCACGCTGACCCCTCTCTGCTGCCTCCAAACTGCCGTTCCCTGTCATCTGCTGAGGAAAAGCTTAAATGGGAAGTAAACAGATCCCCTCATTCATGCAGTGAATTGACAATAATCAAACACAGAGAAGCTTTGGTGACTGATACAAAACCACAAATGTCAATGTTTTAATAACACAGTGGAAGTTTGCCATTAAAAAAAAAGTATCGTTTTGCCCTTTCAACTAGAGCTTCAGAGAGCTCAAAATAAGCTTGCCGATCAGTGTTTTTAAAACATTTTAATTCTACACTACAAACCAGAAAACAACTGCTTTTGTCAGCACTGTATTTCCCATGAGCTGCTCCAACCGTGCCAAAGAAACAGAAAGAAAGTTGGGAAACTTTGATGGTTGTTGCAGGAGCGTCATGAGCTTGTCTGAGCGCTGCGGCAAGCGAGGAGAAGCCCAAGTCAAAGTTAAACTCTGTGTTTACGCCTGTCTTAAGTTTTAGAAGCCATACAAATTTCTTTGGGCATGGTACATCTGTCCCGTGTGACTTCACTGCTTTCAAGGTGCTGTTTAACCCGTAATTTGCGGAACTTCCCATGAAGTGTGGGGCCTTTGCTTTTGCTGAAGAAGTCAGAGCTGTGTTTATCTGTAGAATTTCTATTTTCAAATACACTCAATGAAGAAAATTGTTCACTGTCACAAAGGCTCTTGCAGGAATGGGAGGAGGGTGCTTTTGGGGCTTTTACTGAGAAAGGAAAACAGTGAATGTATTCTCTGTTGTTTACAGACTGCAAGCGCAAATGAGGATAATGGAAAACATTAGGCAAAAAGCAAACAAAGAAAAAAGATCAAAATGGACATGAACAGGGAGAGACAGCAGAGAAATTGGTTTATGTGGCATAAATAAAGAGTGCAAATATTTGCAGTCATTAGACCAAGCACTCGAGTAAGAAAGGGCTCGGGGCTCTCCGGCTCCTGCTGTGCCGCTGTGCGCGGCAGTGGCTCGGTTGCTCCGCAGACCCCGCAGCCCGCGATGCCGTCAGAGCGAGCGGTGCTGGGCTGCGGAGCACGGCGGGGCCTCCAGAGCTCCGCAACAGGAGACGGGGACGCTGCTCTTCCTGGAGATACTCATCCCGGTGACACTGCAGGACTCAACCTGGAGCTGCAGCACCCTGTTGGCGTGAAGCATGTGGCGAGGAGTAGCCTTTCCACTCCTGCCGTGTCTCGCAGACAGGACCATGACTGCCTCTGTGCCGCCCCGGCTTTTCACACCCTCCCCTGCGTTAGCGCAAGGCTCGGCTTGGCCAGCTCGGGGCTGCGCCACACCACCCTCCGGCTGTCCTGACCAGCGACGTGGAGGGCTGGCGGGGGCCACCTCCCGTCCCCCTCGCACGCCGTGGTTCCCTTCTGCAGAAACTATAATTCCAGGAACAGGTGTGTTTGAAAATAAACCCTGAGGTCTCGTGAGTGGAGGCTGAGATCACTCCTTAGT
Source organism: Vanellus vanellus (assembly GCF_965231255.1). NCBI lineage: Eukaryota > Metazoa > Chordata > Aves > Charadriiformes > Charadriidae > Vanellus > Vanellus vanellus. Next base: position 82,402,427 of record NC_138910.1, on the reverse strand, counting down.
CCCACAGGTTAAATGCAGCCACGGAGAGGCTCTTCTCCCCCAGCCCTTCATTCCCTCCTCTCCCTTTTTAATACAGACTTGAGAAACCCTCTCCAGCCTCCCCTGGATGGTCTCACTCTAGGAGGTCCCTAAACATTGCTGGTTTGTTCCTGTTTTCTTCCTCATCGAATGTTCCGGTCGCAGGATGCCCGATGGGAGCTGTGCCCCGAGCAACTGCTCTCTGCAGCTGTGGAATCTGCACATGATGTGTAACAGCAAAGTTTTGTTCTTTTTGAAGTTTCAAAGGTCATTACCTCACTAACTTGTTATGACTTTGAGGCTGCTGTTTGTTAGCACTGTACTCAGTAAATATTTATGTGACCAGGTTTTCTCTTTTTCTCACCCAATGTGCTCAGTTCAGGGGAGGGGAGGGAGTGCGAGAGTCATGCTGAGGCCAGTGAAAAACAGCAAAGACAATGAGTTGATGAGCTTCAGCTATGTGCTTCAGGCAGAGCAAACCACTGAGTTCTCCTGGTGACAAACCGGGTTGGGAAGTGGCAGAAAAGCGCGAGCAGATGCCAGGAGAGGAGTGAGAAGGCCCCAGGGACAGCAGCAGGCTCTGAAGGACGATGGCAACACCGTAAAGTCAACATATGTAAGTGCAGAGCATACAGGAGAACTTATGTTTTCCTTGTACGTACTCAGCAAGGGTGTCTCAGAGAAACTGAGGCAGTTCAGAACACCTCTGCCCACAGCGAGCAGAGACCCCTCCTGCGGGGTGCTCCGGTGGCAGCGACCGTGCTGTACCCCTCTCCTTAGAAGTCTGTGTTGTCCCCCCAAGGCCAGCCCTGCTCCTCGGTGCTGAGGATGCGCTGTTGTTCTCCGTGTCAGCCTCACGTCTCCTGCCGGTTTTGTTTGCCTCCTTTCTCCATCACAGGCCAAGGTCTGAGAGGAGTGTTTATGAGAAAAACCTCTACCCAGTTTTCGGAGCAGACCCGGCCGGCACAGGCAGTGCCAAAGCCGCATCCTTTGCCAGCTCCGTGGCGCTTTTGTAAGAGTGTGTCAGAGTCCGGTCTGGCATCTGGTGTTGCCAGGTGTCCTGCACTGCTCTGGTAGGGTCATCCCTCTAGCAATGGTTTCAGAGAACACCTTCTTGCATTGCTTGGTCTCCAGGGCTCCCTGGACTTCCACACCTCTCCGGGGGTGATGAGATCCAGAACACCTGCACAGCTCTGGGCGGATGGTGGAAGCGTGGTCTGCGGTGCTGCCATCGGGCAAAGGTCGCCGCAGATGCTGTGCTGATGTTTGCTGAGCAAACAGCAGTGGTGGCGGACAGGCCCTGGCCGTGTGTCGGCACTGGAACGTGGCAGCGATGTCCTGCTCATATGGCCCTGGAGCAGCTCAGGAGGTTGAGGTCAGCAGATCAGCTGGTGGTGGTGGCAGGGGCAGCACCCACTCAGGATTTGCCGTCCCCCCTCAGCGTCGCTGCACAGAGTTATGGGCTGTGCTGCGCTGCTCTTTCACACCCGAGCACTGAACACGTCCTGCCCTGGCAGCACACGCTGGCAGCGGCCTCCCCGCAGCGGCGGGTCCATCAAGGAGGCGGCAGCGGAGGCTCATGTGGATGGAGATGGGCACCAAGGTGAGACTTGGAGTCTGACCTCCGGCTCCACACCAAGGAAGAAGGATTTACCTGAGCTGTCTGAATCCGCTCCGCCTCACACCACCCTGTTGCCAACTACATTTTTGTACACTCTTTCTTTTAAGGTTTTATTTACACATTATGCTGCTGGGCTAAAGACTGCTCTAAGCTGATAACCATTTTGTGCTTGGGAAACCGTCAAGAAACGGCCAGTGAGTTATCAGCCGTTTAGAAAGGGTGGGCGGGAAACAGCTCCGGAGGAGGTGCCGGCAGGACGAGACCTCAGCAAAGGATGTTTGGCAAGAGAGGATGGTTGAACACAGGCGCTGGGAAATGCTGGAAAGCTGCTGGTGTGGCAGTGCCTAAACTGACACCCGAATGCAGAAGGACAGAAAGGCAGGAAGGCAAGCGGCAGAAGCAGTCGGGACATGTCTGTGCTGGAGGGGAGCAGGGCGAAGGGACGCCCTCTGAGAGAGGACTGCGAAGGGCGTTGTGTCATTTTATGCTCCTGTGGTGCTCCAGAAACGGGACTGCCTTGACCACTTTGTGCAGGAGCAGCCTTGAGGATCTAACGCCACATCTTCTCCTTATTCACAGATCCACACACGAGACAGCAAGGACGCTCCCAACTCCGAAGTGCCCGGGGCGCATGTGCAGTGAACGCAGCCGAGCGCTGCCCGGGGTGAGACCGCGCTGGCGGACCACAACCAGCAGCCTCCGCTCAGCCTCGGTTTTCTCGTGGGACTTTTTGGTACCTCAGGAGGCTGTAGCTCTGCACTGGTTAAACACACCACGACGCTCAGAGGAGTATTCTGCATTAACTCACCGTTTTTGTCGATTGGTGGGTACTGGAAGTTTCTTCTCATGTCATCCAAAGACAGTCCCTGAGGAGGGTGTTGCCCAGTGCTGCAGATTAGACAGGAGGTGGCAGGTTAGGTAAGACTGGTAAGGTCACATCTCCATACCATGAGAACTTTTTCTACAGGGTTGGAAGGAAAGGGCAGTAACATGAAATACATCAGCCTGATGCCCAGCCACTGGCATCTGCAGTAAACAAAACGCAAGGAAAAGTTATGAAGCAAGAACATGAATCACATACATACTCTCATTTCATCCATTCTCAAAGTAACTTCCCTCAAATATACTGTTTTGGGCTTCACAATTGCTTGCAGGTTGCTATTTTAGAAGCAATTCCAGGCATCAATCTGGGATCATTGTAGTGTATTCTATGCATCACTGCTAACAGATTCCTGCAAATAAGTTTCTGTGGCATGGAGGATCCCTGAATTATCTTCCAGTCATTGACCAAACCCACTGTCCTGCCAACGCGTTATTTATCCCCCATCCTAAGGAGCCACCACTGTCCTCGACCAGCTCTGCACGGATTCCAGGCAGACAGAAACCAAGCACACACAAAACCAAGAAGCCCAAACTGTTGTCATTTAGCCCTTAGTTCATTTATTTCCCAGGAGCTGCCAAAGGGATAAAGCAAGGGATAACAGTTACAGTGACACAGCCGGTGGCACGGGGAAGCAGAATAACACACACAGGTGCTTCAGAACAGTTTAGATATGATGGAGAGCCCACGTCTGTCCGACCCCATGTGATACTTGACTGGGGGAAAAGAACCTGAGAGTGCTGTGCTTTCATTCGGCGTGCCCTCACTGCGCGCGCACCTAAACCTTGAGAAACCTTCTAACTGCAAATACCATCAGCCACGGTTCTCGGGCTCTGACGCTTTTCACGGTGCAGGCAGAAGGCACAGTACTAAAAAGAGCTTTGAATCAACTTACTTAGATGCTGTGATTATTATTTACCTCAAAACATATTTAAAAAAAAGGTCTGTCACCACTAGACTATCTCAACAGTGTATTCACAGCTTCTGGCTTCTATTGAGGAGCCACGAAAATGCTCTTTCTGGTGGTCTCTTTGTGCAGTTTTGACAAGATAATAGGATTAGGTTTGCCAAATTCCACTAACTGTGAAGTAACGTGACATCAGCTTCACTTACTTTTCAAATATTTTCACTGGCAAAACTGATCAATTTTACTTTTCAACCTCGAAAATGTGAAGTCATGAAACTCAGTGCATCGTCCAAGCAGCAGAACAGGAAGCACGGATGCCAGCTGGCAACGGCAGGACATAGGCTGTTGTTTCGGGTTTCTCTGGGGCTCGTCTGCTTTTCTGCCCCAAACACAACCATTACTCTGGCCCTGATGCAGCGCTGGGAGGCTCAGGACGGGTCCTGCGGCTCTGCCTTTCTCAGCTGCTTTAGGGCACATCTTTAGGAAGGAGGGACGGACGTGGGTTCCCTATAGTGATGGTGCCTGTCGGTGCCTGGAGCGGCACCATGGCCTGCGGGAGGAGGCCGGGCAGCTGCCTGGCAGGCTGGAGGTAAAGTTTAACAAGAATTGGGAGTACCCTGAAGGTGCAGGGAAAGCTCAACCGGTACCTCTGGAATATTGTTTCTACCCAGCTTTTCACTGTCCCGTCCTCCTCCGCACTGCTCCTGACTTCACTCTCCTGGCACCATTCACCCCTTTCCCACTCTGCTGCCCGCCGTCCCAAAGAGCTGTCCCTCCTCTGCGCCACGTGGCTCCTCCACCACCACCCATGCACCCACCCAGCCGCTCGCCCCGCTGCCAGCGCAGCCGCCGCTGCCCCGGCCCTCGCCTGCATGTCGGGGACGGACAGCCCTTCGAGGGCCGACCCGCAGTGCTGTGGAACGTACACACTTACTGTATCACTTGCATTATTGAAGCTTATTCATAATTAAGGACCTGGCCTGTCACTAATTACAGCCGGCGATCTGAGCGCGCCAGCCTCTGCAGGACGAGACCTGAGACAGGAGTGACCCGCGGTGGGGACCGTCTCTCCTGCTGGCCTGGAGGGACAGTGCCCAGCCCGGGACGGGGCCTTTCCAGGGCAGACCCGCGCCATGGCCCACGGGTCCGGGCTGGGCTGTGCCATCCCACCCGGCTGCAGCTCCACAGCCCCAGCCCCGGCAGCGCTGCCCCGGGGCCCAATCCTGCCCCGGTCCACAACCTGCTCATGGGGAGCAGAAGGAGATGATGGGTGGCACTGCTGCTGGGGACCACCTCCTGCAAAGAGCCGCGGACAGACGGGCTGCCAGCCAGCGGGACAGACGAGTGACCACCCCACTCGCCCAGGACAGGAGCTGGTGCGTGCTGGTGGATGGGGACCTGTGCTGCCTGCATGGTGGGGTCTGTGCTGTGCAGCCACACTAGGGCACCTACAGCTCATGCTGCTCAGCAGGATGCTGCTCCTGCACACAGGACAGATGTGCACACAGCTGGCGGCAGCTCGCGTGTCCAGCTGGTGAGCGAGGCTCTGCCTGCACACACGCAGCAGCGGCTTCATGGCAGAGAGAGCGACGTTTGCTGCACGATCCCTCTGTTCCGCACAGAGAGGGAATGCTTTTGGAACACTACAGCGTACCAGGACACACAGACACGCAGTCGCTAGTTGCGGCCACCTGTAGCACAGGCTGAAGAGGAGCCTCTGCCAAAACCCTCAGACGTGTTATATCACTGGGCAAAGGTACAACGAGAGGACACTCCAAATGTTTCTGACTTGGCATAATTGAGAGCTACTTAAACAAGAAAAGACTATTCTTTTGCAAATGATGTCCTTGGACTCTCTGGGAAATGGCAAAGGTGTAAAGAAGTAGAAAATCCACAGTTAAAGCTTCTACACGGTGACGAGTTGCCACGTCAAGCTGTCCTGTCAGAGAGACAATGAAAAAGCACTGCTATTGCATTTCATTCATCGCGAGGCTCCTGCATCGCCGGAGCGCGATCTGACGCTAAAGTTACAGCGCAAGAAACAAACAAACAACTTCAGTGCCACGGCTGTGTAACCCCATGTGTGGTACATGGAGGCTTCATCAGACTAATTGCTTCTGCCATGGAGCGGAGTTGCGTGTTGCGGTGTTTCACAGGACGTGAAGTAGTTGGGCAGATGGAAACAGGAGGCAGCCCGGGAAACATAGTCCAGCTGGGGAAAACCCAGCTGCCCTCTGAAAATGCCCACGCTTACAAAAATGAAACCCGAAGAAACAACTGTCATTAGTAAGAGAAGTCATTAATCATCTCAATGTGTTGTATATTGAAAAACTACTGAAACTGTGGAAACCGTTCCCTTTTCATTGAGTGTTGTGCCTCTGGGCGAAGCTTTCTGGGTGCTATTTATAGATTTGAGTGTTGTTAGATTGTGTGGCGGAGCATTTGATAGAGGAATCCACCTTTAAATACCCGCTGGGGTGACAGAGGGGTCCCTTTTGGTGGGCTAACGAGCCTCAGCGCTGCCCGGGGAACACTGAACTACAGTGGGAAGTGCCCCTTCTCTCTCTCTGGTGTCTGCACTAACCCAGATGTGTCACTCATTAATTTCATGCAAATCTATTACACTCAACAGCAAAATCCGGCCCTTTACAGAAAATACAGCTGAGACTGCCTTCATCCTGACCTCAGTGCCCACCTCCAGCAGCACGGGACAAAAGCGATGCAATTACGCAATTTATAGGATATCGCATTTTGCCAGATGAGCATTTCGGGTCTGATCTGTATTTTCATGTGAAAGATGTCAGTGTCTGCCTGCAGGTGTTTGCCTTCTGCCTCTCCAGACGAGTCCCTGAACAGGCAAAGCATCGATGCATTGTGCCTCTCCATTCCAGCTCCCCGTTTTGGCCGGTTGTATTTCTGCCTCTGCGCATCCCGGGTACCAGGGAGGTGTCGGGAGGGCAGAGCTCTGCTGTTACTGCCTCTGACTGCTGAGTGGTGCTAAAGGGTAAAGTTTAGACTGAGTGCACCGCTTCCCTGGCAGACACTAAGAGCACCATTTCATTTTCACTGTACTCTGGCTGCCCGTGGGACAGAGATGGGAGATCGCTAAATTTGCCCTCAGAACCAGGTGTCCCAAGTGGGAGGGCCGACTGCCTCAGATATTAACTTAATGGTACAATAACATAGAGAACCCACGTGACTTTGCCTTAAAATCATCAGGAGTTCTTCTTATCCTTCTATGGTCATGAATTGAACAATAGGCAATTTTTAGGAGGGACTCTGGTAGGAACAGACCCAGCAATGCTGACTCCCACCAGTCTCCGGAGGCTGAGCTCCTTTTCCTCTTCCTGAAGGAAAAGGGACTCAGCATTTGTACCTCCTGCCCCTGTACCTGCTGGGACAGCCCGCTTTCTCTCTGTCTGTCCCTGCCCGTCTCAGCACGGATGCCGTCCCCTGCCGGGAGCGCAGCCTGGGGTCTGCGATGGGCACAGGTGACGGCACCCGCTGGCGGCGCTCTCTCCTGGTACCGCACCACCATCCTCCAGCAGCGCAGCCCACTTCATTCACTCAACCCCATCACAGACCAAGATGGAAAAACCAAAAACTAAAGTTCAGACCTGAGAAACACAACATCAAAAATGGCATTTTCAGTTACTTCGCTTTTCTGCCGCAGCTGCTCTCTGGGGTCGCTGGTCTCTCCCCGTGTTTTGTCTCCATCACAGGCTCTTACGGGCAGGGACCTGTCTGTTCTTCCCATCCGTAAAACTCCCTCTCACTAAATAAACTCCACTGATACCAAGAATCTCACAGAGGTGAGGGAATGTTAGAAAATAGTTTTGAGATACTCGGTCAGACACACACTATACACTCCACAAAGAGGACATATACATACTAATGTATCAGGGAACAAAATTTCTTATACATAATGACCATACTGGCATTTCAATGTGAACTTTCTTCCCAAATTTGCTTATTTCTAGGATTTTCAGATGGCTCTTCCCAAGTGCTCCCCGTTCCTCCTAACCAGAAGGACACGCCTGTATTTTGGCAGAGATAACAAGCTGTGCCTGGGATATGAGGCAGCAAATACACTTACCACGTTTCTGCCGGGCTTGGACTTCTGCTGGGTGAGGTGAGCTCACTGGGTAACTCCGGCCCCTTACAAGGACCAGCAAATCCTGCCCTCCTGTTGTGGAGTGACGCACTAACACAACCTTCTCCATTTTCAGACAATACCTAGAGGTTATGCTGGCTCCAGCATAACAAACTGGTCTGTCAAACCCCAAAAAGCTCCTCCAGGAGTCAGCTTCCCTAAATGGCATTATTTCACAGAAGTAACTGTGTGAGCAGTTCTCCGAGGGTGAGCAGTGCCCACGCCGTGAAGGAGACTCGTAAGGCTCTGTGCTACAGTGCCACCTGATGCCTCCAGCCATGTCATTTGGTATGAAGTGCTGCCCATGGGCTAACCTGGATTTGCCATCCCGTCACGGATGCCATGCACTGGAATAGTTTTTGCTTTGTTTTTTTTCCCAAAGAAAAACGTGCCCTTTATCTTTTCTTTGGTGAAATGTTTCAAATGGAAAACACGTTGTGATATAAACACTGGCCTTCCCAGACCTGCCAGCAGGTAGTGAAGGTACATCCATCTAGTGACCACATGCCTCCAGCCCCTTGGATGGGCAATCATCTGTCTTTTGTTTCATGCGATAAAGCAGTGGTACTCTGTGCAGAACCCGTGCACGGCAGGGCTTGATTTTCTACTATTTTTATGTTGCTCATAGTGAAAAATGCAAATGCTTAGCTGTTGTCTTGGCAGCAGGACGGCTTCCACAGCATTCGATAACCTAAACACCCTGTGCTACGGCAGTTACAGGGAAGACGGGACTGCAGAGGTGCTTTGCCCGCCTGGCCCTGGCAGCGGACCAGCCCCGGGGTGCATTTCCACCACCGGCTCCCCACGCAGCCGCAGCCGCAGCCACATCCCTGGTGGGGCACAGTCCCTGCTGCAGGCACGGGAGCCAGGCAGTCTTGGGGAGGACCCTCCTGTCCCTTCCAGACCGGGGCTCTCCTCGGCCCTGCCATCACGGGTACGTACCTCTGTGACCAGACAGCATAAGCTCGTGCGTTCAAGGCGTATTCCAATTCAAACCGACTGCGCAGCGCCGCAACGTGACTACGGCCAGGACCTCCCCGTGCAACGAGACAGTCCGAAGATGAGGAGGGAGACAGAGAGCCACTGCTATTGCTGGAGGCTGGAGACATTAACTGGATTAAAAAATAAGAAGGCACCGTTAGTACATATTTACAAGTCTTTCCTCAGCTCTTTCTCATAATTTGTGTCCCGCATTTCCGTTACAGTTTGGCTGAAAAAAGCAGTGCCTCCTGACTTTGATCAGCTGAGGAGAACCAGACGCTGCCTGCCAAAAGAGCAGTCAATTCATCATTGCCTGGAGTTTTCAAACTGGGGTTGGATGCCTCTCCAGAAGACATGGTTTAGCTCAGCCATGAGTTGTTCAGCTCGCGAGCATTCGCCGTGCAGCTGAGAGCCATCGCTGCCTCCCCAGCGGGAGCCACCGGCTGAGACTTTCCCATCTGCGCTAGAAAGGTGGCAGAGCTGCCTGACCACAGCGGTCCCGTCTGAGCATCCCAGGGCCAGAATTCAGACCGAGGGGGCATTACAAATGCAGGGCTAGAGCATCAACACGTGTGTTTACACATATGGACCAACCACACGACACGGGTACCTGCAGCAGCAGACACCCCGACGTGCTGGCACAAAAGGTCCCTGCCACTCCTGCTTCAGAGATACTTAAAAGGAGCAGAAATGATTTGCTGAGAGAGGAGAAAAGAGAGGAAACAGAGTGAGGTGGAGAGAGAAAAGACTCCGCCGTCATCCTTCATTGGCCGCAGCACTTAACTTAGTAGAGATCTTCTTCCTTAAAGCTCCTCTCAAACAAGGCTCTGCCCTGCACGCAGTGGAGCTTCGGGCTAACTCCCCAGCTAAATAATGCTTTCTTATTTTCTTTTTGTATGTAAGCTCTTGCCCCAGATTTCTTCCCACATGCACTGCTGCCTATGTATCACAGAAGTCAGGTCTCCCATGAGATGACACAGTTTCTGTGATATAGGGCTTCACGTTCTTTTTCCACTTAATAGCTTCCACCTCCGCACAGAGCAGCCAGCTGCAGTCAGGGCACGAAGAACTGGAATAGATTGTGGGTGTCTTTTCTGACCCTTAAGCTCAAGAGCAGTGATCCATTTTAAAAGCAGTTGTGTTTTTTTTTTTTTTTTTTTTCTTTTTAAATCTTACATGCATGCACACATACAAACACACAGAGAAAATATAATTTCAGGAATTGTGGCCCTGAATCATTTACTTTCTGTTTGACCACTTACAGCAGGCTGAAGGCTGTGCCGTCCGTCTGTGTCACGGCCACAGTCCAAGGCAGGAATTGCCTTCACATTTATCCTTCTTATGCTTTCTCTTTTTACCTTTCTCCCAAGGGTCTTGGCCAGTTTGTCTTTCTTCTGTTTAAACCAGCAGTCTTGAATGGGATGAATGGGAACACAGATTCTGCCCCGGGCTGCTGTGAAGCGCATCCCCCCGGCGCTGGTCGCGCTCTCTTCAGTGTCCCTCTCTGAGCAGCCCCTGGCACTCCCGGCAGCCTCTGGTCCCTGCCTCCTCCTCCCGGCCCCCGCACAAACCACGACTGACATCGCGCCCTAAGACCACAGCGTGTCGGCTGCCCACGGGACCGGGCAGCCCCGGCAGCTCGCGGGCTCCGAAGCCACCGCTTCCCTCAGCTGGTCCTCTCCCCACTTGTGTTCCCGACCTGCGGCACAGCCACAGGCACCGCGCAGTGGAAATAAGGCCCTTACCTCAATATTGCACAGACATTCTTCTAATTTTGTGACCACTTCTGAGAACTCTGGTCTCCCCTGTGAGCACAACAGGAAAAGCAGAGCTGTGTTAAAAACAGACGGGGGGCATGTCTTCTGTGATTAAACTGACTCATGGATATGGGATGAATCACACCTCCCCTCCGTTTCCCTTTCTCCGAATTTCATGGCATTGCTTTCAGTCTGCTTGGGAATCTGATGGGAATTGCAAGTTCAGTACTAAGCTATGAAACTAAGAGGTGTGTGGATAAAAACTTTAACTGCATTATTCTTCTCTTTTTCCATAACAATTGGATTTAAGCTAATAACGACTAGATCATAAGATTACAAAAATACTAACAACAAATCCTCGGCTCTGCTGTACATTAGGTGTGGTTCCTCCTTGTCTGTAAACAAGCCTTTGACCACAGCAGCAGCGGTGAAGAGCAGCGGACAAGCACTCACGGCCACTCTTGTCCTTCTCTCACTGATGTACTCACACCACCGAACATGCGCCGCCTCCGCAGCGCTGCCCACCGCCTGCCCGGCCCCTTCCCGGACACGCGGCTCCATCTCTGCGTGCTTTGTGCGGCGGAAGAGTCTGTGGAGGCCGTGCGAGGGAGGGGGTCAGGGCACTGAGGGGGATGACAAGTACCCCTCCCTGTTACTGCGGGTCAGTGGCCCGTTCCAGTTCACAGCAGAGCCTTCCCAGGGAAGTCCAGGCTTAACTCAAGTGCTGCATGCAATGGTGTTTGAGAGAGGGACCGGGAATACCTTAATTAAGTAACTGTTAAACAAACTCCTCACTCCCATCACCACATCTTCCTCCACAAGATTGCCTGCCAGAGGTGGGCATAATTGCGGAGCTTTAGGACAAAGTCCTACAGCCCTCACATCTACGAGCGACAGCAGAAGGATAATGCACACAAACAAGACTTCAGGTTTTGGCCCTTTGTGTAAATAGGTCTTAATTGCTTTTCTGTCTCAAAAGGGTAAGAAAGAAAATGACCGGTCCCTTTAAGCTCCATAGTCCTGTCCCTGTCTGCAGTTACACGGGGAAGGGAGGGAGAAAAGCGTGTTTATTGGTGTCCACAGCAGTGTCTGGGCTGATACTGCTCCTGGTGGTAGTGGCTTAAGGCAGTGAGACAGTCCCATCCTGCTCCTGCCTCTGGCCACCAGCGCTCCCCCGGCGCGACAGGATCAATTCCCCTTCTGAACGATGCTGTGATTCCGTGAAGAGGAGCTGTGATGGGCCGGTCTGTGGAGAGCCGGGGCATAGCCCTCCGCCGATTTCTCCTGACCTCCACCAGCCTTCCTCTGAGGGTGAAAGCTGTGGTGAGAGGCAGTCCCCTGGGCGCCTCCTTCCTCAGCCGGTCTTTAAAGCCTTCTGCTCATCTGACGACTTCAACCCTCTGCCACAGGCTGCCAGCCCCCACGCTGAGACACTCCCCTTGAAACCACGCTCTGGAGGGACCCTGTCCCACCAGGACCTCAGCCTCCAGTAAGCACGGCTACGAGTTACATACGCCGAGGAACGTGTTGGGGAACACTACCACGGCAAAAGCACCTTCTGAACGCGGAGCCCTTCCCAGGGACAAGGAGTCCTCAGAGTGGCTCTTCTTTAGCCAGGGAAGGCTGGTGGGAAGGAGGGAGATCCCACCTGATGGCTGGGCAGAAACTTCATTGTGAGGTGATTTCAGTGGTTCCTTTTATAAAGGATTCTGTTACAAAGCAGTATATGATGGCATTAGAGCATCCCTGAGCTCTGCTCTACAAAGTGTTGAAGAAATACTGCATTAATTGCACCTGATAAACTCTGTCACCCTCAGTGGAACTTGACTGGAGCCCATTGGATTAGCCCAGCGGACACCATGGAAGAGCCGACTGTAACATTAGAGTTGTACTTAATAAAGCTAAAACAATGTTTATTTTCTTTAAAGAACTAAGCCCCAGGTACTGTGGCAATACTTTGACTCTAATTAAAGCTTACAAATTAAAATCCTAATGAAAAATGCTGCTTAAGAGACACTGTCTAATTTTCTACTCATCAGTTTGCCTTTGGAAACAACTACTGTCAAAAGTTTCTGGAAAACAGATGGCCAAGTACCTAATAAACAGCAACAGTGACATGACAGGGGGGAACGAGCTTTCTGTTGGGGTGAACCCCGAAAGAAATGAAAGACAAATAAAAGGATAAGTTTTTAAATTGGGAGACGTTTCATAGACATCCAGCAAAATCCATACAGATATACTCCATTTTGTTGCCCCCTCCCCCCTCTTTTTTTTTTTTTTCACTGAGCAAACCTCTTGGACACTCACTGAGCCCCCAAATTCACCATTTTCCCCTAACAAATAACCTCTCATAAGTAAATGCCTTTGTTTATGCATCTACAGTGAGATGCTGTAAAATGGACATGGATGTGGTGATACTTTTAATCTTTTAGATATTTTGCTCATTCTGCTTGTTGCCGTGTTTCCCTGACAGCGTTCTGTCCCTCCTCTCGAGTGGGCTGCTCAGGAGACATCACCGTGTCACGGACTGTTGTACACAGGAGAGAACTGAGAGACATCGAAAGAACTGCTTGTTGATGCCGGCAGTGAACATACAGCAGAACGGTGGGTTTGCGTTGGCAGTCTCGGGACCGGCCGGTGGCTGCCCAGCAAACCTTGACGTGCTGACGAGGGGCTGATAACGCTGCTTTACTGTTCTCTGCCCAGTGGCCCTCCTGAAAGCATTCCAGGGCCCTCAGAAGTAACTCAAAGCCTCTCTTACCGAGAACGGTAGCAAAACACCTTTAATAAAGCTCAGTTTAATAAGTTTTTGCCCACAGCTTGTGTGAATTTCAAGCCGTCCACTGGCCTATTGAGCTACCAATTGCCTTATAATTCCACCATGCAGCTCGAAAACATGAGCAAGACGAAGCGATGTTGGAGTGATACTGATGAGTAACGAAGCACATTAGAATTCTAAAAAGATGTTTTCTTTCTGTTGGGGCTAAATGAGCTGTGGAAAAGCTAACAAGATACAGTGACTATATCCATTACATAGTGCTTGCCTAAGTCAACAATTTAATATGACATCTTACTAATAAATTTAAACAGAATGCGAGTTACGTGCTGATGATTATTAGCAGCTACTTTATAGTTACATGGAAAACAAGCCAAACACGTCCCGCCCCCCCCCTAACATTAGCACATAAAGTATCACAGTATCACAGTATGCTAGGGATTGGAAGGGACCTCAAAAGATCATCTAGTCCAATCCCCCTGTCGGAGCAGGAACACCTAGATGAGGTTGCACAGGAAGGCGTCCAGGCGAGTTCTGAATGTCTCCAGAGAAGGAGACTCCACAACCTCCCTGGGCAGCCTGTTCCAGTGCTCTGTCACCCTCACTGAGAAGAAGTTTCTTCTCAAATTTAAGTGGAACCTCTTGTGTTCCAGCTTGAATCCATTACCCCTTGTCCTATCATTGGTCGCTACTGAGAAGAGCCTGGCTCCATCCTCATGACATTCCCCCTTTATATATTTATAAACGCTAATAAGATCACCCCTCAGTCTCCTCTTCTCCAAACTAAAGAGACCCAGCTCCCTCAGTCTTTCCTCATAAGGGAGATGCTCCACTCCCTTAATCATCTTAGTTGCCCTACGCTGGACTCTCTCCAGCAGCTCTCTGTCCTTCTTGAACTGAGGGGCCCAGAACTGGACACAATATTCCAGATGCGGTCTCACCAGGGCAGAGTAGAGGGGAAGGAGGACCTCTCTCGATCTGTTAACCACCCCCCTTCTAATACAGCCCAGGATGCCATTGGCCTTCTTGGCCACAAGGGCACAGTGCTGGCTCATGGTCATCCTGCTGAGTGCAAAGACAAGAGCATATTCAAGAATCCAGGAAACACTATAACAATAAACAAACTGGTGATAAAATAAACTAGCTACACCCTGCACTGCAAACACATTTTATCTGCAATTCTCACACCGATATATTATGCACATAACCAGTGAGGCACACCGCAGTCCATCGGTTGCCCAAAGTCACACTGTCTTGGTAGAGCACTTAAGCACATACTGTGGTTCCCTAAACAAGTAAGAAAGCTCTCAAGTATCCAGGACACGGCCAGGTTTGGGCACATGAGAACCCGTCTTTCTGAGCCAGGCTAACCACAAAAGGGACTCCAGGGCACAAATCCAGGGCTCCGTTTCCAGTAGGAAATTCAAAGTCAGAGTGTCTGGTTTAGCAATATGAAGCTGTAGTATGAAACAAGGCCTCCTGTAACACCAGAAAATTACACAGGTTCCCAAATCTGCCCCCATTCATCAGAAATGAAACTTCCATGTTGTTCAATGAAGACCTCGAATGCCAGCATAGCACCAGAAAACCACCAACCAACCAAAGTTTCCAAACCCAAAGCCTACCCCTGCAATGTGTTTCCTAAAGCAGCTGCCCCACTTTGTGGAACATTTCCTAAGCAAACTGAATTTCCAGTCTCCAGAGTATACTTCTTGACTTTTCAGACAGTTTAGAGCCATGTGCAAAAACAGCCGTGCAAGCGCCGCAGCGGCATGTACAAAGTTGGCATTGTGGAGCACTCCGGGTCCCTTGCCTGGCCGACACACAGAAGCAGAGAAAGGACCTACCCATCTCCATAGTCCTCTGTGCGAGAAATGTTTCATGGAGATGGCATTCATCTGGCTGCTTTCCCTTTTCCATCACCAAGGAACACTGTCAAAGCCCAGAAGTTTTGACCAAACCCGTCATTCTTATGCTCTACAGATGCCAGAAGACCACCACTGTCAGTAGGACAGCCCCGACTCCCCTGAGCCAGCACAGGCGCCCACGCTCCCATACCTGTATCTTCATGTGCGAATACATGGATCTGCATATAGTCCATCCAGCTGGGAGATACAGCTGGGATGTAGCGTCAGAAAAGTGCTGGTTATCAACCCTACTTTGGAAGATTTGGCCCTCAATATCAAGGCAGAGATATAAGGACGAAGGTTAGTTAGGGGAGGGTCACTGTAACCCTCTGCCACGGATGGTCTCAAGCACCATTAGCTTCTTGAGGTGGCTGCAGGGTTTTCTCTCCTCGAATCCCACTTTACACTTGTCACCTACATTTCCCTCTGCTGCTGAAGCGCAGGAACACTTGTTCCTGTGTGCTGTCCCTCACTTCTGTGCAGCTGCCAAAAGCCACCCGTGAACATACCCTCTTTCATCTCATAGCATAAAACCCTGCCTGCAGCCATCCACTGCCGGAAGCCAAACCGCCTCCGGCTGAGATCTCACGCGAGCTCTTGGGCTCAGAAGGGTTAGGCATAGTCCGTGCTTGGCCAAGGACCGCTGGGAAGAAAACCAGCATGACAGCCCTTCTTGGAGCCCAATGGTTGTTTTCTTAGCTTCTTTAAAGTCTTCCTATTGCCTGGGTTAATCACGGGTTTGCATTTATTATTGCGGCTCATGCAGCCTTTGACCCCTGAGGCTTGCTTATTCTCTCTCTCCAGACAGCAGGACCAGTTCTGAGTTTTCAAAAGCACAGTATTTCATCTTTTATCTTCTACACTGTCGTCATGTGTTTCCAGTGAGCTCTGTCTTCTGCAGATGTGGCTCCCCTGTCTTTGGCTAAACCAGCTCTACTAAGCCATGTGTCAGTAATCGAAACTGTCATCTTTGCAAGACAGTGAAGAAATTTTCTGGTGGAGCCATTCTTCAAAACAGCAGGGAAATTCTGGTCTGCTGTTACGGCACCTACAACGCTAACAACCCTGCCGGGAGGCAGACAGGCGCTAGTGACAAACTCGGCTCAGCATAAGTGTGAAGCTTGGCAAAGTCTACGTGGCCTCAGTCACGTGTGAACCAAGTTGTTCTCGTGTGCAGTTACTCAGAATGCATCATCATCTGGAGCAAGTCTGAGGGGTCACCATTGGGTGATTAATGGTAGGGACTAACGGGGTCTCTGTGCTGCCGCAGAACGTGCCTGCAGAGCTGCCACGGCTAGGTCTCCAACGGGCCGCTCCGCCAACTCCTGCCCAGTGTTGCACCATGGGGTGTGTGCACCGTACCGCCTGTGCAATCGTACCGCACACGACCTTATCCTTATTATCCTCTCTTGATTTCCAACCACTGTAGAGTAGAAAAGAACTACAATAGTATCTTCAAATGTCTATTTTCCTTTCCCTGGAAACTTGACCAAGGTAGAGCAAGTGAACACACCTCAGAAAACTCCAGATGCATCCCAGAGAGAACATGAGCCAAGAAATGACCTCACTACAGGATCCTGTAACCGCTGCTTGGCTCAGGAAAATGAAAAAACAGCCATGTCTATGGTCGGGTCTGACAAAGAAATGTGCCGCTTCCTACAGGAAAAGAGGCCTCATGCAATGCTGAAGGCAAACAGAACGTCCGTACGCCTACGGACATCACTTAGGAGCATTCGGAGGGACACCAATCACAAGAGGAGTGGCTCATTCTCACACCTCGAGTGCAGGTTGATGGAGTTGTGCTCTCAAGAGCTTTACCAAAACGTGCCTGTGAATGATGAAGGCCCTGAAAGAGGATTTCTATGTTACTAACCCAAGCAGTCTGCGCCCGGGGGGAGATTTACAGATACAGCACTGCGTGACCGTTCAGAGGCTGATAAAGGTGGATTTTCTTTTAGAAGAGACCAGAGAGGACTTCAAGGTAAAAATCAGAATGAAATTCGAAACCCACAAGGAAGAATAGAGTTTGATTTTCCATCGTTGTGCATTTAATGAGGACATATCTGAGTGAGTCAGTGGACATAAGCAAAATTCAGGGGCACATTACACCTCCTGTACCCTGGTACACGAGGCTATAAAAAAAACTAAAGTAGTGATGAACAGGTCAAAACAGGAGATTGTCATGGTTTCCTAACCATGCAGTCAGGCTAGAAGTAAAACCTATAGAGGACAATATTGGACTAATGAGGTAGGGACAGGAAAGTAGTTGGTTTGACTGAACAGCAGAGGGACAGTACAAACCTCAAGGTTTTCCTACTCTATCCTTCAGAAAGCTGATGGACATTTTTAATCAGCAACAAAGCTATCTTTAAAAAACCCCTCACACTCACTCAGATTACTCACACACGCACAGTACTCCCGGGTAACAGTATGCCATTAAGGTCAGCGGCATTTGAATAACTTTAACACTAGAGGGGTTATCTTTAAAATAATGCAATACTATCACAGCATCCTGCACTACTCTCTGCAGAAGGGACCACGAAGGGATCCTCTACCTTCTTAAGAACAGAAGCAAGAAATGTGCCCTGGTTTTATAACTGGGATTATGGAGCAGATTAGAAACTTCTGCTAGAGAGATGTATTTTTTTTTCTTTAAGTGCTTTTAAAAGGAACCCAGATAATACACCGAACCACATTACTTTGAATTTCAAGGCAGTTTCAAAATCAAGGGTTTATGTTAGTGAAAACAATTTCTGCTAGAGAAAAGAATCTGGTTTGCATCAGCACCTCGGAGGCAAGACTTTCTTCCATTCCACATCTCTCCTCCTGTGCTCCTCCTTGGTTCTTCTCTCTGGCTCCCCAGACAGGGTCTGCCTTCTTTGAGCAACCCCCCCACCCAAAAGGTTCCCTTCTCAAGAAAATTGTACCAATGTTAAACCATTCTGAAAAGTTTGTACCTTCCTAGCACACAAAAAGAAGAGAGTCAGACAGACTGTTCTTGCAGCCTTTTCACTGCATTGCACATCTTTTCTGGGTGCCACATAGAGCTGACTGTCATCTGTCACCCTCCAGCACCCCCAGATTCCCCGTTCTGGGTTCACAGAGCGG
Organism: Vanellus vanellus; assembly: GCF_965231255.1. Classification (NCBI taxonomy): domain Eukaryota; kingdom Metazoa; phylum Chordata; class Aves; order Charadriiformes; family Charadriidae; genus Vanellus; species Vanellus vanellus. Next base: position 82,384,319 of record NC_138910.1, on the reverse strand, counting down.
CACAACAGCACCCAGCCCACTGCCGTGACTTCCTTGGCACCACCACCACCAGCTCTTTCCCCTTGGCACTCGGGTGGGGAGGAGGGGGAGGAGGGGGAGAAGGAGGAGAAAGAGGAGGAGGAGGAGGAGCAGAGGACATCCCTCCCTGCTGGAGCTGCTTCGGTGGAGCGAGCGGGGAAGCGTGCCCAGCGCTGCCTCCTGCCCCAGTCACCAGTGACCGCTCCTCTGCCATGAGAGCTCTCTTCCGAAAGCACTGACACGGCAGTATCTTGTCAAAAACATCCTTAACATTTACAAGGAGTTTTTTAAAAAAAGAAAGTAAACGCTCCATCCAGCTGCAGACTAGAGATCTTTTACAAATCTGGTGCTTACGAGTCCAAGTCCTTTCAATCAGGTTATGCTCCCAAATCTTTTTTTCATGGTGAGACACAGCCCTTTCTGAAAAAGTTGCCTTTGATGTCATTCCCTTTCTTTCCAAAGACAGTACCAGGTTGGTCCAATCCATCACCCCAGACTGTGAGCTGGTGCAAGTAGGAAAAAGTTAGGGAAAATCCCCCCCAACTCAGCCCCCCCAAACCCCCACATACAGATGCCAAAAGAGCTATATGGAAGATACGGCAGTACCTGCTCTGTCTGCCATTCAGTCCATCTCACGGATCAAACTTTGTTATTTGACTTAAATAACTACATAAAGCAAAAGTTTAGCCAAAGCTTTCTCATCAGCTTGAATCTTCATAGTTTCCCCTAGGCAGTACCTTTGTCTGGGACTGTTGGAGGACCCCTAACACCCGCACAGTCGCAGCGAGAGCCACCGAGAGCCAGCAGAGTCACGGTGCATCCTTACGCAGTCCTCTGCGCACTGGGCAGCAATGGGATCGAAATGCTGCATTCCTGCACCCGCCTCACCCCCACTCCTGGCTCCCAGTGATGCTGATATCTCTGGATTGCAGGAAAGGCTTTAAAACTAAATCAGTTAATTTATTGGGCATTATAAAATGTGGCCATAACATGAGAGTGTTCTAAGGTGATAACATCTTATCCTTCCTGGACTAAGGTGTTAGCTAAATGGTTGATGTTATGCTGCAACTGGAAAGGCTTTTCTGCACAACTAGATAAGCATCCCAAACAGCTATTTAATTGGTGTAATAAAAATACTACTCCTTGTACTAAATTCCATTTTATTGTTTAGCAGACTTTGGGAATGACACATTTAGCAGAATATGTGACATCCTTGCAAAGGAGATGATACTTCAAAAGTGTTTAACAATTGAAGCATGGCAGTCTCCATCAAAACCAGAAGACAGCTTAAAACTTCACAGGCAAAAGCATTTCATTGCCACCCACCACCAGTATCTCTGGTGCCACAGAATCAAAGGAATGTGGTATGCAAAAGACATTACCAGTTTGCAGATCACAATGCGATGATCAACGTGGACTGCCAGAAAAAGGCAAAAATGTTTCTTTGCTACTAGGAAACAGTCTTACCTGCAAACAGAGGAACCGTGATAGGTTCCAGGATTATTCTACAGGAAAAAGGACCATAACGGTGGAGAAAAACAAGAACAAAAATCAGTAGCAGAACAACAGAAGTGTACTTAATGGCGAAGAGTTTCCCTTATCGGCTGGAGTCAAGAGAAGATGAATGTCAAAGCCCGGTAGCTTTTATGTACGTAAGCTAGCAAAGGGGATGGCTGCTACCACTGGCTCCTATGAGACAGGATCACAGGAAAAGCAATCGCAAACCATCGGCATCCCACCCAAAATGATTACTTGTGAAACCAGAAGACACAGGAGTTCAGAAACAATAAACGGGAAAGGGAAATAGTCTCCATTCAGGATCTTCCTGGAAATCAAAACTGGGTGAGAGAAGATGAAGCCAAATGGAAAAGTAAAATGAAAATAAGGGGATATGACTTGTTCCTTATAAAATGTAATTTGCATCCAAGATCAGAATCCAGCCAGGTGGACTGTCCTGTAGTGAACAGCTGGAATAGAAAGTCAGTCACTGGCACAAGGAATTGCTGAATGAAATCCTGAGAAAACCGCCAGTGGCTTTGAAAATACAACTGATGAAAGCAGAAAGAAAAATAAAGCAGGTATTTCACATAAGCACCAATAAGCCCACCAACACTCATGAAGCAAAAAAGATTTACTCCAAAAGTGTTGCTCTACAGGTTGTGACAAGCAGCCAGCACCTGGCGGCAAAACCACAGGAACTGCCATTACTACTGTAAATGTTGTTAGACGCTAGAAAATTGTCGGGAGTCTGCAGTGTCTTGGTGGTGGCTGGTTATCGTCCTTCCCACAATATTTCTGGCATAAGATGACTGAAGAGTCCAAAGGCAGAAGTTCTAAAGAACAACGCCACCTTACCTCTGTCCTCATCCCCCGAGGCTCTAACAAGTGTCTCTCCTGTTTTCAATCCTGAATTGCAGAATTTATTTCCCACAGAGGGAAACGAAAATGATGCGATAAATTACATGTGCAGAGACAGTTAGAAAAAGAAAGAATGCCAATTCTTCTCCGGGTCTCACTAATGAGACAGGAGTGGTAAAGAACTCGGAAGAAAAAATCCCAGCATTGAATTGGGTAGAGAGCGAGGGCTAGTTTTTGAAAATACACCACAATACTTCAGAAAAGGCCAAATCCAGAGCAAAAAGGTAGCTATAGTAGGAACATCAAGGATATGGGAAGCACAGGAAAACATTCGTGAAGAGGCCCGCCTGTTCTAAATCCTTAATTCAGCTGCTGGGGCCCAGGGTTCTGCAAAGAATGGTACAATTTCAACACAAATGAACGCTGCTCCCTGTTAGAGTTGCCAAGTATATACTCAAATATTCCGGTTAACTGGCGGTTAACTAGAAGTAAAAATAAGAAACTGATATTGCAGACAACTGCACAGGTCTGATAACACTGGAGAGGATGGAACAAAACTAGAGAAAAGAGGAAATACAATGCCACTTAATGAAAATTATTTCGATGTTGAAAACATTGTTTTTCAGACACACAAATAGTCTCAGATACCAAAACAGAAAATATGCTACAAATTCTGGACACTGTGAAGAGCAAGACGTACCAACACTATAAACACGTGCCAAGTTACACCTAGTGCAGCCAATATCCTCAGTCCGACAGAAAGTGGCAATAGATCACTGGGCAGTGAGACCAGTCTTCAAATTAACAGTGTGGCGCATGCAGAAGACACGCAGGTTTGCAAGACGTTAAAAACAATCAACCTTATCAAGACAACAATGAACTCAAAGAAGCTGAAATGCCATTGGAAGAACACAAAGAGGCTTTGTTACCAGAATTAGGAGATGGTAATTTTGAGGCAGAAAATGAGGTGCCTTTAATTCCTTGCAGAATAAATGAAGCTGAAAACGCCACTACAAAAGCTATACCATCTGCCGAATATGCTAATGCATCATCTTTGGAGGTGAAAAAAAGTGAGGAAGAACCCATCATGCCACTGGTCTTTTTCTTTCCTCAAACCTACAAACTGCCCTGTCTTTCCTGAAACTTATTAGCATCATTGTGGTGGGAAATTTCAACAAGTCCAAAAACATAAACCAGTTTTTGATAAAAGTATCAGAAAAAATTAAAGGTAATTCAGCTTAAGTAATTTTACTCAATTAGCTCATAGTGGTTTTGGTAATGGGAAGAATCAGACAGGAACCACATCTGGTTGCGTCAGAGCCAAACAGAACAACACAGAATATAAGCGAGAGGAAGATAAACCTGGAAAGTTCACTGACTGGAGTAGCCAGTGGTGTTTATGACCTGGAACGTACTGCATGAATTTAATTTAGTGTAAAAATTTATATTTACGGTTCTCGAACCCATGTCTGCTCTCTGTAATGTACAAGTTGCAGCGCTTCAAACGTTTCTGTGCTCGACTTATTACTGTTCACTTAACGGAAAGTGGAAAATCTTTTTTTATACCTGCATCTATGAAATTCTGTCTTAAATTCACATTGCTTGCTAAGTTTTCTGGTCTTCTTTCCCTCACAAAGCACAGGTACCTGCTGAAACCCCGACAGCTCCTGGAGGTAGGGAGGGTCGGTTGGCTCTCCCCGGGACGGGCGCCCCTCCGCCCGCAGCCCGCGCCGAGAGCCCTGGGTGGCCATCCCATAACCAGCCCCTGCGTGCTCTCCAAATGGCGCTACAGCTGCCACTCCGATACTAGATTTTAACCCAGAAGGAGTTCTGAGCAGATCCAAAGTATTCTTCACCCTTTGTTTCCTTAACTTGCAAACCTGTGGGTCTGAAAATTTATCTCGGAAAGACGACCTCGTGAGGACAGCCTCTGGGACCAGGCAGTGTGTCCGCACTGGTCTTACCTACTCTGCATTTGAGAGGAGAAAAATATATTGCTTTGAAAGCAAGAAACACAGTGATAAGTAAATATATATATTAAGTGGTTTTTCATGGAATGCAAACATACAAGATCAGTATGCAGAGTTTATCTTAGAGCAGCTTAAGAAAAAAAATACAAAACGGTGAGAGTTTTTGGGTATTATGAACTGAAAGCAGCTGCCATGAAGAAGAAAGAGGCCCCAGACTGATCCTTATTTCTCTCAGAAACCGGATTTCTCATAACTTCTGGCCGTGCGTCCTACCCCCAGCTGTTCCTGAAGAGGGACTGCAGCAATGTGCCAGAAACGCCAGAGGACTTCTCATTGCCTTCAGGTCATTCTGTGTTCTACACACCTCCTGTGCTTGCATCCTGGCAGTGCCGCAGGGAGCAGCCTCAGGACACGGTGTAAAAGTTGTCAGAAGTTTACACACTTCCAGGCTCCTCTGTGTGATTGTACAGATTTTACTTTTCATGTGGAAAAAAAAATCAAGAATTCGTAGAAAACACCTACAAAAGTCCGAGCAGTAAGCATTTTTCTACTCATTCAATAACAACTCAAGTCATAATTGAAGTTACAGAATTACTTATAGTTTCATTGAATGGCGAAACGTTAATTTACTTTCCTCCTCAATTCACCAGCTCTTCCTGATGTACAGCATTATCCGTCTCAGGGCTTTCGGCAATGGCACTTCCCTGGCAGACGGGGCTCTTGGGGAAGCCGTGAGCCGTCAGACAGACGCTCGGCCCAAGCAGAAGCGCCCGATTTTGGGCTGCGCGCGGCGGGGGCACTCACCTCGGGACAGGCGTTCCAGCCCCTCATCAGCAGGGCGGAGATGGGCTTGGGGATGGAGTACCCGATGGGCGGGCGGACGTGGTGGTACGCCATGTCGGCCGCCGCCGCCGCTGCAAGTGAACAGCCCGACAGAAACCTGTCAGCAGCCAGCAATCACACGTCTGCACAGGAAAACACAACCGATTTCCCCCCAAAACACACCCCGGCAGGTACAGAAACGCAGGACCATTAAGCTGTAGCTTAAAAGAGGCTTTCCAACCCACGGTATTTGTAAAGAGAGCTAAGGCTGTCCATAATTTAGCTTAAACCCTAAAAAAAAAAGCAAAAAAAGCGCACACCTTTGGGGGAAGAAAGAGTTAAATGAGTTAACCTTCAACTCAATTTAAAAAAAAAAAAAAATTGTCCTCACTGTTAAAGCAGGGTGACAGGTATACTCCAGTTGCAGATAAGTTGGTAACAGACTTAAAATAACCCACGGCTAGTTCTGTTACAGTCTAAGACAAAATTAATGCTAAGTGTTTCTTTAGTAAAAATCTAGTGAGCGCCTTTTTATAAGTGCAAGCCACTACTGACTGAGACAAAATTGCCAAAACATTTTCCTAATTGGGTTTACACGGTCAGTGAATGCAAAGACATGGTTAATCCCTCTCATTCCTTTTCAGCAAAATTTTCTCAAGTCAGAAAAAATGTATTTTTAGCTCATATCAAAAGCTAAGTAAAATCCTTTGTTCGCCTGACACTTTGAAATGAGGTGATCAGAGTCTATGGGATATGAGGGAACTGTAAGGTTGCAACCATGAGGTTGCAGCAAGAATGGTCGAATTTTTTTTAACCATATCCCATTCTCATCACAGTATTCATCATAAGAATAGATTAATTTCAGCCATTGTCTGTCCTCATTGCAGCTTTTTTCTGCATAATGATGTTTCAGAACGTTAATATCAGATAAATCCTGTGATAGTGTAACTATATGTAGACAGGAGGGGCAAACACAGTTTGCCTAATTGTGATCCCACTCCGACAAGGTTTTGAAGCCGTGCCTCAGGTCCTGCCGGAGTCACCTTTTGCCCAGCAGACACCAGGAGAAGAGGGCAAACGCAGATCGGATTAAGATAGCAATGAGAAGTGCTCCATTTTCTTCTGCCAAAGGTAATGTAAGTGACGTATTACCTGTTGGTAAAAGAATCTCATCTTACCAAATTAGTAGGATTTATTCCATCAGTTTAATGGGGTCAGGATTAGAAAAAGAAGGGGAAAAGCACACTGTGTGCCTCTATACACTTCTATAATACTTTTTAAAGTTTGTTTGTGTCACTACAGTTTGGGGTCCCCTTTCACCGTCAGCAGGCATTTTCATCAGCTAAAATAATACATCTGTTTAGAAGTATTTTAGAATGGCTGAAGTAAATGACAAGAATCCATTCTTCTCAAAAATGAGCAAAATGAAAAAAAGTTTGAGCGGTCCCAAAACTCTGAACTTAGTGATGGTTTCCAGCTCTGCTATGTGATATCCCTGAACCTCCGAGTGTTTTCTGGTTTGACTGGTTGGTCAGATCCTGCCTTTCCTCTGGGTCGGAGCGACTGTACGCCAGGAGAGGAATCAATGCCAACCTACCTACAAAAGCGTTATTTCAATTTGTTCTCGCTTATGGATCAGGGGAACAACTGCAGTAACTGCAGAATGGTGATCAACACCTGTATTGGATACCCGTATGTTTATAATCACAAAATGCCTTTTTCTTGCACAATTGTCATCTTTGTGTTATTTTTATGCCTGCTCGTCAACACAACGGCTTCCTGAACCCGCTGCAGTGCGACCTGGGCCTTAATAACGTCATGATCTGATAACGACACAATTAATTATCAGCTGGCTGCCTAATTGCTATATTTGAAGTATAGGCAAACTCTAGACTGTAAAAAGCTCAGCAAAGATGTAATCTCTATGTGTAATAAATATTAAGTTTTGCATGTTCCAGTTACTTCCCAGAACCATCACTTCTAGGCGTTTGCACCTTGTCTATTTTGCAGGAGGTTGTTGAGCACATGCAGTTGGTTTCCTCGCTAACCAGAAGACACGTGGCAGCCTTCGGTTCCAGAGGGTGTGGCCTCAACAAGCGTTGTGTTTGACGTAATGATGAAGTGATTTAATTGGGATAAGCAGCTGTTCCAATAGACAGTCTATTTGATAAATTAAGTAGCGACTTTGATTCAATACCCATTAAAATGTTTATTCCTATTCATCAAACAGAAATCTGATGACTGGATCTCTCATTAAGCATAGAATATACCCTTTTATATTTGGATACTGCACTAGTGCAGCAGAGAATGTGGAATTGCCTTTAATGGAACGATTACTTTTCTTTAAATGGGTGACATCTAGTTTTTGTTATAATAAAATTTTATAATCATATTGTCTTTTCAACACCTAATTATTTCAATGAACTTCACCAAAATGGCTTCCCGGACCTCTCAGCCTGCACAAAGGTAACTATAAACCAGAAAAAGTCAGTGATGTGTAATTAGAGTCAGTGTTCTGCAGATAACAGACAAAATTTTCATAAAGAAAATCCCTCACCTTGAAATACACACTTCAAGAAGAGTATGGGATTTGCATTTAACTGAATAGTCATTGTCTGAACAGATGTCTCAAATGTGGGACTTTTATATAGGCTATAAAACTTACAACACCCTCAAAGCTGCTTTTTGCAGAATATATATAAATCAGAAGCAGACATTCAATATCTTTTCTCTGTGTGTAAATATATCTTTCACAAGCAGAACAGGCTGAGGTACCACAGAACTAGGAACTAGTTGTAAACCATGACGGTGGCATCTGAAAAATCTCCTGCTTCGTGACCTTGTACAAAGTCTCTGTTTCCTTATCCACGGAAGGGGAAAAGGACAGCTCGGCCACTGAGAGGACCAAAATGAGGTGCGAGGTGGGCTGGCTTTAAGGAGAACACACCTGGATCAAACCTGAGCATTGCAGAAAACCGCATCCCCCCGTTTGTGGGCACCAACATGGTCTTTGGAAAATGCGCTTTATAATAGGATTCAAACAGGCTGCTGGCGACCTGGAGGTAAGGAAGGGCTCGTCTCTACAGTGGAGCACCAGGAAAGAGCCCTTCCTGAGGCACAGTGTCTCGGCAAAGAAAGATGGGACAGAAAACGCTTCTCTTCCAAGCTGCAGAAACAAAAATCCAGCCAGCCCAGGCAAGTCAGGAAAAGGGGACCTTATCATTCAGCTGACATTTGGGGGCGAAAAAAAAAAAGGGGGTGGGGGTGCGTGGAGAGAGAAACAGTACTCCTCTGCCTTTTTTTAATGCCTTTTATTTCATCTGTGGTGCTCCCAGTGAGCTTTAACTCCTCTTGAGTCTTCCAGTCCTATCTAAACCATGATTTGAACAGAGTAAAACGGTTAATTCAGAATTAACTGTGATTAATGTTAGAAGTGGGAACCTTATAGAAGATGGGTGATGCTGTACTAGACCTGCACCCAGGGATGTATGGTTCGATCTTCACTTAAAGGGCCATGAAGCCAGTGGAAAAGGAACACAAACACCAAAATGGTTCGGAACTGAAACTCAGGTTCACAGCTAAAGGTGTTTTATTTCTAGAACCTAAAGTGGAATTGAGTCAGATATTTGGCTTCTGCATCACTTCAGCAGTTAGAAATAGAGATGAGAACCAGCTAATACAGCGCAGAAGGTCAGATGCAAAGCTGGCACATTAATTGCCAATGATATTCATGAGAGCCGCCTTTTGCACGTGAGAGGCTGACCTTCTGAACATCACACAGGCATCCAAAGGAGTTTAACGGAGGTATAATCTCAAAATAGCAGAAAAATGAATCTTTATTTAACAATTCCCCCAACAGAAACAAAACAAAACAAAAAAACCAAGGAAGGAATCAATAAGTAAAACTTTGCATGTGTCAGAAATTACTTTGAAAAGACAAGGACAATGCCCTAATGAGAAAAATACTAAATGAAATCTAATGTATTTGAGGCATTTATAAGGCAGTTGACGTAATAAGGGAACAGCGTATCTATAAGCACCTGAGAAACAGAATTAGACATACAGACACATAGACATATAAGCACCGAAGGACTACTCATTGTCACTGATGTTTATATTCTGCTTGGGCATAAACATTCGGATGAACTAAGAACAATTCACCTTTTTTCAAGGTCAGAATGCTGTCGCAGGCCACGCTTCCTCCAAACATCCGAACATCTATTTGAAATCCATCTGACAAACTTTGCACATCTCTTCCCCCAGCAACTCTTCTCTTTGTACCCCAAACCCAGTTAAAACCCAAGAAAAGGTCCCCCACGCTGCACAGCCGTTCCGGTGGCTGGAGGGAGATGTCCGAGGCCGTCTCTGGCGCGGAGAGCGCCGCACAGCAGCATGGCCACAGACCCACCTCCCCCCGCAGGACAGACTGCAGCAGCTGGGCTCGATGGCACGGGGGTCCAAACCCTCTCGTTACCTGCGCTACCCCTCAGCATGTCCTGCGGCGCTCCCACCCTCTAACGATTCCTGGCAGACACGAAGGGGTCAAAACCTCAGGGAGGGCAGTCCTGGAAACGTTGGGTAGCTGTTCTACCCCACACCGGTTTGCAGGTGCTTTCTTGAGCTACACAGGAATACGCTCACAGGGGAGATGTCTCCAACATCAACGTGAGAGACTAAAGGTCTACAATTAGAGTGACTCATTCATAGTCCTAGAACTGGATAAGGAATTTTAAGTTATGTAGATCTGTAGCGAGTAATATATGCGATTATAGTGGGACAGTTCTGTGCTTTTCACTGAATGCATAATATTAGCACTTCATAACAGCAAACTTCAGTAAAACACTGGCTAATGTTACACAGTGTAGCTACTTCTCTAATTCAGAAAAAATTTAAATATTAGTTCATTGAGCATCTTACCTGGTTTCAGGTGAGCAAATGGAATTTCACCTGTTAACAGCTCCCAGAGGCACAAAGCATAACTGAAAACATCAGCTTTTATGGTGTACCTCGTACACTGGGTGAACACCTCGGGGGCCATCCAGCGTAGGTTCTGCGCATCAGGAAACATCAATAACACATTAACAGCATTTACTTCTTCATCTATGTATCTCGTTTTCCTTTCTTTTCTCATCTCCTTGCCTCCACTGCTCTATAAAATAACTGTAAAATTTGCCAGGAAAAATTTTCACCTAGCTTGCAAAGTCTGGGCAGCGTATTATTTCACATTACACGTAACAGCATTAATATGGTAGCTGTCTCAAGCCCACAAAGCCAGACTGATCAGGCTTTAAACACAAGCTTAGTGCCAGAATAAAAGCAGAGCACCCAGCCTCAGAGTCTGGAGACCACATCACGAGGTCTGGGCATGCGCATAATGCCAATTAACTACTACTCCAGCTGGTAGATGGTAAATCTGACGACAACCGCACTGGGTTGGCTGCTCCTCTCTTGGGACCTCTCTGCAGACAGCCAGTTCTGAGGCTGCTTCACAACCCACCAGCCGCTCACTGGAGTGAGGGGCTCAGGGGGGTTTGCAGGTCGCTTGCACCTCAGTGACTTCATCTATGTTCTTTACAAGAGAGCCCTTCCCAGTGAGACCTCATCAAACCCCAGCAGGAACCAGCTCTGCAGCAGCAGCGCTTGCTCCTCACACAGGGAGTGCAGATTACGTTTCGTTAAAGAGATGATTGCCAAACCCTGGTCGTAGCATCACCCATCCTGTTCTGCAATTAGTCGTTATGATGATGCAAACTGTCGTGAGCATGGAGTGACACACGAATGCATCTGGACTAAAATTGATGAAGACAACAATACTGTCTTGTAAAGCTGACTCTCTGGGAGCAACAGCCTTGTAATGGAGAAAAGAACTCTGAAGGAAAATCAGTGTTGAATAACCAATTCCCTATTAGAAAGAGGAACCACCTGCCAGTAACGTGTATGTGAGTGGGGAAGGGTGGACTGAAAAAATGACACTTTACTAAGGATTTTGAAGGCAGCAGAGCTCTAAAGACAACCCTATAAAACATTATCTTTTGTTGCAGATATTATATATTCACTCATTTCTGCCATTAAGGAGGCTTAAAGGGAAAAAAAAAAAACACAAAGAAACATTAAGATAGATAAAATACTATACCAGTTCATCTTTTCCAACAAAAATATTTCTAATGTAATTTTCTCCTAAATTGAGTCTGCCTGTATGTTTCATGCTAATGAAGTGCTACAAAACAAGAGACAAACCCCAGGTTGTTTTGTCATGTTGTCTTCATCCAGGGACTGCAAAAATCTAGATTCTGAAACACACAGAACAACAACAACAAAAAATTACTGTCAGGCCCATACAGGCATCCGCCTTATTATACAAAAGTCTTGGTAAAGTCTTTTGTTTGTTTGGTTGGGCTTTTGTTTGTTTGTTTGTTTGTTTGTGGGTTTTTGTTTGTTTGTTTGTTTGTTTGTTTGTTTGTTTTTAATAACTCTGGGGGTTTGAGAGTCCAGGAGAACTGTAATAGCTGTTTTCCAGCAAGGATGTGTACAAACAATGAGGCTTCTGAAACCTGCACACCAAATCGGCCCTGGCATAAATCTACAAAGCTCCATGGACATTAGTAGCAGTTTACAGCAGCTGAGGATGCAGCTCAGAATTTGTGACCTCATGGTTTTTTGTACTGGTTAATATAACTGCATCTAGATTTACAGCGGACGCTCACCGAGCCCCGCATTGAAATGCAACCCCACAGCAGCCTGGCAGTCGTCTTTGGTGCCAGAAAAGCAGCCCACCTAATAGTGACAAGATCTTGCCTGAATATAGTGACGGTGATATATGCTACATTTTGCGATACATACATGAGTCCCCAGGCAGGACTCAGACGCCTTTGACATATCAGCAGAATACAGGGCAGCGTGCTTCTGTGTGCGTAAGAGTTGTCAGCAACGCCCCAGAGAAGCAGCTCCTCCCACGCGGTCCCACCTTGTGCCACCTCCCTTCTTCGGCAGCACGGGTGACAGCAGGTCCAGGCCAGCACTGGGTCCCTCACGGGTACGGCCGTGCTGCCACCACCCTCCTCCTACGGTAAGCTGATGTTCACACATCTCTGCTGATCGCATCTGTGGCGACATTGCCCAGTGACAGTGGCCATGCCTCAGGCCAGCAGTTCCTGAGGAGTTAGGTCAAACCAGCTCCCTAAACCCCCTCCCTGCCCCGACAGGCATGCCTTCCCGTGGAGCCTGGCTGTTAAACAACAGGACAACGCACGAAACGCAGATTCATAAAGTATCATCAAGTCTAGTTTTCAACACACAGTCACTAAGGTCCATAACTGCAATAACGGGTCACATTCTGCTCTTTTACCTAAACCGAAAGAAACCTGTCCTATTGCCATGGGGCGGCAGGCAGACTTGCACAGTAACACCACCCCCGATCCTGAGCTCTTGCCGTGAAAGAGGGGGGCACATCTTCTATTACGTTTTCACTCAACTTCTTCCTCTAACTTGTTGCCAGAACTTACTCAAACTGAGACACATCCATCGCACCACTATCCGGGCTTCCTTCTCGGAGCAACGGTGGGGTACTCCGCAGCGCCTCCTGACCCCGCGGGGACGCGCAGCAGGGCTATTCGCAGCCCTATAAGCCTATTGTGTCCTCAAATAAAGAGCAACTTCCACAGCGTTTTCTTAGTCAGTGCATGTTTAGTTTTAGAGACTCTGAGGTTAATTTATAAATGTTTCATAAAAACTCCTTACCTCCGAAATCAGCAACAACTGCATGACCATCCTCATACAGGAGAATATTGTGACTGGGAAAAAAAAATTATAGGTAATTGTTTAGTAGTGTCCTAAAGATGGTGAAAATGTTACAGTTTTTGGTTCACAGCTAAACTCTCGAGGAGTTCAAATCACCTGCTTAAGTAGAGAAATGTCTATAGATAAACCACTTTTAGCTACATCTCATACCTGTTATAAAGTACAGATTAACTCTGAGAAGGCAAATCCAATAGCTGCATAAATGAGAATGTCAGTTTCGAATCCATACTAGAGCAAAACAATTCCTGTAATTAGTTATAGATCAAGTATAACAGCTTTATTCGATATGTGCACCGAATTAAAGTGATGAAGTGAAAAAGATGGTATTTGAATATAAACACGGTGATGGCCTTTAAAATTACATGGACTGATTCTTTTCTCTTTTAAGACTTACTTAAGTGTAAATTCATAGTGGTAATTCCAAATTTATGCCGATATACAGAAGGGAAGGAACAGACCTGAAGAGTCCGTACAGAATGGATCACTAGAAGCCGTAAGAAACCCATTAAGCTGGGAAAAAGAATGATGACACAATGGTAAGTCCTGTTCAATTTAATAACCATACTTAATGCAAACGCTACTTTCATGAGACAAAGGTACATAATTTCTTAAAAAAAACTCCCTTTGCTGATGAAACGAAGACACATGACTCATGCTGTAGCTTATCTCAGTGTCTGGGACGAAAGCTTCTCCCTGCTGGCACTACTGGGATTTGCCAGTCGCTGGAGGTGCGATTCCAGCTCTGCCCTCCCCGTGTTCCCGTTCTGCGGTGCCCCTTTTTGTAGCGCCGTAGAGAGCGGGCAGAGCGCAGCTGACGATCTGTGCTGTTACTTTGGACCTGACCTGGCTCTCAGGTAGAGTGCCAGATTTCCACCCGCTTAAAAAGTCAGGAGCACTTAGGAATTTTTTACCGTTTCACCTTATTGTCCGTGAAATGCGCATCCCTTGTCATTGTTTGATGGGCGCAATCACGAGCACAAAGTATTGTTCATTAGTGGACAGCAAAAGATCCACATTTTGCATTTGTCCTTAAAAATTACACTTGCAAAAATTACAGTGCATTTTGACTGTGGTAGTGGAACCTCTTGGTGGCATCTCCTCCCAGAGCTGCCTAGGGTGAAATCGGCGTCCCTGGGGACGGGTGGCCACAAGCAGGAGCGGCAGGGAGGCAGGGCTTGGGGCGATGCTGGTGCCCTGTGCCCAGCGGAGCCCGCGCTGCTCAGGACGGCAGCCGGAGCCGCGGTGTAGCCGAGCGGGATTCCACCGGCAGGAACGCCATGCGGCCCAGGGCCTGGGAAACGCGGGAGGCACTGTGTGAGGGCGGCGGAGCCGCCCTGCCTCTGTCCCCGGTCTCTGCCCACCCTGAGCCCCGACCCCGCGGCTGCAGCCACAACTGCCGCTGCACCGCCGAAAATGCCCCATTTCAGGAATACTGCACCAGGGGGGCTCAGGGTCACGTCTTCTAACTGAACTGCACACAGCAAGGAATCCCAGGAAAATGTGATTTTCCTGTTAGACGTGTATGTTAGATTTTTATTTCAGTATAAAGTCTTTATCTTTGCCCCAGACAGTTTCTGGAGTTAGGAAGAAAGGAATAAATGCAGGAAAATTCTTGTTTGGTCAGCACATGCACGGGGCAATCTCTGTCAGGACACGTAGAGATCAGAGAAATCATTATCAAAGATAATTACTTGTACTGACACCTATCAAAGTGTTTTGATTTCTGTGAAATCTTTGAAACCATAGCAACCGCAGGCCTCCGTGAATTTAAAGGATTGGATAACCAGCACTTTACCTTAGACTGTCAGCAGAGATATTTGGAGGCTTAAAGTTAAATCTACCGGATTTGTCCTAAAACTACTAGAACCAAAGAGGTGAATTATGAGATTTGTGTGGTGGTTTAAACCCATTTACTTAAGGTAATGTGAAGCAAATTCAGCCTTATTTACATATTATTTGTTCAAAGACAGTGAAGCATATGGAAAATGTCTGGGAGGAAATCCAACCCTATGGACGCATTCTTTCTATTAATTAGCACATTTGAAAAAAATAAGCTTCCAAGTATGAACAAAACAACCACAAAAAGATTTCTACATAAGACTATAAATATTTCTTATCCATTTTATAAAAGTGTCATCTTGTGAGCAGGTAGGCAGGAGAGCTGCAAACCAATCTACACCGAACCGAACCAAACCGAACCGAACCAAACCAAACCAAACCAGAGTATTTGTAACACTGAAACTGCTCTGGGGGGATGCTCAGCCTGAACATCCCTAGGGGCAGGATAAGTCTCCTGGGCAGACTGCTATCACAACATACCGATGTTTTCAGCTGAGGATTGGTGTTCTTGTGCAGGAGTACAGGTATGTGTTTGGTACAGCTGTAGCAGCTCACCTGCAACTCGCTCAGGAATCTTTCACGTGGGGTGGCTTTTAGAAATGCCCTCAGTTGACTTGGAAATTGATGTTTGAAACAATACATGATGACAAAATAAAATGTTGAGGGTGAGTCTCCATAAACTTTACTGCTTAGGCAGAATAGAAATAAGAAGAAACTCTGGCTGTGTAGGAACTTATGGTGGGAAAACCCCATCCCTATGTATTTGGCATTTCCAAGGAGACTTCAGTTCAATTAATATATGAGGGGACTTGGAACCATTCCCAGGATCGATGGGTCTCTGTCTATACATACCTCAGCAGTTGGAGAATATCAGCGTACAGAGCTGTGGCACTATTCCAACCCGTGCAGGGGGGAAGCGGGTGCGCTGTGCTCCGCGGCGGCTGGCATTTACAACGAGTACCCAACTTATGTTTTCGATGAAGAGGGAAGAATTTCTTCCTCAGAGCACTATATAGAGCTCGAAACAACGGCTCCTCTAAAGTCACTGCAATTACTGCACCTTGATTGAAACTCCTGTCTCTGGAGCCTCACTTCTCCGGCATCGCTCGGCAGTTGGATGGCGGTTGCCCACAGAAGGGTACCCTGGGTTCCTGAGGTCGAGACCTCTGTCGAGAGGGAGGGCTTTGGAGGAAGGGAGTGTGCCAGAATGTGTAGCGCAAACGTCAGCTCCATCAAAGGCGGAAACCCCGAGTTGGGATGAATTTTATTTACATTTAAGAGCCGAGGTTCTGAGACCCTGCCAGTTGCATTCAAGTTAGAAACAGTGTTGTAAAGGTGCCCATATGTACATAGCGTACAGTGGGGACACTGGATTCTCTGCCTGTCCAGGCACTGCTGAAATCCCTGTTCTCCGAGAATTTAATTTACTTTTCATTTGATAATGATGATGTCTAACCCTAAAAGAAGGCAGCACTGTGTTCTCCCTGAAGCTATCAACGTACTACAGTACTTGAGCAAGTGACTTTCAAGCTCTTGGGTCTGTCTCCCCGATGAATGTAGTATGGGAAAAGGTTCAGAGCTATAGGGCAGCTGGAACTTACTTCCCTCCAAAAAGGATATGGTAGAACTCTCTCATTCAGAGATATCTCATTCCTTAATAGGTAGTGAAAGGATATTGCCAAGAACTCAAATAGCGGTAATCTCTTGACTCTGCCATAACCCACAGTTTGCGCGTAAACAAATAGCCATCAGATTAAGAACAACATCAGTCTATAACAAACTGAACGTAAGCTTTCCGGCTCTGCCTCAGCTCTTAGTTATCACTTTGCAATTTCGTTAATAAAAAAAAAAAAAACAAACTGAAAAAAACAAAAATGAGATTTCATTTCTTAAGTAAGCAGCAATAGATAATTGAAATTTACAGAGGAGTTTCAAAGTGAGTGTCTAATTACAGTCAGGTTTTCATATCATCTTTGTCTCTGTAATATACCTCATCTCTCACCATGTCCGTTTCTAAGAGAAAGGTGGGAATTGCAGAGATGCTTTTCTATAGCCGGCTGACAGAACAGACAGCACTTTGCTCCTCGCTGCATCATTTTTCAAGATCATATTTGCAGGAGAGAGCGGTCCCAGATCTACACGGCTTTTCACAGGAGCAAACCCTGACCTTGGCAGCCATCCAGCAGCGCCAGCGGCCGAGGCGCCATGGCCCCAGCCCGGGGCTGCCCTGGGCGAGCGGGGCCATTCCCCCGCCGCGCTGGAGCACTGCCCTCCGCCTTTGAGAGCTAGCCAAGTGGCTTAACGGCATTGGGCTCACAAGCAAACTCCTTTCAAAAGCTCTGTAAGGTGACGAAGAAAGCCAGCCGCAAAAATAGATACGTGTATAAAGAAAAGTGATCAAGGAATAAGAACTGAGTGCTTAGTGGCGCTGCAGTACTTTCACTGAGGACTTGTGTAATTTCAGACGCACCTGCAAGCACTGTGCCTCAGCCCCGGAGACCATCCCAGGCTGATGGGTCGGGGAGGCAGCGCGAACCCGTGTCTCACAGTGCGTTCAAGAGGCTGCAAGAGCACAACCCGCTTTCTGCGTGCTCACCGGTGTGTATGCATTGGCTTCCAGGGTGGCTAACACGTGGGGGCGGAGCTGGGCACCTCTGCAGCGCAGCAACATCTGTTCTAGTTTGAGCAAAGCAGTCCAGAGAGCCTGGCTGTGTCTGCAGCGAGCTCTGCTCGCCGCTGGAGCAGACTGCGGAAGGGGCATCCTGTGCCATTATTCCAGAGAGTTTTAACTGCCACTCACCAGTGAAACAAAATTTGCTAAGCACTAATTTCCTGAAAAATTAAGAAAAGGGACACTAAAATACACAAACATGATTGTCCAAAATGGGAATTCTGGTTTCCATTTTAGCTGGGGGAATATTTGCTTTGATAATCTTTGCACTGCCTACTCTTCGCTTCAACAAGCAGTGCGGTTCCCACCACCGCTCACCATGTTCTCTCCTCGGCATTCTGGCCCCGGCCGAGAAACCTGACTGCTAACAAGGTCTGGAAGCGAGGATCGTGTCTTTGAGCACAGCCGCGTCTTGCCTGGGCTGCATGCCTGCTAGCTTAGGGAGCGTTCTGACTTCTGAAGGTCAGCAGTAGGGCAGGGTAATTCTTGGCCGTGTTTCTGCTTGGTTTTGAGCTCAGATCTAACGGGCAAATCACAGCCCATTCACTGCTTTCCCAAATGAGCCTGGAGGGGCTTGTTTGCCAGAAGCTGAATCTCTGGCAAAACAGCTTGATGTAGCACTTAATATCTGACACATAACTTTACTTGGAAGGTTCAGATAGCTTCTTTTGGTGGTAGAAGTGTTCACAAACAGTTACCTCATTGGTGTTGCTATTTCAGCAGTTTGTAGCTCAGTGGCAAACGTAAACCTGGGCTGAGCTGTGGTTTGCCAAAGGCCATCCACATGGGCAGAAGGTGAAAAAAATCTACCTCTTCTTATTTCTACTGCTGGCCTGCCTGGGATAGACATACGTATATCTGTTGGTCACGATGGTGGCCTAAGCAATGTTAACGTATAACTTCATAACCACAGAATTATTGATAATTTTAATTAATCAAATGCAACTAAGTAAGAGGAATTATTTACTGAGAGTCAGGGTTTTCCTCCACAATAAAGATGCGAAGAGAAACGACAGAAGCCAACTTACAATGTGACATTTAAACCAAGATAGGATGGGGATTTCAGAATGAGACAACAGGGAACAAAGCTGCAATGGCCTTTAGGGACTACAGCGTTGATCTGGTCTGAGATCCCACCTAACACAGGACATTTCACTCCTCTAAATTCCTGCTCCGGTGTAAGAATTGTGGCTGAACCAGATCATGTGTTTTGGAAAAAGAAGACGCGTTCCTCCTTGGTGAGACAGTTACTCGTCTCTGATGTTGAAGGAGCCAAAAGGCTGTTGGACTGCACTGGCATAATCTTCTAAAGGGCTATGACATAACCCGCACCAGTAAAACGTAGCCCTCCCTGGAAGGCTGTTGGCTTGCTTTGCCCAGCACGTGCATTAGATTTGTAACTCATAGTACATCTGCAACTGACATGTCACCACAACGATCTACAAAACAGAATTCCTCTAATCGACTGTGGTCGGAAAGTGTAAAAAGCTCATGCAGAGTACATGCACAGTCTCTCAGGCAATCTGCTACTTACACCTATTTTAAAGATACTCCAGACAGTTTGTATCATCTTCTCAACCCCCATTATCTCAACACAACTACCTAAGAAGAACACAGCAGCACAAGAGGGACAAGAAGCTCAAGGACTTCTTGCCGATTTTCTGCTACCCACTGATATTTATCTGTAAAATGCGTATGCTTAAGTGTTAGAATTATTAACAAAAGGACCCTGGGATGGAGGCATTTGCAGAAAATTGATAACATACAGAGACTAGGTTAACGTCCCAAGAAAAATTAAGCCTTGAAGCTCTTGGAAATAAACTCATTTAGCAGAGCGGGTTGGGAAATAAGCCCAGGTGTTTCTGGAAATTTTCAAGATTGCAACTTCTGGTTTTGTCTTGAATTATATGGAAATCAGGCATTTCATAATGTGCTGTGCAAAGAAAATGACATTTTCTCTCCTGTAAGAAACTAAACAGCCTGACTGAAGCGTTGCATTCTGAATTTACCCTCTAAGCTGGCCTACCTTAGAAACTACGATAAATCGAGGAGCCCACATCCTTCAACTATCAGATAACTGCATGTAAAAAGGAAGATTTTGGTAATTCCCAGGAATAATGCCATGAACTTCGTGCCTTGCTGAGAACAAACCCAAACCATAACTTCTCATAGGAAATACTTCAGACGGAAAGTTTCCCGTCAGCCCTACCAGGCTTTATACGCAGACTGGGCACTAGAGGGGGCGCCGGGCACGGCTTGTGAGCACGGCACTTCCTCTCTGGAGTTTCTTCCATTGTGGCTCTCTGTGATATGGATCAGTTATGCCCTTTGGCAGCACTTGTTTTACCTTAAATGCACATGTTAATTCTGCAGAGATAATTCAAATTATATTTACTTTGCCAAAAGTATAGAGAAAGAGAGCAAACAGTCACAGAGGGTGGGAAATGTTGGAGGAGATAATACTTTCTTTTTGCCGACTGTGTTATCTTACATAGCACTACAAATTAAGATAGTTTTGTATGTTTCTTGTGCTTGTCAGTATGTTGTGGAACTAAACCATTTGGGATTAATAGTCTTTATCAGGTATTCATCCCCCTTTTTTGATCTTATTTTATTTTTATGTGCCCAATCCTTAACAGACCAAAAAAGGAATAAGACAGACAGAAAGAAAGGAGAGATCCCTTTTCCCCTCTCACAGTCTTTTAATCCCCAGTGAATGGCAGCGAGTACTAAATCAAATCAGTTTCTTTGACATTCTTGGGTACATCTCTCAAAGACAGACGTGTTCCCTGGTCATTTAGGAGACACTACTGGTTTTATGAGCACTGTGACACTGCAAATACAGCTTAGCGAATCTTCAAAACCTTCATCTTGAAAATCTAGCTTTCTCCTAATATCAGTCCCCATTTCATGGCTTTTGACTGGACTGCGGAATTGAAATTACAGCTGTTGGCAGCAGTCCTTCCTCTTCTGCGGTACTTCTTTACGGAGGGATAGAGAAGCAAAGGATTGAAGCTCTGTCAATCAAAATGACCAAAGTTGAATCTAGTCCAAAATGCCTCCTCTTCTGTGTTTTGCGAGGGGCTCAGCCTAATCTACTGGTAGGTTTTGCCATGTGAAATGACATATTCTGCCAGAGATAAGGTTTGAAGCCAGCTTTGTGTACAGTTACTAAATTTCATAGAGGCATTTCATTTTGAAGTCAGTCTGACTTTGGGGAGGGTTTTGGGCTAGATGGTCTTGGAGGTCCCTCCCAACTTAACTGGTCTATGATGTTATTAACCGTAACTTTCCAGGGGTCTCCCTTTAATCTCTCAGCATGCAAGCAGCTCTTTATGCAACAAACTGCATAGGGATTTGCTAAGGGAATTCATTAACTACCCAAGCATTGAGTAAACACCTATATGCATATTTATACAACTACGGGCTTTTGCTTCTGTGGATCCAGAAATGCCTTTCGAATGCACTTACTTCCTGCTCCTCTTCGTCTTCATACTACATTGAGCATAGAACACGATGTGTCTTTTTACTACAATGCCGACACATTTGACAGCCTATAGTTATCAGAACTGAATTGTTCCCTCCCCATATACAAATACTTTTTAGCTACTCACGCTCAGCGCTGGCTATAGAAAAACTCTTCTTTTCATGCCAGCATAGCAAGTATGAGCCCTTTTGCAGAAGGTAATGAACCAACGACAAAGAGCCAGCTTCTGTCTCTTGGCTCTGCAGGCTGGAAGCGCCAGGCCAGCGACTTCAGAGGTCTTTCTCAGAAATGAGAGGATGCATTCAGCGTAAGAGAATCTTGGTGCAGTCTGTGCACTACTGCTTGAGATATTCCATAGCCATAGTTTTCTTACGCACCATAAAGAAAGACCGTTGCATTCTTAGGATTGCGGTATTTTCACGCTGCCATCCACCTGAACCACAGGACTTGGGAAAACTCCTGGTGTGACTCATGTTCACAAGGTTTGATGGAGTTGTTTATAATTTGGAAAGCTGAACACAAACACGTAACATTTATTTAATATAACAAAATTGAGGTCACTAAGGAGTTAGGAACATAAGCCATACTCACAACACTATGTGACCTCAAATTGGATTTGGGGTTTACAGAGGCTAAAAACTAAGGTGAGCACCTACACTGTCATCACTAGGACAAAAACCACAAAGCTTGTCTTAAGAGAGAGAATACAGCGGTTTTGGAAGGCACCTACTTTACATCGAGAGAATAAAAGTCCTGTGACAATCCAAGGGAAGGGGAAGAGGCCAGTCAGTAGATGTTGGCAGATCCAGGGCACTTGCAACTGTTCAAGTGAAGGTAAACTTTGAGAAGATTGATAGATTATTGGTTCCTTAAAGACTCGAATACATAGTGGTGTTCCAGCCAAAATGTGTGCACTAGTCAAGCAAAGTTACGGCCCCGCTATACATACCAGACTCTGAAACGTTTGTTCGAACAGCAGAGGACTGGGCTTGGTGACTCACTTACTGTCTCACAGTCCTGAGCTGAGCAATGACTAAAATAATTCTTTTTGGTTGTATTATCTGCAGAGTGGGATGAACAAGAGACTAAGCACGGTGTTTGAGAAATGCCCCTCATTTTTCTCATATGAGAAAAATGTTGTGCTTTCATTCCTGGCTGTGTAGAAACAGACTATTTTGAATCTAAGTTTGTTTTTCAGTCTTCAGAACTATTTCAGGTTCATGTCTTGTTCAACAAGACACTCTCAATTGAAGGTTTTTTAGAAAAGCAGCTAACCATTCTGTGATTACGTGAACTGTAAGATATGAGGGTTTGGGAAACCATAGTTTGAGGTCAGTAAATTGCAAAAAACATAGGGAATAGTTTTCAAGTAAGGATAGCTACTAGTTAGACTAAAAGGTGATCTGATTCACTTCACTCTATTTACAGCTTCTGAGATCCTTTATTCTTAACCTCGCAGGGGATCATTGCAACATCAATGCGAAATTATAAATGGTTGTATCCTGCAATGGGCATTGATTCCAGGGGATATTACTCTATACAAAGTTCTGATGTGAGCCGTAGTACTTATTGATTTCATCAGTGTCCAAATTACTTTTCTTGTAATATTGACTTTTTTCTGCAAAAGCATATACATGTGAGCAGAACAGTCTTCACATTAAAGGGTCTGCCTTTCAAAACAGTTAAAAACATTTCTGTGCTGCCCTACCGAACCCTGAGCAGTGTTTCTGAAGCACGTGTTGCCAGAGCGAGCGCAGCAGAGGAAGCAGGCTGAATGAATCGTGAGCCAGTGCCTGTCCTTTGGCTCCTGGACAGGGCTTCCACCGAGCTCTCTGCAAACTGAGGTTTTCAGCACCTCTCCTAACGGCGGGGCTTGTTCAGGTGTAGAAATACGGCTTTAATAGTTTAACACAACACAGCCTGACTTAAAACCCTTGCAGTGGTTCCCTGCGCTCTTCTATTTATAGAAATCTAAACCCCAGAAGATCGGTGCACCATAAACATAAAAGTAATTTCTCAAAATGCTGAGATAGGGCCCGAGCTGAGTGACGGTTTCTCAGCTGCCTTCAGAGGATGGGGCAGTTGGGACACGCGGGTGGGGGGGCTCAGGAGGGCCCATGGAGGGGACCCAGAGCAGCGCAGATGCAGACAGATGTTGTTTTCCCTGGGGGAGAGGGGTCGGCGTGGGGCCGTGCGTGTGTCGGTGCAACGCTGTGCGCAGTGCGCTCTGCCCTGCCAGCAAACTGCTTGGCTCAGGTGTTCTTCATTGCCAGCAGCCACAGCGCGGGGACAGTCCTGCCTGTCTGCTCCTGCGGGGAGGCACGTCCGGCACAGTTCCACAGCAGCGCTTCGCTTCCCTGCCATCCATAGCAGGTTCGGGTTTGCCTGCGGTCGGGGCACTGCCTCTTGACCTCCGCTCTCTCCCCTCCCTCCTGCCCGCTCCCCGTCTCACCCCGGCATCATACGCCGGCCAGCAAGGGAGTCCGCTCCTCCCTCCCGTGGCCGTAGGGAACGGGATTGCTCCTCCTTATCCCTTTCTACTGTTCTCATTGCTCCACCAATTTTTATTCTAGGTAAATGTGTGGCTGTGCCCAAACCTGAAAGGCACCATTTTAACATACCCGTCATCTTTGTAGGGAGAGACAGCAAAGGGCAGACAGCTCACCAGAGGAGTCTGTGGTTGACATGAAGACTCAGGTACTTCATGGCTGGCTTTTTTTGTGTTTGGTTTGGGCTTGGTTTGGTTGGGTTTTTTTGTTTTTGTTTGTTTGTTTGTTTTTTTTTTTCTCCAAAGGAATCCCTCTAAAGAAAAGCTCCTGACATGAAGGATGCCCCAGCCGGGACTCCCATCCACACTGTCCTGAAGCCGGGGCGCTCTCTCCTGTCTCTGTGCCTCACGGGGCAGCACCCTCTCTCCTGGGTCCCAGCCAGGGGCAGCTCACCAGAAGGGCTATTCCCGGGGAAAACCGGTGGCACCGAGAGCAGCAGAGAGCAGGAGAGGCGCGGTGCTGCCGGATCAGTGTCACTGAGCAGGGGCCTGAAGTCAAAGGTAGGTGCAAGCGATGCTTTCCTCAGCTGTGCCCTCCCCGGCCCCGAGAGCCGCCATCCCCGGCAGTCCCTCGCCGGGCAGCGGGCACAGGCTGTCCCTCGCGCTGCTGACGCGCACACTGAAGCACACTGGTTACGTGCGGCATGTGCCTTTGAATTTGTGATTTTAAAACAACCATTACCAAGGCAGAGGCATGCAGTGCTCTGTCAGTCACCCCCAAAAGAAGTAAACACGCGCTCAGTGAAGAGGGAGGGAGCGTGGTTATGGTGCAGGACGTACAGCAGAGCTAACATTTATTTCTGCGATCTCTAAAAGGGCTCAGTAAAATTCATTTATTGTGACAGAACAGTAACAATGGATCAAAATTCATTATTAGGCTGGAAGGATGTCTGGAGATGTAAGTTTTTCTTTCAAACTTTGAAAAAGCGTTATGGATCTCAGTTTTCTGGGAGAGACTCTGTAGTAAGTACATAAAACGGAAAACGGAAGGCACACTTGTGAAGAACAGATACCAGGAATTAACAAAGCCGAAGCTTTGATTATTTTTCTTTGTTTGTTTCTATGTTTGATCAAGATGAAGCACAGCCAGCAGCCAAGCGAAAAAGGAGCGGGGTGTGTGTGTTCTAAGCAAAACATTACATTTACCCCAATTTGGAAAGATGAACTCAAGTATGTCAAGATTTTGTGAAGTCAGTAACACTGAGGTAGTGATGCAGCACGATGCAGTACAAATTAGGATTATTTAGAAGGTATCTGTGACACTCTAATCAGCAGGGAAGGATCTCCATGCCTAAGAGGAGTTGAAATATCTTTAAATGTGGGGTTTAGGAGAGTGAGAGCCAGGCCAGAGAGCCGCTGCTGCGAGCACGTGTTGGCAGCCAGGCTGCCCTGAGCGGGGTCAGCTCCGCGCAGGGATGCGGCCCCTCGTATCTCCACAGTGCCACCGCACGAGTCTTCCGTCCTAACAGATCCACAGCTTAGGAACCAGCCTACTTTTCCAGGCAGCTCAGGAATAGGCTGAAGTGTGGTGAATATCATTTTTTCTAGGACAAAATGAAAATCCCGAGCTTTTACACACCAATTTGTTTGTTTTTCGAACCGCTGTGATACTATCACTGAATGCAAATACATATTCTGCAGGGCCAAGATATCTGCCATGGGTGCTAGCAACCAGAAAGGCTGAAAAGAGCTGGAGTAATATGTCCCCACTTCCACGCTTAACTAGGTCTGGCTGGAGATCTGCCTGAAAGAGCGAGACGCTGTTCGATTACTGGCACACTTGCTACGGAGAAGAGGAGGTTCTGTACCTGGTACAGAAACTTGATGAGAAAGAAAACCTTTAAAAAGACCTGGAAAAGTAAGCTATTGCCACATTGACAATCTTTTACAGCTCTATAAAAGTTGGACAGAACCAAGCTTAGGGAGAAAGACAAAATACTTGCTATTGAAATGTTTGCTAGTGAAAGACATGTACTATAGCCGGGATGCCGTATAAGAATATAGATCATGACCATGCAGGCAAAATATCTTTTGGCTATTGCAAAATGTCATTTAGAAGGAAAAGTGTATATAGAATCTATTGAAAATTGATTTACTGATTCAAGGAAGCTATTGCAATTGATTTAATTTTCAGAAAGAACACACTAGAGGAAGCAGAGAACATCACCAGTTGCATGCACGAAATGAAAAACAAGGCTTTTAGAAATTAGCATCACAAACACAGATTTTCAAACAAACTGGGAACGTGGGGAAAGATTCACAAAATGCTTTAGCGAGGTGAAAAGCTTCCAGGAACTCTGAAGATCAACATTTTCATACACCAGTCACTCTGCCTTCACGGCACATGGCTTTTGAAGGGCTGAACAAATTACAACATAAAGGCTTATGAATGTGGACACAACAATGCTTACATGATATTTATCAAAATGTTGACCGATCCAAGTAAATTCAGGAGAGTGAAAAGTCTATGAAAAAAAGAAATTGAAAAGTTGGCAATGGCTTACATGATGAAGGGAAAACGAAAGTAATATTGGTGGTCTCAACAAAAAAGCATAACTTGCCCATATTCAAGCTGTAGATACGAGCAAGAACAGTCGAGTGAGGAACACAAATTTCACCAGATAATAGTTTTTAAGACAGAAAAAAATTAAGCTCTCCCAACCAGGACTCCTGCAAATCACTGTCTTCAAGATTTCTAGTGTCACCTAAACCCAAACCTTGGGATGATAAATTTAATCATAAAAGTGTAGTGGGTTCATACAATGTAGCCGTGACTCTTTTAGTTTATATTTAATCTGATTTTAGCTCCCATATATACTTTCCATCAAAATATTTAAGAGATTTGAATGTGACATGTAGAATTGTTTTGAGACGCCCACGTGATGTCAAATGAAACTATTAACCAAATGCAAGGCTAAACTAGAGAGACTCTTGAAGGCTGTACCCTGGGTTGAATGTAGGCACACGAGTCATACAAAACTACAGACTTTTCCGTGGTCTTGGTTCAAATTTGACCTCTGTCAGTAGGGACAAAAATGATCACCATTTCTCAGCGTGACTAACATGTACTAAGCCCTATCGTCAACTTCAGTCTGCCCAAGAATTGTACAGACCTTGAATAAACCCAACTTGACAACACGCACAGTCAAGACCCGGGTTGACCGTTGTTGTGGAGAAGCCCAGAAATCAATAAGCAGACCCTTTCACCCTTCACCCTTTCCAGGCATGGCATGCATCAGCCGTTCTGACAAAACAATGGCGAAATGCCCACCTTGGTGCTGAGTGTACGGACATACCTGAAAGCAGAAGGTAGTCCCTGGAAGGGTTTTGTCAGTCTGGTAGCACCAGGGAACACTACAGTTACTGATTTTTCTTTTCTAAAGTAAAAAAATATAACCCACAGAAACAAGGCTTGGCAGGTACAGCTCACAAACGCTATTATTGCCTCAATGGCACTTGGAAATTTGAAAACCGCAGACGAGAAAGGAACTGTTAAGCCTCTGTTTTGAGAAATACAGCAAGAGAAACCTGATCTGATCTGATCTGAGCTGACAGAAGGTTAATAACGAGTTCAGCAGAATCGGAAATTAATTGTCTTCTGTTAAAGCGACGCACAGTTTCAAATGGTGAGACCAAGCATCATTCTCTTCACGAAACCGTGGAAGGAAAAAGCTGAGAAAAGAACGAGAAGTGTGTAATCATCCCGGCTTTCACAAAAGCGAGTAGTTCCGCGGGCCTGGCAGATGCAAGGGCTTCTCCCTCTCAGGGCAAGGGACCGGCGAAGCACATTCAGCGCGTGTCCCTTTCCCAGAGAACAGGGCCGTGAAAAGATCCGTCTACCTTTAACACACTGTGGGTTTAATGAAAGGCAACTCTATTTTAAGATTTCATAAGGGATTTTATAACAAAGAGGAGTTGCAGACACCATCCCCATTACCACCAGGCTTCCATCCTCCCTTTCATCTTTCTCACTAAGCCAGCGCTCAGAAACTTTTACAGACGGGTAGAGCCATCAAATGAAGGTTAGTCGCTCAAAGGCTTGGTCCAACCATGTTCAGCTGTTACGGCTTAAATTAAATTGATACTAAAATGGTCTCTTTTTTATTAAAGTGCTATAATCATTGTGGCTACAATCCTTCACCACGGTATAAGTAGTAATAAGCTGATACGTGTCACCATTGCTGATAGCTGTCAGAACTTCTTTTTCCAGAACTGGAAAGCAAAATAAAACTCCCAATTATTCTCAAAATGGAAGGATAACCCCTTTTCCAGGGTAGAGACATGAAAGATTCATTTTCTTCTCTGTTCTGTCAAGCCATATTGCAGATTTATTTAATGCATTATGTGCATCGAATTAGATTTCCGAACTCACAAAGAGGGTTACAAGCTATGTGAAAATTTGAGGTAAAATTTTAAGGCTCCTGTGAAGCCACTGGGAAAACTTAACACAAGAGGGTCAGAATTTCACTCTTGGTCTTTCTCTTCAGTTGTTGTAAAGA
The DNA here is from genome assembly GCF_965231255.1 of Vanellus vanellus. Taxonomy (NCBI): domain Eukaryota; kingdom Metazoa; phylum Chordata; class Aves; order Charadriiformes; family Charadriidae; genus Vanellus; species Vanellus vanellus. The sequence goes on along the minus strand of NC_138910.1, from coordinate 82,356,310 downwards.
TTTTCATGTAGTAATTATGCCTGTGGGCTGACTGGGACTCGTGCTGAAAACACGACTTCTGCTCTCACACTAAAGTTTCAGAAGTTAAGCTACTCTCAGCACCACACATCAACCGCACTGATGTCCCTGTAGCAAATTATCTTTTGACCCTCACAAATATGATTTGGTAAAAGTTCGGTGAGGCAATGATATGCTTTTTGGCTCTCTTGCGAGATGCTGCTTTGGGTTTTCTTTTGTGGAAAACATTATTTAAAATCCTTCAGTGCAGAACAATTTTTCTAACAGCCAGTAGTGACAAGGCATGAAGCTGAACCATAAGGTTTGGATCTTTGCTGTCCTGAAACAGTTACACGGACTGCAGCACCCAGACCCGGGCGCTCGGCTTGCATCACAACTGAGGCGAGAACTGCAGCTTCAAAAGAAAGCATCTTCCTCTGAGCCCCACTCTTGGGTGGCCCAAAAGCAAGCTGTGAAGGGATGCAGGTACGTGAAGACTCCGTGAGAAGCTGGAGGATGTGTGGAGTCAGAGCCAGCGGGGTGAGGAGAAGGGAACCTTGAGCGCAAGGAGGAGAAGAGCTGGTGGACATGGGTGGGATGCAATGGAGAAATGAGGCAAGTACCACCATGGGAAAAAAAAAGAAGAGGTAGTAAGAAGACATTCTTTCAGCCTGTCTGTTTTGTAGGTTGAGATCCAGGTTGCTCTCTGCAGAGCAAACCCCGGGGAATCCACCTGATACTTTAAAAACTGGACGCTCACTAATAAGGTCTGGCCTAAACAGCTTTTTCTGTGCCACTTCCAAAGGCCTCTAGGGCTGGTGGAGCCATGTCGCTGTTATCAACAGCTCTTTTTTCTTTTTTTTGAGAAAGAAAGGTTAATGTAGGAAAGCTCTGCCCAGTGCCAAGCTTTTCCTCACAATTTAACGTACTGAACATTTGCAGGATCAGCAGTTTCTCTCTGCTCGTAATCCAGACTTTGCCGTACAAGACGGACTAGGATCCATCTGTCAAACAAGTAAAGGTATCTTGTTAGAAACTGTTGGCAATCCTGACTTGGGCTAAAACAGAAGAACTGAAATTCCGTCTCAATACTCAGGATTTATGAGGGATGCCTTGTAACGGCAGAAGAGGTGACAGTCAAAGGCGGAAAGCTGTTTGGTCAGAGCTGTGCACACCTATGTGTGAGAGGAAAGCCCAACCAGCCCCGGGTCAAGGCATGCGCCTTTTGCATTAACGGGCTAGCAGAATGAAAAACCATGTTTTGCCTTTAGCAAAAGGCGACATTTTCATCTAAAAACTCACAGTCGCATAGAGTTAGGAATTTCACCACCCCTCACTGAAATATGCACACCCTGAGACTATTTTTGTTGCTAGAAAAGCAAGAACAGGTTTTCTCTGCGCACACCAAGGAGTCAGTGCTTCGCTCGGGAGTCACCAAAGCAGCTGAGTGAGGGCACAGTCCTGCACTAGATTCTAGATCTTAGAAGTGATCCACTCAGAGATGCTTTTATCTGTAACAAATGGGCCAAACAAACTTGCAGGAAAAGAGTTAAAGCAAAAAAGACAAAACAAACAAAGAAAAGGAAAATAAATAATGAAAGAAAGTGACAAGGTGTTGTTCGAAAGCACAGTGCTATGCTGAAAATAAACTGAGAATTCTCAAATGGAAAATTAAAAAAAACCAACCAGATTAAACAAGTATTTGTGTCCATCCTTCCAGGAGAGTAGAAGAAAGTATTTTCCTGTGTGGGAAATCCAATCAACAAGGACAGAAACCAATGAATTAAGTGTTCAGCATTTCATCATTACAGTTATTAACAAATTAGAGAGTCTTCATAATGACAAGATGTCAGGCCCGAGCACACGCTGCATTGAGCAAACACAGTGACACTGGGAGACAGAAACTGAAGAAGCCTTAGCTGACACAGTCAAAAGCTGGCTAAATTCAGGACACAGCCCTGAAGACTAGAAAACACCAGGAAATTAGAGACCAGACGTCTCCCTGCCAGTCGCTCAACGCTGTTATAAGGGGATCAAGAGGTGCAACGTCTGCCGCAGTGAAGCAGCGCCTGGTCCGGAGCAGCGCCGGCTGCGGGGGAGCCCCCTGCCCGCCGACCCCCGGGGAGCCCCGCGGCCGCTGCTGCCCGGCGCACGAGGTGCCGCCGAGGGGCACGGGGTGTTTCAGGGAGCGCTTGCTGCCCGCCTCGGCTCTGTGGGCGAGGGTGAGAGTGGAGATGTCTCTGCCCACCCGATTGCAATGTGGAGAGCCCGAACGCTGCTCAGGAGAAACATTCCCATGGGATCAGCTTGTGCTGCGGTGGGCATCGCTCACAGACCACAGCTAGAGCACGCAGGTTGTGCTTTCCCTTCTAAGATTTCCCTGAATCGTGAATTCCTTCTGAATCGCTCAGAACTGGTTACTGCAAAGCTTTGCAGTCAAACCACCTGATAATGAGTTCTAATTAGTTCAAAACATATTAGAAGAGAATTTGAATTGTGCTTAAGAGTTTGACTGTCCTAATATCTCCTGCTAATTAATGGGACTGTTCGAACAAGTGATGTTATGGACTGTTTCATTTTGCATTGGCTCAGAACATTTTACGGAGCTTAACATTATTGAATAAAAATCGGGGAACAGACATTTCTTGTCAACAAAATTTTACCTGCTCATATGAAGATGAAACTAAATTTTTCATTCTTATTTTTTGAGATCCATTTCATAGAATCACAGAATAATTTTGGTTGGAAGAGACCTTTAAGATCATCAAGTCCAACCATTAATCCACTACTGCCAAACCCACCACTAACCCACGTCCCTCAGCACCGCGTCTGCCCCTCTGTTAAACACCTCCAGGGATGGCGATTCCACTGCTGCCCCGGGCAGCCTGTGCTGGTGCTGGGCAGCCCTTTCCGGGAAGAAATTTCTCCTAATATCCATCCTAAACCTCCCCTGGGGCAGCGTTCCAGCCACTCTGCCCCAAGGCTGTAGCGCCCATGGGGTTGGTGTGACCCAAGGGCAGGACCCGGCACTTGGCCTTGTTGAACCTCATACAACCAGCTACAGTAAAATTGCAGAATATGGCTTATATTAATATACGTAAATTAAGCTGCCATATAGTCAATATACAGTGATAAATATAACACAACAGCAATATCCTTCTAAACATCATACATTTATCATATCCATACAGGAACTCCATATCTGCACCTAAAATTTGCAGTTATATATAAAGCAGAATTTGTGCCAATATTGCTAACCTAGGACATATAAATCCCAGAAGACTGCCTTGAAGTGATATGGTTTGTAAGACTGCATTTTTAAGACTAAAATAAAGAAATGTGGAGTTTCTTTTGCATTAGTGATCTGATTTTCTTCTGCAGTCTGCAACGTTATTTTTTCTTTCGTATCCACAAATAGAGTTATTCTGTCATTTTAAAAATGTGGCTTCAAGAGTAGGTACATATTTTTGAAAATACCCTTTTGAACCCAAACTTCATGGGAACTAAGAGAGAATTCAAAGCATTATTATAATAATCATGCCTCGCTCTCAAATTTGTCACTATGGGCCACTGCCAGAGAAAAGACACTGGGTTCAGTGGGCTTCAGCTTGCACTGCTGTGACTGCTGTTATACATATCTGCACTTTGTGTCCTTGTTACGCTTCAAATCCCAAGAAACCCCACATTTATAAAGGACAAACGCTACAGTTGGGTCCCTCCCTTCATAGGTGTCCTTTGTAGAGCTGTCAGTGTAGGTACACTTACAGCAAGAAAACAGAACCTTTCCCGTGTGCTGTCGTCTTGGAGACACCAACAACAATGTCCAGGAAATTGCTGCAGCCTCATATTTTTTTCAATATTTCATACCAGAACCCTGAACTGGGCACAGTCTCACAATCAGTTTACTTCTTTACTCAGCAAAGGGAAAAATCCAGCTCCTTTTTCAAAAGAGTGCATGTCTTTCACAAGGAATGTTTCACTGAAGCTATCAGTGTCACTAAGAAATGAAAACTTACAGCAAGATGGAGGAAAATGTTATTTATTATATCACCCCACCTCTATAGGACTGGTCACTTGAGATATAAACAGAATGAACGTTCCTGTGATTTTTCTAAAAACAAGTCGTTAAGCTAGTGGAAAATGAAGAGGTGTATGTCTGACGCTGAAGAAAACCCATTTTATAACTCACTCCAGCCTACTTGTAAAGAATTCTTTCTGTACCAGCTTTCTTGTCACCATGCTCCTATATATGAAAGAGCTATTTCCAAGCAAACTACTGCAGCTAAATAGTGCAACAGCTGTTCAGCACTAACTTTGTTCACCTGGTTGCTCTTCTTTAAATATGCCTATAGGTAATTTTGGTTAGTCCCCTTCCAAAGCAGAAGTTAGTGCACAATGACTAGTCTGAGTGATTTCTGATGTAGACATGACACCAAAAAATTCTGTTCAGTAAGGAAGATGTTTCTGGCTTCTAACAAAGACTGAACATAGGTGGGACAGATGCGAGAAAATACTAGGCTGTAGCAGTCGCATCCTTCATTGACAGTTACATTTCGGCAAATGTGACTCATAGTGGTTTGTATAAAAACTCTGAGTTTTTTTCACTCCAGTTTCATTTCCAGAAGGAAATCTGGATAACCGACTCATGTAGACTCTCTCCTACTTCTCTGCCAGTGGCACTGTCAGCTGACTCCTGGGCCGAGATTTACCTACTGAACCTCTCTGAGTGTCAGCTTTGGGCTCTTAGTCTAAACTGGATGGCTACTCCCCTCCCCGGAACAACAAAGGCTCATCCAAGGTTCCTCCTTTCTCAAGGCAGGCACCTAAAACATGCGGGAGGGATCGCCTCCTGGAAGTTTTTCACATTTCTGCAGCAACCTTAGGGGGACTAGTGACTAGTTTAAATCAGGCACTTAATTCTTAGAGGGGCAAAAGTAGGTGAAATTAATTAGTTAATGTTTTGGATTAAAAAAATTTTACCGAGGAAATCTATTAGACAGCATAAACTGTAAAAAGGCTATCCCACAGGACTAATGTATGCAAATAGGGTACAAATATTTTGCAAATTTCAGATAAGATATCTGCCAGTGAAATGATTGTAAGCACCAAGTTGACGACTGTCTATTAAGTCCTTCAACTAAAATGTATTAAAGCCTCCAGTGAATGTGAAAGCATCATGCCTCAGTTCCCCAGTCCAACCGATGCAAGCAGACCTTCCTCCAGGCTCCATCAGTGTTAATGAGGTACTGCACAGTTACAAGAGTCTGCAAGTACAGGTGAGACTGCCGTGAGGCTTCGTATTCCCAGAATTTTTAGGGTAAAGAAAGAAACTTACCTGTTCAAATCACGATGTATGATTGGTTGTGTGAGATTGTGGAGGTACTCCATGCCTTTGGCAACATCTACAGCAATGATTAATTTAGACTGCAGATCAAGAGTTCTATATTTTGAAAAAAAAAAATACTCAAAGTTAATAAACAGACAAGAATTATCTGTAAATTGCTTTTCTCTGTGAATCATGGAACCTTTAAAATGGTTTTAAATACAAAATGATGCTATATAATCTATGTAGTGTAAAAATATATATGTACATAATATATAATGTAAAATAATGACTAAATAACAATTTTGTGATTACTTATTAATTTCCCTTGTACACCAAATAATCTGAATCAAAGCTAAAATTTTTCTACTGTGTTACTTTCTCTATTGTTTTATATTGAAATGAATAATGTTTACATCAGCATAGGTTTACTAGTCTTCCGAATTCCGTACCACAAGCCCAAGCGGAGAAGGAGAGGAATACCTCTTCTGTTCATGAAGCAGGGAGAAGAGCGATCCTCCGGAAATATACTGAGTGACTATAGCAAATTGACTTGGGTCATCTAAGCAAGCTCCCACAAACTGGATCACACATGGGTGATTCAGTCGGCAGAGAATGGAAACTTCACGGCAGAACATGTCCACATCAGATTTGGAGCAGTAGGTATTGGCTCGATAGCTTAGAATTTACACAAGAGAAAACAGTAAAGTAAAAATATAATAAAGTATGGGGTTTTTTTAATACTTCAAACTAGGTAATTAACCAAACAAGATGGAAAGGTCCGACAAACTTACCGTTTGATTGCGACAATTTTATTTCTGCATCGTCCCTTATATACTTTTCCAAAAGACCCTGAAATAGTTTAAAGTAAATAAGCACAAAGATACTTATTATGAATATCAGACATTTAAAACAGATGCATTCTTATTGCTGGTACCTGAGCCGATAATCTCATGGAACTCTATTTCAGAGAGCTGAAGATGGAAATGTGATGGCAAACCAGCACGGAGGAGAAGAACATCTGCCTTTTCTGCAAAAGAAAACACTTATCCTATTTGTAAAATGCAGGGTCATGGAGAAGGACAGAATATACGCTTTTAACTTCACAAAACCATTGCACAGTAAAAGCTGATTTTCCTTCTGTAAATTGGTTGACTGGTAATCCTGTTCCCTTTTCTTTCGGTAACCACAGCAAACCCCAGTAACAGACAAATACTTGCAACACTACTGTTGCCTTGGGCATCCGTGGCTTTAAAATCTTATCGCTGATGAACACTGTCCCATAAGCATATTCTGCCTGTATCATGTGATGGTCGCATAAAATTCTTTATGCAGAGAATTAGTTCCCTTTTTTCTGTGTAGCTAGTGCTCATTATTGATGCAGGGGATGTTATTCCAGATCTGACCGACTCTTGAGTGACATGTGGAACCTAAATTTTGCAACTTAATTTAGTTAGCAAACATCTCTACCTTGTTGATCTTGTTGGTTTATTACTATAACGTTTATCAGAATATTTGTAAATGGAACATTTCAATGCTGCTGTGTAAAGGATGTAAGGATTTGATTATATCCAGAGTGAATATTTGAAGTGGAAAATTGAAAGCACCACAAAAAATGAAATATTTTAGAGTACAAATGTCCATCTGAATGTTCCATCTATATGTGTTTCAGCTTAAAACAAATTATTTTTGGACAGAATTTTTGTTGTAAAGATAATACAGGCATTTTACAGTAGAATTCAATAAAATATTTGTTTGCATTCATGGATATGTGTGTATTTCATTTGTGCTAATTCACAATCACATCCTTTTCTCCAAAGAAATAAAAATAAATATACTTTTTAAAGTAAATGAAAATAAGATTAATACAGGATTTATCATGATGCTGAGCAACAAAGCTAAGTATATAGTTTCCTAAAATTATCCTAGGTATATAGCTGCTGCTTATGCACATCACTACATTTCTGAACAATGAAAATTCCAGGAATAATGAATCTTGCATAGTATGTTTAGGCTGACAAACACCTTGGGTAAAAAGAGCATAGAAGTTCAAGTTTTCCCTTGCCATTGAGAATACCTTTAGTCATGCTTTTAATCTTTCCCAGCGGGGATGGCACTGACACGTAGGAACCATCTGAAATAGAAGAACAGAAGGAATTTTATGGACACTACAAGCATCTGTACTGATAAATTAATGAGGCAATGATTGTTTAAAGAATGAATACTAAAGGCGTGGAAATACACGTAAGCCCACAAAGACATATGATTGTGACATTATATTGCTGAGTTCTTGAAAGCAATTTGTATACAGCTTCACTAAACGCTGCAGAATGATACTGACTTTCACTGGTGTTAAAGGCAGCCAACATAGCCTTTTAGATCAGCTAGATTTTGTAAAGGAACTCAGACCAGATACACAAATTCTGACAACTGGCCTGCAAGCATATTGCACTGTTTAGTTCACTGACCAGATTTTCCAAAAGACCTCAGCTTTCTCCATATAACAAATATGCCATCTCTTGTTTTTCTGCTTAAGTGGGAGGTGAGTTCTTTTAACAATTGGCATTAAAAAAATCTGTCTGGGTGTGCTGATTGATTACCAAAATAAATTTCCAGTACCCGAAAAACTTAGTCCCCTAAGGTTTACACACGTGAGGGACACTAAACCTAAACCTGCAACAGGTCAAACTATGTAGGAAGCAGATTGGTCCTGTGGCAGACGGTAGGGTTCCTCCCGGTTCCACGGCAGGAGGAGTCACTGACCTGGACAAGCCACCACGTGTAACGTATTCACCCTGTCTGTAGGCAGCATTCTCTACACACGGCAAAGTGTTCTGTTTATCTAACTGCACGTGTTAACGTCCTTCTTGGCACTTGTCATTCACTTGCCAATACAAATGAGTATTTTTGTAGCAAAAAGGGTAATTAATTTTTCCTAAGGGGGAATTAGACGTCCAAAGATACCAAAAAATATGAAGGTGACTGAGTGTAGAAATATATCAAATGTCAGTAATCAAAGACACATCAGAGCTAAACAACACAAAGAGAATGGCTAAGCAAGGCATTAAGGATGTAAAAAGGTATGAGTAATGATTACTAGGGATTGATCTTCATCTCACAGCTTTTAGCTTTTCTTTCTAGGGAGTAATACAAAGTGACAACTCTATTTTAAGATAAAGGAAGAATTTTGACATAAGTAAAGGGTACCTGGAAAATGGAGTTTCTCATGACACTAATTTTCTTTGTGCCAGACAGAATTGATCCAAAACTCCCTGACACCCGTGGAACATTCCCAGAGACTTCAGCAGGCTTTGGATCAGACCCTTCGGTTAGAGAATAAAGCGATTTCTCAGACCATACCTCCTCCAGGTTGTGAGTATTCATTACAGGGTGATTCGTCTTGAGGTCTCTTATAATGCTTCAGAAGGGTCACAATGGCATCATGACCTAAGAAAGAAACAGAAATATAAGGATTTGCAGGTAAATGCGATAGTGGTTTGTGGTTGCCTTTTTTTTTTTTTTTTTAAATTGATTTATACAAAATCAGGGGATTTTTAAAACAATGTACAATGTGCCTATAAAACATAAACAGACACACTGGCACTAATCTGAAACATACTATGATTCTTAACTACAGAAAGATAAGGAAATACCTGCTAATAAAAAAAAGCATGTTATTTTCATGAGTCCACCTAATGCTAAAATGTGATATATGGCAATAGAAAAAACCCTGCTACAGAAATCCTACAGTGAAAGTTGACAATAGTCTTCAATAGGCATTACAAGGACAACCAGTGGCTGAAAATATTTCATTCCTGGTGTCCGAAACTGGACACAATTAGTGCACTATATTGCTGCAGACAGTGCTACACTCATCGTTCTCCTTTGCAAGGAACCAGAAGAGAGCAGTGTACGCACAGCACACATGCTCTCGGATGCTAGCAGCACAAAGCTCTGCTTGGCAACATTCCAAATTCTTTTCTAAACCTTTCAAAGATGCGTTTTCCCTCATCAATTTCATACAGAGTATTTTGCCAATATCAGGTTTTTGAAATGCCTTTGAAACTCGTAGTTTTACTATATTACAGTAATTCTCATAATAAATAGTACTGCAATGCTTTTGGAGGCAGGGGAACGTCCCAGAATCCCTCAACTTTTTCCCCCATCCCCTAGAAAACACACAGGAAAGAGCATTTTTGGGTTGCTGATTTGTGCTCGCTGTCAAGAGCTGGGCTCAGCGCTGCTTCTTGGGACACCCGGCTGATGGGAAACGTTCCTGTCTGCTGCCTATGAAGACGAGAGCGGGCAAGGAGAGGGGGAGAAGATGCGCATTTGTACTGAGGTCATGATGACTGGATCGGGTACCAAATGCTATCTACCGTGTCCTGCTTCTTCTGTTGCAAAGTTTGTTGGCATTTCTTTAAGGGTGTTTTTCACTAATACCCGAATGAGTACAAACTTTTTGGCTTGTAATAAGCCAGGGAAAGACCACCTGTTATGGAAAGGTTGTTTGCTAGATCTTCTAGGGTCCTGCAAAAAGCTTACAACTCCGACTCTTGAGGGGGCTCGAGGAAACGGAGGCTTTTCTTTTGACTCGCATCCTGTTATCAGAAGCTGCCTTCTGCAGGAAAGAAGTCCTGCTGACTCACCAGGCTGCCGGGGGCATGAGCTCACACCAGAGTCTCAGCACAATGGAACAATTCTTTAAAACACAGGCGTTTAAATCAAGGACAGCTTTTTACAGGCAGCAGCTTTCTGGACATCAAAATGCAGGGGATGATTGAACTAAATGTTTCGAGTGTTGTCACTACCATTAACATGAATGCTAACCCAAAGAAGATGATGGTCGCTTCTTTACCAAAGCAACGAAGAGACAGCTAAATACCCTTCGACAGTCCATGGGGGTGCAACCGCAACCCCAGGAAGAATAAACTGAAGGGTGTCCCACATAAATCCGTGGCGCTCGAACACTGATGAAATCCATAAGTGGATGCAAGCACCAAAAACTTTTTCAGGAAGAAATAAAGCTTTTTATTTGCGTGGAGTCAAAAACAAGACAGAAAACTGACACATTGCTGTACATATAGGACAGTATAACAGGAACCATGGAAAATGCCTTGCTTTGATCCATATTTACAAGAATTTAAGACTACTGGCTCTGATTCATTGCTCCTTGTAATGGCTCCTTCAGTAATAAAATTAAAACTCCTCGTGCACATACCAGAGGGAGAAATAGGCTTTTCTGAGCAGGCTGTGTATTTTCTATTTTAGCAGCACATAAATACTCCTGTCTTTGAGTTTGTTTTGAATTAAGCTGATGTTTAACAGAGCATCTGAGAAGATAAAGGAAGGGGCTGGTTTTTATAACCCTTCATGCCAGGAACTGGAAAGCAGATGGTGAGAGCTCTTAGTCTACAGGGACTGAGGGGTTATTTTGTACAGTTCTCTCCTTCCTGTACTGTTCTTATGGATTTTGTAGCAGAAAATAGAAAATTGAAATACCTTTCTCATAAGCCCACATCAAACAGGTCTGCTCATCCTTTTCTCCACTGGACCTGCTGGGATCACAAGCTACCAGATTCATATCAGCGCCATTATCCAGTAAAAACTGTACAAGTCGAATATGACCATGGTAGCAAGCACAGTGTAATCCTAGAACATCAGAGAAGCATGGTAAGCACAACTGTCAGAACATCATGATAAGGCTTGCAGCAACAACTATAAAGCACAAATTGATTTCCTCGATAAAGGAATATATTATAAAAAAATACCTGAGGCAATAGGTGCAAATAAAATATTAACACTGCAAGAACCAATCTGTTACCTGCTACACAACATGTCAGCATTTACTCTTCCGCCTGCAAATCACATTTAACAACTTTGTACGGGAGGAAAAGCAAGTAGAAACAAAGAAGGCTCTTTTTTCATTCCCTACAGTAAGGATGTGGAGGTGTGTGGCCCTTCAGACGCTATGTCCTACATGCCCAGTCCCTAGCAGAACAATACTCGGGCCCACTTCTTAAACTGCTTAGAAACCTAACCATGGGACAATCATTTTACATCAGGTTTTGTTACTCGTATACAAGCTAACGAGCCTGACATATCCTCACAAAACTCTTATCACTTCTATGCCTGCCTGCAAACCTATTTCAAATAAGTTGAGATCTGTCCTAAAGGTAATTGGATGCTGATCATCAAATTATCATGGGAATTACCCTGGAAATCCTGATTGTGTATATAGCTTCCAAATTTTTTGGTGCTGGTGCACTCATCCACAAGAAGGATGATGATGTTACCTGTATGTCCATCTCTTCCCTGGTGATTGATGCTTACAACATTCTGGTCAAGAAGAAATTTTACAAGTTCTATGTTCTTTCCATAGGTGCAAGCACTGCAAAAATAAAGGGGAAAGTGAATGCTATAGTCCATAAAAGGACAAATACTTTGGGTAGCCAAAAATTTAAAAAGAATTGCATAGAGATAAAAATGTAGCAATAGAATAAAGGATCTTTAGAAATGTGCAAATGCATGATTAATCCACCAAAGCATGTTCATTTCTGTCATTTCAGAAACATTCCAATTATTCTTGAATAAATTAATTTTGCACAGCTATGCGAAATTAATGCAGTCTGTTTTGCAAAGTGCCTCTTAAACAACACTTTACAAACTTACAGCATCATCACCAAACTATTCTGACACCTCGTTTCTAATTTAGAATATCTAGACTCCAGCAGAATTCTAGGCAGAACAGGCTCCAAACTCAGCTTCCAAACTGGACAGAAAGAGAACCTGTTATTCATACACACGTTGACAAACCTTTCTACCTTTCTCTTTCTCGCTTGCTCTCTCTCTATTCACTGTCTGGTGCCACCTCTTACTTCACGTCCTCTCCTGTATCTCCAGATACACACTTACCCTCCAGCCTGAGCTCACTGCTTGCTTGGTTTCTCATTTGGCTGTTGGGGAGACATCTGTTATTTTGGGTGTTGTATTACATGCATGTCTAAGTGGAATTCTATCGATAACGGTGTTTTAAACATCTCACCTGTGGAAAGCTGTTTCACTGAATATATTTTCTTTAGTGAGACTTTCTGTTCCGGAGAGCTGAATTATTTCCTTGACAACTTCAAACTTTCCATTGTAACACGCGCTGAAGATGAAGTCAGTAAAGAGTTGTTAACAACACCGGCTTTCTCATCAGGCCCAACCCGTGTAAAAGAGAGCTGCTCCGTGTGACTCACAGATGTAAAGGTGTGTCTCCATAGATGTTCACCACGTGGGGCTGAACTTCAAAGCTGCTCTGCAGTAGGAACTTTACAATTTCATGGTGTCCAAATCGACAGCAGAAGTGCAGAGGAACGTGATCTTCGTTGTCCTGAGCATTCACTGTCATTTGATCCAGAAAGAGACCAAAGGAAATATTTTATACTTAACATAGATTATTTTGGATATTTAGTGACACTTTATGCGTTGTGCATATATGTTATAAAATCTCCTACAAAAATATTTATGGTCCTATTTCTTTAGAATTGAAATTTCTGTGAGCTTTCATATATCAAAACTACATTACTCAGTGTCATCTCTAGTGTACTGTTAAGATGACTTTTTGCTTTCTCCAAGTAGCAGGTGAATTGAATGTTTCCATGTAGCTTTCCATGAATGAGTCGCGAGTTATAAATGACCCTTAGAAAGAACAACTGCTGTCAGTGTGTTACAGTGTGAGGCAAAAGTAAGATATGTAGTTGCTATATGTAAGAAAACGATTGACTGAGTTATTCCAAATGCATGGAACAACAGTTATTAATTACACACACTAGGAAGAAACATACTTCATTGTTGGTCTTAGGAATGGAAAATCCAGTTGATTTTAAGGTTTATGTTAGTTCCTTGAGTAGCAGAATCAAGGAGTCTTGATACAGTTATACAGTTACAAAAAAGAAATTTAAACAAAATAAAGGAGACATAATAAGGATATGTTTTTCACAGTCACTTAGAATATAAATACATAAAAGGCAAGAAAGGAAGAGGAGATTCATTCAAACTTCTGGATTACCAATGTTTTCATTTTGCTCAACATCTCTCTTCACCTGCAAGGATGATTACATATGCCCTTCACATATTTAAGAAGATTAGCGCATTCTTTGACATAACATTAAACTATAAAAGAAAGGCCAAAATTAGAGACATTGTGGGGCAGGAATGGTATTTATCTCTGTTGGTTCAACATAATTTCATCCGGGAAACAAACAATGTGAGTTCCAACGGTATTGTTTTGTTTAAGAGATTTGCCCTTTTCAGTGCTTTATGTCACAAAAACATGCATATGTTGCACACAACTTAAATAAATATATCAAATAGAAGTCCTTTTTTTTCCTAAATTTCTGAAGACCAATTCTTGTATCCTTCTACCTGCAAAAACAGTTGCTTTAATCAACACACAACAGCGTAAGATTAAAAGCAAAAGAAAACCGAAACTAATTTACTCTAAATACCTCTCAAATAAGCATATGTACACGAAGGATTTGCATTTGATGTGATTTCTTAAGCTCCTGGCTAGCTCATATTCTCAGACATTTTGGGTGAAATAATAGGGTTGTTGTAGAATAGTCAGTATTAGCAAGTAATGAGGGAATTTCAAAAATTCATCGATTCAATTGGCTTTTAGTAAGACCAAGATTCATTCTTGAAGATTTGCAAAGCACTTGGAAACCAGTCAGTAAGTGATCTGTTACGTCAAAATGCTGTTTCAGTTAGTTTGCAGAAGCAAATTCACATTTCTGAAACCATCTAATTTTGGCTGCTCTCGTTTCAGTGTAGCAAGCAGTAATACTGCATGCTTCTTATCATGGGCTTCTCTTTAAAAATGATTCTGTAATAGAACAATATAAACCCAACAAGTCTTGAGAATAGTTCTTATCAAGTGAACGGCGCGAGACTAGGGCTGCATGTCTACTGATAACAGAACCACGACTGGGAACCTGCCTGGCATCGAGGCCAGGATCACAGAACTGCTGGTATCTACCAATAGCAGCAACCTGTCCCCCAGGGAGCTGCCCCTGGAAGATCCGCGACCCAGGCAGGGCTTGTTTGAGACTGACAGTTAGCCAGGGAGCCTTCTGCATGTTTCCAGGGTAGGCAATTGCATTCCAGCACCTGGGAACCTTCTTAGGCATGCCTGAAATGGGTATGGATTTACCTGGCCGGCTCTTTCTTAGTCCACCCAGTAGCAAGCAGAGAAGAGAGTGGGCAAGGCTCTAGGCAGACTTCTCCATTGGTACAGAGACATACAAATACTGTTTCGATTATCCAAAAAAGGTCTTTAGTCGCTTTGAAAAGAGAGCGTGTGTTTCTGTGATTCTTAGTGTATTTCTTTCTATGTTTAAAGATAGAATAGCCATAACTGGTTGATATCATAAGGGAGAGCACTGACAAATCCAGTCCATTTTGTGCAATATTTAGTTCTCAGTTTGGTCTGGCACCAGATCTTTGAGACAGTTTACAATAAATTAATAGACTTCTAAGGAATAATCTGTCTCCAAACTTGTACTACACAGGCTTTTAAGCACAACTTTGACAAATATCTCAGGAAAAATTATTTCCTATAGCTGAGTCTCCTTGGGACAAAGTGTAAACCAAACACATTCTGAGGTTCTGTCTTCTCTTGATTCTCTGTGAGCAGAAAGAACAATCAAAATTAAAATAAATCTCTTTTAAAACTTTTCTGAAGTAATGCTGAATGCTCACAGAAATGGACAGTCCTTTAAAATGAGCTGAACTTATAACTTCACTGATGTCTAGTGACAGATAGTTCCAAAGATGAATTCCGTTTCAGGCCAAAAAAAAAGAAAAAAAGGAATTTCTGTAACTTACATTAAGCCTGTGGCCTGCAAATTTCATTAACGGCTCCCACTAACGTTCCTAGCAGTCTTATATTAAAAGGAGTAAAGAAAATGAAACTGCTTTATTTCTCTATTCCAAAAGAATTCATCACTTTATAGATTTGTGTGACATGTTAGCCTTTATTTTTTATTATGATGTGGTACCAGACACAGATTCATTCTGAAGTGCAATAAATAAGAGGGAAATAAATGTCAAAGTTTTATAATAATAAATGTCAGCGTTTTAGAACCCACAGAATGGCCTGAAGGACACCAGGGGTCTCACGGCCACGAGCTTCTACAGCACAACGAGGTGTAAGGTGGAGCAAGGAGGGAGACATAGATCTTCTTTGTTTATGCAGTTGGAAATAATGCCAAATACTTGCAAGCCGTCTCCTTTGCCCCTGGAAGGATATCTAACTACAACACGGGGTGATGGCTTTTGTTTTAATTGATGGCTTTTTGATTTCTAAATGAAACATGACAGGTAAACTAGAATATTGTCTAAGAAGAATTCCAGAGTCAAGGCAAAACTAAATCAGTCAAAAAAACTTCAGAATGGAGTTATGGCAAAAAAGTACATCGTATCGATTCAGGAATTACTAAATAAGAGTACAGGACAGTTCTTCAAATTGAGATTTTTAAGTATTTTTATATTAAATTGAGGATAGATAGTGCAACTGTCATGGCAGTCAGAAATGGAACATAAAAAAAAAAGCGGAACATACTGACAATTCTGAATTACCATTACTTCTTAAAAAGCCCCACCTTTCATTCGCCCATTTCTTTTTCTGCCAGAGCGTTAGGACACCAGCAGAAGTGTGGCCGTACAATCAGGCCAGCTGATAACACAACAACAGGCGAAAACCACAGCTCTTTATTTTCAGTAATCAAGTTTACCTTCCTTCATGTAAGTGGCAGGTGAGACTGAGAAACAACAAACAGTTAGGTGACTTGGACTTTGGTTCAGAAGTCCTGAGACCCAAACACATACCCTTCTGATACCTAAAGGGCTCGACAGCACACCCCTCACGCTCAGGACCATAGCCAGGCTACTGCTAAAACCAGCGAGTCACCTGGATCTAACACGTGGTGCTGAATATTCATTCTTAGAAACTGTACAGAGAAAAGATAGGTGTGGACGTAGTGAAGCTACAAGAAAAGCAAGAAGGAGACAAAAGGAGTTCAGTCCGATGAAATGAGGAAAGAGAATGGCTATTTAGGAATACTGATGGTTTCTCATTGTAATGAACTTCCTTTTCTACTTTACTTGAAGAAAAAAAAACCCTTCTCTTTGCTTTGTTTATTACAATTATCCTAGAAAAAATCTACCAGATTACAAGAATGAATCAAAAACTGTGAAGTGATACTTTGTACCCCAATTATTGCTACATTCTAACATTTGGATGTTCTAAAATATAAAAATGAACTGGACAGAATAAATAATGCAAGTTGGTAGCAATCATATTGACTCAGTAATGCAAAAAAAAATCTCTACGGGTTTGAAAGGTGTGAAAAAAGAAAGAAGGGCATAGAAGTTGTTAAAAACAGAAATGAGAAATTCCACACTAAATCAGTTTGTAAAAATCTCAAGATAGTTAAGGCACTTTAAATGACAGCAGCTTGTAATGGCACGCTGGTCTTTGAGATATAATAATGAGCTTAAAATTATTTTGGAGCTGAAAGGAATCTGATCAATACCTCAAGAAATATGCTTGAAAGACCTTATGTGATTTCTGAAAATACAGAGAATTCACTTAGTCCTTCCCTACAGTGTTTATGTTAAGACAAATTCTGAGATCAGCATCTGGAGAACCGACTGTACTTGCAACATATTGGTTTTATATACATGCATATGTAAAATATGAACATTTGTGATGATATATACATGGGCAATACATTTCTTTTATATGTTTTTCTTATATGCTGTGGTTGGGCTGAAGAACAACTTTGGCTATTGTTAGACTGCAAATGTCGCTATATTTCAGCAGTGTTCTGACCTTTTCACTCTGATTCAGTGGCCACTGTTTTTCTTCAGTTGCCATGGCCTCAGAGCTGATCAACGAGTCAGTCAGGTTATGTTAAAAGAAACAGTTCAAGTTTGTGACACCAATTACTGGTCTGCGCAGAATACTGCTAAAATTTCTTCAGGTTATTTTGCCAATTAGTTTCATTCCTAGGCATTTAAGAGTTGTTCCTCTGCTGCTATATTTATACCAAGTTTCAAATTGTGCTACTTTGTGAGTAAAAGACTTCCTGCTTCCAGTCTTCTTTTTTTTTTTTTTTTCCCAAGGCTGAAGATTCCGAATCTAAAGAAAAGAGTCTGAAACAGTGTCCCAGATTCTTTTCCTTTTGGAATAAACTATCTAACTGTTAGAGAACCTCCCACTGCCTTGTTATGGTGAGTGAACGTCTATTCTTTTCCCTCACTTTATTATAATTATATCAGTTCAGTGCACACACACCGAGACTGAAACATCAAGAGCTCACTATTGAAAAAAGTACTTACAAAGCTGAGTCATGCTGTTTCCCTCCACGCTTTTTTTACTGCGCAAGTAGGATGTGTGTACTGTAGGCAAGGCTCACAGAGAATATGGTAAATTTATACTGTTAAAATCTAGCAGAGAAAACGAAATTGGGGAGAAACACAGTCTTAGTGCCACCAGCAGAGTAGGAAGAAGGGCATACGAACGATGCTGCTTTTGGCACTAGTGGGCATACTGAGCATGAAGAAGCCTCATGGGCTCTCGTCCCTGCTGTAACAGCTGTTCAGGAATGGCAGTGCTTCACAGAGTCGGCACCGAGGACTGTAGGCTTGAGAGCACAGAACTTGAGCAAAATGACCACTCCACTGTCCTCTCCTGGGGTATTGACCGGGTGAGATTAGGAAAGAACTGAGCCTGGCAATTTAACGTGCTTTCAATGTGGCTGTACAGCACCACTGTTCCACCTTCCCCTGTTACGCTCTATCGGCTTGAATTCATGAGTAGCTATGTACATCGACTGGAACCAGACATCGTGTAGGATACCAGATCGAGAAGCAGCAACTGAAGAATGTTGATAACTTCTTGTTCTTTCTATAACATGCAGCATTCTTGCAGCAAAGGTGTTCTTTTTTTTTCTTTGTTTCTTGTTTTTCCAGCTCTGCTTTTCCAAGATCAAATTGTGATATCCCTAGGCAAAATCCTAACCCCATTGAAATTAATGGAGTTTTTCCATAGACTTCACATGGACCAAGGTTTTACCTTGTAGATATAAGTTAACAAGAGTAATGATGTGGTTCAAAGATGTATTCAAGAGCATTACTTTTGCAAGTAGTTTATTGTTCCTTTTCAAAAAACTTTTTTTTCTCTTCTTCTGAGGATAAGAAATTAATTTCCAAATAACTTTAATGTTGTTTAGTATGTAAGAACCTCTGCATTAATATGTATAACATGCATAAAATGTGACCCCTAAGTTTTAGCATTGATAAGACTTTGTAGGATGCGGCCACAAGTGGGTATGCACATGCCTGTGATCAAGTGTCACGGCGATGGAAAAGTAAGGCTGGAGTGTGGTACGCCTTGTGCCTTCTACATTGCTGGAACAGCATAAGGAGAGGGAACAGAGGAGCAAGCGTAAGAATTCAGCAGTACTATTACTTGCATGCTAATATTAATTACAATGGAAAAGAATTTCAATTGCAGCACATGCAAAAAATACAGCACTGAACTGTAATGTTATAGTCTTACTGGCATCAGCATGAGATCACCTGTAAACAGAATGCACAGATTCCGAACTTTCATAGAATACCAGAAGGATGCTAACAGACTTTTGTATCTGTCCAACCCACTATGTCTCTCACACACAAACTTTCTCTTATAGAAGATGTCTCACAATGAAGCGTATAAAGCTTGTGTAGCGTAACGAAGCATGTGCTAAAAAGATTCCATTTTCTGTGGAATTGTTTGTGACCCATTTGCAATTTCTCATCTGAATTATTTTAAATTACTTGCTCTATAATTTTGACTTAAAATCCTTCATCTGTATCTCATTTCCCAGGAGTTCACTATGCATTGAAGTAATTTTGATTGGAGATACATACCCCACGGCTGCATGTCCTCTCATTGGATGAGTGTCTCAATAGTAAGCTACCCCTGTATATTAATCTTAATTTTGTTTCTGCTGCTGTTTTTCACCTCTAACTTATTAATGGAAACAGAATACAGGTAAGATGACAAACCAAGCATACTTAAGAAGTGAAAAAAACTCTCCCACTATTATTTTTTTGTTTCAGTTGCCAAAGGCAATACACAAACACACCCCAAGTATGTGTTAGGAAGCTGAATTCAAGATTCCAGGGCTGACACTGTTTATAAAATACAACGTTAAAGTTATTTTTTTAAGATATTTTTTCTTACCATCAGCTTTGCTTCCCTCTTCCATCAAAAGCTTTGTAATGTTGAGAAAGCCTTTGGCAGAAGCCAGATGGAGAGGTCTGTCTCCAACTTCACCACTTGCATTCACATCAGCTCCGAACTTCAGTAAGAGGTGGGTTACCTAAATATTTCATCAAGGCTCATTAAAATATCACATGAAAATAAATCTTTTGACAAAATCTGGTAGAATATTGCATTGGGTAATAATGTATGCGGGCATCTCTTTAAAGTGAAAACAGGGAGAGGAGAGTCAATAGAAAACTCATTTTTAAGTTACATATCTATAAAAATATTAACATTTCCAAAAGCGAGTGCTCATTCTCTAAAATGTTATGCACGGTAAAGCGCCAGACACAAGACGCATGTATTTGTTTAACTGACCAGTGAGCATAATAAAGCAAATGCCCTCAAAGTCCGCAAGTGTCAGAGCCCTAGCTCGCTTTCCGAACACTGCCTCTTATCACAAGAGCACCATATGTGCTTTTAGCACAATTTCACAAGACTGTGACTATTTGTTCAGAAGCGGCTTATGGCAAATAAGCAAACTAATCTCTCAGCCCAACATGCAAGGAGTTTCTCAATGTTACTGCATGATGAGGCGCATATATATGAAGAGACAGATCTCAGGAACACACCCGTGGTTCACTCCCTGGCTGTCACTCAGCCACACAAGGAGAGCATTTTCAATCATCTGTGCATCTGGACTCTGTTATTTCAAAAGCTTTTCCTACAACTACCCCTCAAGGAACTTGAAGTAACATGTCACTGAAATGAAAAATATACTCTACCTATAGGTCACCCTTCGAAACTTGAAAATATCCCAGAATACATGCTTTCAGCCAAAGAAACGTCTAGGAAATGACTTCCATAAGCCAAAATAGGCTCATTATTACATTTCACATAACAGGGCTATTCAAGGCAAATGACTGGACTTCTAGATTAACCGTATGTCGATTATACTCCAGCAAAAGAAAGAGAATTGGGAAGTTCGATGCCAGCTTTGGTCAGAACTTCGCATGATGTTTCAGTAAGTCTGTGATCTGTGTGAACGAAGCAAGCACAGCTGGACTTGTCATGCGCACAGCACCTCATGAACATCCTGCTCTCTAAATTATCGTTGTTTCCATTAACTTAAAAGCGGCTACAATTTAGTTTGTGAATTCTAAGGAAAAACCAATAGATTTGCCATTTAGTTATTACAGGGAAGTGACGTTCACTTCCTTGGAGAGGTTTAAGAAAGTATACGCCCATTTCTTATGCAAGCTCTGAAATGTGGGATGAAGAAACACCTCAAATGAAACATGCCTTTGGGTTCGAGTCTGTTTATAGAATACCAAAGCTAATGAGACAATCTTTTCCTTCAAGAGGTCTAGAGGGGAAGATACCAATTTTTGCTGAGGTCCAGCACAGAAGATTAAAATGTAGACAATTCCTGTTGATATTCAGACTCTGAGAGCTCCCAGAGATTGACTCACAAGCATAACTTCAGAATGTGAGGCCTTTTCAGGGCCTTCTGGAACGTAATGCAAAAATGTCTAACACTAAACATATCATGGCTTCACTGTTCCACTTCTCAGCTTTCTGAAATTCTCCCATTTAGTTACCTGTTCATGGCCATAATACGCAGCAATATGCAACGGGGTGAAAAAAACTGCGTCCTGAACATTCACATAAGCTCCATGCTGCAAAAGAATATCAACAGCCTGGAAGGACACAAACAGAGCATTCCGATCAGAAGCACTATATACGCGTGGTCAGCTAGTGAAACAAGATTTCACAACCTTGCATCACCAGCTCAAAAAAAGCAAAAAGCCCCAAACAAGCAAGCTATAAAGGTGAAGAACTGAGTACAACATGTAAAAGTGATTAACTTACAGTACTTTAACTGAACACTGAATGTCACCAATGCTTCATAAATAAACCTGAAAATGTGTTTGACAGTAAAAAGACTGCTTTATGAGGTAAAAGGCACAGAAATGACTGTCTGGAGTTTCTCAGAATAACCTTTAATTTTCTTTTAACCATTATGAACAAAGAGCAGTAAACCTATCAGAGTTGTTAGAAGCGGAAAAAAACCCACAAACCCAAATGAAAGATCCTTTTAAATGTAAATGTGTGAAGGTAAATCCTCAAGCATAATTCCCTCAGCATGTAAAGATTTCTTGGTGTTTTAGAAGATAATAGCCCTTTGGCTTCAATAAATAAACCTAAGTGTTTTCTTTCAAATTTCCACTTTTTTGGGCTTTCAGGAGGCCAATGTTTTCCTGGACAGCTATGAATTATCAAACGTTGGCTTTCTGAATAGCTGTCAAAATAGAAGTCTGAATGAAACCACTTTGGGTTAACATTTGAAGCCTAGAGGCTGCTCATTTTTTTGAAGCACAAGGGGGTCTTTATGCACGCTAAGGGGCTTGTGCCATGGATTATTTGAGTAGTTCTACATTTCATTTAGATGAATGCTAATTTTTGAGTCTAATGATGATGAAAGATGCTGGACTGTGACTCACCCACCCTACAGTGAGCAACTGGGAAACACCTCCCCGGCAATTGGAAGAAACGACAAAGAAGGGGAAATGGCCAGCTTTGACGCTATGCTATTTACACCTGCACCTCCCCATTGAGACTTCCACTGACGATGCCAATTAATGCCAACTGCGACGATGCATATTTCTGTCAACTGCTGTCTAAGCTGAGACCACCAAATCGTTTCACACGTGCAACAATGGGGCCCGTCATTTGAATCCATGTCATTCTCAAGTACTCGGAGAATGCAAACCTGTTACCAAGCAACATTAGCGTACAGGGATTATTTCTTTACACAATTAAAATTGAAATACATTTTTTCCATGGGACTGCCTGAATACATTTTCTGTGTAAGGTCCTTTCCCTGCCATATTCAAGTATGTCTATTCCCCATTAGTTTTAGCCATTTCAGGATGATACCAGCGGTGAGCCTGCCCTGGAAGCAGCACTGCAGCGCCGATTGTCTCTTTGGAACCCAAGAGCTTCAACAGGCCCAGCACATTATAGGAGGCACCCAGGTGTTGGAAGGACTAAGCCCTTCCATTGAAGACAGGCTGGAGGAGGTGAGGATTGCTTTGTTCCTATGGCATTATTCTTCAGCACCTCTCTGAGTGCAAATGATGAGAAGTGTTGGCCATTTGTACCCAATACTATTTTCCAGAAGCTAGAAGTATCCTGGGAGAGTGCTAGGCAGGGACAGGCACAATTCTGATGTGAATGGGATAAGCAGTGAGCATTGTCTATGAGTTAGATCACAAACAAGCCCCACAAATGCTGATGCTTGTCTTTGGCTGCTGTGGTGGTGCTCCAGAGACACATGAGTTCCAAGCATGGGGCAAGGGAGAAGGCGAGAGCTGGCCCGATGGAGAATACTCCTGAATGACGGCAATCCTGGTGACGAACAGCATCCCAAGCAGCCATAGCCAGACCCGGCGCATGATACAGAATCATATAACCACCGAGGTTGGAAGGTAGCTCTGGAGATTGTCCAGTCCAATGCCTCTACATAAAGCAGCATCTCCTAGAGCCGGTGTCTCAGGGCCATGTCCAGTCTGGTTTTGAATATCGTCCAGTGTCTAAGAATGGGGACTCCACAACCACCCTGGAAACCTGTTCCAGTGTTTGAGCACCTTCGCAGTAAAAAAGCCTTTTCTTCTGTTTAAATGGCATGTCCTTGATTTCAATTTGTGCCCATTGCCATCCATCCTGTCACTGGACACCTCTGAGAAGAGTCTGGCTCCCTCTTCTTTACTCCCCCCCTCGGGTATTTGTACACATTGATAAGATACCACCACAGCCTTCTCTGCTCCAGGCTGAACAATCCCAGCTCTGCCAGCTTCTCCTCCTATGTCAGATGCTGCAATTCATGAACCATCTTCACAGTCATTTGCTGGACCCACTCCAGTGTATCCATGTGTCTCTTCTCTGGGAGCCCAGCATGGCACACAGTACTCCAGGTGCCACCTCACCAGTACTGAACAGAGGGGAATAATCACCTCCCTCAACCTGCCGGCAGCACTCTTCCCAGTGCAGCCCAGGATGGCTTTTACTGCGAGGGCACATTGCTAGTTCATATTCAGCTTGTTGTCGACCAGGACTCCTAGGTCCACTTCTGCAAAGCTGCCTTCCAGCTGGTCAGCCCCCAAGGGAAAGTAAAGTTCACATTTGAAAGGAATATTGACAATGAATCATAGAAAGACTGAGGTTGGAAGGGTCCTCTGGAGGTGTCTAGTCCCCCTTCCTGATCAAAGCAAGGACAAATTTCAAAGATCAGGTTGCTCAGGGCCTTGTCCAGTTGAATTTTGATTATTTCCAAGGGTGTAGGTTCTGCATCCTCCCCGGAAAAGTTTCAGTGCTGCACCACTCTCATTGTGAACCCTTCATCCCCTTTATATATAGCCAGAATTTCCCTTGCTAAATCTCATGTCTGTTGACATCCTTTTGCTGTGCATCCTGTTGCTATAGTTCTTGAAGAAAAGCTTGACTGCATAAAAAAAATCTTATGAAAGGTCTCCCGAGGTCTGTAGAGAGGCTGCCTACCCATATATCAGCTGAAGAACAGCTCAGTAACAGCCTTGGCACAGGTACTTACTGGTCGGGTGTTAATGTCTTCAGGTGGTAAATAAAGAACACGCTCAGTTACTGGTTGGTTAATACAAACGACTGCCTCTGTTGTGCATCCCACGTCCAGACAATTTTCAGCATACTAGTAGCTTGGTGGACCAGAGGTGGGGAACGCAGGGCCAGACAGTCTGTGATTTAATGGCTTGGTCACTTCAGAATGATTCATCTTAGACATTTTCCAGCAAACTACTATCATGAAACTGAATTTGGAGCTGTTGGCTCTGAAAAGAGATGTCTGGACTTGTAGCTTTTACAAGAATATGGTTGAAACTTCTTTGGATTAGTTTGTTTTTAATTTAGGCGTGCAACTGTGAGGCACACACTCAGGGATGTGACCACAGCTCCGATTCTCCTTAATCTCTTTGGAAGCTGGAATTCAAAATTTAGATCCATCTACAAGCTTCAAGGTGGATCTTCTCAATGATAAACATAAAGCTAGATGAATTTTGATACATTTTTCTAGGCTGTAGAAATGGCAACCGTGCTAGCTACTTGTGATCTCCTGATAAAAAGAATTTTGTGAGTCATATTAAGCAAACTCCACTCAACTGTAAAAGATGAGAGGGGTACAAAGACAATCTTGATAGTTCCACAAACAAGCTATCTTTCTAAGAAAGAAAACGGAATCTTGGAAAACACTGAAAGTTGTCATAGGCATTACAAGTAGGTGAGTATGCTGGAGCAATGTATAAGGAAAAAAATTACTTCAGAAAGCAAGGGGAAAATTTCTGATGCAAAAAGAGCTTTAAATTCTTACATAAAGTCCAAAAAATATTTTTATCCTCAGGAGACATCTAACTATGACTAAAAGTGCAGCTCCTAACCTATGGGAAATGTTCAAGCTGCAGAGAAAGCAGCTCTTGCTGACTTTATTCAATGGGGCAAGGGGGCAACAGAAGGGAGAACTGCAATGGTCAGCTAAGGTCCAGTCAACATCACAGCCCGGAGGGAAGGGAAGGGAAGAGAGGGGAGAGGAGGGGAGGGGAGGGGAGGGGAGGGGAGAGGAGAGATCTTTAACCTCTCAATGCCTCAATGTGGCTGCGTATAGTCAGCAGAGATTTACCGAAGGTAAGTTTTGCCTAACCAACCTGACTGTCCTCCATGATAACATGACTGGAATTTTGGGTGAGGGGAGAACAGTGGATGCCCTTTACTGTGACGTCAGCATGGTCTTAAACACTGTCTCCCAAATATTCTTGTAGCGAAGCTGAGACCTTACGGTCTGGATGGGTGCAAAGCTAGGTGGGTGGAAAAGTGCTAAGATGATGGGGCTTGGAGTGTAGCAGTTAAAAAGTTGTACTTTGCCTCGGGGCTGGTATCAAGTTGAGTACTACAGGGCTCTGTACTGGGCCCTGTCCTGTTTGATGCCTTTAGCAACAGTCCTGGAGGCAGCAGTGGAGTGCACCCTTGTCATGTTAGCAGAGGACATCTAATTATGCCCTCGGTACACCTCAGGGTGGGGCTGCCATCCACAGGGACCCAGACGGGCTGGAGGAAGGGACAGACATGACCCATACAAAGTTCAACAACAACAAACACAAATCCTCTACTGCGACAGCACAGGCTGTGGGAGCCTGGCTGGGGAGCAGCTCTGCTGGAAAGGACCTCGGGACCCTGATGGACAGAGGGCTGAACGTGGGCCAGCAGCACGGCACGGCAGCAGAGGCGGCCGGCAGCTTCCTGGGCTGGCTCACAGGGGCAGAGGCAGGAGAATGAGGGAAACAACTGCTCCCTTTTTCCTTGCATAACCAATTTTTAATTCAAAATGATACTTTGAATACTTTGAACAATAGTCTTACTTTGTAATTTTTCTTAAAATTCTCTTATGAAACATTTATTCAGAAGCTTTTTGAACGTTCAAGTCAATTATGTTCACTTCAGAGACAATTAATTAGGCTACTCCGAAGGTTAGAAGGAGTCAACAAAATAAAACATAGGACAGACGACATAAAGACTTTGTCTTTTGGACAAGGGCAAGGGATAAGAAATCCTCTAAGAAAATAAAATCAATGATTATTGACTTTTTAGCAGGTGAAATTTAAATGAGAAGGCAACTTCAAAAATTAAGGCCTTTGCACCAGTGCTAGCCTCTGTACACCTTACACTGAAATATCTAAAGAGCCTGTCATGATTTTCAGAGTTCTTTTATTAATTAAGCTATTAAAATAAAAATATAATTAGTGGCAAGCATTTGCCTAATTCCCTCCAATTTAGCAAATGTAGATATGATCAGTCATATCCTGCAAAGTGTCTTTGCATTAAGTTATTGTAACTTCTAACTCTCTGTGTACCTGTAAGAATTTTAGAACCACCTCTATCAGACTGAATTAAGAAACTGCTAAAGGGGGTTCTGAATGTTTTAAATACAACTTGCTGATGAATGTACAATTAATTCTCTTTCTTAGGAAAATATCTACTGAAATATTTAATATATGCTCTTCTGTAAGACGTGAGGATAGACATCACACCAGCAATAAGCTTTTGCATGTTCTTTTATCTTAGCTGTTCAAGCCAGATGAAACACAGGTCACAGATAAATCATTCATGAAAGATACAGGTACTGGTGTCTTGAAACAAAACGCTCTCCCCAGGATTGCTTTTGCTACAGGGTAGCCAAAGAATGGTTGGTTTATTTTATATATTTTGCTGATATTGGTAGATGCTAAACACAGAATAGTTTAAATGTTTTTGTGCAATATTACTAAAAGATAACTGTTCTGGACAAAGAGGTCACTGTGAATTTAACAATACCATAGTTTTAAAACGTTGCATTTACTTTGACTTCTTCTAGCTTAAAAATGGGTCTCACGTACACTTGCTGCACAGGACATTCTTGGGGAGAAAGCACAGCTGGAGAAGCGTGTTGTCCAAGTTTGTCACTGTTTGCAGACATCAGCTCCATCAGCTTAAGGCAAGCTGCTTTACTGAGCCACAACTCGAAGCTTTTTCACTTGAGTTTGCTGAACACCCTGTGTTCCCATTCGTGGGCTGTAAAAGGCTTCCTACTCTTCATTCAATCTGGGCGGTTGTTTGGTAGCTATTAAAAATAGCTATTGAATTCAAAACTCATGAGTTGCAGTCCTCTTTGTCACTGGCTGGAGCCTCAGACAGGCAAATTGTGAGGATCTTTGCTTCCCCTTTATCTTACAGGTGTGTAGCCACATATATTGATGCCATGTGAATACCATTTCTGCGTTCCTGGTTCTAGAATGATTCTGAAAATGTCTGAAAAATTGGTGTCAGATAAAACAAAGGGCTGGGAAGATGCAGCACTAGCATAAAACGCAGGGAACGAAAGAAGAAAATGGGGACTTTGTGAACCATTTAAATAGGCTCGCACAAATTTAATGTTTCAAGGCTTTTTAAATCATTTGAACCTACTCCTATTATTAGCAAAATTCCAGTGAAGACAGGAGGTGGCAAACATGCTGATGTAACATATGACTTGTAAATGAAAAGGGATTTATTACTGTAGAAAATCTGTAAGATGGGACTAACTGCCTTGTCCCCAACAGGCCCTTGCTACAAACACATTCACACTTCAGATTCTCAGCTTTGCACATTGCAAAAATTAAGTAGCACTGGTTCATTCTGCCTGCAACCCTCTGTCCAGTTCACACATCCATAGATGTTATAATCTCAGAACGACAACTTTAATTTACAAAATGAAATAGGCAATGATACTGGTTTTCCAGTGCAGTAGTACTGGACGACACATAAATGTGTATGAGACGCATGCATTATTTATTTAGCAATGACCTCCCTGGGCTGGAAACATATAATGTTTTCAAAATAGCAGACTTAATGAGAGGTTTATTAAACTTATTTGGTGATGCTTCTAATATGTTTATCAGCTTATTTTATGATTTTTCATTAATTTTTCATTCTTCCCATTGAGAACGGCAATTTCCATTAATAGATAAAATAAGCAAACAGCATAGTTTTGGTGAAGTAAAATACTGCACTGTCATACAGCAGATGAAATATTTATACACCACACTGACTCAAATGAGTTGGAACGTCCCATTGATGCTGATGCTCTCCAGTATCCTGATTTCAGAGTACTACTGATCACTCTAGTGGTTTCAGGTGTGGTGGCGAGTGAAAGCCATAGACTGACTCTTCAGGGAAATGGGGAACAAAGCAATTTTTTCCCCAGTTCTCTCTGTCTTTCTTTTAAATATGGTCAGGCCTCTTCTGCAGCAAAAGACCATTGCATAGATTGGTGTGTATACCTCTCCTATTTATTTATTTAATGGTATAAATAATTATTTATCTTATTGGAATTAGGAAGATGACCAAAAATATATTTTCTCTTTCTTAAATTTATTCTATTTTTTAGGCGGTTTGAAAAAATTATTCCATGTTGCCATGAACATTAATGAAATTGTGGACAAAATAAGCTATTTAATCTAGCAGAGGAGCTTCTCAGCTGACTGAAAATTTCAAAGCTATACAAAGAAGGAAAGAAAAAGCTTGCACTTCGACTATAAATCTTCAGTCTCCGGGCCAGCAGATGAACCGAATGAGTTATATACAGTCCCACTCCATCTATGGAGAATACTTCTGATAAAGATCTGATCATTCCCAAGAAATAAGGTGCTTTTCAAAACCACTCACAATAAATTATTTCTTATCACATTAATGGTCTTATCCTTGTTGGATTCTGAGCACCCTTATTTTTCAATAACCTCAGGAGGAGCTAAAGACATGAGACGAATAGCAGGCCTTCCTCTGACATTTGCAAGACAAGGCCCAGACATTTAAAAAATTACTTGGAACCCCAATGGGGAGAACAGTGGTTTGTATTTTCCACAGAGGAAACAGTAAATACGTACTTCGTAAAAGTGGAAAAGATCATTAAAGAGTTAAGACTCGGGTTAATATCTCCATTAGAATTATTCCACAGAACAATTAGATATTGCGGTTCCTTATCTGATTTTTAGTTATAGGTTTATAGGTTATACAAGGGAGGATTTCCATTAAGCTCATAAAAAGAGCTGTGTGTGTACTTGCAGGGAGTGTCACGATGCCGTGTGAGCTCAGGGATGTAATGCTGCAACGCAAACACCCCCATCCCCGCTCACTCTCAGCCTCGCCAGTGGGCACGCACACCGAGGAGCCTCCGGCGTTCTTCCACCTGGAGAGCTGACCTTCAGACAGAAATGGTTAGCTTGCCCCGCTAACGTGCTTCCTCACTCACCGGCTTAAACAGATGCTACGGATTAATGTGTCCCCTGGTCACTGTTGGAGTTGCTGACTGAAACACTGAAGACTAACAGCTTTTTAATTGAGTTCTTTGGTGTGACCACCCGTAAATTGTTTTAACCTTCTTTAGTTCAACCTTCTTTCGTTTAACCTTCTTCACACACACGGAATCTCTAGGTAATGCAAGGTTGTCACCAACTGTATCTTTATGCATCCTGTCTTTATCAAGAAGTGCAAATGTACCTGTTGGATTTAAATAATTTTGGAACCAGTTTGGAGGCTGCAATGTAAAGCTAAATTCTCCAGTATCCTTTGTTGTCCGTGGTGGGCCACAAGTCTGGGAAAGGTCCCAGCAGACAAAGTATACAGACAGCCCCCAACACAAATACATATACACAGACATAGACATATATATATACATATATGTATACATATACACATAGGCTATCTATATAGTCCTTAAGAGGGTGAAACAAGATAATGTGTATTTCCATTAGACATGGGGAGAAGTTTTACATTGACACAACTTCTTTCCTCATGTGACTTACCATGTACTCATTATACTAACTGGCGCTAAAGCTGTTGCTCCAGTACATCTCTGCCTCCTTCACTCTCACAATTAAGCAGGCTTTTGCAGCCAAGCTGTACCAGAACACTTACTAAGGGTATACCGTTCTCGCTGGCACTTGCAAAGGTGCTTGCATGCAAGCTGTTCAGAGCTGGGTTTGCAAAGCGTGGCTTGTTTCTCCCAGTGAGTGCTTTACTCTCGGTATGGTTATTTGTACCAGTGTCCACAGACTCCAAAGAACTTTGAGCCCTGCAATGCCTACTGTGATGTTAGGTACTGCCTCTGCCTATGTATACATGCAGTTAACACACAAGGTGAAATACTCAAAGGTATTACATGCAAAAATTTGCAAAGAGTGCCTGGCGCATTTTCAAAAGCTTCAAAGTAATCCAGATATGTAATTAACTTCATTGCAAATTTGAATCCTGACTGAAAATTCCAGTAGGGATCTGTCGGCATCTTTGAAAGCCTAAATAAAACAGAAAATCTGGCATCTTGTTACTGGCCCAGAGATCCGAATATTTTCTTCAGAACAAAAAGAAACAGTAAGTCAAAGAAAATCTAAACTGCATAAATGAAGAAGTATCACCTCTCCTCAGCTGACCTTCAGTGGCTAGCCTCATAGTTTCTCAGACCAGGTATTTAAATGTTGGCAGAGTTCTTGACACAGTATAGAAAATTTCTAAAGAGTTATTATTTCCCCAACAAAATTGTCTGTTTGAAAGGAAATGTTTTTCCTCTCTTTCAATATATAATTAGGTAACTATTTCTATATGCATATGTGTAGCAAATAGTTTGTGTGTGTATGTGTATAAGCTGGTTGACTGAAAATGTGGCAGAAGAGATGGCTTTCTTTACATCAATAAGCCCAGTGACTGCTTTAACTTGGGAGTTCATGAGACAAGTCTTGCCATGCACAAACATGGAGGTTCTTTTCTGTTGAAAACTGCACATGTGCTTTGTTCATCATCCAGCCAAACTTTTAAACTTGAAGTGAATTTATAAGTCTAAGACAAATGGCTAAATTCACAGCTTAAAGGCAAGTATTAATATCAGCTGTATTTCCTCCTTTGTACTTAATTATTTTTTCATGCATTTGTTGCTGATTATCTCTCTTTAAAGAATTCTGATGTTTCTGTCTCAGTAAATTAGTCCAGCACTCTGTATAAGTTAAAACTTTTACTCAAGTAGAGGACAAAATCTTTGATTGCTTAATGGACCCAAAGGAGATAAAAAGCAAAGTATCTGAATTCATGAGTACGTTTACAGTCATAAACCCTTCATTACCAAGGTAATTTTGCACACCCAGTACTTTAAGAGAGTAAAAAAAATAAATAAATTACACTGAGTGAGCTGTTGCCAGGGTGACAGAAATGAGATGATGTGTGAAATGACTGAACTGAGGTGGTAAATGATAAGAAAACAGATTCATGACTGACAGGGAAGGGTCTGATTTATAGGCATCTAGGGAATCTCATCCCTCTCTTCCTTCCTCTGCTCCCCAGAGTGATAAGTCTCCAACCCATAGGAGAGTTATCAATATGGATCCTTGAGATGCATGCTAGACTTACCCTGACAACAGTTTTCTCTGCACTAATCTTAAGTATAAAATGGCTCTAAACTGAGAACCTCTGTCCCTTTCTGAAGTAAAAATCACAGAGCTGTGAAGCAGAGCCCGTGACACCTAGAAAAGTGGAAAAATCTCTTTTACTGTGCTTCCTTCACACTCAGAAGGACAGTATTTGGAAGCCTTGCTCCATATCCAGGTTCAGAAATTCTGACATATATCAGTCAGTGTGTTTCATCATGTAGCTACCGGTCAACATTTCTGCTATTTAGAAAACAATGCCATTTACTGCCAAGACTTTAAAGACATTTATATAAAGGTAAGATGTGTACAAACAGATCTATGTCCTTTGTGCATGTTGTTCAATGTAGGAATGCACAGATGTGGTTTTCCCAAAACATACAAAACAGTAAATGAAACTTAGCTGTACTGAACAAATTCTGAGTTCTGTTTTGAAAGGCATCAATCTGAAATCTAAAATCAAATTATCTGCTAATATTAGCACTCACTTATATGATTTCTTGCACAGAAAAAGAGAACCATACCTTATGATGACCAGCGATTGTGGCAATGTGAAGGGCTGTCAAAGCTCCGTACCCAACTTGCTGAATGTCAGCTCCACCATGCAGCAGCGCTGTTACCAGTTCTGCATTGTCCTAAAAGGCACACATTTAAAGCATGTTATTTCTGGGACACGGCTCTAACAATTGCAGGGAGGGAGCCAAAGAGAGCTGTACATGCCTAGGTCTCCCCAGCTATTGCACTGCTGCATTTCAAGAAAAGGGGCTGACCATGGCCGCAGGAGCACGAGTGCAAGGAAAGGAGTGGAGAGAAGATTTGTCCCGGGCACCAGAACTCTCTCTTTTGCTATACTAATGCCTGCAACTTTAAAACCAGTCCCTATTCTGATTTTACGATGTCTTTAAAGATCTCTCAGTCTCCAAGCCATTATTAAGTGCTCACACAAACTGTTTAAATGTCAAAACATTTCAGTACCTAACATAGAAGAAAGGCATCTGAGGAGGTCCCAGGATAAATATATAGTATATATGCCGAATTCTGAACTGTGAGCTTAGTTTTCATATAATTTCACTTCTTTCCTGTTAAACACACAATTTTTGCTACAACTTCTTCCAGGTGTAACAACAGCAATGGGCAATGTCAAATGATTTTAATAAAAATAAGGTAGAGAAACACATTAAGAGTCATAATGCCCAGGCAAGATGATGATTAATAAATTCTCCTTTACAAACAGTGAAATTAAACACAGAGTGAAATGCTTTGTTTGGGGACATGGGCAGAACTCGCAGAGAAAACAGGCCATCTTTCTCACCCTCACTTGTTCTCACTGCACCAGCTAGAGCTACCATAATTTTCACTTGTGGGGGATCTGCCTTCCATCATCCAGCCCAGAGATGAGCCTTGTCCAATTAATTTTCATTGTTTCCTAAGAAGAAATGCACATAACACAGGGGCAAGAGATGCTAAAAGCCCCAAATGTCCTTATTGTTCTCTACCTCTTCAAAGCAGACACTAAAAGAAGGGTGAGAATGAACCAATGCCAGAGAAGCAGCAGTTAAAATACATCTGTGAAAGCACATTTGTTCATATTGAAATGGTTTTCTTATTTTCAGGAAATATTAGGAATTTCTTTTTGATAATAATGGATAAAATAAAAGTTAATATCACTTTTCCTACCAAATAGTTTTAGATCTTGAGGCGTGGTACTTCCTTGCATAATGGATTGGGTATTATGCAGCCTGCGAAGACAGGCTGAGTTTGAATCATCTTGAAATGTTCTGTTGTAATTAGAGACTCAGTCCAGTTCACTATTATGAAATGCCACAAAATATGCAGATTATAGATAAGAAGAAATCAAGGCGTTTTGCAAGAAGTTTCTCTGTCTCAATCTACATTGCTTTATTGTTTCTGAGATATCTCTAGGCTCCTTTATATTTTACTTAGAAAAGAACTATAATACAACAAAAGCTGTCATTGGGTAACTCTCAGTAAATCTTAAAGTCTTAAAATGTCACTTATGGGAGAAATGTTATATTGCATTTTATTTTACATCCCAAAATTCACACTAGTTTGCTTAGCTTCATGCAACCTGGAAAAGATATTGGATATTGTATCACATGACTTGAGTGATTAAATAAGTTGCTGATATAGCTTTTTGCCTAAGTGGATGTGAGAGATTTATCAACTTTACAGTGCAGGGAAAACAGACAAAACAAGATTTGACAGCAAAATGAAAACTATTCCCAAGTAATGAAAACATCCTAAAAATCTGTTATAAAAGTCCTATTAAACAAAGAATTCTTTTTTTTCAACTAAATTAATAATTGGAAACCATTCACCAGGATTAACATTAAAGAAAGGCAGAGAAATTCTTCTAGGCAATTGGCTAATTATGCAACATTGCACATGGGGGAAAGTTTCTTTTATGGTTGCTGTAAACCATCACTTCATTCTGTGATGTATAAGATTTGATTGTTGTCATCATATTACAGCTTGCGTATCTAAATGGTACCAGTAGTTGTAAAACTAAACTAACACAGAAATTACAAGATGTAATGCAAGATATAGCAAGTGCTCACGGTATATTAACTAGGAGAGGAAAGTAGCTTATGGTGCAGATACACAGAGTTTAGCCATGGAGCTGCAGAGCATAAGGCATCCGCAGCATCCACAGCATATCATAACTTTTAGGTATCTGGCTGCACGATTCAGTCTTCAGCCCAGTTAATGACCAGCTCTCTACACACACCTGGGGCAAATTCAGAGTTCCAGTGATGGGATTCATGAAATCCAGTGTTTGGAGCAGGAAATTGGCTTAGCTTGTCCATAGCAAACACTGGAAATAGGGGGGTGTCTTTCTTCCCATCTTTAGACAAAATTACAAAAGCTGCTGCTTGCATCTCTTTTTTCTTTCCACTCCTATTCACCTTTACAACAGCTAAAACACTGGGGGTTGAGTGTCTTCCTTGCACAAATAATGCTCATGACTGTATGCTGTGTGTCTCAGGCAATGTGGTCATCGCTGAACCCGTGTTAGGCTTTCCCTTCACTCTCCCTGTTCCCATGCCCCCCTGTTCATTTCCACAGGAAAGCTGGTTGCATGCTCGCTCCAGGACAGCTGTAGCCCGCTGACTGGCACTGGGAGTTTGAATTCTCCCCAAAAGAGACTTTAGTCTTCTCTATGGACAAATATTGTAATTACCAGTTTATTAACTAATAGAAGGCAAACCATCTCCTCTTCCACAGGTGCGCTTTTGGAGGAGAATGACCATGACTGTGATGATTCCTGCTGCGTTTAGAATTGGGTATTTGGATTAAAGACCATCTACCACATCTGTGTCCTCCTGCAAGACAGTGAGGAATGCCACTTATGGATCAAGAGTGGCACACAGGTGCCAACTTACTTAACCTTCTATCAGTTTTGAACATACAGCAAATCAGAATGGTATCTGCCATGAGAGCTTTGCAGAAGAAAGAGACTGTTATGACCTTGTGGCACCTATGGGACATATAAGGGCTGAACATTACAGTCTAGAACGTAAACTCCTAAATTTGATCTGGGTTCCTTCTAAAAAGCTAAGTGCTTCTGAGGCTATCTACACATGGATTAAGTTTCTAAGATGCTCCATCTCAAAATAAGAATCATAAAAATTCTTTAGGAAAATACTATCTTTGTCCACTTTATTCCTTGCTACTGCTATTGTTGAGTCTTAAAAGAGAAATACAATAGTGAAGAAAATTAATATTGGAGCTGAATGTGGAACTTGGGGAGAAACAACAAAAAAGAAACAAAAAAGAGGGAAACTGTAACATAAAATCCTTTGAGATTTTTTCTATTAATAGCTATAATAATAAAAAGAACAGTCCTCTATCTTGAGTTTCATTGCATGATTTAATCAATATTTCTAAAGCAATATCATATCCTGATGGATGACATTGAAAAAGCACATGCTGATTTCCTGTGCATGGGCTCTTTATAGGTCATTCTCCTATGCACTGTAAATGTGAAATGTATATTTTCACCAGAAGTAGCAACTAGAGATCTCAACTAGATAGTTCAGACAAATAAACTGCTCAGTTCTGATTTCTTTTCATCAGTTCTATTCAAACCAATTTACCTTATAAGCTGCCAAGTGCAGAGCTGTAAATCCATTTCTTGTTAATCTGGATGGGCGCAGTCCTTTTAGCATAAGAGTTCTAATATGTGATTTGTTACCTTTAGGATGAAAATTGGAAAACAACATAATTCATAGAAAAGAATGTACAGATGAAGTAAGAAACTTCTGTGTGAGTTTGAAAGCAAAGAGAAATAGGTTGCTTATCTGCTGACCTGAGGCAAGTCATAAAATGTATCTCATGAAAGCTCCAAATGGAATTAGGCACCATCTCCTTATCCACTGGACAGTAACAGATCTGGCCATGTACTGACTCACTGTTTGGTCACACTTTAGTAAGGATTTGTTAAGGATAGTTGAACTTCTAAAGAAGCAAACTGCTCTCTTAACATCCAGACCATGCCGCAAAGGACTTTACAAACTAGCAGGTGCTTCCAGAATCTCTGGTTTCTCAGACACTTAACTCTTCTGCCCTTTCAGAACAGAAGCCCTGCTCTCCCTCTGTACACAACATTACTACAGGGACAGTGGTTTTGAGGGATGCTAGTGCATATAAGCATGGGCAAGTAGCTTTACTGCCACCTTTCTGACGCACAGTGATGATCTCAAAAATGTATCTGCCTTCTGAATACTTCTGACGGTAATCAAGGACAATGTCAGATCTAATAGCTTCTCTCCCTCCTTCAAGTGTTCCCACACTGTACCTAATTCATTAACATTGCATGTTTTCTTAAACTTCCTCTCTGCAACCCCACCAATCGCTCTAATGTTACCAGGTACTGATGTCATCTCTGGATTTGATCTTGCGCTCTCTGAAATTAAGTGTAATTTGAGCAGTGCAGGATCAGGTCCTCCTTCATGATAGCATCTAAGATGGAGCAAATGGTTTATGCATGTTATTATTAGGTACTTTGCAGAGCTAAAAGCTTAGGGTAAAATTCTCTTTGCCTCTTTCAACCAATTTCTGCTGAAAATTGTATAACAAGTGCAAAGTGTGTGCATGAACTAATGACTCACTATGTGGATAACAGAGCAGCAACGTGGATCGGAGTGGAAAATTCCACCATTAGTGTGTTTTTATGAGGATCCCAGAAGACATCTTGCACTCTTCTTTTATGTACTCTGATTTGCTATCTGCAAAAATCCTATCAGCTGATTTGAGTTATTCTTCTTTTAATCACCATGAAATAAAAGATAGGTATTTTCATTATACTGGAAAAATAGATGTTGTATGTATGGCAAATGATTGCCAAAACTAGCTCCCTGGCCTGAAGTCTATGCCATGTACAGAAAACAGAAATGTAGAGCAACACTGTATGATGAGTATGGATTGATTGACTAATATGTATAGCAAGTAATTTCGAATTAGTTGAATCCCTGTGGTAAAACATGCTACATTATCAACCACAACTTTCTTGGAGTGAAGAATCAGCTATAATGGGGCTCAATGTAACTTGATTCAACACCCTTGGCATTAGAGTTGAGAGTAATGCTTACAGACGCTTATCCAACTGTCAACATGGACAACACAGAAAGAAATTCACTCAAAATATGATCTTCCTGACAGTTATTAGACAGAACAAATCCGTAGCCATGCAAATAAAATGTTTAAAGAACATCATATTTCAAATACATACCCCCGCATATGCAACATAAATGAAGAAGAGAGAGCCCATTTTCTGTGCGGTAATTTAAATTGACTTTGCAGAAGGCTTCATCAGAGCTGAAAAAAGAGATTTTACAGATGATTACTGTTTTCGTCCTTTAGCACAGTTTCTTTCATTTGGAAAAAAAAAAAAAACCAAAACAAAACAGAAATCTCAATATAATTTTTTTTTTGAGACACAGGGCTTATTTTATACCCACTTACACTCTGTAAATCTAGGAATACTTTACTGATAACAAGTGAGTAGTCCAGATTTATTGTTTTCTGAACAATCCTGCTATTCAGTCACAGTATATACATTCTAAAATCAGCTAAATTAGAGAAAAAAAGAGGAAATACTCTTTAGAAATATAAATACAGAACTCAGAGGGTTGTGATCAGCAGCACAGAGTCTAGTTGGAGGCCTGTAACCAGTGGTGTCCCCCAGGGGTCAATACTCGGTCCAATTTTGTTTAATATATTCATTAATGACCTGGATGAGGGGACAGAGTGTATCCTCAGCAAGTTTGCTGATGATACCAAACTGGGTGGGGTGGCTGACACCCCAGAGGGCCGTGCTGCCATCCAGCTTGACCTGGACAGGCTGGAGAGCTGGGCAGAGAAGAACCTAATGAGCTTCAACAAAAGCAAGTGCAAGGTCCTGCACCTGGGGAGGAAGAATGCTAGGCACCAGTACAGGTTAGGGGCGGACCTGCTGGGAAGCAGCTCGGAGGAGAAGGATCTGGGGGTCGTGGTAGACAGTAAATTATCCATGGCCCAGCAATGTGCCCTTGTCGCCAAAAAGGCCAATGGAATCCTGGGCTGCATAGAGAAGAGTGTGGCCAGTAGGTCGAGGGAGGTCATTCTCCCCCTCTACTCTGCACTGGTGAGGCCACAACTGGAATACTGTGTCCAGTTCTGGGCTCCCCAGTTCAAGAGGGACAGGGAACTGCTGGAGCGAGTCCAGTGAAGGGCAACTAAGATGATTAAGGGCTTGGAGCATCTCCCGTATGAGGAAAGGTGGAGAGCGCTGGGACTCTTTGGCCTGGAGAAGAGAAGGCTGAGGGGAGACCTTATTATGGCGTACAAGTATCTAAAGGGTGGGTTGAAGGAGGATGGAGCCAGGCTCTTTTCAATAGTTCCAAGTGACAGGACGAGGGGCAATGGGCACAAGTTAGAACACAGGAAGTTCCGTTCAAATACACAGAAAAACTTCTTTACGGTTCGGGTGCCAGAGCACTGGCACAGGCTGCCCAGGGAGGGGGGGAGTCCCCTTCTCTGGAGGTTTTCAAGACCCGCCTGGATGCAGTCCTGAGGGATGTGCTCCAGGCAATCCTGCTTTGGCAGGGGAGTTGGACTAGATGATCTCTAGAGATCCCTTCCAACTCTGAAAATTCTGTGATTCTGTGATTCTGTGAAATAATCCATACAAAACCAGTTTCTTTATTGATACAATAATAACTAAGAAATATTTTAAAAATCTATGTATTTGTTCTAAAATGATGAGCAGGACATGCACAGAACTAGAGGCAAAAAAGCCAAGTCAAAAGAATGACCAGAAAAAGCATTTCAGAAAATAAGTTTATCTTCCCCAAATGAGATCATAGAAACACTATACAATCCATGAGTGGAAACATTTAGATGAAAACTCTCCAGAAGCACATACACAGCAGGAAGGTAACCAAAGCACAGACAAAAAATTGGCAATGATGAAAAGAAAAATGTTTCTAAATCATTCTGAGGAATGAAGTAGTCTTTCCAGAAGTCACATTTCTGGATTTGCAGTTCTAACAGCACACTAAGCCCAAAGAAGACCTATGAGGGTCTGCACTCTGAGAGGACAGGACAGGACAGGACAGGAGGGGCTGGAGCGTGGCAGGGGCGAACCGTGCCAGGACGGGACTCTCTCCTCTGCTCACAACACCCGTTGCTGGCCGTGCTGTTAAGGCATCAGAAGGAGCACAGCCCCTTAAGCTCAGCAGGCTGGTGTGCTTTTATAGCT
Source organism: Vanellus vanellus (assembly GCF_965231255.1). Taxonomy (NCBI): domain Eukaryota; kingdom Metazoa; phylum Chordata; class Aves; order Charadriiformes; family Charadriidae; genus Vanellus; species Vanellus vanellus. The sequence goes on along the minus strand of NC_138910.1, from coordinate 82,316,921 downwards.
CTGCTTTGGTTTATCGCACTGGAATGTGATATATTAAAACAGAATTTTAAAATAATTTATAGATCCTCATTTTGACTTCCCATTAGCTTGTCACCAAATATTTCTGATTTTGATATAAACAATTAAAATATTACAGTTTGTACTCACAGCCTACTAAGGAAAGGCGTGTTTGCACTTAAAATTCTCAGACAACTAAATGTCACTTACGTATTGTGACACTGACAAAATGAAACTCAATTTAATGTTTCATTTTCTGCCACATTTTTGGTACAGTGTCACATTTTTATACAGCTTAATGATTTCATAGTGCTTTCTAGGCCACACAAGGATGAAATGAATAATTAAAATGAAGTAATTGTTATTAATACATTTCTAATATAATAACTCTTAAAAAGGATCCATACCAAGCTTGACTCATTAAAAGACATTCAGAATATGTATTTGATGCTCTGTTCTTTATGAGAGCAGGGTGACCTCTCATAGCTAGAGCTATACCCACCTCTGCTCATAGGTCCTGTCTAAATACACATTATAGCTTTACTTGAAAAACTCCTGAATGCCTGAAGTGTCACATTTATTTTTTAAACAGCGAAGAGAGCCTCTGAAAAGTGTGAAGGAAAGCGATCACTCTATTTTTACTCTACAGATTGATAAATGATTACCATACTTGAACATTTTAGCTTCTGTCCTTGAGTGTCATGGGTTTCCTTTAGCACAGATTGGCTTGTTACTGCTCTGTCAAACATTCTAAGTTACTGCTCTGTCAACATTTGTTGACAATTAAATACACATAGCAATTAATATTTCTGTGGACAATGCTGATTTTGGTCTGTCAATAGAAGTTTGGGTTTTTTTCCATTCAGTATCAGTATAATAATAATAATCATGGTTTAGCAGAACACTTGGATTCGTATATCTATAAATCCATTCTGAGTGAGTAGCACTATTAAACAGTTACAAAGGCAGAGAAAGCCGGAGGCCTGTCTTTGCTTCTATTCTCTTAGTTAAGCCTATCCTAAAAGAAATCCTGCTCGTTCAATGTGCGCTATCATTCTAAACCAGGAATAAGTCCTGTGCTTTCATATTGGTTTTTATGAAGTGTGACAAAATTAATTTGGGAACAGAATTTTTTTCTGGCTTTCATTTTGAAATAAATAATTTTAACTTCCAGAATTTGAAACTGTCGTTTCCAGTTTAGTGGAGTGGTCTGAGAGCTATTACACTGCAAAGTGAGCCATTGTAAGGCTCGGAGCGTGTTCTTTAGAGGGCAGGCTCCCGGACAGACCTGCTCCGTGCCGCGGCACCCAGCGCCCTGACCCCTGCAACCGCTCGGGCAGCAGCGGTCGGAGGAGCACCCATGCAGCAGTGCAGGGGGCGCGCGCCTCCAGGGGTGTCCCTCTGCGGAAGAAAATGGTGCTCTGAACTACAGACATACAAAGTATTGTGCTGGTAAGTAAATAATTTAGTGATTCTAACTCCAATGAAAGGACATTGTAATTAAATATTAAATACATACAAATTAAATATTAAATACATAAAATTTAAATATATTCCTTGTGAGAAATTTTGGCAATTTTTTTCTCATGAAAATTAGCTTTTTGGAAAATACTTGCTCTGTCAGAAAGACCATTCCGATGGAAACTCCTGACCACCTCCTGTCAATACTGAGTGGTTTATGTTCAGGAACAGCGCATGATTTGAAAAAGATATGGGCCTGATAAAAATAGAGCATAGTATTTTTTTATAAATGAAAAAATTGAACTTATTTTGCCAAAACTGTGTGCCTCAATAGGTTAATTCTTACATTAGTCAAGATTTTCATATGTGTTCCTCAGAAGATGGGCATCACACGCTAAGGAAGCCCATTCTTTTATGTCCTAAACATAAACTGCTTCTGTGTGGAACATTTTTTTCACACATTATAGTCACATTTACTTTTGTTTGGTGACAGCCCCTCATCTGGCACTTCCACTTTACTATTGTGGAAAAAGTTTTGCTCAGTAAAAATAAAATCTCATTCTTCAAACATGTTTTATCTTTGTGCAATTCTTCTCTGACATGCTGTGATTAATGATAGTGATATAAGGCTCAGCTATTCTTCAGATTTTCCTTCAGGGGCAATTGAGGGAAAAATAAATTTCAGGAATTCTGGGAAACCAGCCCTTTTAGTTAACTTGTCTTTGCTGTAACACGTCGGCTGTGCCTGGGTGTACACACCACACATACTGATGCACGGCCGTGACTGCATGAGGGATGGGCTGCTTTGTTCGAAGGATGAACTCTGCAAGTCTCAAAATCACAGAACATTATTCTGCTGTAAAGTCATGTCTCCTGCTCCAATTTTTGTCTTTAGAATGACATTAAATATTCATATGCCTAGCACTTAATGTATGGTTAAGAATCCGGGTTTTACCATTTTAGCTATATACTAAAATTTTCCTCTTCTCCCATTTTGAAAAATAATAATATAAAGTTTCAGTTTGTTTTATTAATTATATTCAATTTTAGTATGATCTGACTTCTTATAAACTGGCAAAATTTTAATGTTTTTGTGGGGAAATATTGCAAGGAAAGTTTTATATATTAAAAGCTGTGATTAAAGGGCCTATACTGCAAATGAAAACTAGCTCAAATGACTACTCTCAGGGCCCAGTTTTATCTAGCTGTCCTCGCAATTCCTTTCTGAAGACATAATTGCATGTTTTAGGGAAATGAAATTCTGACTTTTTATTTTGAGGGTGGTCTTTTTAGGAAACCATTGCACTAAGAGCTCTGAGATACTGGAATAGTATAGGGACAACTTTTATCCCAGAAGTGACAGGTTTACTTTTCACCATTGCAACTCTTGGTTTTGGTTTGTTTTTTTTTTTTTTTTTTCCTATGGCACTGGACAATTTACCCCTTGAACTGTGCATGGCTTTCCTAGGAGTAAAACCGGGATGCTGACAGTTCTTTCCTCTGCTAGGCTTCGTCACTTTTGTCCTATTTATGTTCCAAATCTTTCAGAGCAGGGACTTGAACAGCCACTTATTTCATTTCCGTCAGACAAATTACCTTCTTTGACTTAGCTTCCGACAAGCATCTGGTTTTTCAGTTCTAAATTTTTTAAATAAATGGATTTGTTTTAACAATGGGTAAACTGTTAATTCCTTTGCTACTTCAGAGAAATCTTCTGAAAATAACCACTGCTGCTGTCCAAAAGTTTTTCATATAGTCGAGACAGACTGATTTTGAACACAGGCCGTATCTGGATTTTACACACTCACAAAACCTGACTGATTTCATTACCCATGGGTAAGGCAGCTTTGGGAAATGAAATCACTGGCTGGTTCCTCAAGCCTGACTGCAAAAAAAAAGCGCCTTTCCAGTGGAATGTAACCAGTATCATCAATTCCCACTCCATCCATGGAAAAGAGCAGTGCTCTTTATCTAAGAAGTTGAATTTAGGTGACATCTTAATGAGACTGACATGGAGCAGTAAGATAGATTGATAAACTGAACTGCCAAAGGTCTGCTAATCTTGAAGTTAAATTTTTCTTTATTCTTATGCCTAATGCAGGAATTAAGCACTTTTACCATATACTCAGTTGTCTTGCTTACCTAAAATAAAGAGTACTCTGGCTCCAATTTGTTAAGATACTTAGTTTTACTACTAAACAGGCTTAAAATGAGGCAAGTACTGAAGTACTTTACTGGATCACAGCCCAAGTGGTCAGCTTATTGCAGTGAAAGCCCAATGTCGTCTTCCACTTCACAGGCTCAGTGACAATTATGTTAGCTGAAAGTGAGCATGATAAATAATTTATGTGACCAGTTTGGCTTTATTGAGGTTGTGATCTATTCCTGATTAGAATCCCCTATTTTTTCAAGTGACTTTGATGTCTGAAATTATTTACCTGGTCATTTTCTTAACTTATTCACAGTCAATGAGGCGGGTGTTTTCTGTATTTGGGCTTTTCAATTAATGAACATGTCAGTATGTTACTTGGTTGGGTGAACTTGGTTGATAGCATATGCTGTCCTGAGACAGTGATTACAATCATGAATTTGAAATCCACTTTCAGAAGATAATCTTCTTTTGGGTCTATTTAAAATTTGTTACTTCAGCAATGTTTCTGTCTGAAGAAAGACATTAGTGAAACTGAAAAGTACCCAACAAAATTAGACATCCTGTTAAAGCTAATTAATTTACAAAAATATACAGATGTTTGTTGTAAAATATTGGCATTAATAATTAACAGCCACTAATTTTGGTACTATGCTGTGGGACTCTGGCCAAGAACTGTAATGACACATTCCCAAAAATAGATGTTAAAGAACATGCGTTCCATACATGAGACACTCCTTCCATAAGAAAACACCCGAAACTGAAAATACTATTTAATAGCAAATACTCATTTGAAAGAAATTAATAAACAAGTTTCCAGAATATTTTACCTAAAAACATGCTTCAGTTCTGTCATCTCCTTCTCTTTGATTTGCAGATCATCTTCTAATCGTTCTATGATTATGGCATATGATTCACTCACTTTCTTCTTCCATTCATCTAACAACAAAAAACCCCGAACCATAAAACACTTCAAAACATATCAAATCGGGAACTCAAATCATAATGTCCCAGTAACCAAAGCACTTGATTTTTAAATATACAATTGTACACTGTTTCATATATATTTCTATTAAAGTATTAAGACTATTAAACTGTTCTTGCTGCAATAATTATAGGCACATATATACTGATTTCATAGACAACTAATACATATGAATCCTTATCATAAATATTTTGAACAATACCTTGAACAAGAGACAACTTAACCATTAGGTTGCATTTGTTAGCTCTTACTTCCTAAATCTTAGCATAGACACACAGCACAAAAAAGTAGGAAGTTTAAAGGTTTTTCTAATGAAGTATGAGTGAAATCAACACAATAATTTCAGTTAATATGATCTTACATGATTGCATAAAGAAATTTAGTTCACTAGCTTTTTCTTTTACAGACTGTACATGCGATTTGGTTTAAGCTATTCTTCTTGTAAACCAAGAACAATACAATACCTTACCCTTGAACTCAAGAGTAAATTAGCAATGAGTTATTTCCTGAAATATCATTTGCATCTTATAGATGGATGTGTGGTACATTGCATTTAAAAAAGCAACATTAATTACCAGTGCAAGTTTGGGTTGGTCTAGATTTGTAATTTCCCATTTGTCCAATATATCTTCTTTGTTTCAGCAAAGTTCTTGCAGTAATATGATTCCTTGTTCAAGAGCAGTGACAGTCCTACTGAAAAATACTTTTGATAGTCTCTGGCTAAAAATAAACCCTGTGCCAAATGGAATGTCATGCAACAATGACACGGAGCAAAACTGCCTGTGCTGTCAACTGTAAAAAAATAATAAAGGTACCTAATCAGCTTGTTTAAAAACCTACTGTCTATTTCAACAGAAACATTTGCTTTCATCTGTTGAATACCTAAAACTGGTGGGAAGTGGGTAATTTGGCAGCTTGCTACCGATTTTGTAGAGAAAAAGGATTTTAAGAAGCTGAATCCCAAGCATGCTTTCAGGTTCCCCAAGAAGTGGTGGGGGTCCTCAGTCTGGAGAGGCCAGAGATGATCTCAGCTCCTAACGTGAAGATGAATCCCAAGACAGGGGATGGCTTTGGAGCTTCTGGGGACTTCATCTGGGGACTTTACTTAGGAAGTGCAAATTGTGTCACATCAGAGAGTACTGACTTTTTGCAGTTTGGCAATATTTGTACATATTTTTATGCCAGGGAAGTCCCGGTGAATTAGGCTAGGAAATGAGCTGGCTGTCAGGAGTTCATTACATTCACTTTGTGTGCAGAACCTCCGCAGAGATTCGCCCTCCTGGCCTCAGCAGGCAGCAGCAGCTCAGCTGGCTGAGCCGGCCGTCGGACTGCTCGCGACCCGCTTGTGAAGGATGGGACCTGGGCTGGGCACCGCTTACAAAGATGGGAGGAGATGCCTGAGGTCGTTTTGCTCCTGCTCCGGGCAAGGTTTCTCTAGAGATGAATGAAGACACAATCAAGCTGCTTTGTTCATATTTCAAGCAGACCATGCACAAGACAGCTGAGGACCAGGATCTGCACAGATATGTAACTAAATCCTGTGCTCAGTGTAATTTGTCCTGTTAGTATTTTATCTTGGATCCACTGTCACCGTAACGTAATAAAACCCCCATGATCTGGCTCACTGGAAGGGTGAACGGAGCAAACTGGGCTCTGTGTGTGTACGCATACATGCAAACAAATTACGACAAAATTTATCTAGACTGTGTGCAGAGGTACATTCCTGTGCGAGTCTGTGCTACACAACTGTGAAAGGTTGGTTAGTAGCAAAATAACACTGCTTTTCCCTCACACAAACTGCATCTCCATTAATCTGGTTAGCACGGATCTATCTGCTTATCTCTTGTCTACCCTTTTCATATCCATTTCCCTGCGTTTTCTATCAAATGGAACTACTTTACACATATTGTCCCAGCCAATTACGGGATTCATGCTGGTTTCTCTATGTGTGTCTTCTCCTCCTTTTAGTGTTTTGTGTTTTTTTTTTAAATTTTTATTTATTTATCTGGTATACATATATGTGTACAAATACGTATACATAAATATTTATATGTTTTTATATATACTTTAATATATTTAAAGTGTGTTGATTGACCTTGGCAGCTGTTCTGTGTGTAAGTTCTTAGTTTTCTCAGTTAAGGATTCAGGCAGGAAGGTATATTAATACAACACACATATATAAAATCTTCAACATGCTGCATCCCATTGTAAACAAACTTGCACTCCTGTGATAGTTCCTGACACGGCATGAGCTCATCCGTTTATTTGAACTGATTTACACATAAAACCAAGGATGTATTTCAGAAGACTTTGAACTGCTTTGACAATATGCCCTGTGATATTCAACCAAATATTTGCAAAAAGGCACCAGCCTCGTAACTGATCCTCTACATCTAGTTGCCAAGCAACTGGAAGAGCTGGAAATGCAGCTCCGAGACGGGTATCTCCTCTCCCACTGCTTTTATTAGCTGAGGGCTGTTTGTTTTCCTTCAAATGTCTGAAATGCAGCCGTAGCTGTGCAGTCAAAGACAAGTGTTTTAGCTGTCTCTCCCCCTCTGCTAGAGAGTTCTGGGGTAAGAAGGCCTGCCAGGACACGCTCGCTGCAGCACACACCTCCCTGGGCAGCCCGGGCCCCGTCAGGAACTCAGCAATGGGCGTACTTTGTCTTTACATTGCAGTGGAGCTGCCTGAACCTCTTTTCACCCATTCACGCAGAAGAGCATTAATCATACTAGGATTTTTACCTCTGATTGTCAAATAAGAAAGACCAGCATTTCTCTTCATAGCCCGTGCTTTTAGGAGCTGCTCTGAAATAAGGGCCTGCAGCTGGACCTGCTGGGGTCCCGGCTCTGACACAGGGTGTCTCAGCACCATCGTAGCAGAGCAGCGCTTGGGCAGGTATTTGCACTCCCACAGCATTTACGCAGCCTCTGCTGCAGATGTTGCTAACTCAGTTCTACCATAGAATCACAGAATTGTCTAGGTTGGAAGGGATCTTTAAGATCATTGAGTCCAGCCGTTAACCTCACACTGACAAGCCACTGCTAAACCATGTCCCTTAGCACCACAGCTGCCTGTCTTTTAAATACCTCCAGGGACGGCGACTCCACCGCTGCCCTGGGTAACGCGTTCCAATGCTTGATGACTGTCGTGGTTTAGGCCAAATCCACCACTGGGGACCCGAGGGACCCCAGACGGGACCGACAGATGCTCCCCTCTACCCCTCTACAAAGAGAGAGGCAGAGGAGGAAAAAGAGACTTACGAGTTTAGAAGAAACTAAACTACTTTAATGAAATATTAATAATAAAATAAAAAGAAATAATGAAAAATATATACAAAACTGTATCAAGCTCCCGAGATGACAATCACGTCACCGGCTGGCACTGGGGCAGTCCCAGGCTGGACTCAGTGACGGACGGGAACTGGATTCCGGATCTGGAGTCAGGATTGGGATCACAGACAGACAGAGTCCTCCTCAGACGTCGGCCATTGAAGGAAGAGCCCGTGACCCTTTGATCCCTCAGCTTTTATACTGAGCATGAGGCAGATGGGATGGAATACCCTGTTGGTCAGTTTGGGGTCACCTGTCCTGTCCGCTCCTTCCTCCAGGTGGGACCCCACTATGCTTTTCCGCTTCCGACCCTCCAACGGGGCAAATAACAAAGTTGGTTGGCCTTGGCTGTTATGACAATAAGTGTAAGCAGGAGCCTCTCTGCATACCATGCCTGGGCATCGGCTATAAACAATTGGTCTTATCACTCAGAGAGAGTGAACATTGTCTGCACAATATGCAGTTAATTTCAGTTGTTAGAAGAGGCCCAGCTAAGAAGCGAAGTTAGTGAACAAAATTGGTTCTGTTTTACCTCAAACCAGGACAATGACCCTTTCAGTAAAAAAATTCTTCTTAATATCCAATCTAAACTTCCCCTGGTGCAACTTGAAGCGATTTCTTCTTGTTCTATCCCCTGTCACTTGACAGAACAGGTCGACCCCCACCTCTCTGCAATCTCCTTTCAGGGAGCTGTAGAGAGCGAGAAGGTCTCTCCTCGGCCTCCTCTTCTCCAGGCTGAACCCCCCCAGGGCCCTCAGCCGCTCCTCACCAGACGTGTCCTCCAGACCCCTCACAGCTCCGCTGCCCTTCTCTGGACACGCTCCAGCGCCTCAATGTCCTTCTTGTGGTGAGGGGCCCAAAACTGAACACAGCACTCGAGGTGGGGCCTCACCAGGGCCGAGGACAGGGGGACGGTCACTGCCCCAGTCCTGCTGGCCACACTGTTCCTGACACAGGCCAGGGTATCAGTTCTCAGGCATCTGAGCCAGCCTTCCCCTGTCCACCACGCACGTGTACGCAGCACCGCATTATGCCCTCTGCTCGGCAGCAGAGCAGCAAGGAAGCTGCTCCAGCACCCATCACCTGGCCCGGCCGGGCCTTCAGGAGCGCTGTGCCTCCCCCTCGCACCATCCTGCTTCCATCCGCCTCCCCGCACCGCCGGGTGGCCCTCAGCGCTGCCTCACGCCAGGGACAGAGGGTGTCGGGAGCGCTGTGTGGTGCCATTGCCCGCCCTCAGCAAACCTCCTCTGCAGCCACCGCTGTGGGGACCCACTGGTGCGCAGCCACCTCCTGGGACAGCATGTCTTGTGGGGACCGTTGGCACGGCATCTCCACAGGCAGGAGATACATGTTTTATTTCTCACTTTGCCACTATTGTGTCACATGATCTGGGTAAAAGCAGTGCATTTTTCACCAGAATGATAAAAACAGTAATCATATTTTCCTTTTTTGTGGAAGTCTTGAGATTTATGAAAGAAACAATCAAGGCATGTTGCATGTAACCCTCTCCCCTCCGAGCCCCTGAACTTACCAGGATGGATGGTGTGGCTTGATTTCCTCATGTTTCTCTATCCTCACCAGGCTTAACCCCATGGAGCCGCTGATAGCGATGCTGCCACTCAGCCTGGGCCAGCTGGGGGAGAGCCGGGTACTGCGGAGGGCGTGATGGTACCCCCACCATGCTGGGGGACTCGCCATGGCGGTGACTTAGCTGCTCCATGCACGTTAGGACTTCAGAAGGGCTTGGCTTCAGCCTGCCGTCACTGAGGTGTTGGGATGCGCAGTACAATCCAAACTGAAAGTCTGTCAGTTTAGGTAAAAACCGCAGGATAGCCTGAAACAGGCCTGTGATAGCCCCTCGGCCCCGGGAGCCCCCCTCTTCTGTCTGGGTTTGGTGCTGCAGCTCCCGCTCCCTTCAGGGAACCCCCGGGGCTGTTGTCAGCACCCAGAGGGTGCCATGCAGCACCATGCTGTCCTGCTCCCTTGGCTGATGTGGAACTGCCTGCAGGCAGGAGAGCAGGGAAAAAGCGTTCTGCAAAGCTGAAAGAGAAGTGAGGCAAGGTGAGGCAAAGCAAGGAGCATGAAGGTGAGATGAAGAGCGGCGAGGTGAGGCGTGCTGAGGCGAGGCACAGGAGCACTGAGGTGAGGTGCCATAAACTGAGGAGAGGCGCCATGAGCGGAGGCGAGGCCCAGAGCAGCGAGGTGAGATACATGGTGGGAAGCTGTGAGGCGAGGCACAGAGCAGCGAGGCGAGGAGTGGTGAGATGAGGTGAGGAGAGGCCTGGTGAGACACAGTGAGGTGAGAAGAGGTGCACTGAGATAGTGTGAGGCAAGGTGCAGCACAATGAGGCATGGAGGAGAGGTGCGGCACCGTGAGGTGAGGCACGGTGACAGGAGGAGAGGTGCAGCACCATGAGGTGAGGCACGGTGACAGGAGGAGAGGTGCAGCACCATGAGGTGAGGCACGGTGACAGGAGGAGAGGTGCAGCACCATGAGGTGAGGCACGGTGACAGGAGGAGAGGTGCGGCACCATGAGGTGAGGCACGGTGACAGGAGGAGAGGTGCGGCACCATGAGGTGAGGCACGGTGACAGGAGGAGAGGTGCGGCACCATGAGGTGAGGCACGGTGACAGGAGGAGAGGTGCAGCACCGATACTGTGGCTGTAACTGGAGGTGGAGTTCAGCAGGTCTAAGGGCCGTGGAAAACCGCTTGAAGAAGTGGGACGCTCCAGCAGCACTGAGGGGGAGGGGGAGTGATGACTCACAGCAGGGAGTGAAATGCCAGGAAAAAAAATCCAGAATTGACAAAACAGGTTTTGGCACTCCTTGCAGCCCGAAGAACAGGACTTTTCTTCCATCTAGACCAAGCCAACTCTGACAGAAATAGGACCCGGACAGTCCTGAGTAATGTGCTCTGGGCAATCCTGCTTTGGCAGGGGAGTTGGACTAGATGATCTCTAGAGGTCCCTTCCAACTCTGAAAATTCTGTGATTCTGTGATTCTGTGACAGACTCCATAGCCCAAGAAATGCTCTGTTCATTTCTGCACAGCAAATGCACTTTAGTACAACCGCTTCATAAAGTAAGAGCCTTAAATTTCCATGATGAGAGCGAGACAAAATGATTTGCTTTAAAAGAAGTAAATACCTTGCATATTATTTATATTCTAGTACAATCTACTTTATGAAAAAATATAAAAAATAAGTCACCGGTTTATATACCACATTTTTATTCACTCTTTGCAAACATTTGTATGGGTGAAGATGCATTCATATGGACACTCAGGGAAGACCATTGGCAACTACAGCACAAGAGGATAATTCAGTCAGTCAGCAAAGTCAACATCACTGCTTTGTTCATCATGAAAGCAACTTTCAGGTGAATTCTTGAAGCATTCATATCATAGGCTCTGTGAAGCGGTTGCAAAATAATTGAAACTGGGAGGCGGGGGAAGGCAAAAATTAATAATTGCAGAGCCTGTTTGCAGATCACTTGCAAACAGAAAAGAAAGAACGAACGGCACTGACGACTATGTTAGGCCAGTTCTAATTAACATCTATACAAGTAGCACTAAAATGTCAAGAGCAATGTTTTTCAGTGAGTAAAGTCTTCAGATGTAATGTTTACAGACTACTGAGCTGTACAAATTTTTTTGATTAATTTTTTAGAAGTTTTATTGCAGTTTTATGTTTGGAATGTGCAGCTGTCATGTCCAATCTTACAAGAGAAACACGTGAAAAATTCTTTTCCCTTTTCTGGTTTTAAATGTCCTTTACAGGGAGGCTTTACAGGATTAAGTCTTCTGAAATGATCTTTATTTCAAATTAATTAGAACATGTTCATATCTATCATTTACTTCGAGGGGCTGTAAGTTGCTCCTATACTTTTCAATGTCATTCTGGTAACATTCAGGTAAGTCACAGAAAATGAAAAGGGCGTTAAAAAAAATGCATTTTTACGAAAATAAAGTACAAGAAATGAGTATAAGGAACTCTAGCCCATATAAGGAAATGGGCGTTTACAACAGCTTCTTTGCGGCAGTGGATTAAAAGAAGTCTACAGAAGAATAGTACTGCTATTTTTGTCCTCACAATACTACAGTGGCATTTGCACAGGGATTAATTTTCCACGTGTGCAGAGAGGATAAAATGAAGCTGTTGCATCAGAGATTTAGGAACGGGAAGAGGCTGGAACCACTGAGCTCCAGTACAGACAAGCTCCCTGTCCAAGTCAAGAACATTTCTACACAGATCCAAATGATTGTTGGAGCTTTCTTTCATCAGTTCCCCAAATCCTTCTGGCACAGACATCTTTCAGCTGCTCATTTTTATTTCAGCTGCCTTCCCTTGTGTTCTTTTTTAAGTGCCCAATTTCTCAGATTTCAATTTCCTGCCTAAAAGGTTACTGAAATAATCCTCCTCTCTCAGATTTCATAGTGTAATATATACAGTATGGCTAAATCTCTGTTCATTATAGCATGCTCTCAAAGCATTGAGGGAAATCATTAAGATGATGTTCATTATGAGCCCTGTTATTGCACTACACAGCAAAACTAATTAAATAAAGAAAGCTGACATGAATAAAATCATTAAACACTCATCTTGGCTTTATTTGAGATTGTACCAGCCTGAGTTGCGTTTCAGGACAGACAGAGCCAGGCAACGATCTAGAGGCCCATACAAAAACCGCATCCATCTAGGAAACTCAATAAGCCTTAATCCAAATCAAACTCCAAATTTCCATAAATGCCTCTTGTTCTTAGACAGTCCTATCTGACTGTCATTTCAGTGTTGCATCCTTTATTACTCAGGCTGGAGGAAAATCATGGGCCATGATGGTCTTTTTTTCAGAATCTGATACTAGAAACCAGCAACCCTGTAATTACTATTATATTGCTGTTAAATTTTACTGTGTGGTCTTGCACAAGTCTCTCAGTTTCCTTGGGACAAGTTTATCCCAGCTGGTTGCATGAGAAAATTGTTGTCATCTACCTTAACAGCAGACTGTGAAAGATAAGCTGAAGTTTGTAAAAAGCAATACGAATAAAATACATACACACATTGCATATATCAAACTTAGATTATTATTGTCAGGAAGTCTCCAGTCTGAAGTATTTTTTATTTTAATAAGATTTGATCACACTATAACATAGCCCCTGTTTTAAGGACTAGAATTTGTTACAGCTAAAAAACATGCACACTTCATAAATAGCTGCAATACATACAGCAAAGAGTTCTCTCATGACTAAATAGAGATGTTATTTTTCAAATGTGTCATCAAGGTGCCATACAAATACTTGCTTCTCTGTCATCTCCTCTCTCTCTCCCCAGTATCATTGTGTTAGCTCAAAAATGACGTTACACCCCACTACAGACTAACTGTTCTGGCCACTTCCGTGCTCTGCAGCGCAGCACTTGCCTCGCCGGCAGATCCCAGCTCAGCCAGTGCCTGGCAGAACACGACAGGCTGCCCAGAAAGGACCAGCGAAGGCTTGGCAGCGCACGCAGGTTACAAGACTCGCTCTCAGGATACACCACAGCTCTGCAGCTCTTGTTCTTCCTCACTTCACAGATTCCTATCCCTGGCGGACTCTAGAAACCTTTACTCCCTCAACATGCTTGCCAGGGGCAAAATTCTGGCCCCTGCTTAAATCAAAAGCAAAACTCCTAGTGACTTCAGTCAAATAGGGTGTTCATTCCAGGTTTTCAGATTTTATTCTGAAGCTGATGCAACAGAATCAACAAAACTAGCTACTTTCTGTAGCCACGTTTCAGCATTTAAAACTCACAAAAAAAGCCTGCAGAAAAATATGCCTCATATCTACCAAATCCTTTCAACAAAATTCATCAAAGTGCAATGGATGTATATTTTAATTTTTAAATTCCACCAGCCTTGACAGATGGATGCCTGGATTGCCAATACCATTATCAATCTTTATGTGCTAGCATTCTCTATGGCACGGTCCGTTTTCTCTGCATAGTTCCATAAACTTTCTAATCTCGTACTTCACAATGATAATTTTACTGATAGTAAGAAAGACCACAAAGGATTATGGACACATTAGAAATTTAATGGGCAAATATGCGCTTCCCGTGGCTCAGTGGAAGCTAGTGGAAGCTTATATATAAAAGTGTTTATTCCTAAGCGTGAACATGCACACACATAACCCTATATGATACGAAAACATACAAGAAAATAATTAATAGAGCTCTGTATTAAATATATTTTTTACTGTTTCTAATAAAATATTACATTAAACTTGATTGTAGTTCAAAAATGAAGAATATTACAAATCCAGATATTTCAATACCTGTGGAATAAATTCATTATGCCTGATGACACTACCTATGGCTAATATTGACCAAAATCCACTTTCTAAAATTTAAGACAAAATTATTTAGTGTAAAAGGAAGGCATGGAGTGGCATAAAGACTTAAAGCAGTCTAATGTTTCTTACTGAGTAAATAAAATCTATGCTTATTCCATTACAAAAGATTTTTTTTTTTTAAGTTCTTTGCCTCAAGATCTAAATGTTTTATTTCCTAACAGGGCAATTCATTGACAGGCTCCTAAAACCTGTTAAATGAGAATGGACCATACATGCTTCACAGGTTTGCAAAAAAAAAAAAGGTACCTTAGGCCTTTATTCAAAGGTTAAGAAAATATTTCTAGCTCCTCACTGAAGTGTTTAGCCACAAGCTATTCAACCCAGTCACATATTTTAAGAGCTATAAATGAAGCAGTGTCTGACCACACATTTGGAGTGTGGTCAGACACCATTTGTTTAAGCTATAGCTGCACTGGGCTGTGCTCTACAAACTGCATAGGAGAAGATCATGAACAGGAACAATTTTGTGTTCTGAGGTGTGCCGACATGCAGCTCCTTTGCACACTGCCGAAAGCACAGCCACGCTCTCTGGGGCCATGGGCAAAGAATACTCGCAGCAAGTCTTTACAGAAGTTTTCCTCATTTAGATCCCTGACAGCAGGACCAAGCGCAGAAGTGTTACTGCCCCCGGTGAGAAAGACACTGCTGAGCTTTCCAGCAGTCATCTGTGAATGGTGTAGTCTGGGGTTTTTATGAGTGTTTACTGTTTGCAAGTGCCAGGCTGCTCTGGGGACCCCACGGAGCACCTGCCAGGCTGACACCACTTACCACAAGAGTGTGAGCCCGGGTTTACGGTCAGCCCTGCAGGCTGCCGAGGGTAAGGGGTTACCAGTGGAGATCACTGCCCTGTCAAACCAACAGTCACTCTCCAACACAGTACGTCAGACAGACAGAATTTTCTTGCCCATCCTGGTTGCAGCTGAGCCAGCATGTCGGAGCAGCCCAGGGCAGGGCAGGCAGGACAGCAGCACACCAGGAAAGAAAATCTGAGAGAGAAATACTCCAATACCTCTGACCTTTCGTTGCACAGCTGGCGGACTGACAGAGCCTGAGGCAGCCTGCTGACCCAGGTGCCAGGCATGGTAGTTTAAGACTATGACCAGGATTCCACTCCTCTGCTTTTTTTTTTTTTCTTAGAAGAATGCAGCTTCCAAGACCATAGCAACTGCTATTTGATCAGGTCTACCCCAACGCTTTCCAAAAGCCATTCAGACAGTATGCTTTTCCTCATTCTTTTTTCCCATTACTTTTGTGTCAGAAGCAAATCCATTTTCTATTTATATCCAGACTGCTTTCAGTAATGAAATCAATACATGGTACTTAGGGAATTTAGAATAAATGCAATTGTAACAGTTAAAGTGAATAATCATGTTAAAAGAATGCAACTTCATTTCACTGTTACCAAACATCCAGAAAGCTCGTCTAGCAGTAGAGCAATCATCAGGGACATCTTTTCAGAACAAAGTTTGGTCTCCAACTGAAGATGCAAAGTCTATGTCAAACATTTGTTTTTCCCAGAACATTCTGTATACTCTAGCCATAGATGACTAGGAGGCAAATAGGACAGCAAACAGGATGACACACAAACCACAATTTCATGCTCCATGTTCTAGAACTCTTTACTTTGTGACTTTATGTATTCGTCTTGGACCTTAATGTTCTCAAATCTACTGCTGTTTCCATTGTAAAACTAATATATTATAATGACTTTTAAAACCTTGTTGAAAACATGTTGAAGATTGCGCATTTCTGAAGATGTGCATCGTGCTCGCTATAGTTAACCTCCTTGCTGTTACTTAC
Source organism: Vanellus vanellus (assembly GCF_965231255.1). Classification (NCBI taxonomy): domain Eukaryota; kingdom Metazoa; phylum Chordata; class Aves; order Charadriiformes; family Charadriidae; genus Vanellus; species Vanellus vanellus. Next base: position 82,300,809 of record NC_138910.1, on the reverse strand, counting down.
TCCACTGGTCTCCATCAGGATGAAGCATCGCTCCAAGGACTCTGACAGTTCAGTTTAGAGAAATATGAAATGTAGGTTTTCATGTGGCACACGTCAGAAATCTGTGGATAACAAAAAGCTGGTTGCTGACAATCAAACTACCAGCTTCCAAACGAGTAACAGTAAAAAAAAAAAAAATTGGTAGGTTTTGACCCCAATATTCATAGTCACAAAGGAAAGAATGATCTCTCAAGCAAATTTTATTCCTCTGATGAAAACCAAGAAAGTATAAAAAATTTACAAAATAAAAAAAATAGTGAAAGAAAAAGATTAATGCTTAAGACAGGATATCTTGATTTAAGAAGTACTTTTAATAAATTTATCTCCACCTATTCAGAACACTACTGTAAAAGGCTGCATGAAAAGACAGGACCAGAAGTTATTGCTATATCATTCCATGTTGCTGAGCTAATGTTCTACTTTCAAAAACTTCCACAGCAGTTTTCAGTCAAATTTCTCATTAATTTGTTCTGTATTATATTCTTACTGACAAAGACTACAAAACATAACAACATGCACCTCAAGAAAAGTCACTAATTAGCATTTTCTGAGATCTGAAATATTTCATTCTTTCATCAAAAGAATAGTTTATCTGCATTTGCTGCATTATTAATGTGATGCTACAACAACATTGTTCATGCAATTTCATTATTTCTACTTCAATGAAATCAGAGAAAAGATCTGTGTACTTTTTTTCTTATGATTTTTACAAGATGGGAAGTAATCGATCATCCACAAATGAAACCAGGAAATTTGTTCAAGGACTGTTCATTCTACAAATCAGACCTCTCTTCTCGTCTTTGTAAACGGATTTCATCATAAATTTGTTTCCTAAACTTCAACATGTCTTGTACATCTTTGTAGGTGAGCATTTCTGCAACAGACAAGAGCTTAAAGCCATTCAATTTAAAAGCTGACATATGCTGCACAGAATCTAACATTTTTAACGACACTCTAACTGATTCACTTAAAGTGGAACAAACAGGAAAAATCCTAGCAGTCCACAACCCGAAACGTGTGTTCTCCCCGGAGAAGAGCTGGTCTGAAACCTTTACACCCCAGAGGCCCAAGCATGCCAGTAAGCTGACTCCAAAAAACTGGAGTGAATGTATATCTGACAACAATTTCACACTCTTCTTCAAGTCATCTTCTACACTAAACGCCATACTTACGTACTTTACTTGATCATTAATTTTTATACTCAATGAACTCAGAAAACAGTTTGAGGGAACATCTACTTTTAAACTTATGTGCGATCCACTAATAATGCTGTTCTTCCCTACTGAGACTTCAGGCCCAATTCTAGAGTATTCAATAATAGATCCAGGCCCTATAAAACAGCCGGGCTCGAGTATGCTTTGAATGACGCTTGCCGATCGATCCAAGGGCTCAGCTTTCTCAGAAAGGGTGCTAAAAGCCACAGGCAGTAAGTCAAGCTCAAATTTCAGTTTGCTATCAGATGTAAAATGAAACAAATACTCTTGTGTAGTTCCAATGTGGTAGAACTTGGAGTTGTTCAAGACTATAACATTAAGCGCGGTTCCTTTCAGAAGAGAGTATAGCTTCTGCCGTACTTCTATTAACCGTGATTCCTCCTGTGTGACGTTACTTGTATTTTTTGTGTAATCTTGAGTGGCTCCAGGTCCCAGGGCCTGGAGGAAGTCACCATATGCATCAATTTCACAGCAAAGAGTGCCCATCTGCTTGTAAAACATCAGTAATTGCTTTGCAACGCTATGATCCATGTAAAATATACTGTCTGTATACACACACTCCGCGTCCATTTCTGAGTCACTGTGGTCTCCAGAGGAACTTAGCTGAGAAGAATTCCCTCTTAGGCATACTGCGCCACACTGGCGCATCGTCTCAACATCAGGCTTGTGCAGGAAATGATGGCAAGACGTGTATTCAAGTCCTCCTTTTCCTGAAAAAACGGATGGATCTAGAACAAACACACCGTGAGTGGTCCCAACTGTCAAATCCGAAGGGTGAGCTAACGCGGTAAATCCAGGTTTATCGAATGTGACAGTTTCTTTAAGTCCAGTGCTGTAAAGTTCTATGTCATCCGAACACGTAATGAGAATTCCTGGCTTCATGTGACTGGGGAAATCAATGTACATGGCGAGCTTCAGATCCAGCATCTGGTAAACGGGATCGCCAAGAGGCAAAGCTGTGAAAATCTTTCCCAGGGCACTTGCGTTTGGTAAACGTTGACTGTAACCACCTTGAAGAAAAAGACATTTTTAATTATACAGAGACACTGTAAATAAGTAACCAAAAACTAAACCTATACAGGCATTTTACATCTACACAAAGGTATAAAAACCCCCAGCTTGGTCATATACCAAGTACTCCTCAAAAAATGACAGATGTAAAAAAATCATCAATCCTTCTTCTTCAAGCATTTCTCAAAGCAGATATGACCTTATGTCCAAAATTTAGCATGCCTTAAACAGCTTAGATTAAAATTGTGTTTGATTTCATTACCTTTAGTTTGCTTCAGAGCTGGAATAGGGACCGCTTGTCTATGACTAAAGGGAAGAAAGCAAAGGACGCCTGCTTTTCGCTTAAAAAACCAAAATGCCCTGCCTGGAATTTTAAGTCAGAGATGAGTCAACTAAGCAGTGGTTTGGTCCGGTGACTTCTGATTGCCTGGTTTCTTTCTCCTCTGCAAAACTGATGCCCCTTTTGGCAGTGTTCTGACCAACGGGACAAGGCAGCAGGTATTCACTCTGCCTGCAGTCGGAGGGCCACGCTCCTTATATGGGTATTTCAAGGCAGAAGCTTAATTCAGATACTCTGAATTACACTTTCTCCTCCACTGTTTCATCGAACAACTTAAGTGCTGGGAAGAAATGCTTAAGTGAGAGCTGTATCTCCTAAATATCAATCTCAAATCAAATACCAGATGAGCTACATTTGGGATTAATTTTCTGAGGGAACTGTATTTCACAACTCTGATTCCTTCTCTGCCATTGTATTATTTTTAGCAAAAAAAAAGGGGGGGGGCATACAATTTTAGAGTGTGGAATGTAAAACAGCATTACCAGAGTGAATTAGCAGCACAATAAAAGAAGTCCATTTATCACCATACAGATCTTCCAGGCATCGAAGAACGTGAAGCGTTGATCCACCATTTCCTAAAGAAAAAATATTTTAGTGTCTGCTGAAAAGGGCACCAATAATATCCACACTGACAGGTGAAGTGCACTGGGATCTGTTGCTGCGGCGAGTGATCGGGAAGTGTTTTAAGCACTGCCTTCTGCTGCAGAAAATAAGTTGTCGTTTATTTTTTAAGTCCTTATGACTGCCCAGGTGATCTTTTAAACAAACTGAGCGTCAAGAGACGCACAGATACCTATCTGAAATTTCCTAAACCGGTTCTGACAGAACAGTCTGTCTGCTGTTGATAAAATCACGTGAGGATGATGGACGGTCCCTGTGGAAGCCTCATGCGCTCAGAGCGGAGGGCATCTTGAGCAGACAGCTCAGGGGAAAACACCCTCCCAGCCATGCTCCAAGTGGCCCCGGCATTGGAAGGACTTCACCATTTCAAGAGGCCATACCTTAACCAAAAAACAGAGCTCCAGTAGGAAACAAGTCACAGAAAAGTTCACCAATGCCTCGAAGCAAGCGTTCAAAAGTGCTGTGGACATTTACAACATGGTAATGAGGAAAAACATTTGGGATACGAGGAAATAGTTTGGGATATTCTTATGTGCTCCTACAACTTAAAATTGCTAAATTCCTGAAAATTAATCTCTGCCTATTATTCTGTACTGCAGGCAGACTACTGAGAACGGGTACCTCTTTCATCAGTCAGCTGGACTTAAGAATTATGGGAAGATATTATGGACAGTCAGACAACTTTCTTCTAGGTTTTTTCTGTGCGTTGGGTAATATATTAAAACACATTCGAATTGTTTAAACCATCAGGTTAAGGTAAGTAGTATGAATTTACAAAAAACACAAGTTAGATATTCTGTATTCCATAGGATACACTTAGAGGAGCCACGTAGTACTGCCAACAGGCGCTCAGTCAAAGCCACCACGGTGGAGTCCCCGATGTTACACGGGAAGCGTAATGGCCAAAATTAACTTATGTTAAGTCCCAAAAGCAGCCGACCCATGATGTGAGCCGCTGCACAACTGAATCACAACTACACGCTCTTTAGCTGCAGTCTACATTTGTGGCGTAATTAATGCTTCAGACTTTAGCAGCATTTTGGGGTCCTTTCATCGCAGAGGACAGCTGTCACCGCACACGAGCACAAAGCCTGTTTCTGCCTGATCGAAAATGAGCGTAATTATGTGAGTGTATTATACGAGTACACACGTATTAAATGAACGTGAGGTAGATCAAGGCCGTAGGACTGGTGCGACCACACGGCGGGTGCTGTGCCGTTCCTCGCGGCAGCGGTGCCGCTGTGGCCGCGCGGGCGGGCGGGAGGCGGCCGGGAGGGGCGGCGCGCTCCACGCCGGGCCCCGCACACCCGCGGGCCTCCCGCCAGCCCCCGGCCCTGCCCTGCCCTGCCCTGCCCTGCCCTGCCCGGCCCGACCCGGCCGGAGAGGAGCGGCCTGCCCGGGCACGGCCCCCCCGCTCCACCCGCCCGGGCCGGACCTGTCGCCGGTCGCCGCGGGAGCGCGGGCCCAGCCGAGGCGAAGGAGTGCCCACCGATTTTCGGTCCCGGCGGATCCACGAAGACATGGTAGCGGGTCCCCAGCGGCAGCTCCCTCCTGCCCAGCTTCTCCGCCAGCTGCTGCCGGTAGGCGCGCGCCTGCTCCGCGTCGGCGGCCGTCACCGCCACCACGTCCCAGAACTCGCCGGGGCGGGCGGCCTTCCCTGCGGGCACAGCGGGCCCCGCGTCAGGCCGCGGACCGAGGCCTCCCGGGGCCGGGCCGCGCCCGCCCGCCCCGCCGGGCCGGGCCCCCGCCGCCTCCCCGCCCGCCCCGGCCCACCCCACCTCTGAGGGCCGCGAACCGCGCCAGCCGCCGCCCCGTGGCCTCCCGCCGCGCCGCGCTCCGCTCGCCCGCCGCCGGCATGGCCGCGCCGCCCGCCGGGGCCGGGACCCGGCGCCGCCGCCGCGCCCGACCCGGAAGAGCCGGGCGGGGAGCTGGAGCCGGGGCGGGGCGAGGGCCGCCTCAGGCGGCGGCGGGGGCCCGGTGCTCGGGGCGGCCCCGCGGCGCTGGCGCGGAGGGGCAGGGCTGGGCCGGGCTGTGCGGAGGAGGGCTCTCCCGGCGGGGCGAGCCCGTGGGTGAAGGCCTGGTGTGTGCCGCCCCCGCGATCCGTTCTGTTCTTATTGCCCTTTTTTGATTTTTAATAGCAGGGGGTCACCGCGTGCCCGGGTCCGGCGGCGGCAGAAGCGGGTTCCGCTCAGAAGGCGGCCACAGGCCCCCGCCGGCCGCCCCCGCCCCGCGCTCGCCGCTCGCGCCCCTTCACCTGCGCGCGGTCGGCCTCGGGGTGCCGGGGGCAAACGGGGCATCCCAAGGAAAGAAGTTTCTTTTGAGTTATGCAGATCGTTAAAAAACACATTGGCACATACAGGCTTGCGTTTGGAGGCGCTTCGGTGCCCGGGAGCGCGGGTGCCGTGCTGTGCCGGGGGCTGTGCGTGGGCACGGCGCGTCGGGCCAGGCTGAGGCCGCAGCCGCCGGAGCGAGTAGGGCGAGTTAGTTGGCTAGTTGGGCAATCTAATTAGGAATGGAGTCCTAATTGCAGGTGAACTAGTGCGCTGAAGTCTTCCCTGTCCATAGCGGGCCTGCGGCACTGCCCGGCCCTCCCCGGCGTACCCGCTGGGCGGGTTTGGGTTTGATGGATTGATCCTACCGGGATTTGCCGCAGGTTCTTGTATTGTGTGTAATTATCTGACATCTGCTCGCAGTATTCACACCGCTCAAAGTTTTTCCCGCTGCAGTCCTTTGCCCTGGATATTGTGATTTTTGATCTGTGGACTTCATCTGTCTGACTGCATTTGGGGTCTGCTGAGACTACGCGTGTACCAAATACAAACAGATGAAAATGAAAGGAAGGTTTGTCTTGATAAGATCCCATTATGCATAAACCTTACAATAAGAGGTAGCTGTAAAAGCACTGTAGGAGCTACTGAAAAAAAGAATTTACAAAGTTAAAAAAAGTTACCAAAAAATCCATGGTTTTTTATGATTGTAAACCGCAGACAGAGAAGATAAGAGAAAAAAAAGATGAATACTTCACTGCTGCTTTATCGGTTTGAGACTTTCCTGTGATGCACGTGCTAACAGCCGTAACCACAAAGGTCTGTTTGATCCTTCCTTGCGTTCTCAACTGACTAATAAGGAACATAGTCCTGGTTGTTGAAACTATACTTTCCCCTTTTGCAGTGAGTTTTCAGTGTTGACAACAACCCTGTTGACCTCAATGAGAAGTTGTTCCTGTGTCCTGAGTCCAACTTTAAAGCTGTAAGGTTTAGTTACAACAGGTGAAGCTTTGATGCTTTTTCCGTGCTTTTTTTTAAAAAAAAAAACCCTGTTTTCCCCTTTCTTACCTGCTGACTACTGTAGCGTTAGTGATGAATCCTGTCAATTGACTCCCTTTCATGAACCCAATTAGCAACTGCATCACCCCGATTACATTACAAAGTGCTCTAGACATTAAGCAAACATTTCCTATGTTAATTCAGAAGAATGAGTGATTCTTAGCAAAGCTGGGAGCCATACGAACCAGCAGGTTTTCCTGTGTCCCGTTCCTTACGAGCGATTTGTTTGCCAAGGGAGAATTCCTAGCTTTCTGAGTCGGAAAAAAGGAATTGAAGTTGGGAAATCATTTTGTTGTCTTGTAGTAGATTGTCCCTTATTAATTGTGCTCTTCTTAATCTCTCTCTGACTCGTCTGTCTTAAGACATTGTATATGTTAAATACAGTTTGAGAGGTGTCTTTTATAACTCATATATTTCTCTCAGTAGTGACACGGTTTTCACAGTGTGATTAAAAATACATGCTAATTTACAAGTCATTTAGGAAACTACTAGAGATACAAAGTAATTAATGGTTTACTGACAATAATACTAATTTCCTTTTAACTGCAGCAAGTCTTTGAAGCTGTAATTGGGACCCTAATGCTTGCAATGAAATATTGCTGCAGTTCAACAGAATTTTTGTTTTGAACTTTTCATCATTAGCCATTCCTAATGCATACGTTTCTGTTTGCACTCTCTAAGATAATCCAAGGCTAGAATAATTACTGAATCCAACCATTCATGGTAATAACTTCTTTTAAAATTATTTCCGTTGGACGGTTATTCGTATTTCTAATAGTAATATTTTAGAATCGCTTAACCTGATAGTTGATTCCAGGAAATAATAGATTTTCATCAATACTGCCTTGCTCCGTGCCCCAAAATGTCAAACAATACCTAATGTAATGTTGGCGATTCATTAGTCTCGGTGGCAGAGCCAGTAAACCACTCCAGGAAATACATTTTGTCTGTGCGATGAAAGCAGAGGTGTTCACCCTCACCTTGGTGAAGAGTCCCAGGAGAGCTTTTGTGAGAGCCAAACTATTTATACTGGTATTCAACTGAAGTGTAAATCCCCAAATTGAGCTTTTCTATGGAGATTGTGGTTGCAAAATAGCAGCAAACGGGTACTACGTTGTTGGGTGCTGCAGAAAGCTGCCTCGCCTCCCAGCGGGTCAGGCGGTTGGCGTAAGCAGCTGCGGTACAGCCGGGGGCTGCCCCCCGTGCCGGGTGGAGGCGAGGGGTTAATACGCCACTCCTGGTGTGTGGGAATGAACACTGGGTTGAGTAAATAAAATGCGAGTGTTTCGGGATCATGCCAGTAGTTAGTAAAGTACTTTCTGGGACCCTTTGGAGTGCAATGCGCGGTATACAAAGTGTTGTTGGCACAACTGTATTTCTTACTTAAACAATTAGTGCCACTGGAGTGTGTTCTACCCTGGGCGCGTATGGTATTTCATTAGTAGTGTTGTAACAAACACCTGGATATTTTCTTTGGTTATTTGAAATTCTCCTTTTAAAGCTGAACACATAGCCTTTTATCTAGCCTTTGTATTCTTCTTTTCCTGGATCTCTGAGGGCTGAATCGAAGAAGAGGGCTTATCACGAAGAAGTTAACTGAACATCTTGTTTCTACTTCAAAAAATCTGATCTGTGAATGTCGGCAAACTATTGATCAAAGTCTGGTGTAAAAAAGTTAGAAGGCCCGGTGGTAGTTCAGTTAAATGGGCTCTATCTGAAGAGTGTGGGGCATTTGCAGTAGTTTTTTCACTTAAAATATGCATCCTCTCCAATAGTCGTGTTGTCAGTATCGATTCATTTGGTGGTGTGCTGGAGCTCCGTGCACATCAGGTAAATAATAATACTTTGGGAAGATGCAAAATCAAAGCTGATTAGTCTTTAGACGTGGGTAATTGTATTTCTCAGAAGCAATATGTATTTTGAATAAAGTATGGTTTCTTCACAGAGGAAACTCTTTTGACTGAGTGTATTCGGTTTTTTCCTAGGAACGGGTGGTTACAGCTTGGGCTCACAGAATTTTTGCCATTTGTGATAAAAAGGCAAGTGTTTTTCCCACGCCTGCCCTGCTGTTTGGTGAGAAGGCTGATACCAGGAGTGTCAGTGCTTGAGGTCTCCCTTCCTTTGTAAAGGAGCGGAAGGGATGACGGTGGCAACTCGGTTACTTACACGTGAATTCAAGATTTTTCAGTATTGAAATGGATTTGGCTTAAGGGCTGTAGTTTGAAAAAAAAAATAATCTTTGCTCTACAGAGAAAATGGTAAAACAACTTCTTGTGAGTATTTTGTACGTATTTTAAATGACATAAATAAACAATAGGAAAAGTCTGTTTGACGGCTTACATATTGTAAGTTGGTAATGATTTATTGTTCCTACTGCGCATTGAAGTGCTTCATCTGTCTCTCTGTAAATGGCTAAAACAGACGGCATCTGCTGCTTCTCTATCCCCAAACTTACTCGGAAGGTTTTTGTGTAGATATTTGGTATACGTTTTCCAGTTCTTGGTTTTAATCTACTGTTAATCTGCTATTTAATCTTTCAGTTCATGGAGCAAAAGCTGAACTTTAATCTGCAATTTCACATTTGGCCTTCTGAGCTCTATATGTGCTGGAGATAAAATGAGACAGAACAAGCCAGAAACAGAAAAATTCGGCAATGCCGCTTCGGAATTTTGGATCAGGTTGTTCAATGTAATGGATGATTTGCAGTAAGTGTGGGTTTGTTGGATGTGTAAAAAGCCGGTGCTGTGCTGAATGGCTGAGAGAGCACCTGCTGCTTCAGAGCTGCTACGGCGAGCCCCGAGTCTGGCGTGGTTCAGCCCTTGGCTAGTCCCTAAATTGGCTTCTGTTTTTCCCAGTACTGGACTGGCCCGGATATGGTGGTTTATGATCTTAGGTGTTAATAAATTACATTTTTCTGAAGAATGAATTTTCATCATTATTTCAGATAGGGCATCTTCCAGGTCCAGTGTTTTGGGAAGGCATGGAGGAATTAAGTCTGCTATATCTTCATGATAATGAAACTGGAAAAACGGCTAATGTGCACTCATTATCTTTCAGTCCTAATCTGATAGGCCTCACCTTGTTTGGTACTCCACTGAGCCTGAAAATAGCCTCCAGGCATATTGTTGTTAACGGCATTTTCTCCCTCAAAGCACTGGGTTACTGTGTAATTTCTGATGAGGAAATAGTTGGGAGATGGAAACTGCCTGACAGGTAGAAGTGTTTTCTCCATTGTCTTCTCCCGAAGCCCCTCCTGGTGCTGGAGAGGTAAGCCAGCTCACGGCACGCTGTTCTCTAAACGGCTCCCTTGTGAGGATGTTTTTCCTAGTTGCGTGACTCTTGTTTGATTAGAGAGTCATTAGCACAATATTTTATTGAACTGTGTTCAGTGCAGTAGGCTCCGGGATCCGTTACTGAAAAGGTTCGTTTAATGTGTGCAGAATGTTTTTTTAAGGTGCAGTGGAACTGCACGGTATCTTTTTTTTTTTTTTCAGAACGAAACATGTATGTGTTACGAACAACGCCGAACTGAATACAAGTAGTGCACTTTGGTCACGCTGAGTTCCTACTTCCTCTGTCCCTCGTGTCTGTGAGCACCTCCTGGTGCACCCTGGGGCTGCACAGACGGGAGACCATACGCGACCTCTTTCTGCGCCCTAAACCGGTTGCGCCTCCCAGTTGGAGCTTTTTGCAGACCTTGCGCTGGGTTCCCGTGCCGGGGGCTCTTTCTGGGTCCAAGGGCACAGTGCGTGCCTCGCTGCGTGCGCGAGAGCCGCGGGTAGAGCCGGGGGTCGCGCTGAGCGGGGCGCGTCCCCGAGGCTGCTCCGCCGCGTGGCCTGCGCTTGCCTGCGGCGGGAGGGCCAGGCGAGCTGGGGACCGCGCTCTGGCCCTGGGGCACACGGCGCCCGCAGAGACCTCTCAGAACTCTTATGTAATGCTTCGTCTCTGCTTACTTAACGGGACAAGAAATACGCAGACGCAGAGAGAGAGGAAGGCTGTGATTGACTGCTTCCTGGGGCTTCCTTCTGACTCTGGACCGCGCTGTCCCCTCTGTCTGTGCTTTCCTTGCCTGCTGTCCCGGGAAGTCCGCTCAGCGCGCCTTTTCTCACCTTGGCTACATTGGCAGCGAAACGAAATATTTCTTGTTTACTGCAAAGTCATACTAATTTATTTTCTTCTACATTCAAGGCTTTCCACTGGGCTTTTTAAAACTCCCCCCTTTATTCTTTGTGTGAGTCCTTTCTAAACGTTTTCATTATCATTTCTGTTACTTTGTCTTTGGGGAGCCCAAGTCCTTTGCCTGAAAGCAGATAGGGAAAAACTCATTCTCCTGCTTCTAACCGTTCTCTAAGCCTGGTAGTTATTGTAAAATATTTTCCATTTTCTAGGCCAGTGGGCATATGATAAATCTTTCATCAAAACTGTCTACCTGGAGACATTTTGCGATAAAGCTATTTTTTTATTACAAATGTTCATCAAAATCCATGACTTAAATCCAGACAGGCTCTCACATTACTGTTTGCGCACAGGACAATATTTTTCATAGGCTATTTGTAAATTGTTCGTTGCCTTGGTGACTAAGGATAGCAAAGACACCGCCAAAAACATTTAAACTGCTTTTTAAAATTTCTGACCGTATTTTTGTAAATGATCACTCAATTTTACTCAGGTCCTTTTTGATATAACCAAGCTATTACTTATGGAAATAATTTCAAGGGCCTGTTAATAGTCAATCATTATTTAACCTATACAGTTTTAAATACGCTATTGATTTAAAAAGTAATACTTTCAAAAGTAAAAAAAAAAGCACGAAAAATTCTGTGCATAGACCAGACCGTGCTTTTACTTAACAAGGCATAATTTCCTTTTACAGGTTATGTAAATCCACTAATGTTATGAGATATGTAGGTTGCTGTTATTAGCTTTTCCCAAAGTATAGTAACGTGAGATACTACCTCAAAATAAAAAATACAGCATGACTGTACTGCGAGCCAGAACATTGGGTCTGCACAGCTGTGAACTTGGTGTCCTTCGTACCGTACGTTTTCAAGGACGTTGTATTAGAACTCTGTGTATTAGAATTCTATGCACGCTGCATTCAGCAAGATATTTCTTTTGTAATTGAGGGGGAACTTTCAGAGTCGCAGCATTTGTTTACTAATATATTTAGTTTAATTTGTTAAAATCAGGTGAACGGCAGAAAACAAGTACTGTAAACAGCATCTCTGCTGCAGATAAAATCATTACTGCAGTTTCATTTTATCTCTTACATTGTTAAGAACTCGATTGTATTTCATTGTGATGATGTAAAGTAACTTCATTTGCATATAAACCTGCCCGTACTTCATAACTACAAGAGCAATCACTCCAGTAACAGTACTAAAAAGCAGAAAGTATGTATTTATATATATAGATTTGCTATCTATATTATTCGGTTGGATGACTTTATCAAAAAGTTTGTGTATCAGGATTTTAGTGTTTTGGCAGATCCCAATGCTGAAACTATTTACTGAAGTTCTGCAGACTTCACGTGCTTTTACTGTGTGATGAAGCCAATAGATGTTAACAGATGCAGTTCTGTTGGTCAAAACATTTCTTCATTCAAGCCGGGGTTGTTAAGGCAGAGTAGTGCACGGTGACTCGGTGGGTGACCCGGTCTATGTTGTGGCTTTCTCCCTAGCTTGTCTGTTTAGCCGTGCTTTTACCAGGTACGACCAACTGTGCTCTTCCCCGCCGTTGCCTGTGTCCTTGGTTGGCGTCCGTGCCCTGGGCCTGGGGGCGTTCCGCGGTCTCTTGGCAGTTTGACGTATAGTTCTTGTCTTACTATTTTCACGAAGTAGGCTATTTTCTTGCAGCTTTCTAGCACCAGGTTGTACCTTATGCTGCTTCTTTACCACCTCTGCTGTCTCATGTAAGAAAGTGCTAATGGAACATCAGAGTATTTGTATTCTTCCAAAGGGGGAAGTGAGGGGCTGAGTGCATTTGGGAGAATTTACTTTTAATTCTCACAAGCTCTGGCAACCTGTAATGTGTTTATGCGCTTTTCCTTGGAATGAAAGCGTGTTCTCGGGAACCATCGAGGCAGCAATGTGGAGAACACCCGTGGAGGCAGTGGAATATCCAGTTACTCAACGTTGTTCAACGTAGACAAGAAAAGATTGGTTTTGGGGATAGATCTGTCCTTCCCTCCCCCAAATAGGTGGTGGTTTAAGTGTAGCCTTAGCTTTGGTTGCCAAGTTTTTGCAGAACTGTAGTTTCAAGCCCAGTAGAGTCATTTTTGGCGCTGAGCTTTCCGCAGTGAGGGCTATGGTCTGTGGGGTCCATCCTGCAGAGGTGGCTGCGCTCCCTTTAGGTGGTGTCGTGTTTGCTTTATGTCTGGGTGAAAGCTCTTGGGGTTATTGTTCCCAGATGAAGACTTGCCTCTTGGGTGATCTTGGGAAGCATTCCCTGTTCACGATTGGTGCTATAATTGGATCTTTTTGCTATTTTTTTTATTTCTGCAGGTCACATTCCTTTCCAGAGGATGGTTTTTTATTTGTATTCTGTCCATCAGAATTTTAATCAAGACAGACGGAGGATCGTGGCGTTACTTTTCTGCCTGTTGGTCCTTCTTATTTCAGTTTGTTTCGGAGGCATTTTAGTCTATTTTTACTTAGTGGATAAATAAAAAAGATTAAAAAAATTCTGTGCCCCAGTGATAGTGTTCCCGAACTACCAAGCCTGTGAAGAGTGACAGTGTCTGTATTATTTTGAAAGATCAAGTTTTTCCTCTGGGAAAGTGACATTTTCTCATTCTGGCTGCATAATTAAAGCCGGTCTCGGGACACTGATGCTGTGGGTATGCAGAGCAGCGCGCTGCCTTCGGGGAGAGCTGATGGGGCTGGTCATTGGGCACTGTGCTGTGCCTCGGGGGCCGGTGGGGTACCTGGGGAACCCCGCGAGGTCCCTTCGGTCTCTCAGAAGCTGCGTCTGAAATGACGGGAGAGGGGTTTGCTCACGCTGTTTGATGCGCAGTGTCTGAAGAGCCTTAGTCTTCCTTAGCAGAGGTGGGCCACCTCTGCTTCACTAACCAGCCCTTAACAGTGTCTTCTGGGTGTCTGAGGGGAAAAAGCGTTAAAACGGGGAAATAACATCTCCAGAATTTTCTGTTCCTCTGTAGTGGGCTGCCTAATTTGCCTTCTTATTTTGAATAATTCTGGAGTTACGGTAACTTTGTATCCAAGCAATCCAGAACAAAACAGTCTGTGATTTTTATTAACTTGTGATCAGTAACGTGGAGGATAAAGCACCACGGCCGCGTGGCTGGAGGGTGAGCGCTGCGCAAGGCTGGTGGTGACTTCAGTGGCGCTGGGTGGCCCTGTAAGGTGGGGGCTGCGGGCAGGTCCTCCCTGGGCCGCTTGCTGCGGGGCGAGCTGGCCCGGAGTAGTCCTGCGCGGCACGGCCGAGCGCCCGCTCGCTGCTGGCTGTGGGATGAACCGCGTGCAGGGCAGGGCAAGGCAGCGCCGCGGGAACAGCGCGGCATCCCCTTGGCCCACCGGGCAGCCTGTGTGGCGGGGGTGGGAGGCGCTGGGGAGGCCCCGGAGGGTGCAGCGGTGAGTCGGAGGGTGAGCAGGAGGGTGACGGGAGGAGGGCGAGCTGGAGCGGGTCTGCGGGAGAGGCAGGGGAGAAAGCGGAGAGCATGGCGCGGCAGCAGGAGCGGTGGAAGCGGCAGCAGGAGATGCAGCTCCACAGGGCAGAATGGCGGCTGCAAAGCGCATCGAGAGGGTGATTTATCAAACACCGTTATGGTGGTGTGGGGCGGTGAAAGGAGAAGAATGCTGCCTTGCTTTCACCTTTTGCTGGGAGGTGGTGCGTGTGCTGCTGTCATTCCAAGGAGGACACGGGCTTGGCTCTTGCCAGCCCTGTCTGGTGCCTGATCCCAAATACTCTGACGGGCACAGGGCCCACTGCTGTACACTGGGAGTTCTGGGTTCTTAAAACGGAGAGCGGGATTAAATATGATCATTGCCACAGTGGCAAAGCTTGCACATTTTCCTGCGAATTGGACACAAAACACATTGTCTTATTTATTCCAGCAGCCGAGCGGTGTTTGTTACAAAGCAAGAAGGCTCCTCGTCTTGCAGACTCTTCTGTCCGAGTCCCCTGTGGTCGCTCCGGGAGAGAGGGGAGATGGCGCCGATGCCCGATGGTTTTCAGGCAGAGGTGAGCAGCTGTAATGCCTAAACACAGCTGTGCTCTTAAACGAATAGCTGTTCCAAGCAGGGACCTCTAACATTTTTGTTCTTCATGCTTATGCATTTTACGTGTTTTTATTGCCATATTACATATTACCATAAAAACCTCGGTGTCTCCATAATGGCTTGAAAACTGGTTCATTATTATGTTTAGATGAAGTCCTTTGCAGATAAGGGTTTGTCAATCTTTTTGAAGTACTGTACATTACATTCTAAAAATTACATACTTATTCTTTATACTTACTGAATATTAACTATGACTAGCAAGGGTTTCCTTGAAATTTGGAGATCTCTTCCAGGTAACGTTTCATATGATTAAACTCTTCCTTTCGTAACAGACCAAAGTCAAAGCTTTCAGGACAAAAAAAATATTTTTATAAAAAGCATCCTAATTTTTCCATTTCTGATACATTAAAATCAGTCTCCATGTTTAAGCAAGGAGTACCCATGTAAAATTAATTTACAGTGACTGATGCTCCTTCAGCAACACAGCCAGATTTGTATTAAACCAAAGACAAGCCTGGTACCACGTCCTTCTCATTTTCGAGTGCCAGCTGCACGAGAAGAGGAGTAAGAAATTTTGTGAAAAATTGTAATTCTAGAATTTAACTTATTCTCGTATGCTAAACACCTGGAAACACCCGCCCACGCCATACCTGGCAAGCCGTGTTTAACGCGTGGCACGTTACAGACCTGTCCGCCGGCGGCAGCGTGGCAGTGGCACCAGGGGAGTGTCGCGGCGGGACGGCCGCTCTGCAGTCCCGGCAGCCGTGGCCGGGGGAGCGGAGGCGGCGCTTGCCTGTGCCCACTGCCGTGCCGCGCTCGCGTCCCGCCCGTCCTCAGGCAGCATTGTGTATTCCTTGAAGACCGGTCTTTTGCCCACTTTTGGATTTAGCATGGGTTTAAATGGGGTTGTGTTTGCCTGTTTTGCACTGCGGGAAACCGAGTGGGAATCTCCAGTCTCCTTTCTGACCCTTACAGGGTTTATTTGAGCGCTTGTTTCAATGGGCATTTGTATTTCGTTTATTCCTTATGGATATTTGTGATCTTCATTAGAATGCTTCTCTGTGCCTTATATAATTTCTTTTTTCCATAAGTGAACTTTTCCCTCACCACATCTTTTCTAGTTGGCGTAACCAGTACTGAACAGTGTTCTTAGTCAAAATATACAATTGACCTTAGAAGTGTTACTGTATCAAATTTAATTTCTTTGGCACTCATTTATTACATATTATTGTTACATTTTTTCATTGATGGTGCACTGTTTCCCTTCGTGATTTTATGGGCATTTTAGAAATCCATGAAGTTTATCAATAACAGACCATATTATCAGAACATATCAACATTATCAATGTATTCCTGTAAATGTGCATTATTTTGCATTTGTCAGCACTGAATTTCACCAGCTGCTGTTTGTTCATTTGCTGACCTCTGCGAGTTCCTCTAAAGATCCTCCAGACTGTGTTGTCTCATTAGTTTCATGAGATGCACTTTTTGCCATTTCACAAAGT
This sequence comes from Vanellus vanellus, assembly GCF_965231255.1. Lineage (NCBI taxonomy): Eukaryota > Metazoa > Chordata > Aves > Charadriiformes > Charadriidae > Vanellus > Vanellus vanellus. The sequence goes on along the minus strand of NC_138910.1, from coordinate 82,284,513 downwards.
GATAGTTGTTAAAGATGGTTAATAACTCCTCCTTCGAGGTCTGGAGAGCGTGCCCCGAGTCACACCGCCCGGGCTCGCTAGTGCGCTGCCCTGTTAAAATGCCCGCAGAGAGCAAGGAGGCATTTTGCTTTCTGCTCAGAAACCTGGCTGCTTTGCCCACGATGTACGGGACCGTTTGTTTCTGGTTTAGTTTCAGTCATGTCATTTGGCACTGAAATGGGGCTCACTAGTGGTCCTTAATTTGCAGGATTACTGCTGGCACCTTAAAAAGACACGTGGCTTTTACTGCACACCGGCACTCCTACATCGCCACCGATTTTAAACGGGAGTATTTTCTGTTGGCATCTCACCCCTGGGCTTAAACATCCTTCAAAGAACCCCAGAGTTAATAGTGCAGTTCTGCCCTGGCCTACCTGGCGTGAGGTCCTCTTCTGGATTTCGGTGGGAGAATCCACTCTGTGCGTGTGGTGAACCGTGGACGAGGGTGGAAGGTGCATAAATACAGCTTTGGGTTTTTGTGACAGTGAGATCAAGTAAATTTGGGACCAGTGAGCAGGAAGATCTCCTCTCCCTGCCTGACGATGGTGCTACAGTGCTGTGGGAAAATTCGCCCCCGTTGATGGTACGTCATGGGTTCAGTTCTCGTTATCGCGGCCATCGTCTCTTGGGCTGTGTCTCTATGAGACTATATCTAATGCTGTTCAAGTGAGAATAAATATGTAACTCGTTATACCTAAGTAGGACTGTTGATTGTAAATAGGTAAAGAGAGGGAAGACTCGATCATGTTTACCAGAATACTGTATTATTCATGTTAACATCCATAAAAAGAAAGTAAACTACACGACAGGTCAAGCAGTAGCCCCGGGACAGATTCCCCTTTTCAGCAGACAGGTTCCCCTTAGGAGAAGGCTGTGCCATCCCTCCTTTGGCCGGGTCTACCTTCGACTGATGGAAGGTGCCCTTCCTGTAGCCTGGTCTCTTTGGTGGTGGTGGAGCCAGTCCGTCCAGCCCAGCTTGGCAGGCGTCTTGCCCCAAGGATCTGAGAAGACGCTCAAGTTTGTACTGACTCTGCATATATCTCTGCATATTGTATACGAAAAAATCCTTCATTGTTCGGCCACCTTGCTGAGATATGTTAAATAAGCTTTGAGGAGTTTAAATATGGATTTTCCTAAATTTCCTGAAATTTCAGACTAGATACTTCACTAACATTAAATAAACATTTCAGTACGGTGGTTCACTTAATTTCAGCTGCAACAAAAGAATTAACTCTGCTTTATTCCAGTTTTGAGTTCTACCTACTTCTTTATATACTGTGAAATAGTCACAAAGGTGGTTTTTACAGTAGAATTCCTTTGCCTGAACTTCCACTGTGGAGACGTTACGTCAGAGATGAAGATAAAGGAATTAACAGTCAAAGCACACCTTCAGTGTGCGATAGGAAAAACTTTATGTACCACATCATTAAAGCAGAACAGAACACTGAGGGTGAAAAGCATTCGTCTGGGAAACAAGTGGGTGCACTATTCAAAACATTTTTTTCTAAGAAAAATGAACTCTGCAAACAGAAGAAAGAACCATTTTAAGAATTCTGGGAAAGTCTGATAAAAACAGAGACTACATATAGGAAATTGTCGCAGAATCACAGACTGGTCAAGGTTGGTAGAGACCTGTGGAGGTCATCTGGTCCACCCCCCCCCTGCCCAAGCAGGACCACCCAGAGCTGGTTGCCCGGGACCACGTCCAGATGGGTTCTGAACACCCCTAAGGATGGAGACTCCACCACCTCCCTGGTGGCTCTCGGTCACCCTCACACTGAAAAGTGTTTCCTGCGCGTCAGTTTGTGCCCGTGGCCTCTGGCCCTGTCCCGGGGCACCACTGGGAAGAGCCTCCGACCTCTCGGCATCCTCCCTGCGGGTGGATGGCACCCCCCGAGCCTGCTCTGCTGCCGGCTGGGCAGCCCCGGCTCTCCCAGCCTCTCCTCCCAGAGAGATGCTCCGCTCCCTTCAGCCTCTCGGCGGCCCTTCGCTGGATTCTCTCCAGTATGTCCACAGCTCTTGTACTGGGCAGCCCAGCACTGCAGGGGTGGCCCCACCAGTGCTGGGCAGAGGGAAAGGACCACCTGCCTCCACCTGCTGGTGGCGCTCCCCCTAATACATCCCTGGACACGGCTGACTTCCTTACTGTGATGTTGAGGTATGACACACACAGGAGCTAGAGGTAGCTCTCTAGGATTAAGTGCTGTATTTGTGCATGGGAGGTGTGGCGCCGTGCCAAGTCCACGGGCCTTCGCATGTCCTGGTGCTTGACAGCAAGTTCTTGAAGAAGGGGTGGGGGACTGGAGGCAGAGGGGGCTGAGAGGGTGGGGGTGCTGCAGGGGCTGGCTTTGGGGTGATCGTTGTTGTACTGTTCCTGCCGTATGGTCCCATTGCTGCTGCAACTGAAACGCGGGTGTGTATTGTGTAGGTTGTGTATTATCTATTGCTGCGTCCCTCGGGCACCTCTGCGCCTACAGCGCTGCGCTGCTGCCGCGGGGGCTCCCTGCCACGGGGCACGAGGCGCGCGTTGAGATGCCCCATCTTTTATGATGCTTAAATAGGAACTGCTGTACTGTCTTAGCGCTATCGAGTGTAAAGAGCATTAGAAAATCCACTTTTATGAATAGAAGAAAAAGTTTGCTTCCTTTTTAGATATCGCTGTTCTGATTTTCTGCCTTTCCAACACCTTTTTGCCCTTTACAGTGTCAGTGTAGGATGGTATTGTCCTACTCTTCTCAGTTAGTATAATTTCCACCTCAGAGAACAGAACTAGGATTTTTTTTTTCTTTTAAAGTTTAAAAATAACAAAATTATACCATGTAGGCCATATGGCAGAACAAGGAGGTGAGAAAGATGAAGGGAATTTCAGAGCAAGAGGGTTGGTGGAATTGTTGGATTGGGTCCTTTTTCTTTTCCGTAGGTGATTTATCTACAGCATCACTGTTCCTTCTTTAAATGGGCTTATAGTCTACAATTTTAATTTCATAATGACTTTCATAAAGAAAATTCCTGCTGTAATGGGCAGTGAGGTTATGATTAATTTTGAATTAACAGTGCTGATTATTTGAAGCTGAAAAGCAAACTTTATGAAGAGGTGGATTCAGCTGTTGTTTCTGGGAACCAACTAGTCAATGACAGACACAATAAAGTAAGCACTTAGGCAGTCTTTGGAGTTTGGGTTTTCTCTTGTCAGGTGTCCTTCCAGAGGAAGCACGTTATGTTGCTTTCCACCACTCCAAAAAGTACAGAAAACTCCACAGAGCATTTCTTCCAAATCTTTGATAATTATGAAATATCTGACCTTAATATAGGAGAGTTTTCATTAGGACTTTGCTCTTTCTTTCCCTAGATTCTTTTCACGAGGTTTAACAAGTATGTGATGAAGTACGAGAGGGGCAAATTTGGGCATTATTCTAATGAGTTGGTCCGTGGCTTCAGTAGATGAGGCTCTAAGAGTCCATTGAGTGACTGCAAGGTTTCACCTGCCCGTTGCCTTGCTCTTAGCCTGCTGGTGGTGCCATACGTGCTGCAGCTGGAGCGGGTCCTGCTTGACTAACCTGATCTCCTGTGACAAGGTGACCCACTTAGTGGATGAGGGAAAGGCTGTGGATATTACCTGGACTTTAATAAAGCCTTTGTCACCATTTCCCACAGCCTTCTCCTGGAGAAACTGGCTGCTCATGGCTTGGATGGGCGTACGCTTCGCTGGGTAAAGAACTGGCTGGAGAGTGGTGGTGAATAGAGTGAAATCCAGTTGGTGGCTGGTCACACGTGGTGTTCCCCAGGGCTCAGTGTTGGGGCCGGTTCTCTTTAATATCTTTAGTAATGACCTGGGCGAGGGGATTGAGTGCACCCTCAGTAAGTTTGCAGAAGACACCAAGTTGGGTGGGAGTGTCGATCTGGTGGAGGGTAGGATGGCTCTACAGATGGATCTGGCCAGGCTGGATCAATGGGCTGAGGCCAGTGGTGTGAGGTTCAACCAGGCCAAGTGCCCGGTCCTGCCCTTGGGTCACACCAACCCCATGGGTGCTACAGCTTTGGGGCAGAGTGGCTGGAACGCTGCCTGGTGGAGAAGGACCTGGGGGAGTTGGTTGATAGTGGCTGAACATGAGCCCGCAGTGTGCCCAGGTGGCCAAGAACGCCAAGAGCATGCTGGCCTGTATCAGGAACAGTGTGGCCAGCAGGACTGGGGCAGTGACTGTCCCCTGTCCTCAGCACTGGTGAGGCCCCACCTCAAGTGCTGTGTTCAGTTTTGGGCTCCTCACAACAAGACAGACATTGAGGCACTGGAGCGTGTCCAGAGAAGGGCAACGGAGCTGTGAGGGGTCTGGAGGACACGTCTGGTGAGGAGCGGCTGAGGGCCCTGGGGGTGTTCAGCCTGGAGAAGAGGAGGCCGAGGGGAGACCTTCTCGCTCTCTACAGCTCCCTGAAAGGAGGGGGTAGCGAGGGGGGGTCGGGCTCTGCTCCCACGGAACAGGTGATGGGACAGGAGGGAACGGCCTCAAGTTGCCCCAGGGGAGGTCTAGGATGGATATTAGGAGAAATTTCTTCACAGAAAGGGCTGCCCAGCACCGGCACAGGCTGCCCGGGGCAGCGGTAGAGTCGCCACCCCTGGGGGTGTTCAACAGAGGGGCAGACGCGGTGCTGAGGGACGTGGGTTTGGCAGTGTTGGGTTAATGGTTGGACTCGGTGATCTTCAAGGTCTCTTCAAACCAAAACGATTCTGTGAGATTCTAACCAAGATGATTCTGTGATTCTATGTTTCTATGATTCTGTGACAGTTGTGCTGATGGTTATAAAACATACAGCCGTAGTTACACAAATGTTGGAAAGATGATAATGATTATCCTTTCAGTTGCAAAAAGTACTTTCTAATTGTGCTTAGTTCTTCTTAATACCCATCCTCATATTCATGCTTGATGTGTGTCATATCATGCATCATCTTCCAGGATAATAGAAAACTGTCATTAGACATTAGGGAGGTGCTTGGATATGTACTGCAAATCGCAGTTAGTAGAACCATGCTAGCGAGGGTGTGAGCGAAGCCGTTAGGAGTTTATACATCACTTTGGAAGTATTGATGTTAGCTAGTCCCTCGCTCGGTGGTCTTGCTGACCTTCGTCCCTTCTGCAGCCCCAGGGGCTCCTCACCGCTCTGTGTCCCTGGTGCTGGTGGCTCCGCAGGGACGAGATGGTGGAGTTGGGGTTTCCCTGTCTGCAGCACGGCATCTCTCTTCGTGGGAGCCCGGAGATTGTGCCGCTGTCCCTGCCCCAGTGCCAGTATACGCAGCGGGGACGGTTCCTCCCCAGGACTGCTCCTTGGCCAGCTCGGCACTCCCAGTTCCCACCCCTGCCCTGGGCAGGAGCACATCCCGCAGGGATCCCGGTGCCCAGAGCGGAAGAGCTAATCCTTTTTAATCTAGCCTTGACTAATTATTCGCACTACCTCCAAAGTCCTGTCAGTGGAAGGTACACAAAGCGGGCAGAAGGAGGGTGTGTTGTAGCTTTTGGAGCGCTGTCGTTCGTTTGTATTGCTTTTTATTACGGCACGTGAAGAGAAGAACCAGGGCTTTATAGCAGTCTTAGGAACAGAACACTTGTTTTGCAAACAAAATCCCTGGCAAAAATAACTCACATTCTTGTATATAGGCATGCTGTGAAAATTTTCCTCGTAAATAAAGTAAAATAGTAAAATTTTAGTCTGGTTTATATTGGGATTATAAAACCAGGAAAATTGGATTTTAAGTATGAATATAGTAGATGGAATATACATTTTCACATAAATCTGACGCATAGTTTCAAGGGAAATACTGGAAGAACTATTGTACCAGTAGAGAAGGAATGCATTTCAAGTATGGACATGCAGAAACATCATTTGTAGTATGATCTTCTACTTGTTTACAGTTCTATGCAGTGTATTTTGCATCGTCAGAAGATTTTTTAAAAATGTCTTTAAAAAAGCAGCTACTGTAGGAAGTTGTGAAACTTTCAGGAAATTATCCAGTTTTACCTCCTTTGTTTGTAGAGTTTAGGGTCCAGACGTGGTGTGTGAGAGGCTCAGTCTGGCGCCGGGGGAGCAGAGCTTTCCCGTGGAGCCACGGTGCAGTCCCAGCAGCACGGCTGAGCGGGCAGGGTGGGGGACAGGGTGGCGCGGGATGGAGAGGACAACCTCTTCAAGTCATATTTCCAAGGACTAGGGTATTCAATGCAACACAGCAAGGCACTGACTTGTCTTGCGCAATAAATCTGCTGTCAGCGAATACTGAATTCTAATAAAAAATGAGAATTTTTGTAATTGGACATTTTTGTATTCCAAATACTGGATTTAGCGCTATGTTGTTTTCTTCACGGATCCCCTGAAAATGGAGCACATTGATACAGAGAAACAGACAGAGTGGAATTTGGCCTTCGCAGCTGCCCAAAGCCGTCGCGGCAGCGAGGGGTGAGCTGGCGTCCCCGCAGGCGAGCGGGCTGCCCGCGGCGCCCTACGCGTCTTGTTTTCGCAGTCCTTCTGCTCCGCGGGCCGATGCCGGACACCACCCGCTTCGCTGCGCAAAGAGCGATTTCGCTGGAGTGTGCGGATCTGGAAGGTTTGGCCCATTTCATTTTGCTGATAATGCCACGCAGGGAGTGAACAATCGGGGCTGCGCGGGGTTACGCAAACATAAGTGGACACGGGGAAAGGCAGACGGTGTTTTCAAGAGTTTCTTGAAGAGAAACAATGCGGGATGCAGAGAACATGTGGAGAAGAGGTCTTGAGAGCTGAAAGAGCTTTACAACAGCATCAAATGAAAAGATCAAGGTTATTGAAAATGTGAGGCAAAGGCGTACTGGGTTCTTAGAAGCGAGAAACAAACCCCATTTGAGTGTTCATTAGGTCAAGACTTCAGTGCTTGAGGTGTTGCTTTGAGACAGGTTTGGTTGAGGCTCAACGGATGGAGGAAATGTGAAGATACCATAAAGAAAAGACAAAGAACTGTTGAAGAAAATAGAGAACAAATGAAGAAATATTAGCAGTTGATAAAGAATTTTAAGGATGTCTCTTAACATTCCATACTGTAAATGTGAATATATTGCACAAGAGGAGATTGCGTTTGTGTACTTAAATACATCTGTACTCTTGATGGATATTTTCAGTAGGTACTTGTTTGCTGAATAAACCGAATGACAGACAAATCATACCCAGCTTCACAAACAGGTCAAAATTTGGATTGTAGTCTTGTAAAGAAAAAGTCTTCTAAAATAAAAAGTACAAACCCAAAAGAAACGTAATGTTTTCTACTCCTCTTGTAACCCGGAAGAGTGAGATGACCTCGGGGCTCGGGTAGCTCCTGCCGTTACGTCCGTGCTCGGTGGTGAGCAGTAGCGAAGGGCTGGGCGACGCAGGCTCTGCAGGTCCCGCTCCCGCGGCGCTGCCGGGCAGGGGAGGGGAGGGGAGGGGAGGGGAGGGGAGGGGAGGGGAGGGGAGGGGAGCCGCCGCGCTTTGCCCCCGCTGCCGAGGGCTGCAGGGCCGCAGCTTCGCCCAGGAATGGAGCGGTGCTTCGCTCTTTCCTTCGCATAGTGAATATTTGTACTCTGCCGCACTGCTGCTGCCAAAAATACTTGCGTAGTCACATCTGGCTTAGGTCAGAGCCAAGCACTGCAGTCCACTTGTGAGTTGCACAGCACGCCGTTAAATTGAACGCTGAATTGAAATAAGTGATGCCAAACTTTAAGTGGTTCCTAACTTACACTATTTTGGGTGTGAAAAAAAATGAATCGAGCATGTCACTGTGTATTTTGGAGTATATCCTGGTTCATCTGGGACTTGTTCTGGTCTTGAACCAGAAAGCTTAACTTTTTAAAATGAATGCTAAAAGTCAATTACCTAATACGCTTTTACTCTATACCCAGAAATTGCTTTTTTATGATTTTATTTGTAGGTATTATTTTCAAAGGCACTTTACAAGTTGCCATTTGCTGTGAAAATTGACTTAAAAATAAACATGAAGTTCCATGTTTGTTGGATCCGAGACGAGATAATCCATTTCCATTCTGTGTTTCATTGGTGTTTGTAAAAGTTCTGTAGGATGAAGTAAGTTACAGCTGTCTCACGGATTCCTTGGTTTATGACCTCCGTGTCACCGAGGCCCATCAACTGCGCTCTTTTGATTTACACTTGTGATGAATAGTAAATTAATAAATGATGCACAAAGTGTAATTGAGTGCTGCTCACTCCCCTTAAGGTGTTTATTCTTCAGGCCCAGCGAGATCAGAGAGAATAACGGTGTTGCAGAAGATGAATCAATTAGAGAGAGACACGTGAGCCGACGGGGAAGGTGGGTTTGTCTGGCTCGGCCAGGAGGTGGGGAGGAGGGGACGAGGTGCTGCTCTGCGAGAGCCTTTGGGGAGCGTTCCTGCCGCGGCTGGAAGGTACTATGGGCAGCTCACCTGGAGAGGGGGTCGATCACTTGAAGTCGCTAAGTCGGACTGGATGGGTGTCTCTGCAGTAGTCAGCCGGAAATTATGGGCTTCATATGGGAATCGCAGAATGAAAATTGGTTATGTTATCTGGAAGGTCAGCCTGGGCAACTGTAATAGCGTCTTTCTGGCTGTGAAGTCAGCAAATGGGTGATGCCTGGTGTGGTCACAGGCGCCAGGGGTAGGGTTCTGACTGCAGGCGGTTGCCGCTCGGAGGAGGATCCCCTTTGGGCAGGTTTCTCCCACCGCTGCCTTTATCCCTAGACAGAGGAATTATTTCACTAACTGCTGTGCTAGGGTATAATACGTTAATTAAAACAAGCACAAACATTTATTTCCAAGCGTGATTGTCCCACATATAATGAACCCCAATCCTATCAAATTGCGTTTCTCTCCAGCAGGAGCAGCAGGAGCAGCAGTAACCCGGGCTCCCAGTGGAACGCGCGGGGTCACTGATGCCTCGGATGGAACATGTTCAAACTCTGAGTATTTATGGAAATGCTGAAATTTCATGTCCCTCCTCTAATTTGAACTCAGCTCTCACATAGACACAATGAAAATGTGCTCATTCTTAGAAATTATAGAACTGTAACACTAGACCCGCTCTTCATACGTACCCGCATGAAAAAAATTAAAAAATTAACCACCACACTGTAGTCTCTGATTTAGCTCAGATTTGTCTGCAGTCCCACCCAGAGCAGTAAATGTCTGGTATTTCAGATTGAATGGTGTGGCATTAAATATTTACATTGATAAGTACTTAGAACTAGATTTTTAATACTGCATAATACTGGGAGGAATTGCCTGCGTCGTCACGGTGGTGAAGGATAAACGGGGCCTTGAGCGGAGCTGTGCTGTGCCATGCCGGGGCTGTGCCTGCGCCTGTGCCTGGGGCTTGACCGTGCTGTGCCAGGGCTGTGCCCGTGTCTGGGGCTCGGTGGTGCCGTGCCGGGGCTGTGCCCGTGCCCGGGGCTCAGTGGTGCCGTGCCGGGGCTGTGCCCGTGCCCAGGGCTTGGCGGTGCCGTGCCGGGGCTGTGCCTGTGCCCGGGGCTCAGTGGTGCCGTGCCAGGGCTGTGTCCGTGCCCGGGGCTTGGCAGTGCCGTGCCGGGGCTGTGCCTGTGCCCGGGGCTCAGTGGTGCCCGGCGTCGCTCCCCACCAGGGACATGTTTTCCACTTCCCTCTGCCGGTTCTGCTGCAGTAATCTTTTCCCGGCCGCAAGCTGCCATTGATGCGTCCTCTCCTTCCAGTAGTTCCCCCTCTATTTTCATACACATTACTTAACACTTTGGGTTCATTTTGCATCAGTTGTTTGTGTGTCTGTGTCACTGTGGAAATGCACCTGATGCGTGTTGGTGGCCACGCTGCAGGAGTCCTCCTCTGGGCCCAGATCAAATCATGGAATAACAACTTCTATGTATTGTTATTAGTGTTAACACCACTGGTTGTATTATAAAAAAGGGAATATGGTTCAGAATATTTGTCTGTAAATAGCCTTTTCCCCAAAAGATTAGTCTTATGGGGTAGAAACAATTAATTTTTTAGCAATACATAATTTGGTTAGGAAAAGCTTTCACAAAAATAGCGATAATATATTTTATAAAAGTCATGTATTAGACAAATGTTAAATATTTTACAAGTGCATTGGCTGTGCCTGAAACTTCTTTGCTGTGCTTACTTACCAGTTGAAGGTAATATCTGTAATTTATTGGAGAAAAAGCAATTGAAATACTCAGCATAAGATAAATGATCTTTTTAGCTGAAGTATAGAGTCCGTAATTACAGTATGAACAGATTAGGAAAAATAACATTCCATCATATCTCCTGTTCAGCATTTACAGAAATCCTGGGTATTTATTTAATATTTAAATAGCCCATCTCCCAGCGTGTTTTCATTGTTTGATGTGGTCGAGCAGTTCTCTGACACCCTTCATCATTCATCTAGATTATTTTTGCAAGCATACAATATTTTAAAACTCTGTCTTTTTATCTGGTGAGTATTTTTATCCAGGCATTCTGCTAAACTGCCAATGAGTCCTACGGGCCAATATGTTTAAATTAAACATATATTAATACCCGTTATAAATAAAAAAACCCCAACAACAGAAAAAGTGCCGCTATGTATATGAAAATGAATATAAAGCTCTACGTTCAGTAATGGGTTAGGAATAGGCTGCCTTCCCCGTTCCTTGGCCTCGGCGAGCCGGCGGGAGGCGAGGGGGGTCGAGCTGGGGCAGGGGATGTGCTGGTCCAGCGGCTTCGGGGGCTCTGGGAGGGGTTTGGCAGGGCAGTGCCGCGAGGGCACCTCCAGCTGCCGGCCAGTCCCCAGCCCTGCGCGGTCCCTGCGGCCTCGCTGGTGCCATCGTGGCCCTGGGGCGGCTCGGCCGGGAGCCAGGGACCGTGGGCTGTAACCTGCGCCCTGGCACTGCCCCGTCTGGTGTGTCCCACCGCTGCAGGGCCTCGCCATTGCCTCCTGATCCTCCATCTCCTCTGCTGCTCCCGCCCTCCCTGGGACGCCGTGGTAGCGCCGTGAAGGTGCCGCAGGTGCCCATGTCCCTGTGTGTCTGACCGTGGGCGTTGTTTTGCTCTGGATGTGCCATTTTCGTCCTGCGAGCGCGCCCTCTGCCTCGGCGGTGGGCCGGGGTCGGGCTGAGCTGGCAGCACAGACGCCTCCTCCTCCACGGGAGCATCCTTCGCCGCCTGGCCGTGGGAGAGTTTCTAGCCCACGAGACCTCTCCACCCGAGCAGGAGCTCGGCCGATGGGGACCGCGGAGCAGCGCGGGTCGGTGAGCTGGTGGCAGCGGCGCAGGTTTGTACAAGGGCTTTCCATAACGTGGTTTCTGGAAGCGAAGGGTTCGGTGCCGTCTCTTGTCTTCTGCGGTGATCGCGTCCCCTTGCCGTGCTGCAGGTGTGGTGCCGGTGCCGCTGTCAGTGCTGGTGCCGGTGCCTGCTCCGCTGCAGACGCCGCCATGGCAGCTCACGGAGAGAAAGGACGCAGGTGGGGGCCCCTGGACGGGGCCGTGGGCCCTGCTCTCACCCGCCTCGCGCTGTGGGAGGGCCAGGGGGTCTCACCACGGTTCCAGCTGCATCTGAACCAGTGAGGGCCTCCGCAGCACAGCCCTGGTTCTCGGGAGAGTTTGTGGCTCCCGGAGGGGCGGGGGTGCAGCTGGGCGAGTGTCCCCGTTACCTCCTTCGTTCCAGGTTCACGGGCTGACCTGCTGCCCACGGGAACGGGGATGTGAAATCAGATGCCACTGAGTGGCTTTATCTGTGAATACGAAGTTGCTTACAACTTCATGAAGGACAGGCAAAGTTAATTTTCAGTGAAAAATAAATAGTTGTAACCTTAAGTCAGTTTTTTTAATCCTACAGTTTGATAGTGCAAGCCAGAAAAACCTTTCCCCGGTGCGTCCTGCATCAGGTCACCTTGGCCTTCAGCTCCTCCCGGGCTCTGATCCCCCGGTGGTGACCAACTACGGGTGGTGACGCCTCGGGGGCGAGGGATGGCGATGGCGGCGGTTCGGTGGCTGCCGGGGGAGCGGAGGCCGGGGCAGTGTGGTGGGTGCCCGCGGACACGGCCCCAGGCCACCGTGTCGGGTTTGCTGGGTTTTGGCCGTCCCTGGAGCGCTGTCCTGAGGGAGGGGCAGGCAGTTATGTCGGTTTGTTTGGCTGAGCCGCGCTGTTTGGTGGCACCAGAGCTGTCTGCCGTCTGTCGCAGAGGAGGGCAGCGAGGGCAGGGCTCGGGGGGGAGGACCCGGTGGGGTCGCCCGCAGGGGGGTTCCTTCTCCAGTGCACCGCGCTCATGCGGGATTTGTGTGAGATTTGCGTTGTCCTTCCCGTTGCTCGCAAAGGGAGTGGGAGGTACAGCGTGTGACGGACTGAGCTCTGCAGGACCCCCCGTGTTCGGAGAAAATGGATCCCTGTGCTTTGCTAGTTAATAGCTACTCGCTCGTGGCAGTTTTCTTGGTCATATTTTTCCTTGAATTGTTCAGACAACAGTTTCTTTTCATCTTCTCAGTAAATCAAGTTACCTGGTAAGGATATTTTAAAGCTCAATCATGCCTGGTTTGTTCCAGCTGTCCAACGCTGCAAGGCGAATTCCCTTTTTAAAGCGCGTTAGGCCAAACGCTGGCCGGGGCCCTGCTTCCGTTAGTCCACCTTCTGTCTCTGCCTGTTGCCTTCTTCAGCATAAGAGGATTTGTTGCGCGCTTTGAGATTCCCGTGCCACCGGTGCTAACCTCCGTGTGCGTTGCGTTAAACTGGTCGGCGCTCTCCCACTGCGCACCCCACAGCTGAGACCCTCTCGGTGTCTCTCCTGTCGGGCATCGCCATCGCCGTGCCGTCGGCCGGTCTCTTGGTGCCCCGTCGCATTGGGCTGCGTACGTAACATTCCCAGATTCCTTCAAAACAAATCTGCCACCGATACTTTGACCTGAATAACCTCTATAATCACCTAGCTGGGGGTACTCAGCAGTGAGTAAAGTGAAGGACTTCTTTTACTTCCCTTTGTACTTTTCTGTCTTTGTACCTCATCCGCTATTGTTTCCTTCCCAAATTTATTTGACAGAGATTATTCCATTTCTTTCCCGGTGCTGTCCTTTAACAGATATACTGAATTTGCAGATGTAGACAACTATTATTTCTGTACGCACTTTTTACTAGTTTAATACCTTGTGCTTTTTTAAATGTTCATTTCTTGACGTTATTGCCATGTCTTTTCTGTCCTCCGTATATTCTCTAGTTCTAGTTCAATAGTACTTTTATCCAGCATCAAAAAAGCTGCCTTGTCTTAACGGGAAGGGCCGTGTGGGTGCTGCAGTCTGGGCGCCCCCAGGCTGGCCGGGCGGCCGCGGTGGTAACGCCCGAATCCCACCTAACTCCTGACTTACGAAAAGCTCCGATATGTATTCCAGGAAAAAAATGTAATTGGCCTATTTGTCCTCAATAGGGACAAGTAAAAACGTGCAGAAGGTGCAGCGAGCAAGAGCCTCTGCAGTGAGTTCTGCTCCCCGTACGGGACAAACCAACCATTGAGGTGTATTAGGGAATTTTTTTGTTTATTTTTCACTGTTTTAAATCTAGCCTTATAGATGTGCTTAATGTTAATCCACAGAGTCAGGCAGAGCAACTGGAGGGAAGTAAAATTGATCCCCTGCCAAGGTTTTTGGGGAAAAAACATTTAAATTTTGCTTGATGAAGTTCCACTTTCCAGTAGATGGCAGCATATATTCAGTCTTTATTTAAAAAAAAAAAAAGAAAGAAATCTTTAGAAAGTGTGAAGGAAATGCTTACAGAAGTCCAAAATACATTCTTTACAATGTTGTTTACAAGTATCTATTTTTGATAACTATTGGTCCTAATGTTAATAAATCCTTTTAGAAATTGCTGTCGAGACGCACACCGTGGGAGCTCAATGGGGAGAATTCAGTGAAGCGTGCAGTAGGTGGAAGAGTCTCCGTTTCTGACTGTAGGGTATTTTTTGGGCCTGAAACACAAAGGAGAAGGACAGGGGTGCGGGGCTGGCTTTTCCCGCAGGAAGGCGAAGGCCTCCGAGCCCCTCTTTCCTCTGACAGTGCCGCCCCCGCCGGGGCTGGAGTCACGTTCCCGGAGGCCAAGCGCACCTTGAGCATTTCTCACTCATCTCCGTAGCCCTCGCTGCGGGGCAGGCTCACGCCAGCCCAGGCCGTGGCTGCTGGGTGCCGCGCGTGGCGCTGCGCATCGCCGGCTGCGGGGAGCGGCCGTGGCGGCTGCGGCTCAGCCACGGGGCTCTCCCGGCCGTGGGCACCGCGAGCGAGGGCGGCTGTGGGCACCGCCGCGGCACGCTGACCCTGTGGCGATCCAGCCGCTCGGCTGCCGCCCTGCGGGGAAACGGGGGGTGTTGTACACGTCTCGAGTGCTCTGTGTTCTCTGGATGTACTCCCTGAAAAGTGATGCTAATGCAGGAAGACATGAGGGATTATTTTGTACTGCTCTTGGCAGCGCTTTCAATATTCTTATTTTCTGTTTATTGCCAGCACTTTGCTTTTCCCTTTTCAATACTGTACTTTTTTGCTTTAATGCATGGCTTTTGTTTCTGTTCACTTATTTATTATAAATACATTATTCTGCTACTGGTTGCACTAATGTCTTTTGGGGACTTTTTCTTTCAAAGATAGGGAAGGAAAGAGGGAAAGAAAAAAGTTTTTCTTCTGCTTTTGGGGCTGGTCAGTGCTGCTCACAGAATGGGCTGATTGGCAGCTTCTTTTATGAGAGACTTCTTCAAAAAACCACACATCGTACCGCTGCCTGTCAGCGACTGACTTTTGAGGCTCCAGGAAAGCTACCCAGATACCACAGTGGGCACTTGATTTTCCACAGATCGGTGCTGGTGGAGGAGGTCACTTGCGCTGGACGGGGTGACCTGGACAGGCTGGAGAGCTGGGCAGAGAAGAACCTAATGAGGTTCAACAAAAGCAAGTGCAAGGTCCTGCACCTGGGGAGGAAGAACGCTGGGCACCAGTACAGGTTAGGGGCGGACCTGCTGGGAAGCAGCTCGGAGGAGAAGGATCTGGGGGTCGTGGTAGACAGTAAATTATCCATGGCCCAGCAATGTGCCCTTGTTGCCAAAAAGGCCAATGGAATCCTGGGCTGCATAGGGAAGAGTGTGGCCAGTAGGTCGAGGGAGGTCATTCTCCCCCTCTGCTCTGCACTGGTGAGGCCACAACTGGAATACTGTGTCCAGTTTTGGGCTCCCCAGTTCAAGAGGGACAGGGAACTGCTGGAGCGAGTCCAGCGAAGGGCAACTAAGATGATTGAGGGCTTGGAGCACCTCCCTTATGAGGAAAGGCTGAGAGCGCTGGGACTCTTTAGCCTGGAGAAGAGAAGGCTGAGGGGAGACCTTATTATGGCGTACAAGTATCTAAAGGGTGGGCTGAAGGAGGATGGAGCCAGGCTCTTTTCAATGGTTCCCAGTGACAGGACGAGGGGCAATGGGCACAAGTTGGAACAAGGAAGTTCCGTTCAAATACACAGAAACACTTCTTTACGGTTCGGGTGGCAGAGCACGGGCACAGGCTGCCCAGGGAGGTTGTGGGGTCCCCTTCTCTGGAGGTTTTCAAGACCCGCCTGGATGCAGTCCTGAGGGATGTGCTCCGGGCAATCCTGCTTTGGCAGGGGAGTGGGGCTGGATGGTCTCTAGAGGTCCCTTCCAACTCTGAAACTCTGTGATTCCGTGATTCTGGGTGCGGGTGCCCAAACTGACGCCACAGCTGCTGCATGTCCAGCGCCTTGATCATGGGAAGCTGCCGCCGCGCGCAGGTGCTGGCAGGTCTCTTGCGGCGAGCTCACCCGCTTCACCTGTCAAGACCCCATGGGTGTGGGTTCATCCCCACCATTCCCAACGGTCCCAGCACAAGTCCAGCCTGAGCTTGTCTTGCCGGACAATGGAAGCCGAACGGGTGCAGCACCCCTCTTGTCCAGCGGTCTGTTACCCCCAGCCGTAGGTGACGCAGCCATTGGAGACAGCGCCTCGCTCTCCTGCGCCTGCGGGGCCGCCTGCACCGGTGCTCCGAACCACTCTGCCTTCCTGAACCCTGGAGACGTGCTTGCAGGGCAGGTGAGGTGGCTCAGGTTTTGAGAGGATGGAGAAACGAGGCAGGGACAAATGTTTGTGTCGGCAGGATGCAATGGTTAGGGTTGATATACTGCGGCTGCTTAATACCTGGCCTGGGGAGTTAGAGGCAGCTTGTGTCTTTATTGTTTGTTTTTATTTTATAGCTTTTGGCAGATACCCAGAGAACTGGATGAGTCCCCTTCTTTGTTTTCTCCTGTTACAAAAAAAAACCAACAACCCTACGCTGTGCACCACTGTGTATATAAACATAAAAAATAGCCTCTGACACACCGCGGTGCTCTGTTTCTGCAGGAATGCGCTATACTTCTCGTGGGAACCGGGGAAGTATTGTCACCTCCTGCGCAGGAGTGGGGAGTGAAACCCCAGGACATCCCGGCCCTTCTGCAGTCCATAAGTGGTTTGTCTCCCCTCGGAGACACCCGGGCTCCGGCACAACCAGGGGGTCGGCGCCCCGCGTTCGAGCTGGGTTGTTATCCACAACCATCTCCTCTGTGTATTTGTTACTGGAGAGCACCTGACAGAGAGAAGTGATGAACTCTGCACAAGGGTGAGGGGGTTTAGGTGATATAAGCGCATTTCTGTGTTCAGTTACCGTGAACTCACATTCCTCCCTAAGATATTGGAATTCTGTGAGCAGCACAGCCTGAATAAATCTCAACATTTTCATGACATTTCTCAAAGAGTTGCAAGTTTTCACTGGCACTTAGACCAGTAAATGTCTGCATTGGTGGGGTTTTTTATAAAAAGAGTCAAGGTGTTTACCCCAGCTGTGGTTCTAGAGGCTTTTGACTCTCTTGTACATTAAGCAGAGAATTCTCATTTTCTTTTTTGTTTTTTAAATCCACTGCTAGAATTCAAGACAACTAAAGCAGGACCTTCCGACCAAGGGACTTGACGGGGGGTGGCAGTGAACTGTGCCATGGAGTCACCCGTTCCTCCCGGGCTGGCTTCAGGCACAGGCGCAGTGTGGGTACCACAGATGCTGCTGAGGACCCGCCAATGAAGTGATCTTCTTTCATCTTCATCCATCCTCGGGAAAGGCTCGGGGCAGGAGGGTTCCCTGCTGGCTGGAGGTGCTTGGAGAAATCTCATGCGTGTATGAAACGTACCAATGCACACCTAAACAAATAGGTGACATGTTTGATATACATACATGTACATAGGTACAGATACCTATGCACACACATGCTAGCTGCCGTCCCCCCACGTTTGAGGCCCTCCTGCCGGGGTCCTGCTGTCCCTGTACTTGGAGGGACCCCAGGCCTTACGGCCTGTTCTGCCCACTTCCCTCTGTATGAGCAGCATGAAACAAGTGGTCCGTTACGGTGCTAAACAGCCTGTGCTGCGTGGTTTGGTGTGCCCACCGGCAGTGCGAATGTGCAGGGCGTGTGGACGGGCTCCCAGTAAGCCACACCGCCCTTCGCCGCTGCGTACGATGGGGAGCAGCATGGAGCGGTCCTCCTGTGGTGGGCGGAGTGTGGCATGATGCTCTTGCTCTTCTCCATCTCTGTTGTCCCCAAGGGTCTCTGGCAGACAAAGCGGTGAGGTGCACTTTACGTACCTGTCTGTAGGGGATGTTGCCCTCGCGCTGTCAGGACTCCCACTGGCTGCCGGAGTCGGCTCCTGCCCGATGGGCTTCTGCAGCCCGCGGAGCCAGCGGGCAGCGTACTGTACGTGGCAGATAAGCCAGGCTCTCGCTGAACTCTTCTTGAGCAATTTCTCTAATGTATTAGGCATAAACAATCTTTCTTTCAGAGTCAGGCATGCATGTCTCATTCTAATTATTTTTGTCCCCTCTAACCCGTTTTTGTTCAAGTTGTTGCCACAAGCAGTGGTGATAATATTCTCTTTCCATTGTTACTATAGAGAGGGGATCTGCTATAATTATTGCTTCAACTGAGTTTTCTTCATTGAAAATGTTAAAATATCAGTGGATGCATGATAATGGATTTGTACGTCTACCAAATATACCATTTTCAGGCCAGGCAGAGATGCTCCTTCCGTCTCCCGGTGCTCGCACTGTGGCGGGTGTGCAGGTCAGGATGCGGGCACGCGGGGGGCGCGGGCGGGGGAGGAGGCGTGAGACACAGCACAGGCGGGTGCTGCTGCACCAGCCACAGCAGCACGTGACGTGCTGCATCCTCCGTGTGCGCACAAAGAGCTGCAGTGCTCATTGTCCTCTTGAGAGAGGCTGATTTCTCAGGCGCTGTCGTTAGCCAGCGGCAGGTAGCTCACCTCCGCCGCTGCGCCTCGCCACAGGCACTGCGTTCACACCCCCAGAAATCATCTGAGGAAACAGTGCTCCAGCAGCGCTGGCTGCTCGGTGGTCGAGCCATCTCCCGGGTAAAGCTGTCCCAGTGCTTGTGCTACTTGGCGCGATGGGATTTAAAACCATGGGCGTTGCTTACAGCCGGGCTGTACCACCGGGCAGTTATGGTGCGATGTTTACAGGGCTGCAGCGGAGCTCTGGTGTGTGTGAGGTGTGTGTGAGGTGTGTGCGAGGTGTGTGCATCCCAGACCCGGCCTGGCACGATGCTATTGGGAGTGCTATCTGCTTTCAAATACAACTAACCTGAAAGCTGGGTTCGCTCGCTGCCGGCATGGAGAGGGCTGATGTGAGGTTCCGTCCCAGCCTGTGACGCTGTAAGCAGTCGCGGGTGTGTGCAGGGGACGACAGCTGAACGCGGGCGGCAGCGGCAGAGAGGAGGTGCTGGTGTGGGTCGGGCAGTCAAGTTGCTGCTTTGGTGAGGCTGCAGAAGCAAAACGTGAGCAAAGAGAGGCACAAAAGCCGTGGGCCAAACTGTCATTCGATGGCATTCATTTTATGCTGGGGTTAGGGCTTGGACCTTGAAAATCCATTTTTCTCCCTTCAGAGTCCCCTTGTTTCTGGCTACAGAAAATGTTAAGAGACCTCTGCTAGGAAACTGAAGCACTGCCCATTAATTGCCACCAAAATTGCTGTGGAGCAATGCTACCCTCACCTTTGCTGCCTCAGCATAGGCAGCAACAGCTCGAGAGCAGGAGGTAGTGCAGGTTTTCTGTGCATCTCCATGGGATGGTGCTGCGGGGCCGGGGCTTTAGCACATGGTCATCTTGTTCCACCCCCTGCCCCGGGCAGGGACACCTCCCCCCAGCCCAGGTTGCTCCCAGCCCCGTCCAACCTGGCTTTGAACACCTCCAGGGATGGGGCAGCCACAGCTCCTCGGGGCACCCTGCGCCAGGGGCTCACCACCCCCACAGCCGAGAGTTTCTTCCTCAGATCTCATCTAAATCTCCCCTCTTCCAGTTTGAAGCCATTCCCCCTCATCCTATCACTCCATGCCCTTGGAAAAAGTCCCCCCCCCAGCTCTCCTGGAGCCCCTTTAGGCACTGGAAGGGGCTCTGAGGTCTCCCCGCAGCCTTCTCTTCTCCAGGCTGACCCCCCCACCTCTCCCAGCCTGTCCTCCCAGCAGAGGGGCTCCAGCCCTCCCAGCATCTCCTGGGCCTCCTCTGGCCCCGCTCCAACAGCTCTGTGTCCTTCTGCTGTGGGGACCCCCCGAGCTGGAGGCAGCACTGCGGGGGGGTCTCCCCAGAGCAGAGCGCAGCAGAGGGGCACAATCCCCCCCTCGACATTGCCCTGGGCTCAGCGTGTCAGCTGCTCCGTGTCTGCAGCATGAGCCATGGTAAGATCTTTCCTCCTCGTTATTCGCTGCGTGGGGTGTTACATGGTCACCCAGCTGACTAATGGGAAGACGTGGCTTATCTTTTCCTCTTGTAACCGGTTTCCAGTGTGCCCCAGTCACAGTTAAAGGCCAGACCAGAAGCTCCTGTGCTTTTCCCACAAGCCCAGGCGGATGGTGAAGCCGTTATCTGAGACTTGCTGAGGCGCAGCCCGAGTTGCAGCTCAGGAGCCTTCGTGGTGTGTGGGGCACTTCTTTAAGCACGTGGGTTTCGCGGGAGGACTCTGTGCACGCGTTTCTGTAAACGGGGCTCCGGAGGAAATGAGATTGAAACCACGATACGCTCTGTTCATCTCGGGCTTTTCCAGAGGGCTTTTGAAGCTCCCGACTAACCCAGAGAAACCGTGAAAGAAGGATGGAAGTGTTTACGACGCTCAAGCGCCTGCTCTCGGAAGCAGGAAGGAAGCTGGGTGGGTGACCTCAGCTCAGCCAAATGCGGGTATGTTTATCTTCTGATGAAATGAGACCCAAACCCATGCACAGTCTCAGCCCCTTTCAAACTTCTTGGCGAACCTCCTGTTTATTTGCAAAAGAATTCATGTTGCTCTTGTGTGACCAAGAGTGGAAAGCTGCCCGCTCTGTACTGGTGGCCACAGGGAAGACATGCGGAAACACTCGCATGGCAGCTACTTTTCCCTTTAATAAAAGAAAAAAAGTAGAAAGAATTACAAATAATTCTCTCTTTTCCTAGCCCTGTCTTTAATAAAAGTCTAATGAAACTATGTCAAAATGGGTGAGTAACTGTTAGATGTATAATTAAACCTTCCTGGGTAATGTGGGGCACTGCAAGATCAAATGAATTATGAGATTTCCCTTCTGGATATATTACCTTACTGAAAGCTGTCAATATTTTTTAACAAGAAAGACTGAAAGGATGTGGGTTTTTCAAAGAAAGGGAAAGTTATAAGCTACTTAGCTCTCTAATGTTACCTCTAAAAGAAAGAAAGTGAAGTCTATAAAGAGATATTATTGGTTGCGTTGGCACCTGAGAACAGGCCATATCTTGAGCTGACTGGATACAGTATTTCTTAAGTGTTTTGTTGTTGTTGTTCCGAGCCCTTTGTTTACAAGTGCGTTGCCAAGAGTTAGTCCTGTAATGGTTTCTGGTTAATAGGAAGATGAAGAATGTGATTGGTGGCATTTCAGAGGCAAACAATGGGTGCTTGATTTTGCCCTCTTTGGCACAGCCTTACGGAAAGAAGAAATAGGGATGAGGAGCCCTTCACAGCCGGGGAAGGAAGTGAGGCTCGGGAAGACTTTTGAATGCGGCTCTAACAGATTCCAGACACTGCAAGAGAGCAAAACAGCTTCTAAAGTGCAGGGAAAAATAAATATTTTTAAAGGATTTCAATGTATTTAACATAAAACATTGATTTTTAAGAGTCTAATTATTACAATCATTGAAAGACCATGATTATCACGAAAAGGCTATTATCAGGAATGAAATGCTAAAAACAAATGGTATATATTAAATAGGATCATACATATTTCATAAAACATATTATACTGCAAAATAAGTTGTCACGTAGCCATGGCAATGACTTTTAAGTTACCCTTTTTGATGCCTTAATGCACGGCTCCGCATGTGTTAGTGTCAAGGCCCCGAGCGTGCCCAGCCCTCCAGAGCTGCCGCTGAGAGCGGGTATGACGGGCCGTCACACGCCCAGCCGGTCCCCTGCGCGCACGAGCGCTGGGTGCGGGCACAGGACACGTCCCTCCGAGCGGTGGGGGTTCAGACAGGAGCTGCACGTGTGCACAGTGTGGCCGTGTTTTGGCTCCCAGAGCTGGCTGGGAGTGGCTGGCGGCCGCTCGGCCCCGCGGTGGCCCCGGGCGCTCGCCCCTGCCGGGTGGTCCCCTCGCCTCCCTGGGGCCGGGCTGGCCGCCCCGCGGGCCTCCCTGGCGGGGCCGGGACCGGGGCCGCTGCCCTGAGCACTGCCGCCCCGGGTTGCCCTGGCCCGGCTCCACACAGCCCGGCCGCCGCCTGGCTGCCTGCGCCGTGCAGCGGTGAAAAAAACCGAAAGGAGTAAATTTTCTTGCCAGTGAATATTCAATAATTTGGTGCCTCCTAAGCTTAACTTGCAATACTGGGTTTTCCGTAGAGTTCCCAGTACAAGGCGTTTAAGCTTCAGATGCACGTGCCTGGATCTCACAAACCACAGGCGAATGGCTTTATTAGGACATAGATTGTCTGCACTGCTAAATGCCCCCTCGCTGAGAACATTTTCAGAGCATAATTAAAATATAAAGGCCAATATTGACTTCTCAATTAAGTGCAAGGCCAGGATAGGTAGGAATGGTCTTATTGTAGGCAATGGGGCTACTCCGCATCGTCTTTTTCCTGCATTGCACATCTGGCTGCAACAACTTTTTTTTAAAAAAATGGGGGTTCTGAAATGTATTTGTGCATTTGAAGTTCATAATATTTTTATAGATATCCTCTTCCTTTTTTATTTTATGTCTGTCCCTTTTTATTTTGAGTGTTTTCTTTGATTTTTGTGTCAAAGAGCTGATAGGTACAGCACGTCTGATAAGATCCCACTGAGATTAAAATAAATTCTGTTTTGTGGTACAGAAGAGAACAGTTTTTACATATCAGATCTCATAAAAGCAGAAGAATTGTGTGCGTGGTGGGTGCTGAACTCTCATTTACCCTCTCATTATATCGGCTGGAAGGGAAGGCAGGCAGTGCTCAGCCCTGGCGCTGCAGAGGGCATTGGACGGCTTTTATCACCGCGTTTAAACACAGAGCCATTTCTTTTGTCACAAACACTCCCCCACCGCTGAGGGGCCGGAGATGTAATTATCCATGCGAAGTTCTTCACGACGGCGTGGAATTCCTTGTGAACAACCTCTCCTATGTCACACCAGGTTGGTTTTGCTCTCTGGGCTTTCCCCGTTCCCCCCCGGCCGGGGCCGGTATTTGAGCTCCTGTGGCACGGCGGTGGTCGGTGGAGAGACCCGCGGGAGCGAGCAGACAGTGTTCCCCGAGAGGAGGGCTCCAGGGCGAGGAGCTGTCGCCAAAATACAGCCTGGAAAACGGCCGTCTGTCTGGGCTGGGACACAGCTCAGCAAACAGCTTTCGGGCGCAGAGTTGCATAGGCCCGGCTGCATCAAGTAGGGCAGTTTCTTGTTTCTTTCTAAATATTTCAACATAAAGCATCGTGCTCTTCCTTTTTTTACGGGTACGGCATGTTCTGCTTCTGTGCTTGTGTGGCTTTTCAATAGGCATTTTAGGAAAATATCCCAGATTGTGCCCTCGTTCTTCACTTACACATCAATTAACACGTTCAAGGCCAGGCTTTGTGTCCTCGCCTGCCGGGGCTTAAAACGGGTCCCTCCGAGGACGTTCCTGCAGGGCCCCCGGCACAGCCGGAGAGGGGGCTGCCCCCGCGGCGGCGGGAGGCTGCTCCGGGCAGGAGGGGGTGGGCGCGGGAGGGCACAGGAGGGGAGTGCCAAGTGCGGTTTTGTGAAATGCAGCTCCGTTTATGTTAATTCATCAAAACAGTCAGTGTAGCATGGACCACTTCTTCTGTTGGTGGTTCTCCAGCAGCGTCTTTCTTCCCCTCTCCCCCGACCCCCCAAATCCTTCACTTTCTTGATCAAAAATATTCTTCTTCAAATTCCTCCAAAATAAGCATTTCCACAGCTTCTCTTAACTCATTCCTCCAAAGCAGTACACTCACAGGATTTGTTTGCTAATTCTTCGCCCCCGGCTCCTCTGGGGTGACGTGCGTGGTGCTGGCACACTGATGTTAGCACTGCCCGGGTCTGCCGAGCCGCGAGCTGCCATGGAGCAGCGGAGCCCAAGTCCAGCACTGAGCACTTTGGGGCGAGCTCCCACCTGAGCCAGCGCTCACCACGGGGACGTGTGCCAGGAGGAACGCGGGGTGTCATCCAGGATCCCCCCCGGGGGCTGCATCTGCGTGCCCCTGCTGGCGTCGGTCGGCATGCTCCTCCAGGGCTGAGCAGAGAGAAAAAAAGATAAAAGCCACCAGAATCTGCCTGCTCTCCATCTAGCGTCTGTGCCTCGCACGGGCTGCCGTCACTAACTCCAGGTGACCAGACCCAAGGCTCAGAGCCGGGAGAAAACAGAGTGGTTCCAAGTGTGTGAGTGCACCTGAGGGAGGAGTTCAGGCGGGAGCTGAGCTGAGAGTGAAGAAAGTTATTTCGGTTCATTTTTGTTGTCAGCTTTGCTTTGGTTGTAGGCTTTTTGAGGACTGTAGGTGGCACAGTGTTATGCCACTGCAGCAATCGCGGTGTCTTTCTACACCCAAACGGCACACCCTGCGCGTGGGGCAATACTGCAGTCATGTCATCGCTACCACCAGCAGAATGCCTTCAACAAGCTTCAAGGTGACACCGTAGTCACTCAGAAATTACACAGATGTGTTACATAGTGACATTCATGTCATCCGGATACAATGGTGACATTAGCATCTAATTATCTCGTAGTCAATTTGACATCAGTCACGTCCTGTATATCATGTATCGTACCACCTTGCCTAACTGAATCTCCCAGGGACATTCAGTAAGTTCGGATCACCAGGAATTCACATGATTGAGGAAGCGTTCAATAAATTTGATAGGCGTCGCAGCGCTGAACTGCGTTTTGAGCGACAGGGCGCTTTGCTGCCGTAAGGCCTGGACGGACAGGGAGGCTCATGACGGTGAAAATGAGTGGAGAGGAAAAGGAGAAGCTTGGACGTGGAAGACCGGAGAGGAAGAGCGTTACGGCCGTCTGGCCTCCGGAGCCAGCCAGCACGCCGGGACCTGGTGTCTGCTGGACGCGGCAGCAGCCCGGCCGGCGTGGGGCAGAGGAGTGAGCTGTGCCGGGAGGACGATCCCGGTGATTAGCCCAGTGCAATTACAGCTGACCTGACTTAAATCTGTTCAGCTTCTTCCTATTGTTAGGGCATCACTAATTTCTCATCAGCAGCAGCTGCAGCCGGGGTTGTCACGGCGTTATTGTGTGAGACGGCGAAACTTAGCTTGTAGGAGCAGAGGAGAGGGTGATCATTACTGTCATTGCCGAAGACTGATCGTTCCATCCAGACATCTGACACATCGCTGAGGTTGGTCAAGTAATAGGAGAAAACAGTGAGTAATATATTCCACAAAAATTCCAACGTGAGCGAGATAAACGATCCGCATTGAATGATTCGGCCAGTTATGCACTCCTGAAGGCTTCAAATTCTGCTCTCCTGTGAGACGCTCATTGTCTCCGAAATGGGGGAATTTTATTGAATAATATTGAGCTGTTCTGTAGGAGCGTGCACACTGCTCTAAAACAATACTGCTGTTGGTACTAATAAGCACTCCTGAAGAAGAGCGGTGATGTTAGGGTTCTGGGAGTCTCGCCACCAGAATGCTTTCCTCTATTTAATTAGGTAACAGTCAACATATTCAGAAATAATGTCCCTCCCTTAAGAACCATTCGTTGTAAGTGTCAAGTTTTCTGTTTCTCAATTACCCTTTTTTCAGAAAGCATTTCTGATTTTGATTGATCTTCAGTTGTTATTAATGCCTTCCTGGCTGTTTTATCCAGAAATAAGAACTATAAATTCATATCCCTCAGTGTAATCGTACCTGTATGACAAACCCATCACAGGAAACAAAACCAAAGGAAATGAATGTGTCTTTACATCTCAGTATTATTCAAATGAGTTCTTACTTTTCTTTTTTTTATGGGTGACCTGGTTTGGGGATAGTTTTACGCATGTTTATTGTGTAGGTAATCACACCTAAATATTATCTCCTTGCTTAGCACTATGGGTCACTTAAGGTAATTGCAAAACTTAGTTTTAATGACATGGTTAGTAATGAATTGCGTTGGCTACCCAGAGCAGTTGTCCTAATGTTATCAGTCAGCTGCTTAGATATTCACAGGGGAAATCTTATCGTTATTCACAGAGACAGGGAAACAAACATTAAATTTAATTGCACTACCGAGCACCAGAGTCATAATCTTTATATGACAGTTAATGCTTTCATTACTTATCAATTCACTTATTATGTTACTCTTTCAAAAAGCTGAGCATCTAACAAATAGAAGTAGATCTTTTTCTTCTACATATGTAAAGACAGATAAATGACGGAAAGTATGATTGAATAAGTATACGGAATAATTTTATTTTATATGAATAGTTTTACTAACTGCTGATGGCATCTTTATATATCTTGTTAAAAACATTTCCCTTTCAAATTAAAAAAAAAAGGTTTCATCCATTTTATGTAGGCCTTGTTTCAACAAAGCCTGCAGTACCTCATTAGACTTGGGCGGTTCCTAAAGCACATCCTTTTCCAGAAGCATTCTCAGGCACAGACCTAGTTCACCCAGCGGGGAATCCTACACGCACGATTGGCATTACGTACGTGAGCAATCCTGTCTATGTCAACAGTGCTATTTTTCTACATGTCGAGAATTAGTCGTGTCCTTCAGCACCATCCTGACTGTTTTCCTTGAACGCTCCTCATTAAACGCTTGTTTAAATGTTTGGAAGAATCGGGGCTATAAGAATCAAAAACCGGCAAGAAAGTCATGAAGTCATACTGAAGTTTTGATGCTACTTTAATGAGTTTCATGAAGTTCTTGCCTGCAGTTATTTTATGTAGAAACAAGCTGTAGTTCCAAACTAGTGTTGCCAAAGAGCTGCTGATATCTGATTTTTTTAGTTGTCATACTATATCTGATAATAAAAACATAGCCCCTGGTTGGTCAGTCTGTGCGGACAGCTAGAAGTGGCTGGTGGCGTGCGCGCAGTGACGCCCGTAACTCGGGGCAGTCCGTAAGGCACACAACATTGCTGCGGTGCGGTTGCAGTAGTTGCCTTCAGTGCAGCCTAGCGCCTAGGGGACATAACGCAAGGAGTGCTTCAAAATTGCTGTCTGATATCGGGGAAGAAATTAGATTTGGCCAAATATTCTGCTGCCCATTCAGACGTGCATGATTGATAGAGGCAAATCCAAACAAAAAAAATGTAGCGTCTTATCAAGTTGGCTGCCCAGTGCTGGGGGGGACAGGTGATGGCTGAGCTTCTCTGTTTCATGCTGGTGTCAGAAGAGCTATGTCCATAGTTTCGCCTTTAATTAAAACCGGGGGTAGTTTAATTCCTTCCCTGCAATGGTATTGGAGATGTATCCAACTGCAGGCAGAGTACATGCCATCCTTCTTCCGATTCAGTAATTCTCGCTATGCACCTCTACTCAAGCTCTGGAACCAGGAGTCTTCAGCAGTCTAAGGTTTTAGTGTGTTTTTAAATGATTATGGTGCTGGTAGTAATGCTTTCATGTGCGGTAAGAAGGAGATGAACATTAAAATAGTCAGGTTAAGTGGCACAATAATTGAACCTGCTAACAAATGGGGGGGAAACCCTTTTTATAATAATTTCTTTGCTTTGCATAATATTTGAGTCTAAAGCAAACAGTTTTTTTCAGCGTGCTGTTGATGTGTGTATACTCGATGTGCCATGTTAATAAAGCACATGAAAATTGAATAATCGGCAGGTTGTCCTCTTAACACACAGGCTTGCCATTACCCAGAGTGTGCACAGCAAATGAAGAGTTCAATAATTCATAAACAGTGCTTTGTACTTGGCAGAATTGAGGAAGTGAAGGTAATCCTACCTTATAATGCAAGATCGCCCCAAAGTAAAGCCCTTTAGGAAGAACAAACCTTGATAAACAAGAAGTGTCTGGAGCCACTGATCTTTTTCTTTCAGACAGACAGATCCTCTGTTATTACTTTCCCCACTTGTTTGATCGTTATGGCTTGCATTGCTCACTTCAGGCCCAGCATCCTCCCGGCATGCCAAGATTTTGTTCCTACGTTCACTTTCGCTGTGCTCCTGCTGCCACTTTGCAGGCGCTGGGCGATCTGCCCCCTGGCCTGCATGAGCCCACGCGGATGATGGCTCTCCCACTACCTCTGCCCATTTACGTGCTCTTTGTGCCCCTCAGTCCAGGGTACCACAGTGCATTCAGAGAGGTGACGCTCCGTTTCAAGGGTGGCTCGGAGCTGCTGCCAAGGGAGGAGCAGTGGAGATGGGGACGGATCCCCGTGGGGATGCGGTGTCCTCCGGCTGCCGGATGCCCGGGGACCCGCCGCTGTCCTGCCTCCTCCCCCTGCCGCACCACCGCCGTCAGGACTGTGCTCCGAAACACACTGCCACTGTGTAATCGCTTGCCCATCTGATTTATGTTTCTGCGCCTTATCCAGCAGTGCAGCTACCTCTTGGCACCTCGGCATTGCCATTTCCATCCTCCCCGTTACTGCCTGTGGATGCTGAAATGCACAAACAACTTAGTAAAATCACTTTCTTCGTGCAGGATCCAATGTGTTTCTGTCATTTTTAATACAGCACCCAATTTACAATCTTCAGCACATTTATGAAGCAGCAAAACAATAACAAATTACCAACCTCATTTATTTTGTTGCATAGTTTGTTTTGTAATTATCGAATGATGGGGGTGGCTGAATGGCAGGACTGGCTTTAGGGCTCCCTTGGTGTGTGTCTGTCTCGGGAGCGGTAAGTGCTTCCCACGGGACGTCGGGTGTTGAGTAACCCCCGGGGAAGGGCCGGCACAGCCATTGGGGTGTCTCTGGGTGGAAGGAGGGCCGGCCACGCTGTTTCCTTTCATGTCGCTTTGGGTGAATCACCCCTCAATCATGAATCACAGAAGCACAGAATGTCTTAGGTTGGAAGGGACTTTTAAAGGCCATCTAGTCCGCCCCCCTGCCCTGGGCAGGGCCACCTCCCCCCAGCCCAGGTCGCTCCCAGCCCCGTCCAACCCGGCCTTGAACACCTCCAGGGATGGGGCAGCCACAGCTTCTCGGGGCAACCTGCGCCAGGGGCTCACCACCCCTACAGACAAGAATTTCTTCCTCATATCTCATTTAAATCTCCCCTCATCCAGTTTGAAGCCATTCCCCCTCATCCTTTCGCTACATGCCCTTGTAAAGTCTCTCCCCAGCTCTGGTGGCCCCGCGGCTGTTGGCCTTTGGTGGCAATGGCCGCCCTGGCCCAGCGCTCTGGCAGCGCTTGGGGCTGTGGAGAAACCAGCGTCCTCCCCTCATCCTTCCCCTGGGCGGCACCAGGACATGGCAATGCCCTGCCCGGGCCCTCGGCCTTCCCCCAGCCCACAGCAGCGCCGCAGCCGGCCCTCGGGCGGCTGAGGGGAGGGAGAAGGTGGCAGTGGTCACGCTGCCGGGGGAGCCGCATGGCGCAGCTCCAGGCGCTGCCCACCGAAACAGCTTTGCTGTAACAACCAGCGCCTCCATGGCGGAGGGTCGAGGCTTCCCTCACGGCCTTTGCGGAGCACTGGGCTTTCCTCAGCTCCTGCGGCCGTGCTGTGCCAGCACCAGCCCACGGGGGGGATGGCCGGGGCCTGGCCCCTCTGCGGCTGCCCACCACCCGCCCCGCACCACGCGCTCCACTCCAGGGATCCCAACTGGTTTTAAATTGTGGAGCAATGGGGACAATTATAGCAGAGTAGATGGTGTATGATTTTTCCTACCAAAATGGCGCTACTGAGGCAGCATGACTTATGGGTGCTGTACTTTGTGCATTGACTTTTAATTTACAGGATTTAAACGTGCCTCTTAATTGTGCGTAAGATTTATGAATGCAGTGTTAAATTGCACGTCTGGGAGGTTTTTTTTTTAAATAACAAAATGTATATTGCTGAGCTTTTCTGAAGTTTACAAAATACTTATCTATAGATCTATCAGTTCCCTACCAAAAGCCGGCCAGCCTGGTGGTGCGAATCATCCGTCTGGGTGCGGTGCTGAGGGAAAATGCCCCCATTAACAATTAACGTAGATTACTTAATGCATAAACTTTCCTAGGCAGAACTAATGTAGCTTTTCTTTGGCTTAGTCAGCCATTTTTCAGTCTCCGTTCCGGGGAGCCCCGGGGTTTGCTTGCAAAGCGAATCCAGGAGCAGCGCGCTGTCGGCAGCCGAGCTCTGCTCCGCCGGGTCGGCGGCGTCTCCCTCCGGCAGGGTTGGGTGCCCGCAGGTCCCGGGGGCTGACACCTGCCACTTCACTGCATGTAATTTGTAAGAGAATTAAGTTTAAGACAACCGGGGGAATTTTACTTCTGAGTATGTGTCCACTCAAAGACACAATGATGTTTAAGTAATTTGCTCTAGATTCACAACTCCTGTTAATTTAGATGGGCTTTTGCCAAGCGCCTTCTTGAAGAAGAGCACATTAGTGTGGGCAGGTGTTGAGTTTGCTCGTGTTTTGTCCGCAGGGCATTTGCTGCCAGGAAGAAGTTTCCACCACTTAATACGGCTATGGGAAATATTTCTGCATGTGTGACTGCGGGGCTTGTGTTCCCCCCTCCTCGTGGCGTTGCCTTTTCAGAGCCGGTGGCTGCTGGAGGAGGGAGTCCCTGACGTGCTATTGCCGACTGCGCCAGCAGGTCAACAGACGCCCAGCACGGGGCAGCTGGTTGGACCCTGCTGCCTCCAACCCTCCAACCCCTCCTCTACTCACCGTCTTGCCGGGTTCATAACGCCGTGCTTACAGACTGAGAGGAGTACGGCCCCCCCGGGACACGCTGCTGAAAGCAGGGCTGCAGACTCCGTGGCCGTGGTGGAGGAGAGGTGACTCCGAGCAGGTGAAACAGGAGCTCAGGGGCACGCTGAGCTGCCCCGGGGAGGTCCCACCGCGCTGGCCGAGGCACATCGCGTGAGAGCCGAAGGGGGCCCGTGTCGGCGCCCGGGGGGATCGGCGGGTACCGGAGCAGAAGAGCAGACCCAGCCTGCCGGTCAAACGGGCAACACGTAAGGAAAAAAGCCACATGTCTTGATTTTAACTGTCATATTTTGTTAATGAGTGTTACTATTGGATTCCTCAGCAAAATGCTTCTCCAGGCTTAATGAAATTTGCAGCCTGGCCATGATTTAAGCCTGGTTTGTAAGTGACGCTAAAGGTTATGTGGTTAAACAGTTGCTGCATCCTGTATATTGCCAATGATAACTGAGACCGTAAAAGAAAACACAAGCAATACCTACATTAATGAGCAAATGAATTTGCTCTGCCTGTGCTAATATTGATTTTTTTCCTTTGCTTTTTGCAAATCCTGGCTAATGAAGTTCCTGGCAAGTGTGCTTGCCAAAAAAGAAAATTTTGGTCAAATGTTGTAGAATTTTGATGGCATGTAAAATGAAGGTTTAGATCCCAGAGTATATTTGCTAGAACCCAATTCTGAAGTTCATCTTGCCAAGAAAAATATGAAATATTGTCTGACTTGCTTGCAAACAGGCAGCAGACAAAATTACTTCCAGGATGTATTCACTGAATGGCTTAAAACGCCCTAACGGAGAACTGCGGTCTCCGAGGCAAAGGCTGTTGAATAGTTAGAACAGTTACTTGCTATATTTTATTTACTTAACTCCCAGTGGACACCGTGACCTCTTAGCATTTCACAACTGAACATAGCTCAGGAGCTTCTGCTGTAATACTCAGTGCTTAAAGTCAAGCTGAGAGAAAATCTTGTTTAATTATAGCAGTGGTACGGCCCATCTCCTCCGTGGCCGAGTGACTAGAAGGCAATGACGTGATGGATGCATGTCCAACAGGGCCGTATCAGCTAGTTGGTTACCCGTACATCTCCTCCCTCCCCTAGAGGTCCTAGCAATAGTCACTGCGACTCTTGTCTCGCCGCTGGCCGGGAGCAGCAGGAGTGGGAGGCTGTAGTGTAGGTGTCCGGCACTTTTCCACAGCGCCCCTCAAGCCCTGTGCCGAGAGGGCAATGGTGTTACTCCCATCCTTTCCAGATGGGAAAAATGGAGCAGCAGAGCCTGTGGCTAGAGGCAGACATGGTCAGGGTCTGAATGGGCCTCTGTTGCCTTTGATGTCATTTGAGTTATTTTAATTTTAAGCTAATTTTTTATATTGTCAGACTCAATATCATCAGTGTCGCTACCACGCCTATCTGCAGCAAGGCCATCGCTGCTGCTGACACCGTGGTCATGGTGTCACTGCTGATAATTTAAGTCTGACATTGGAAAGATTAATTTACTATGAAAATGACCCTCGGGAGACTAGTTCAGACGCAGGATGAATCATATTTGAAAAATTGGATGGCTCATTGTTTCAGAAGTTCCAATTAACTTTTTCTAACCGTCAAAAGTAGTGGATAGAGATACATCATGGCTGCCCGTTTCATTCCAATGGGATGGCCGTGAGGAGACCAAACCCCCTTTTACTCTTCTGTGGTAGGCGGGATGACTTCTCTGTTATGCCGGAGCTGAATCAGACTCTTTCCATCTCACGCATTTTCACCATGAAGGCTGAAAAAATATGTCTTGGATAAATCTGGAACGAAGTTTTTTTCAAACATTTTTTGATCTTTTTCTGGAAAACCTGACAACCAAATATTTGTGCAAATCTTTTCCTGCTCTTTGTGAGCTCATGTCAGATACTCGATCTGATCACATCCTCATAGCTGCCTGTGGTAGAAGATGGAGCAGAATCAGAAGAAAGAGTAAGTTCTTTGTGTAGCCCTTGCTGGTAGAGGAGTGTTTATCATATCTAATGATGTTGACCTTTACTGTAGACCATCTCCAGCCAGAGGTCTATGAAGCAGTTTCCTTCTGAAAAACATTTGCACAGTGCCCCTGTTATAGTGGGTGGTGATACGGACAATTAAGAGTAGAAAAATTTTAGAATATTGCTTTAGAAGTGCACTGTTAGGAGAATTGCCAGCTCTGCACAGCCCTCCAGCGGTGCACGTTCACTGGCTGATTGCCAGAGACTGTTTGGTACCTGTGAGGCTGGCGACAGGAGAAATTAAACCAAACTTATTTTTTACATCTGTAACTTGCTAAGTTTTCTGATAACTTATCTGCCTTTTTTATCTTCTGACATTATTCTCATTTTCCTCACCGTTTCTTGTGATGACACCCTTCATCCAATATCCTATAAAATATGATAATACAAAAGTCTCGAGACGTGGAGGCTATCAGAACACCCAGCAGCGACCCTAACTAGGAATTTCTGCCACTTGAGCTTTTTTGTCTTACTATTTTGACCAGTTGTATATGCCCTAGCAGCTTCTTACTTCAGGCAATTTTGTGTCTCAGCTATGCAGAAAAAGCTGGGATGTCTCTGAGAGATGTTTGAGGTGAGCGAATGCGCCTGCTTGCACGTGAAAGGTGTAGGAAGAGGAGGAGGAGGATAGGACACAACCGGCAGCATGAATTCAGTCTGGTAGTCTGCTGGCAGTAGGTCAAAAGAAAAGAAAAATGTGTTTCCCTCTTTATTTTCTTGAATCCTGTTTGTGAAGTGGGGTCATGCCTCCAAAACACATTCCTTACATATTTTCGGTCTAAGGCTTTGGGTGCTCAGAGCTCTTCTGCAGCAGATCTCCAGAGCCCGGTCTACTTTTCTCTGCCGAAAGGCACCTGCCTGCATCCTTGGCTCAACGCTGTTAACTGTCCAAACCATCATCTGAACATTAATAATGGATTCTGAGTAAGCTCTCCAGACCAGTGATATAACTGCAGAAAAAAAACCATATAACCATTTTTTCCATACACTTTCCTCTCTCTGTTCTCCCAGGATCAAAAAGCGTGAGCTCAGCTCGGTGCAATTTGAGTGCTGGCCCGAAGGCGCGTTCATGCAGGGCTGCCGAGGAGTTTTCTAGTACGGCCTGCTGAGTTGGGTTTGTCAGAGCTGAGGTTGGTTTCGCAAATCCTCTCCTCCTCTGTGAATTGCCATCTTTGTTGAGGGAAGTCAATAACGGAAAACGGTAATTTCTGAGTTCAGGTGCCAAAGTGCCAAGGTGTTCAGGTGACAAGAAGCAGGTTCCTTTCGCTGGGAGGTCTCTGGTGCGAAATCCGTCGCTTGAGAAGGAGCGCTGGGTCGGGTCTGTGCCTAGCCGGGATAACTAGCGTCTCTGCTGCTGAGTTACTCAAGGATATACAATTAAAGGGAGCTCTGAGCGTGCTCTCCCCAGGACGGCTCTCCCCCACCTCGCCTCCGTCCTCCCGCACAGCTGCAGTTCAGACTTCGGGCTCCGGCTCCTCCTCACATCGCTGCTAATCAGCGAGGTACCAGTGGTGCCAGCGCTGTCAGCCGTGCCTGCAGGCTCGCCTCTGCCTGCCGGTTCTGGGGCGTCCGTGGGATTTTTGTTTCATTTCGTATGTAAAAGCTCTGTCTTGAATGTGTATGGTTGAAAGCTTCCTGATGGCTCTTGCTTGGAAACTTGGCACTGATGAAGTTGGAGGACAGACAACTCATGCATTAGGTTTCGTAGAACAGCTTTCTTGTTTGAAAAGAAAAAAAACCAACCAAAACCTACATTCACAAAAAAGCATTTGGTAGCGTGTGTCAAACCCATCTGCACATGTAAAACACCAAAGGGAGGTGAAAACTGTTATTAAAATGTAAATGCCAAAATTCTGTAATAGATGGGAGATTCAAATGACCTTGTTTCAGCAATAACCATCCATATGATTCCCAATCTATCAGTCGATGCGTACAAAACCCACATCTCATTCGGCAGAGGCGAGCTCTGGCCGCCGTTTGGGGCCACCTTGTGCCCAGTGCCTGGGCTACTCGCATCCACCGCTCCGTGAGCAGACTGCGGGCCGGCAGCCAAGAGATGTCACTGACCTTCCAAGTTCATTTGCTTCTATTCACTAATGCAACTCAATTTTGAGTGCAGCTTTTCCTCGGCCATCTTCTGTGGAATTTTATCCGAGCTTTTGTATGGGTGTGTTAAACAAAGGCAGACATCTCTTGTCGCTGAGACATTGTCTAAAAGATGATAGGCTCCTGACGGTGCCCACTAGGATTTTCTCAAAGCTTACTTTTTTCTGGAAATATGCTTAATTCTTAGTAATATTAGTATTTTCATCACCTTCAGTTTAAGCTGGGCATCCAGGTAGTTTGAAAGTCTGTCTGAGTGGTTGTGAGCATGTATTTATACCCCAAACTCCTCAGAAGCCAGGCCTTTAAACGTTGCCATGCCGGATGACAGTGGTAAGTCCCCGAATGGATCGTTTGTCTCCTCGTGGTTGCGGTGCCTCGGCCGGTGGCCCGGGCCGGCTCTGCGCGTGCCGTCGGGGCTGGGAAAGAGGGCAGCGCTGCAGCGGCCGGGGCGTGAGAGCTGCCGGGTGCCTGGGGCTCGGGGAGGTCTGGAGAAGTTCCTCCCGGGCTGGGGATCATCGTCTGCGTCGCTGTCTGCTAGACTGAGACGCTGTTGTAGAAGGTCTTTGATCTTGGCGCCTTTTTAGATTTCTTACTGTCAAAATAGCTGCTGCCCGTGGGGAGCGTGGGAACCAGGCACCGTGCAGCAACAGCAACGCGAGTACTCGCAGCGAAGATATTAGTGGACAATGTAATAAGCGAGCGAGCAAATGAATACCTCGGGCCATTTATCATGAGCCAGATACGCAGGCAGAGCTCTCTGTGGCTCTGTTAAAGAGAAAAATAGCTCCATGACAACTTGTCTATCAGTGTCAAGGAGACTCTCTAATTTACTGACGTCTGGAGATAGCTGCCTCTGGGGGAAGGCAGATCGTGGTTATCTGCTCGGGCAGCAGCCAACGCGCAGAGCATGCTGTGCGCTGTATTGAACGGCGCTGGTAGCGCTGAGGCGGAGGAAGAGCCTTGCCCAGTACATGCGGTGCCGAACATACCTTTCTTGAAGATGACTCTGGAGATCTGCCCAGATGGTGTACTACAGCCATTTCTCCAATGAACCAATTAGCATTTGAGCAGGCAGTGTGCATGGTTGCTAGCACTTTCTCACTGGGTCTAGTATTGGGATTTTACTACTTTACTTAAAAAAAAAAACTATTGGCTGCTACCAGCGAGCTGGCGAGGGCAAAATCCAGCACCTGTGTTGTGAGATACTGCGAGGCGGGAGGACGGGCCCCGGCGTGCTGCCCCGCAGCGTGTACCCGGGCAGGAGCGCGGCTGGGCGCCCGTGCTGTGCGGCGCAGGAGGTGGTCCGTGTCGGCACGCGGCCAAGCAGACACGGACGAGTGGGAAAGAGAGTGGTTCAGTTTACGTTCACCTTTGATTAAAAGGCTGTTTGGAAGACGTTGTGAAAGGGTGGGAACGTACTTGGAAGTTGTTTTGGACTGACAGGTAATGGTGGCGTGTTTATAGGTACAGATGGGGGAAAAATCAACCACAAAGGAAACTCAATTTTATTTATCATTAATTTTGACTTGCTTCAGCAGATGTTTCCTGGAAACTGCTTTAACCTGCTTAATTTGTCTCTGTGTAATGGCCAGCAGATAGCCTCGATTAAGAGGCTGGTTAGTAAGTTCTTTAATGACTTTCAGTAGTTTTAGTGTTTATTGCTGATACAGGATGCTGAGTCCGGGGAGTTGGGATTTAAATCGTAAGATCCAAACCACGTCACAGTTACTTGTACACAGTGAATTTCCTACTCCTCTGTTTCCCTTCTTGGCTGTGTGGAAAGTTGTCAGATATTTGCTGCATATGATCTTAAATTCCAAAGTGCTCAAAAGGGTTTTGAAAGGTGTGATGCCACCCGCTGCCCCGGCGGCAGGGCAGGAGGGTCCCTTGGCCCCCCCTGGGTACTGGGCTCGGGGAGCTACTCGGGCCGAACCGCGGGCGGCAGCGGTCCCTCACCAGGGACGAAGGTAAAGCGTTAAGACCAACAAGCTGCCTTCTCCTGTTGGGCTGTTTCTTGCAGCGCCTCTCGTCAAGAAGTTTACAATAGCAAAGACGATGCGGTAAAGCCTCGTGTTCGCACGTGTGTGTCAACGGGTGTGTTACACACGGCCTTGCGGGTGTCTGGTATGTACACACTCGTTTCGAAATACTTCAAATACAGTAACTTATCCATACAATACTGCTTACGTTATCAGGGCAAACGGCAAAACTGTGGCTGTTGCATTGACTGTGCATCCCCTCACGTTTTGCCAGCATCACCCCTATTGACCCGTCCCGTCTGGGACTGGCCTGAACGTTCGCGGACAACCCAGAAGCGTCCACACGCTTCCCCCAGGGCCGGGCAGCGTTGCCCCCCGCAGGCACCCGGGCACCGCGGGACGCCTCTTCCTCTCCCGCCCTGCGGAGGGGTTTGTAAAATGCACCAAGTCCTAAATGAGCAGATCCCATTTTGGGGTTTGTGGTGTGGATGAAAGGGAAGTTCCTTGAAGAATGTTACTGGAAATACCCCTCTGAGACGCCTCGGGCTCGGCGGGCCGCGGACGAGGCAGGCGGGGCTTTGCGGTGCCAGCAGCGCGCAGCAGAGGCCCCGGGGCAGCCGGCTCTGCTGGAGCACAGCAAGGGGAATGGCGCTCCTTCAGGGAAAAACCATTTCCATCGCTATTTTCTGCGCTGCGAGGAATTCTGAGGTGCAAACCTGTTTTTCTTTACTCTTTTTTCTTTTTCTCTGAAAGAAGGAGAATGAAGTAGTTGAGAAAGATGTGAAATGAAGTTAAAAAATAATGCTGAAAGAAAAGATTAATGTGCTCTCTTGAATGTATATATTCAAACCAGAATGCTTTGACATCACTGAATTGTTTTGTTTAATTTTTATTTTTCTGCAGCCTAAATATTTCCCTTTGTTCGTATGAATGACATTGTGAGCAGAAAAGTTTCAGCGGAATATTTCCAAACAAGGCAGAACATAGGGACAAAGCACTAATATTTCAGTGTCTCGCAGTGCTATTCTCTTGGTTTTTTCGGGAGCTGACCGTGCGCACAGCAACGCACAGGTTGGTGGATAGAAAAGA
The DNA here is from genome assembly GCF_965231255.1 of Vanellus vanellus. Taxonomy (NCBI): domain Eukaryota; kingdom Metazoa; phylum Chordata; class Aves; order Charadriiformes; family Charadriidae; genus Vanellus; species Vanellus vanellus. The sequence goes on along the minus strand of NC_138910.1, from coordinate 82,246,954 downwards.
ATGAGTAATCTGGACTGTGGTCAAAATTATTAGTGGGATTAAGCGGAGCATTGACTGGGTTTCCCTCCTCACTGTGCCCCAGCTTGGCTTCAGTTTCCCTATCTGCAAAACAAATACCTTATTTTTGCTTTCTTCCTCCTCCCAGGTGTGATTCATGCCTCTTGCTCAGGCTGGGATAAATTTGGTGGTAAAACCCGCGAATCATTATTAGGAAGGAGGATGACACAGTCTGTGTCCCAGAAATCTTGCAGTCAGAAACTGTGAGGTGAGAGCACTGTCGTGCAAAGACGTGCTGGTGAGCCTCAATTATCGGCCTGCTTTCTGGGGAATTTTACTGCCTTGTCCTTCTTCTCGATAGTTTTGTGTTTCTCTGAACAAGTCCTGGCAAGTACCATGAAAGCTTTTGCCCCTTGCAGTGAAATAATGGAAGATTTTTTCCATTGCAGTATTTTATGAGAGCATAAAATTTCATGACATTTATGGAAGTCGGTGCCACGAAGCAGGTGGCTTGTTAGCCTTTATTTTATTTTACTAGACTCATTTGTACACATATAATATTAAATCTTTGTCATAAGTTTGTGAATTGTGCTGAGATACTGCCTGATATTGCTGTCGGAGGAGCCTGAGGCATCTCTGTTGATGGTGACTAAGCAAGCAGGCAGGTATCTAGCCTGGGTTTTGGTGTAGTGTTGGAATGCTCCGTATCGGACAGGAGCGAAGGCCGTAAGAGCGCAGAGCAGCCGTGGGGCCAGAGAGCGGCGGGCTGCCGCTGGTGGCTCGCGTGTAGACTTGGCCAGCGGGTTCAGCTCCTCTCTTCGGTCTGTTCGTGTTCCACCTGATTACAGGCGCGCTGCAAGCCGGAACCGAGCGGGGAAGGTATTTCCTTGGGACCTGTACAACGCCGCGGTAGCTCGCCTAGCAGCTCTGGTGGTAGGCACGCAGAGAAATAAGGCGAAGAAAGGCACATGACCCTGACAGTCCTGGCTCTGGATTGCCTTCTCATCCAGATGTTCCCCTGGTGCTGCCGGGTGCTGGTTTAGCAGCAGCACAGCCCACTGTGCACCTCTCTCTCTGCAGGTTGTCTTCAGCACGCGCCAGCAAAGACCTTTTGAAAGATACTCCACTCTCACACTCGCCAGCCGGAGGGGTTTGTAAAGCTCCTGGGTGAAAGGGGGCATCTGGCGCTCTTCGTGCAGAAGGCAGTTGCCCGGTCATTGTTTGCCATGGTCAGACGGTTACTGTGGGTGTCCCGCACTACAGCCAAACCTGTATTTATGCCCCCCCCGGTACTTACAGCCCCCTGCTTTAGGGGGTCACCGGTGTTAATGGCTGATGAAGTCTCACTCCCCGGGAAATGCCCATCTTTTGCGTAATCCCTCCCCCTGCAGCAGGCAGCCGCCTGCCCGCCGCGCTCTGGCAGCCGCGCTCTGGCCGCCGGTGGCCTGCCGGGCGGTGGGATGCATTGCAGTCAGCGTGGCGAGGCAGCTCCAGGGGCACCGCTCCGCGCCGGCACATTACTGTGTAACGGGTTTTCAAGCCGTTGACTTTTACATTGCAAACAAAGTCTTTTTATTTGACCTTTTAAATGCTCTGTTGCAAAACGCAGAGGAAGTGCAGTGACAGCACCTATGTGGAAATTGCTTTCATGCTGGTTTTTGGTGTACTTTGGCCCATTACAGTGGTTACAGACGTTTCTTTTATTATTTTTTTCTTTCTTTTTTTTTTTTTTCGTAAGGGGTGGTTTCCTACAGTGTCCGTTATTAACATGTTTAGCTCTAATCCATTAATGGCATCCCTGGCTGTATTCCCAGCAGATACATCTCTGAGGCTGGAAGCGGTGACAGGCTCATCATCTCAAAGATGCATGTTCCAGCCCTCCCGCCCGCCTTCCCTGCTTCCCTGCAAGCCCGGCACACGTGCCAGCAGGAACTTTTCTCCTGGCACCTCTTCTAGCACAACTGATTAACTTTTCACTTTGAGCCACCTCGCTTCCCGCGCGCTGCACACAGCCTGAGGGCTGTTTTCTGTCACCGTGTCTGAGCGCTGACCGGGGGAGCCGTCCTGCCTGTGTCTTCCCTGGCTGTGCGCCTGGAGCCACGGAGAGACCGGGCTGGGAAGGGCTGCTCCGGCAAAGCGCGTATGTGCACGCTTAATGGAACTGCTCTGCTGCTTAAAAAGGGGTAAGGTCAAACGCTGGATCAGCGCCGTGCTTTGCCCAGCGACAAGCTGCCGGGGAAGGGTTTAGATTTATTCAGATGCAAGAGCTCACCGTGTCCTTGCTTCTGCCTGTGGTCTTTGGTCGCAGCTTTTCCCCTGGACCTCCAGCGTGGGTTTTTGAGCAGCCACCCTCTTCCCGCTGTCCCTGGGACACAAGGGTTGTGAAGTGGGTGCCTGCAGACTCCAACATGGCAGTCACTCCTCCTGCGAAACGCCAGGCTGGCTAACTAAAGCCAGGGCTTAAAGGGAAAAGTGAGAATAGAGCCAGACCTTTCCGTGGGGCTGGCTGGGAAAGCAGAATCCCCTTTCACATGGCTCGGGGTGGTGAGAGTCATGTCCGTTCAGCTCTGGGGCGGTGAGACCTCGGGCACCCCGCAGAGGGGAAGGAGGAGGGGAGAAAACTGGAGCGGGCGTTCTGCTAGAGCGTCGCTGGGGATGAAGAAAACCTGGGCTCAGTTCTGTATTTTGAAACAATTTTATATCCTGATTCTGAACTTTGTTCCACACCAAGGCTCAACTGCATGTTCACAGAGTTACTCATCTCCCATCGTCTATGAAAAATGAATTATTAACTGGGACTAAGAGACACTGACTCCATAGCCTTCTCGCTCCAGGACTCGCCCCGGCTGCAGGGATGCACCCCGAAGCAGAGCGCGCGGGGCACTGGGCCGCTGGGCTCCCTCCTCTCCCGCGGGAGGTGACGCAGCGGCGCTCTCTCACTTGCTGCCTCTGAGCAGCCGTTCCTGGGACGAGCTTCGGCTTTGGCGTGCCAGCCCGGCTGCCCCGCGTGAGCTCCCTGCGTAGTCAGGAGCGTGCCAGGCAGCTCCGGCGCTCGCCCACCCCTCGCTCGGCCGCGGCCGTGTGAGGCCCTGGGGGAGTTGGCAGCAGCACCCGCTGAGCCGGTGCGCCTCCAAGGCTTATTAATGAGCGCTCGGCCGGGCACGGGCCGGGGGGGTTCTCTGTGCCGCAGCAGAGTGACAACAGCTGCCAGGAATCCCACTCTGGGGGGGCATTTCAAAGAAATATAAACTAAGTTTGCAAAGGGAGATGCAACTTAACACGATCTGACAGATGTATTTGCACTAGTAGCATTACATTGTATTCTGTGCTTATTTCCACCAGACGTGAAAGGAAATGGGAGATCTTGGCCAAGAGATTAGGAGCGTGGCCACATTGTCTGAGCAGCTATTTTCCCCTCACCATGCTCATCCAAGTTCTCCGGCCAGACCATAATCTTAATTAGTTAGGTGGGTATGATCCAGGAACAAATGCTCAGCGTGAAGTTAAGCTGCTATTGCTAAGCCCAGGCTTGGACAATGCCATTCCGTGTGGTGGATGTGTGGCTGCTGAGCGTGAGCTGTGGTGTGGCCGCGGCGGCAAGCCCGCACGCCCGGGGTCTGTCCCTGCCACCACCTGGCGGGTACGGACAGCAAACTGCTCCCTTTTTGCCTTGGGCTTTCTGGTAGATTAAGCCTTGGTTTCTCAGGTCACCGGTAAAACTTCAGGCAGTAAAATACCCGGTGTTTGGCTATTAACTAGGTATTGAATATTTCAGCTGAGTGGTATTAAAACGCTTAAACAGCAGTAAAGTAATACGAGGCATCATTTTGCCTATAGATAGTCGTGGTAGACTGAGACTGAATTCAGGTCTTCATTAGGACTTCAATTTTTCCTGTAAATGATGACAATGAATAACATTTGCAGCTTCTGTTTCAGTTCTCAGGTAGGAGTTGTGTGTATTTTTTCCAACTATACCAGAAGTCAACTATTCATTGACGTATTAAAATGCGGTATTCCCCCTGCAAATCTTGCCGCCCTTGGCCAGCCCGATTGCCCCAGCAGCACCGCGGCTGTTTGCCGTGGGCGTGCAGGGGCAGCGGCCTCTTGTGCCGTGCCCTGGATGCACAGGGACCTCCTGGTTCTTCCGGCTTCTCTGTGCCGGGGGTTGTCGTTTGTTTTGTGGTAAGGCTGGCGGTGACACTCGCTTGTGTTCCATGTTTCATAGCATCAGAGAATCAGAGAATCGCTGAGGTTGGAGGGGACCTTTAAGATCATCAAGTCCAACCATTACCCTACACTGACAAAACCACTTCTAAACCACGTCCCCAAGTACCACCTCTGCCCTTTTTTTCAACACCTCCAGGGGTGGCGAATCCACCCCCTCCCTGGGCAGCCTCTTCCAACGTTTGATAACCCTTTCAGTGAAAAAATGTTTCCTAATATCCAGTCTAAACCTCATCTGACATAACTTGAACCCATTTCCTCTCGTCCTATCACTTGTTACCAGGGGGAAGAGCTCAGCCCCCACCTCTCTACCCCCTCCTTTCAGGTACTTGTAGAGGGTGGTAAGGTCTCCCCTCAGCCTCCTCTTCTCCAGGCTGAACACCCCCAGGGCCCTCAGTCGTTCCTCATAAGATTTGTCCTCCAGACCATATTTAGTGGGAACGCTGCTTGCACGGAGAGTGCAGCCAAAGTTGTTTGAAAGGAATAGTTATTTTGAGGGCCTCCATTTCTAAAAAAATAAAATAAAATAAAATAATATACTGAGAAATGACATACTGAAAAAGTTGCAAGTTGTCCACACAAAGTGGTCAGTCATTTTTGGAAATCTCGACCAGCGATATTTTGGCTTGTTCCGTTTACACATATCAGTGCTGTATCCAGCACTGTGGATACAGTGCGGTGACCACTAAGAATTAAGTCAATTCGCAAATGTGTAGAAAACTCAGCCAAGGGGAAGAATCAGTCCTTACACCAGCCGTAAAAAGGTGTTGATTTATTTATCTGTATCATCACTCAAAGGATGTCACCACAATCACATTTAAAGTATTAAATAGATTGTGGCTGAAAATTACATTTTAGGCAGCTGAGGCAAGCTTTTCTGGTAAAAAAGTAAAATAAAACAAACACAGGAAAGAAGCTCGGGGAGAAAGAGGCACAGGAAAGCAGTAAATCTGCAAAACAGGAGGGTGAAGCACGCTGTCTGAAATATCTCACTTGAGATTTATGGTGAACAGTAGTGAAGTAGTGACGAAACAAGGCACTCAGTCTTCAGCTGACTTCACTTGTGTTTAATGATTCTCCTCGGACTACAGGATGAGACCTTAGTGATCTTAGAGTGTAGCTAAAAATTCACCTCAGTTATTTATTCTCGAGCCTCTTTCGGTCTGGCAAGCTTGAGCGGGGAGTCGTGCCGCGGCGCGGGGGGGACCTGGAGGCGAAGCCCCGCTTGGACCCGCTCTTCAGTGGTTCCAGCTGCGGCGCTGAGCACAAAATGCAGCGTCTGCACGGGCGCTGCTGGCGGAACGGCCAACAGGGAATTGCAGTAATCCCATCTAGCTGCTACTAAACCGTGCAACTGCTTTCGGAACAGCGAGGGAGCAGGCCGGATTTAATCCAGGAAACGCGTAGAAGACAGCAAAAGGTTGTTTCAGGTGCATTTTAACATGCGAGGCTCTTACCTCTCTTAACAAACGTAACTCCCTCACTTTTGGCGGCTGTGTAGCGTGGATGTAATAATCTCTAGAAATGTGCTTTGAGTAAATGGTTATTTTCAAGGATAAGAGAAAGAAACCAGCCCTTGGGTTATGGTCAGGATTTTGGTTTTGCCAGTCAGAGCTCCTCTTCCGCTAAAACGTCATAAACAATCTTTTCAGCTGCAGACGGGCCTGTCAAGAGACGTAGGTAAAGCTGTGGAGCACCGGGCGGAATGGCACACACTGACTGTCCCCCAGGCTGACCTTGTGAAAAGGTACCGCTGACGTACCTATGACAAGTTTTTACAGAAAGGGTTTTTTTTGTAATTGTTACATCAACACCTACGATCACTGTAGCGGAAGAGACACCCAGAAGGATTGATTTCTTCTGCAGGTTTGGAGTCTCCTTATCGTGAGCACTTAACACTGAACTTTCTGTCTCCGCTTCTCAGTAGGGCCCTCGCTGTGCCGCTCGCCCGTTGAGTCCCTCCCTGCGTCCCACGGGCCAGCGTCCGGCAGAGAGCTGAGCGCGTGGGCGAGAGCTCTGCTGCTCTGCAGCCTGAGTTAGTATTCCCTCAGTTTTTAAAATAATGTTACAGGGAAGGTGAAAGTCATTTTTTTCAGTAGGGAAATGGGATGATAAGGCAATAAAAGTGGTGACGAGGCCTGTTACAAATTGTGGCATAACGTGTACATGGAATAACCTTAACTAAACATGCCAAAGTTGGTTGTTCTGAGTGGAGGCCGAAGGTCAGGAATATACTGCAAACGATTCGTCTCTCCGGGGTACAGCCCTGGGGCCCGGCCAGCCCTGCGCACCAACGCGGAAGCACCTTCCCGTGGTGATGCTGGTGTGGGCCTGGCTGAAGCCCCACCTCTGGGGTGGCGGCTGGCCCTGGGTAGGAGCTGCGTGCCCGGCACGCACAGTCGGAGCAGTCAACGCAAGAGTGAAACGGGACGGGTGACCTCTCCCCATCCCTGGAGGTATTTAAGGGTGGTGTAGATACAGTGCTGAGGGACGTGGGTTAGTGGTGGGCTGTCAGTGTTGGGGTGATGAGTGGACTGGATGACCTTACAGGTCTTTGCCAATCCAGGAGATGCTGTGAATCTGTGATAAAGCAGGAGAGGACAAAGGCATGTCTGGTCATTAAGTCCGAGCTTTATAATTGTTCTAAAACCCAACTTTTTGCTTGGGCCAAATTACAAGGATTATTTGTAAGAACCGACTGACAGCCCGGTAAATCAATTTTGATTTGCTCTGGAAGAGCATTGATAAGGACACATTATCTATGGGGAGCTCTCAAAACACGTGTATGCGGGTGTGTATAGAGTAGCGCCAAAGAGAGCGGGCATGTGTTCACGGCTACGAGCGAGGCAGCCAATTCCTGCCACAAGTCCTGGGAATCGGCAGCACTTTGTCTGCCATCGCGTGGCCTCGTCAGCCTTGGGCGCATGGGGAACGGCTGTGGGACTTCTCTGTGGCCGTGCCCGAGCGCCCCAGAAGGAGCCCTGGGTCTGGAAAAGGATGCTGTGCAAGGTCTGCAGCTCGGTGCTATTTTTGCTTGTTTATCTGGTCAGCGCCAGCCTATTTTGTGGGCAGCTTGTGCTTGTCTCAAGGTATTTGGATTTGATAATCTGATCAGTGCCAGTCCGTTCTTGGCTTCTCTGTCCACCTGCTGACTCCCTTGTGTTACCCTTCTGGTGCTCCATCCATCTGTTAAGAATTTACTTACAAAATGCATTAAAATAAATCACTATGATTTTATGTGCATAGGGATCCTGTTTCCAGCATTTCAAAAATCCTAATAAATAACCGTGTCTGTTAGTAACAGTATCATAAAGTCTCGTATTTTACCATTAGTGATTTACAGGGAATGCCATGATGTTTAGGAAACAGCCTTTTAACATTCAAATTTGGTGGTTTTCAGAATTCATTTTATACTTTGCTGTCTGGTAGTGCAGGTTTTCAGACCAGGTGCATGTGCTGAACACTATTATCAAAGAAATATATTCAGAGGCAGAGTACAACAACAGCTTCCATCGAATTATTGCTTGACTGTAAAGAAGACCACAGCTGAGACCTGGGGCAATGGAAGTGCTATGAATCCGGGCATTTTTAGGTTTGGGGCTATTGATTTTTCCATGGGGGAGGATGGGACGACCCTGCAAGGAAAGCAGACCATCTTCCATCCTCTGCAGAAACTGATCTGAGCATTGTTTGTACCAACATGTATCCTGCGATAGCTGAGGGAACCTGAAAGAGCTGACGGCACCAGCCAGCGCCGGTCAGGCAGCGCCGTGGGACCGGGCACTGGCTGAGCCCCTGCCAGTCACGGGGCTGGAGCTTATGGGGGAGATAAGTGAGGTTCAAACCGCCTTCCTAACCTGCCGTGGAGCTCCCCTGAGCTTCAGGAGCAGCGCCTGATGGGACGACCACTGAAGGCGTAGCTCTATAACCATCAAACCGTTGAAGACACAGGAGAGGAGAAAGACTTGCTGGAGGCAAGGTGGAGACGGATCGCAGACATGCTGGCATGTGGGAGCTGCTGGAGGGCCGCGGCGAGGCTTCGCAGCCAAGTGGCTCTGGTTGTAGAGTCGTAGACTCATAGAAGCATTTTGGATTGGAAGAGACCTTAAGATCATCGAGTCCAACCATTAATCCACCACTGCCAAACCCACCACTAACCCACGTTCCTCAGCACTGCATCTGTCCCTCTATTAAACACCTTCAGGGATGGCGATTCCACCGCTGCCCCGGGCAGCCTGTGCCAGTGCTGGGCAGACCTTTCTGGGAAGAAATTTCTCCTAATATCCATCCTAAACCTCCCCTGGGGCAACTTGAGGCCCAGTTCCCTCCTGTCCTACCGCCTGTTCCTTGGGAGCAGAGACCGACCCCCTCCTGTCAGGGAGCTGTAGAGAGTGTCCCCCCGGGCTCCTGCCGCTCGTCGCCACCGAGCGCCCAGCCGTTCCCGGGGGACTGACCCTGAAGGGGACTGCTGAATACAGCACAGTCGATGCCATTTTATCTTCTTCTGGAATGCTTGTGAGCTGTAGTTTATTTAAATGAAGCCTTTATCTGTAACATATCAGCTAAAGACATAATGATATAGGAAAAGAAGGGTGGCTTGGCTGATAGAGGCGTTAAAATCTTTTAATGTTATGTCCCAGATAGTGAGTAATGTGATATAAAAAGATTCTAATGCGTTCAGCAAAGCCAAACGCAGCAAGACCTGAACAAACCCCAGAGGACACCAAGACAACCAAGCTAAAATATAGGTCAATGTTTTCAAATTTGGTGTAAGTTCTTTTGGTCTAATTAATCTATATCTACCAATATGTTAATGAGAGGGAGACACAGAAAGCCGACTGCAGCTGTAAAGGTCTCCAGGGCTGAAAGAAAACAGTCCCAGCTTGTGGCTAATTATTTTTTCCTTAAAATTTATACCCTGAAAGATAAGCAAACATGGTGTTTATTTGACCTGTGCGCCTTGTACCAGACTTTTTTTCCAGATACTGTTCTTTAAAGCAGCAATTCAACTGACAGAAAAAGAGAAGAAAACGCAGCAGAAAACACAGCAGCCCAACGATGAAGGAAGGGGATGAACACGGCTTGAAGTTGCAGCAGTCGCTGCACGAAGATGTTCATCACCCTTGTCGGTGGCCACGCGCGGCGCGGGCTGTTTCCAGCCCTGCTGGTTCCCCTCAGGGGTCCCACGCAACTGCTGGGAGCGCGCTGCTGGAGGGGCTCTCAGCTTTGCTGTACGAGCTGCCTCTGCCGCCTGGTCCCAGGGAGTAAGGCGTGGCCACGGCACCCCGGGGCGGCCGTCTGCAGCCTTTGCCCATCCTCTGGGCTCGGCCGGCCCCTGGCGCCCGCAGGCCTGCAGCGGCGTCAGCCTCGGCATGGGGCTGTGCCGGGCAGGGGGCACTGGGGGGCGCGTACCGCGGCCGGCGCGTCGCCCCTCGCACGTGGGGAGCGCGTCGGCCGTTATCCAGTGCTCTGGTTACCCCTGCCTCATTCACAGCCGTGACACCCCTCACCAAGGTAAGCTGTGGTCCTCGGGGAGCTCTCAGGATGTCTGATTTATGCAAGAGCCTGTAATAAACTTACGACAGTTATTTCTGTAGCTAATGGAATGTAAAAATTCAGATAGCATACGTTAATACTGATAAGCAAAATCTCTGATAAGAACACCCCTCACCACCGAATAGGAGAATGCCGCTGTGGCTGCTCTGGTGCCTCTGCCCCTTGCTGGCAGCGAGGAGCTTCCCTGAAAGGTGAATTTGTGGCACAGAAGTTGACTACCGGCACTGAAGGTGTCCATCACTTGACGTAGGCCTTGTTCTCCCCAAGGTGTTAAGGTGGGTGTGCCCATGTACAGTGACTCCCTTTAACCTAAGATGAGGCAAAGAAGGGGACCTGTCTGATTTACATGGTGTTGCGTCTTTGGGAAACGAATTTAGAAGATAGGATGCCCCATCAGCGCTGCTGGCTCCTGCACGTGGCTGCTCCCACTGGTGGCTGATGGGAGCCCAAAGGCGCGACATGGGGGCTTTGAGCATTTGCCGACGCTCTCGAAATGCACAGCTCTTCTCCTTCCCTCCTAATGGCTTTATAACCGATTCATAATCTCACTCTCGTGAAGGAGGTTAAGATGCGGCTGATATGTTGCTGAGTAAATGGCTCGCTTTGTGGTGTTTCTGTTAGGCTTGCAAGAAAGTATCACTGACTTCCCTAAGAGGAGGTTTATATTTCATGTAATAGTGGATATACATCCCGATGCGCATGCTGTTTATAACGCATCGGTAGAACTTACCATAGGAACATCCAGACCTCTTAAACACGCACTAAATTTAACTTTAAAGCAATGCTAATTCAGGGGGAAAAAACAGTATGCATCATCTGTCGTCAATTTGATAGTCTGTGATATGTGTAACCAATTGTTCTTATTTACATTAATTTGCATTGTGAAAAGCAATTTTACAGTTTCAGTCAGACTTAATAGGCAATTTGCAGCTCACTGCCTAATGGCGTAGTTACTTAAGCCTGCCCCCAGGGTGCTTTCTAGACCTGATATGAGGCTAAACCTTTTAAATGTTCAATTGAATATCTTAAAAAGTCAAAAAGTCTTTCGCTATTAGAGCCGGTTCATACTTGCCTTGTCATATTTGGTACTATTGCTACAGACGCCCTTTGAGTGGGCTGTGTTTTGCCCTGGACTGCAGAAACGGTGATTTGATTCTACCAAACATCGTGGGGTGAGCGGCTCCCCCCGCCCCAGAGGCCCTTTGCTGAAGTAGGAAGGCGAAGGTAAGAAGGTCCCGGCAAGCCTCACGCCACGCACGTGTGGATCAGGAGATACTGCCTGCGTGTAATGACCGACTTTTCACCAATGCATCTTATCTTATTGACACATTGCCGGATGTGTGAATGCGTGAACCGTCTTTGGTAGGTGTGATAAATGCTGATTTTACAAGAGGACTGAATGAAAGCCGTCAATTCACAAAAAATTTACTTCGGGTTGAATGTACTGGGGGCAAATTGAAAATCAAAATAACCCGCGTTTGGGTGGTGCCTCAGAGGTTGCTGTGGTTTTTGGCACTCTCGGAGCACTGCTTAAGGGCATTGCCCCATCCCGTTGCATTAGGAGCTTATCGTTCTAACAGAACGTTTGATTGCTGAAGAGGCGCTTTGAGAAAGCGTAGAAGCGGTCCCGTAGGGAGGGTGGCTGTTCTGAGCCGCGCACGCGAGGGAGGAAGTAGCAAAGACCTTCTCAAAAGATGGAGCCTCACTTCTTCATTCCTTACTCTACATGTAATAAGTGAAGGTCACGGAGTGTTTTAAATTATGTATTATATGAAGAATACAATGTACACGAGACTGAAGCAGGTCACTGCTGGTGGACGGACTGAGCAATGACCATGGTTGTATCTCTGGCCGTTGTAGCTACTGGGTCACATGCAAGTGTCAGGCAAGAGTGAGTTTTGTAAAAATTGCACAAAAGATGTTGTGTTGTTTGGTCATCCTTGTACCAATGGTTAATGAAAACAATAGACTCGGTCATTCACATGAGGGTGTGGAGAAGTTTGGGATCAGGATGCATCAAGACCTGTTATTGTTGTAGTTTGACAGCGATCCTCTTTCACATTCAGCAGTGTTCATTTCCAACACACTTCCAGATGTTGAGATATTTGTTTCTAACCCATGCTGATATCACACAGATATGTGCACTTCACAACAGATTATGAAAATGTGTGAATGTTATTGGATTTCTGTCTTATCTAATACGATAAAGCAAATACAAGGTTTGCTAAATGCCATTTTCTTGGAAAGACTATTGTGCCGCGCTGAACTAATGTAATACCACCATCCTCCTTCTTTAGGAGTCTGCTTTATTTCTGCAAGAGGGTTTGACTTCAAAAGATGTCGCAATTCACTTCACAGTAGTATACAAGAGAGATTCCAAAAAATTGCGCCAGCCGTGTGCTAGTTGGCATATCTTGCATTTGCAGCGTTGTGCAGAGTGTGGAAAGATAGTCAGGGAAAGTTATGTATCAAATCACCCCATGTCATAATGCAAAACGTCCCTTATCTACAATAAGCTCAAAGTATTTGAGGCTGCGAATATCCCAGCCAGATTAGTATTAAAAATAGCTAAAGTAAAATTATGGTTTTATAATGTTTTTCAAGTAGACCTGGCTAGTTTGGGGCCGTCTGAGCTTTGTGATGCATGGAGGTGGTGTAGGTAGCCCGGGCAATCTGGTACTCTCTATATTTGTACTTCAGAGTCTCACTGATCTAACCTATTTTCAGTTTTAAACCGTTTTTTTAAGATGGCCTTTGCTGTTTTCTCACTGCATCATAAATAAAAAGCACAAAAGTTCAGAACTCAAAGTGTGAGAGGTTGAACACAGCCCCTTAGAAGGAGGGGTATGGGGCATTTTCACAGCACTAGCACGAATCTTTACTACTTTTTGGAGGTTCACTTGTAACACAGCTAATATTTTTAGCTTTTCACGAAAAAGAGCGACAGTTAGGGCTGCACACAATGTGGACCGAATTCTGTGGCTGAAGGCGGCGTTAGACGCGGGGCTGGAAGAGGCTGGAGCTCCTCTCCCTCCACCCCCGCCTGGACAGCCTTGGGTACGGTCTGACCGACCCCACCGGGGCCTCGCCGCAGCCCGGGACTCTCGCAGGTGACTTTGCCGTTGTCCTCTCACACCAACTACTTTGGTAATCCTGGCGCAGAGTTTGCCGCAAAACCCACCAGGGAAGAATGGCTTTTTTCCACCCGCTCTGGGTTCTTCCTCTGCACTTATCAGGAAGAAGTCCGTACCCGCTGAGAAAGGCTGCTCACCTGGGACGGCCATCCACCGCTAAGGTTCGCTTTGCTCCCGCCCACCTTTGGGGTGTTCACTCAAAATCCCACAGGCATTGGCGGCAGTCCCTGCTGTTGGCCACACATTGTAGAAGAATGATCTTGTGGAACTGCCACCCCGTCTGCGTTCTGTTTCCAGACGCCCAGCTCTCTGCAAGTCTCTGTACGTCAGTTGGGTTTGTGTTTCAAAGTCTGCATTCTCCAAAATGCGGGCATAATGTTTCAGAAAAAAATCACAATAGTGGAGGTTTTGGGATTTATTGAGTTCTTTTACCTTTAAATCAATGCCTGACAAGGACAATTTCTAGTTTGCTGCAGCACAGTGCCGACACAAAGTTGATTTTTGTTGTTTATTAATGTTTAATAAACAGGAACCTGCAGCTATAGGGTGGTACTTTACAGACTAGTGCCGCTGCGTTGTTGTGAAGATGATGCACTGCATCTAATCCTGGTAATGGACACCGGTCTTTTCATCTTTCATCGATTTTTGCAAGATGGGTTTTATCAGCTGAGCTGCACACCCTCTAGGTTCATGCTGAATGCTGAGGATATTCATTAAAGCGTGGAGAAGAACTCAGGAAAGACATTAGTCCATTAATCACTTGCACATATAATGACCTTCATGCCTGTACCTCAAAGTGGGCAGCCACGTCAGCTCGAGTGGCAACGCCGAAGCGTGTGAATCCTCAGCCCGGCGAGGAGCAGGACAGCGCGCTCTCCGAAGGAGGAACGGAGCCCTGCCAGGAGCACGAACATGCAGAGGTGATCCTGGAACGTAAATGGTGTGGCCAAAAGCGGACAGCCGTGGGAGCGCGGTCGGTCCCAGCAGACCCCAGCAGGGCAGGCGCCGGGGAGAGGGCAACGGGCACACACTGGAGCACAGGAAGTTCCATCTAACCCCAAGGAGGGACTTCTCTCCTGTGGGGGCGGCAGAGCACTGGCACAGCTGCCCAGAGAGGGGGGGAGTCTCCCCCTCTGGAGCCATTCCAAACCCGCCTGGAGGTGTCCTGTGCCACTGCTGGAGGTGCCCCTGCTCTGGCGGGGGGTGGCACTGGGGGAGCTCCAGAGGGCCCTTCCAGCCCCCACCAGTCCGGGATTCTGAGCCCCTGCCGCCACCTCCGTGCCCATCAGTGCCCGTGCCGGCCCCGGCCCTGGCTGCAGGAGCTGGGGGTGCCCACGGGGTAATGCTGCCCCGAGAGGTCCTCACCAACAGAAGGTGATGTTATTCTTTAAAATGCTGATATCCAGAGAGAGGGGAGTGTAGTATTTTGACCTACTGAAATGAACTCCTGTACAGGTTGCTCAGAACTTGTTTGCATAGACTGTTCCGTGTCCAGAGTCCTTTCTGGTGGCTAAGAACGATCATTAAGGCAAATTGGAAATCAAATGAACAGACACGTCGTGCTTTCAATGCTTCCGGCAGCATTTTGAACCTGTGATTACAGCACAGAACGAGGCAGAACAGACTTCTTTAAAAGAAATTACATACGAAACATGAAACCTTTTCTGCAACTACTCTGATAACAGAGTGCAAAGGCTCTCTGCAAACCCACGACAAACAGCCGTAAGAGGATGTTCAGCCTGAGTGACGTTTCTGTTTGTGCGGGTGCCTCGTCCTCCTCGGGGCTGCTTCGAACGCGGTGGCACCTTGAGAAGAAGAGACTGTGGCCCCTTGTAGCTGCCCAAACCAGCGTCCGTACAACTCCAAGGACTCACCACTTGATGCTAAAGAGCAAACTGATCCCCGACATCGGGCTTCTGCGCAGTGGTGCTTGGCTTGTGTTCCTGCGGGTCTGTTGCCCGCGGCAGCCCTGCGCTGCAGGCAGGGCTGGGGCAGGCAGGAGCCAGCCTTCCCCAGCGTGGTCCTGCGCCCTTCTGGAGGGTCTGGGCTTCTATCGTGCGCTGCCTCGTCCCGTGGGGATAGCACCCCAGCAGGAGCCGTGGTGGTGAGCTGAGGGTGGACTCCGTGTGCGTCAGGCAGGGACGGGCAGGAGGGATGTCAGCGGGGAGCCGGAGCCAAAGCATGCGCCGAATGGCAGGATGATTTTGAGGATGCTCTGTGAAGTTTCAAAAGCAGCACTTAGGCTAACTGGGGACGTGGGCCTGCCCCGGCTTCCCACATGGGACCTTACGCTCCCAGGGTGTGTGTATTCCGTCAAAGCTCCTGCCGCGGAGATCAGCTGGATCTTTGACTGCGTCTCTCAGGGTCAGATCAGACCTTAAAGTCCAGCCCACCCTTCTGCCTTTTCTCCCTTTTTTTCAGGAGTTTTCCTTCTCTTTGCCCTGTTGTGGTGTTTTGGCAGAGTGGGAGGTGTGTTACCACTGCAAATCCCCGAGCGAACACGAGATGGGCTACGCATGTCAGGGGCCGATGTTGTGGGTGGAGATCTCCCGAGGCGAGCGCGGCATGGCAGGGGGAAGCCAGGGGGAACTTAACAAAGTGCTGACCTTCCACTGTGCTGGAACAGGGCTGTCGCGGCAGTGTCCCCGGTGAAGTGCTGGGTTTCCGCGGCACAGCTGCCACCGAGGGCACCGCCGGAGCCCCGTGCCCTGGGCACGCGCGGGGCGCCGGGCAGAGGCAGCAGCAGGCAGGGGGGGTGTGGACAAACCTTGGAAGTAATAACTGTCTACTAAAGCAAGCATGGCCTCGAGCGCAGAAACATTGTCAAACGGGGCTGTCTGTGGCTGAGATCACTTGTTTCCCACTTGAGTAGGAATGCATCAAACTGCTGCTATGATACAGCCTATGAACTGTGTAAGTGATACAAAAGCACTTTTTAATTTATCCCGAAATGGTTCTGATACACTGAAAATACTGATCGCGCTACTGCTTGTGATTTACTTCTCTTTCTCATCCATAGTGCTGTATAGTTTCCAGATAACCCCGGTGTCTAATTTGCCAATTCCTTGTTGTCCTCCACCAAATCTCTGCTAGGCTTTGAAAAAAAGAGGTGACTCTATCAGCTTTATTTTGAGGTTTCGCTGACTGTCCTCAGAACACCCGCATTCGAGCAGCTTGTCTGTGGATTTTTAGTTAACTGCTGGGGAAGCTGCTTTGTGACTAAAGTATGATTAATGATTGCTTTTGCGTGTTTCTTATAAATGAGATGCTCTGTCACCAAATAAATACACAAATAAATGGGCTGGGTGTAAAAGAACATGTTTTTCATCAAAAATGACATCCTTAGTTGTAAATTTTAACAGATGTCATGAAACCAAAGATATTATAATCTATTACAAAAAGCCTTTGAAGTTCTATTTTAATTAACTTGCAAAGCCATCAGGACTCTTGGAGAGAAAATGATATGTGTAGCGTATCTCAAGAACTGCGGGAATGTGATCAGCGGGGGGTGATGGGCATGGCTGGAGAACAGAAGTGTGGAAGAACAGAAGCTAAGAGCAGTCACTGCTGTGGCAACGCGGAGTTGATATTTAGCAAAGAAACCCTGGCCTGGAGAGAACTGTGAAAAGATCGCTGCCACTCCCTTAAAAAACCCTTCTCATTCCAGCAGCACGAGGGGAGCGGCGCTGAGGCTGAAGGAGCGTTTGGAGAAGCTGAGCCCGAACAGAGGCAGAGGATTGTATGTCCCGGGGTAAGAGTATATTCACATACAGATGGTGAATTTCTTTTCAGTCCTTTTCCCTGGGTGCTCTTGCTCCCGATCGATGGTGGTGGCTTGCCGCCTGCTCGCAGGTCCCTGGCCCGCCTCCCCTGGCAGCAGTGCGGGCGGTGGGGGGGCGATGCGGCGCACAGCATCCCCTGCACCGGGTACCACGGGTGGGGCCCGTCAGGACTGCCGCGGAAAGAAATGCTGTGGGGCTGCTCCAGAAGCAGCATCCTCCCAGACCAGAGCCACAGCCGGGCAAAATCAGGAGCCCCAGCACCAGGCAGGGCTCAGCATACCTGCTAAACAAAAACATGTCTTGAACTTCTGATGAGGATGACACCTGTGAACCCGAAACACGCGTCCCAGGCGGAGCCCGTACTCGCACTGGCCAGAACTAGCTCCGAAGGCAGCTTTCAGCTTGCTCTCCTCCCCTGCTGCCCAAGGCAGACGTGAGCGTTGTATGGATCGCCGCCCCTTTGGACAAACTCCGGGGCTCATCTTCAGCAAACGCAGTGCGGCGCCCGTTGTGCGAGTGTGGGTGGGCACTCCGTCGCACACTGCAGACACCGTGCGGCTTCTCCCTTCCAGAAACCTCTGGCTGAATGAAAGAAGATTGGGACTGCAGTGGATTTGTCTCTGAATATATTGGCTACGGATGGAGTTCCCGCTCGCTCTATAGCATCACTGTTCTCTGACTGAAGGTAACCATATGCTGCATTTCCATAGCATGTGTTGCAATGAGATTTCCATACCGGCGCAGATGGGCATGCTCCAGTATGGCAGAACTGTGTCTCTGCGGCCCCGCTATGAAGCCCGGTGTGTAACCGTGGAGTAGATGGCACTTCACGTTTGTGTATGATAAGCTTGTTTTAAATAGGTTTGTGATTCCCCTAACTACTATGAATTCCAATTAATCATTCCTCTGAAATCCCAGTGGCGTGCCCACCACTCACTGGCTTTCCAGTTTCATATTGTCACTCTTTTTACTCCTACTGATGCCGTCACCGGCTGTATTGCTGCTGCTGCGTGCCGGAGGTCTTCCAGCCCGGTGTAGGCAGCCGTTCTTACACACCGCCTATTGTGTGCTTGATCGTCAGCTCAGCGCCGCCGCAGCAGGGCGGTCCCAGGCGAGTCAGCCGCCAGCCTGCTTCTCATCCTGCCCCCGTTCAGCCTCCTGCTCTGCTGCAGACTGCCCGCACGGTGCTGGGCACCTCATTTGGGAGCACACAGGTAGCTAATGTGTCGTTACAATAAACAGGAGTTTAAACAGCTCTCCCTCCCCTCCCCTTCCCTTCCCCTGCTGCTCCCCAGCCCCACACGTGCCGTGTCGCCGCTCGGTGTTTCTGTCCCTGCTTTACCCCCTGGGGACACGCAGACCGTTTTCTTTCACCCACTCATTTCCCGGTTTATTTGATTCTGAAATAGTTGTGCTCAAGCATTAAAATAGTGTGGTCCAAATTATTTGTAAAGAGCGACCTGACCGCTCAGGGCTTACATGGAAGAAATAACGGGAGGAATAAGTGGACGACTGGCGGATCTGAACTTTAAATGCAAAAAAAGAGCCGAGTTGCCTCTGTCATAAATGTGGGATTTAGAGTCTTCTTTGAAGGTTTATCTAAAGTGTACGTGTTTGGTGATATCTGCAGTTTACAGATTGATCCCGGAGCGAGGTTTTGCAGACAAACAGCTATTATTGTAGGGTCGGGCCCAGCAAGCGGGGCTAGATCCGCCAGAACGAGGTGGATTTTCAGCGTGACGGAAGCCGGGCAGCGCTCGCCCTGCATGGCGTTTGGGGGCGGGCGGGCGGCTGGAGGGCTGCCGGGGGCCGCCACCCGCGCAGCGCGTGCCTCCGATTCCATAGCGGCTTGGCCGAGGTAGGCATCGCGCTCGGTGCCTCTCGCCGCTGAAGCAGCCTGAGAAAAGGAGCAGGAGTAATTTTTTGTAAAATCATCCCTTGATAGCTTAGCGAAAGCCGGGAGATTAAATACCAGGAGGAGGACTTCAAGGCGCGTTTCCTCTGGTGGTGCAAACAGGTATCGTTCCCCTGAAGCAAATGGAAGGGCTCTTAATTTAAGCCACCTGAAGGGCCGACAAATTCCCCGTCGTTTGACACTCTAATGAAGAGCCATTTCTTGGGTATGAGATGAGTTCAGGTACAAACCTTAGGTTTTTAATTTCCTGCCTGTCTCACTCCGATCCGTATAGCAACGGGCGTTATTTCACTGGGGTTGTTTTAAAAATTATCTTGTAATGCTCTCTAGTCAATCCTTCCTGCTGCGTGATAGCTTTTTCTTAATTTAATTTTTGGTTTTTAGATTGATATCCTCATTGTAATATGTCTTCATTCTGCTTTCCACTGACTGCTCAGTATTGTGACTTCTGTGGAATTGTTAATGGGGAGACCTCTAATACAAATTTTGCGCCTACCGTAGCCGGGTCAGCCGCGCGCGCCGCGGGAGCAGGAGCCCCCGTAGCCATTGAAGGTGCTGAGTCAGCGTGTGAGGCAAAGTGGTGTTTTCCCAGGGAAGCGGAGGAGCTGCCCCCGAGTTTGCCGTGCATTTTTGTGAACGGCTTAGCGGAAAAGTTCCATTATTTCTGACCTTTCTGTCGACATCGTTGCGCAACCGTTGCCTTTTGGGACAATTTAAGGTACTCCAGGCTGTTCTGTACTAGTCAGCAAACCCTTCGATCATCATCATTAGCCGTCTCCGCGGCCGGCGTGGAGTGGAGGCGAACACTTTGGGGCAGTTCTGAGCGAGAGCTCCTGCAGCTCCATTTCTTTTCCAGGAGTTTGATGCCAAACACAAATTTCCATTTATTATTGTACCGAGGAGGATAACGCAGGTTTTTGTTGCTGTCTTCCAAGAACCCGGAAAAGAGGGCATATCTGAACCTATAATTTCTTGGTGTAATGACCAAGAATTAAAGACTGAGGATAACTAGCAATGCCAAGCCTTTTTGATCTTTAAAAAATCTCCCATTTTTTAAGGTTACTTGCTATGTCCTTTGCTGTATCCAACAGACGTAACTTGGGTCTCAGTTAACCCGCGGTTGAGGTCAAAAGGAACAACAGGGAAATTAAAAGAGTTGGGCCAGCAGGAAATAACGGTGAGTTTCTTACAAAGTGGATGAAAGAGAGCAAGAGCTGCAGCTGAGGAGTCAGACTCTGGGGGCGGTGAGGGGCTCTGGAAGCCGTGAACCCGCCGCGTTCAAAGCCTGCTGGGTCTTGGGGCAAGCCCACGTCTTCCTGCGGCGCTCGGGGGTTTGCCACGCAGCGGGGGTGGCGCCGCCTGTCCCGCCCGTGGTTAGGGCAGTCCCAGCGCTCCGTCCTGCTCAAACCTCTCCCGGCGAACCCGTTCCTG
Source organism: Vanellus vanellus (assembly GCF_965231255.1). Lineage (NCBI taxonomy): Eukaryota > Metazoa > Chordata > Aves > Charadriiformes > Charadriidae > Vanellus > Vanellus vanellus. The sequence continues at coordinate 82,226,915 of NC_138910.1, read as the reverse complement.
TCCCGCACTCTCTTGCGTGAGTTTGCATAGCGCGATGCTGCGCAGATAGCTCTCTACAGCTCCCTGAGAGGAGGGTGCAGAGAGGTGGGGGTCGACCTGTTCTGTCGAGTAACAGGGGATGGAACAAGAGGAAACGGCTTCGAGTTGCGCCAGGGGAAGTTTAGATTGGATATTTGGAAGAATATCTTTACTGAAAGGGTCATCGGGCACTGGAACGCGTTACCCAGGGCAGTGGTGGAGTCCCCATCCCTGGAGGTATCTAAGGGTGGTGTAGATATAGCGCTGAGGGTCATGGGGTAGTGGTGGGCTGTCAGTGTTGGGGTGATGATTGGACTGGATCATCTTACAGGGCTTTGCCAATCCAGGAGATGCTGTGAGTCTGTGATTCTGTGATGCTGCCCTGTTTCCGAGCAGCGCTCAGATAATTGGGCAGTGGTGCTGACGCTGGTCCTGGGTGATGCTGGGGAGGACAGAGACCTCACCTCCGAGCCACGATCCCGCACACCCCCAGGTCTGCGTCTGCACGAAGCGGTGACACCACATGAGTGCAGACAGGTCGGGTCAACGCTGAGAGGGACCCTGCCGCTGGGCGACGCTGGCGGTGAGCACGGCTGGCTGCTGGGGCCGCGGCGGTGAGGGGAGGAGATGCAGCGCAGGAGCCCCAACACCGCACACCTTTGCCCCGCTGACCTGCCCGGGCTCCCTCACCGCTCCGCCTTTCAAAGCACCTATTACCTGTGACCCAAAACCCACATTTACTGTCCCTAACTCGAAATTTTATACATGATCTCATCAATAAATTCTGCTTTTAATGTTTTCTCCGTACAGTTAGGAAATATGCTGTTTGAAGATTATTACATTTTCTAAATGACTGCAGTTGCATCTTAGCCCTTAAGTGGAACTCCCGGGACAATGTGCTCCTGTAGCCTTCGGGGGAAATAGCGGGAAGTCTCTCCCTCCCTCCTGGTTCAAGACCGGTTTCAAAAAACCACCCAGCTTTTAGCATGGGATTTATCTAACAATGCACCGTCATTTAAAAGCTTCCCGAGCTGCTTGTACTTACGAGGAACATTTCTAATGCAGCTTGGGAGCACACAAAGTAAATACGTCTCGCTTGGCAGACGGCTTGAAGAAAACCCACTTAGTTCGATCATTAGGTCAAGCCAAATAAATTTCTACCTTCTTCAGGGAAAATTACTAGTGAATGTCGAGGCTGAAGTGATTTTTACTTCCTTGACATCGAAGATTTAGTTACATCAAACAATAACGAACAGCTGAAAGATGTAAATTTGGTTATAAAAAGAGAGCAGCAACTACAGATTCCAAGACAAAATAATTCTTACTATTCACTGCGTCATAATATTTAAATACTTGTGGCACTGAATATTAGTATGACATTTTTAGAGGCAGCTGATGGCTCTGGAGCTTAGTCAGTCTGGCAGATCCTTGAGTTTCAGAGGAAAAACTGCGCAGAAAATCTTGGGTTTTGGTTGTGCTTCTCGTTGCGGCACAGATCAGTAGATGGTGGTAAATGGAGCTGTGGCAAGGGGAAGGTCGCTGCAGGGCGTGTGGGAATGAAAGGGCTATTCTGTGTCTCCTTTAGAGACTTCCCTTTATTTATCGGTGTGTGTTATCCATGGCCGGGGTAATGGGCCTCAGAAGAAAGTGTTATTTAAGTACAAATAGCTGTGGTTGGGGGGAATAACTGAATCAGAAGTTCTGAGAAGCAACAGCCGTGTTCTCAGACATCTGAAATGTATCTGCTACCAAAAGCAAAGCCATTTTTTCTAATTCCAAAATCCCAGTTTGCGGGATGCTAAATCATCCTTGGGCTTAACACAATAGTCTCTTGGCAACTGCGGATGCTTATCGTGAAAGATTCATTTTTACAACAGATTGAATTCTCAGAAAAGAGGCCAAACATAAAGATGGTAGAAATCAAAGCGAAAATCCAAACGGCTTTTGAGGCTTGATTTGGTTAAGCATCCAAATGTTTGGATATTTACTTGAAACTTATTCAAGCTGCTTAAATCTAGAAAACTGGTAATAGGCTCTATCCTCCCTGCTCGGTGACGGAAAGCCTTGGCACATACAGTTCCAAATTGCATTGACCTTTTTTGCTGCCAAATTCTATTGCATTTTCATTTCTAATTTACTGTCCAATCCAGCCCCAAGGTCTCTGGCTTTTACTACCTTTCTAGGTTTCCATTTCCTATTCAATATGTGCTTTTCCCCTTTGCTTAATAGTCTTCATTTTTTTCCCAGTTAAGTCTCGTCGTATTACTCAAAAATTTAGGGACTGATATATGAGATCAGACCAACAATCCATCCATTTTGTTATTCTTTCTTCTATAATTTGCCAGGTTTGGGTGCTTCAGAAGGCATAGAAAAAACACAGAAACGGATCATTACGGAAACCTTTGTCCGTAGGAAAAATCCATAGTGTATTTCTGTGCTAACATAGACGGGTTTATATCCTCTTCCATACCACCCAGCTGAAATAAGAGTTTCACCTCAGCACCCGTATACACGGCTATATTATTCTGGATTCTATTGAATGTTCACTCTCAATAACATCCACCGGAATGAGTTCCACAGGTTTATTCTGGAGGTTTATTGGTGTTTCTGCCTACATTTGTATTTCCTCTGATGATACTGGTGTTATTCATCTTTTGTGCCAGTTTGCTGATTTTCCAAAGTTGTGCCACTTGTCACTGTCATTAATAAGCCAAATGTCACTACTTTTCGAGTAGTGAGGAAGTTGCAGTATAAAATTAATTACAATATGCATTCTCCCTCTAATTTTTAAAGCACATTTGTATAAAGTATATTTTTAAGTATATTGCAAGGGCTTTTCTCTGAAATCTGTGCCTGGAATTACCGACCTCTTTCTTTCTGGCAGCTCTTTTGCTTTGCCAGCTTTTGGTAAGCAGCTGGTGTGCAAAAGGAAAATACCGCATAAAAAACCTCTCTGTGTGCTTCTCTTGTACTTTTTCCATTACCTCTGAATACTTCTGATGACATTTCTTTAATTCACTCTTCCTGACGATCGCACAGTTTTGCTGAGAATGACAGACTGAGAATACTGTATTGCAGGTGGAGGAGGGGGACGCGGAGCCCAGGCGGCTCCGTGCCGGGGTGGGCACAGGGGGGGTGCGGGTCCCCTGCGCCGCCGACGCCTTCGCCCCGGCACGGGCACCGCTGAGCGCCGCAGGCGGCCGGTCCTCGGGCTGAGCGGGAGGAGAGACCTGGCCCAGAGGAGTGGCGTTCCTCAGGGGTCGGTACTGGGACTGGTGCTTTGTTGGTGATGTGGACAGTGGGATTGAGTGCACCCTCCGCAGGTTTGCCAACGACACCAAGGTGTGCGGAGCGGTCGGCACGCAGGAGGGAAGGGATGCCATCAGAGGGACCTGGACAGGCCGGAGAGGTGGGCCCAAGCCAACCTCATGCAGTTCAACCAGGCAAAGTGCACGGTCCTACATCTGGGTCGGAGCAATCCCAAGCCCAAATCCAGGCTGGGCGGGGAGTGGCTGGAGAGCAGCCCTGAGGAGAAGGACCTGGGGCTGTTGGTGGGTGAGAAGCTCACCATGAGCCGGCAGTGTGCGCTGGCAGCACAGAAAGCCCCCCACACCCTGTTCTGCATCCCCCCAGCGTGGCCAGCAGGGCCAGGGGGGGATTGGGCCCCTCTGCTGCGCTCTGCTCTGGGGAGACCCCCCCGCAGTGCTGCCTCCAGCTCGGGGGGTCCCCACAGCAGAAGGCCCCGGAGCTGTTGGAGCGGGGCCAGAGGAGGCCCCGGAGCTGCTGGGAGGGCTGGAGCCCCTCTGCTGGGAGGATGGGCTGGGAGAGGTGGGGGGGTCAGCCTGGAGAAGAGAAGGCTCCGGGGAGACCTCAGAGTCCCTTCCAGTGCCTAAAGGGGCTCCAGGAGAGCTGGGGGGGACTCCTGGTCAGGGAGGGCAGCCATGGGACGAGGGGGAATGGTTTTACACTGAAAGAGGGGAGATTGAGATGAGATATGAGGAAGAAATTCCTGACTGTGTGGGTGGTGAGCCCCTGGCCCCAAGAAGCTGTGGCTGCCCCATCCCTGGAGGTGCTCAAGGCCGGGTTGGACGGGGCTGGGAGCAACCTGGGCTGGGGGGAGGTGTCCCTGCCCAGGACAGGGGGTGGAACAAGATGAGCTTCAAGGTCCCTTCCAACCCAAACCATTCTGTGACTCTGTGGGCTGTGTGAGCCCCACTCTGGGCCATGGGCTGGTGGTTCCGTTTCAGCCTCACGGCCGAGTCAGGCCCCACACCCATAGTTACGTGGTACTTTCACTGTTTTCTTTGATTTATTTCTTTATTTTAGCCTTCGGGGCTTGCCAGCCGCGCGGGACTGGTGGGACCTTTGCAAGTCTTCTTGGCAGCGCTTCCCGTCTTTCACTCAGCTTTCTTTCTCCCTATCGGATGCTTTTGATCCGTGCTTGGGATTTATCGGTTTAATTAATCTAATCTCTGCAGTATCATCCATGCTAACTGAAATAATTCCTGACAATGTTTTGTTGATCCCTGTGATTGCTGAGTGAGAGTGCAGCTATGTGACAGCATATGGTAGTACTTCTTATCTGTCATGGCTAAGTTTAGCATTTTAGAGGGTTTTTTTAGTCCATTTTCTTTTAATCGGAGTTGTCTATTTGCTTAGTGATCAGGCCATTTTTGGGTATTTCCTCAGTGATAAAGCTACTCTTTTTAACGTTCTGTAAAATCCTGTTGTGTTCCTGCAGACATTGGCAGGAGCAAACTTCATACCCAAAGTCACAGGGCATCGCTAGAGTGAGACGCACGGAAGCGGGGCGGTGCACAGGCCTTTTTTTTGAAGTATTAAAATTTGTTCTTTACTTTTAAATATTTGCGGAGAGAATGATGCCTTTTAAATAAGTACATGGCTGGATTAATGCAGGACTGCTCCCAGTAACGGCAGTGGTGTGGTTTCAGGCCCTCAGGGGTTATACCAGCAGTAATTTTATAGCAGCAATGTTTCTTTACTTATCAACTGGCAGTGAGTTGAGAGTTGCGATGATAATCCTGTCTTCCAGGGATGCGCTGAAGCGTTTTGGATCCCAGTGCCTGGTATTTACGGAAGGTTTTTATAGTACAGACTCAGCAGTTTGCACAGTTTGGTGAATTCGTTTAGAGCAATTAGTGCAACACCAGGCTGGATTTGCAAGTCTGTTTAAGCCGTTCTACTTCAAGTGTATCAAACTTTAAAACATCTACAGTACAAACATTGACTTTGTTTGGATTATTTCATGTGTTCTCCCAGCTCTACTGAAATGACGGCGAGTAACTCACGGGTTGGTTGGCACAGGTCCCGGTCGTTCCTTGGAGCTGAGGACCAAGGGCCTGGCTGCATCCCACGCGGGGTCTGGGACGGACCCCTTGGCCGCTGAATGGATGCCGTTCCTGGCCCTGCTGCCGTTCCCATGACGGCCACTGTCTGCTGAGCCCCAGCAGCCAACAGTGCTGCTCTACTCTACTCCTCATACTGTAATGGGATCTGTGGTGTCACCGTTGCACTATGTCCTGCCATAACTGCAGAGCAGCGGCTTTGCCATCCCCTTATCCTGACTCTGGGGTACTTGTTTAGGTTAGTGACAAAAGAACCCATCAAAAATTTACTCCCACTTGATTTATTTCTCACTTGCAAAACAGAGAATTAGTCCGCAAATTTTTAATACAAGTTTTTTTTCCTTTCCATCTCTTCTCTGGGATGTGCAGAACGCCCTGCGATGCTCTCTGGAGACATTGTGTGGCAGAAATTTCCTCAAGAGAATTTTCTTTCATGCTTTGTCCCAAAATGCTTATACGGCTGTTCAGCACTCTTCACCCATTATTAAGAGAATCTTGTGTGTGTGTGATGTCCTGTGGTCGGGACTTGATGAACAGACCTACCGGGAAACTTGCTGGCGTAAAGCAGATTGCTGCCCTGGAGAAGATCCAGACCGTGTGGGAGTGGCATTTTGTTTTGTTTTCCATAGAAAAATTATAATTGCCACAATATAATGAACCCTATGATATGGGCCTTTCCTTTTTGACGTTTGTCCACTTGAAAGCATAGTCAGATAGCACAAAGAGATAGGTCTTTTTGCAACTTCTGATCTAGGTTCCCTGTTAAAATTATCTTTTTTTTTTCCTCCAGAAGTAATTTTTGCCCTTGTTCACCTAAAACAGTGATAAGAAGACAGGTGAAGCTGTCCTGCCCCTCTGTGTATTTTGAGAGAAGTAGGGTGGTTGCCTGGTCGCTCCGAGTCGGTGTTGGTACCTGGTACCAGCCGGCTGATTTGCACTGCTGCACTGCCGCATTCTTCTGGATAGCACCAGAAATCATGTTACTGGTGTTCATTAGTTCCCTCAGTTTTTACGGGTAAGGTAATTCAGGGTACCTGAGCCGTCTCTCTTGTCTCGAATCACATTCTCTGTTCTGCCATAAGCGCTGGCACGAACCCAGTCGGGTTTCTTGGTCACAGCGGTATTTAAGCGATGTCCTGAATAACGGGGCAGAGCTTCGCTTCAGACCGTCAACCTGCGGCCGCCTGTTCCCTGGTGGGTGCCGTGAAGTTTGTCTGTGTATTAGTTTCGAATTATACAAATTCAAAGTTCTTCTAAAATTAATGCCTTCTTGTTGTTTTCTCCTCACCAGCAGAACTGGCCAGAAGAAGGTGGATGGAGAAGCGTTGCCCCGGCTGCAGCCGCGTCCCGGCCGGCCCACGGTGCCGGCGCGGCTCTGAGCCCCGGCAGGGCGGGCGCCGGCGGAGGTGGAGGGACGCAAACTGGTGCCAGCGCTGAAGGGTGAGTCCCGGCCGGTTTAGCACATCACTGATCCCAGGCACAGTTACAGCATAGCTGGTATGAGATCGGATTAATGAATAATTAATTAGAATGTATTCTAATTAGTGTCAATCAACTTGCGGGTATGGAAAATCAGGCCACTAGATAAGATTGACTTTTTTTTTTTTAATGAGATGACAAACGCAGTGGCTGAGGAAGGTATTGGTGCTCCGGCCGGCTGTTTTGCCTTGACTCCGCTGTGACACGCGGGGAGGAACCGGGCTGCTGCTGCTGCACGGCTGTGGGAGAGGTGGCCACCGCGGGTGGGAGGCGTGGGGGCTCTGCGCCCACAGGGGTGGGCACCGGGGAAGGGGCGGGTGGCCCTGCGCGGCTCCGGCTGCTCTGGAAACACTCTGCTGAGCTGCGGTGGGTGCGCGTGGAGAGGGGCCACGTGGGGAGAGGGACCACATGGGGAGAGGGACCACATGGGGCAGAGGGACCACATGGGGCAGAGGGACCACACATGGAGAGGGACCACGTGGGGAGTGGGAGCCCACAGAGGGCTCATGCAAGGCCAGAGGTAGCAGAGGGGTGAGGGCCAGGAGAAGACGCCGGGCAGCGAGAGGCACGGCAGAGTCCGTTTGCTGGATTGAAGAGTGAGATGGGTGAGGCACGGTTTGATCTCAGCCGGAGAGTGTGGACAGAGGGAACAGCAGTTGGATAACTGCAGAGCTTTTCAAGTGGACAGGGATGTAAGGAGATCTAAAGCTGGAAGCTGAGATAAACACACATTTCACATACGGTGGGGGTAATTTGGTAACTGAAGCATCCTACCAGAGCTGACGGCCGACTCCTCATTGCCAAAATGTCTTAATGGCGATTGGTTTGTGGTTTTCTGAAAGGGTGCTGTGCTTGGAAAGGCATTAATCCTGGAAAGGCTCAAGCCACAATGGATGCTCACAACAGCCCTTCCTGGCTGTGGCCCCACCATTGCTTGCTCCAGGTAATTTATCTGGAAGCGGGATGAGAGCCTCACCCTGCGGAGGGGCGCAGAGTGCTGCCCGGCCGATGACTGTCGCGGCACCGTGGCACGTGGGCGAGCAGCGCGGGTGTCTGTGGCTCTGTGGCTAATCAACACGTCAGCTGAAGGGGATTTGATTTTGAGAAGTATTACGGACCCCAATAAGGATCAGTAATCATTAAAATTAACCACATGCTGATTTAATCAACATATAGCTTTGTTAATTACTAGCTCTTTCTTCGTGTCCATCTGTTTTAAAGATTTTAGTCAACCTGCAGCAGATGTTCATGTAAATATAATAAGCCGGTTGCCATGTAAATATAAAATTTTCAGGAGCGTTTGTGTAACAGACATCCAATTTATTTGTGCTGTTGTCAGTATCACATCTTCGGTGGCTTAAACACAGAATTGATAACTTTGTTAAACTCCCCATTAGCGACAGTCCCGGCTGTCCCTCCGCCTGGCCTGTGAGCTGTGCTCGGTGGCCCCGGCTCCGGCGGCGTGCCGTGGCGTCCAGCCTGGCAACTGCCACCCAGAAGTGGAATCGGACCCGTCTATTCAGGCTCCCTTCCAGGGAATATAAAATAATTTCCGTGCTCACGGACATGATTCCCCGTCGGGGAGCAGTGTGAGCGGGGAGTGGTTCCCATTCCTGGGGCTTCCCCACACCGTTTCCATCCCTGAGCACCCCCAGGCAGCGTCCCCGTCCCGGGGCCATGCCCCCCCGCGAGGGCCCTGGCACCGGGCAGCGGGAGGCAAGAGCCGCCGGCTGCGGTCTGCCCTGCGCGTTCCTCACCACCGTCCCTGCTGCGGTCCTCCCCGTCCTCGCTGTGCCCCTCCGGGGACAGGCAGCTCCCGCGTCCCGTAGAAATGCCACAGAGCGATGTGACTTTCTGCTGGCTTCTCCGGAACAGGTCACTGTGTGCCGCACGCTGACAGCCACCCGTGGCGGCCAGCAAGGGGCTTCCCAGCAGAGCTACTGGTGGACGAGTGGCGGAAGGCACCAGCCCAGATTGGTGCATGGATGTGCCCATGGTTTGATGCTTCCGTCCCAATAAAATGTTTGCAGCCCGGTGCACGTCTCTCTCTCGCACGAATTTGTCTTTGTAAAGCGTTATCCGGCAGCCGAGTCTGCACGCGTGTTGGAGGTGACATGAAAAATGAAACGTGTATTCTGGTGCTCGTCAGGGGAGTAGAGGGAACGATGGATCTTAACTCAAAGTTTCCTGCAGAGAGCTGAGTCTGGAGTTATCTTTCCTTTACGTCTACACTTGAAAAGAGCTCCACTTTCTGACTTCTTATATTTTAGCTTCTGAGGATTTTGGTTTCATTTCGCTCTGCATTGGCAATGACTGCAGGAGCCCGGAGAGGAGGATGAGAGCGCGCGAAGGCAGATCATGAAACAGCTCTTGTCAGGCGCCTTTTGGTGGGTGCAGTCCTTACTCAGACCGACCAGGCAGATCACTGCTGGCGTGACATCCCCCAGCACGGCAGAAGAGTTACCATTTCTCAGGGAAGGGAGCACAAAGAAACAGGCGCCCACAAGGGACAGGGATGTCCCCGGAGCAGAGGCGGCAGCCCCTCCGTCCCCTTCCCAAAACCAGCATGAGTGAGAAGAGACGAAGACCAAGATGGGGCTGGGCAGGGACCCGGCGTCTCAGCAAGGGCAAGTCAACGTCAGCAACCAAAAAGTTTAAAGATGGTAGAAAATAGTCAGCAATATGACTGTAGAAATATGACAGTAGAACATAGTCAGCAATATGAGCTGAAGTTAATCTAAAGCAAATTCATTTAATTATTTATTATTCATAATAAAGCATGTTATTAATACTTTATTAGTAGTATATCATATTATTATTTATAAATCACATTATTATTATTCATAATATATCATTAAATTATTCAAGTGAGAGACCACCTGAGGAACCTGATGGTGCACAAGTCCATGGGACCTGATGAGATACATCTGCGGGTCCTGAGGGAACTGGCAGATGAGGTCGCTAAGCCACTAGCCATCATATTTGAGAAGTCGTGGCGGTCTGGCGAGGTTCCTGCTGACTGGAAAAGGGGAAACATAACCCCGATTTTCAGAAAGGGAAACAAGGAAGACCCAGGGAACTACAGGCCAGTCAGTCTCACCTCTGTGCCTGGCAAGATCATGGAGCAGCTCTTCCTGGAAGCTGCTGAGGCACATAGAAGACAAGGTGGTGATTGGTGACAGCCAGCATGGCTTCACCAGGGGTAAGTCATTCCTGACAAATTTGGTGGCCTTCTACAAAGGGGTTACAGCGGCAGTGGACAATGGAAGATCAACTGATGTCATCTACTTGGACTTGTGCAAAGTGTTTGACACTGTCCCACACGATATCCTGGTCTCTAAATTGGAGAGACGTGGATTTGACAAATGGACCACTCGGTGGATAAAGAACTGGGTGGATGGTCGCACTCAAAGAGTTGCTGTCAACAGCTCGATGTCCGAGTGGAGAGCAGTGACAAGTGGCGTTCCTCAGGGGTCGGTACTGGGACCTGTACTGTTCAACATCTTTGTTGGCGACATGGACAGTGGGGTTGAGTGCACCCTCAGCAAGTTTGCCGATGATAGCAAACTCTTTGGTGAGGTAGACACGCTGGAGGGGAGGGATGCCATCCAGAGGGACCTGGACAGGCTGGAGAGGTGGGCCCAAGCCAACCTCATGCAGTTCAACAAGGCCAAGTGCAAGGTCCTACCTCTGGGTCAGGGCAATCCCAAGCACAACTCCAGGCTGGTCAGGGAGTGGCTGGAGAAGCTCAATATGAGCCGGCAGTGTGTGATTGCAGCCGAGAAGGCCAACCATATCCTGGGCTGCATCAGAAGAAGTGCAGCCAGCAGGTCAAAGGAGGTGATTCTGCCCCTCTACTCCACTCTCGTGAGACCCCACCTGGAGTACTGCCTCCAGCTCTGGAGTCCCCAACATAAGGACATGGACCTGCTGGAGTGTGTCCAGAGGAGACCCACGAGGGTGATCCGAGTGCTGGAGCACCTCTCCTATGAGGAGAGGCTGAGAGAGTTGGGGCTGTTCAGCCTGGAGAAGAGAAGGCTCCAGGGAGATCTTCTTGCGGCCTTCCAGTCCCTAAAGGGGGCCTACAGGAGAGCTGGGGAAGGACTTTTTACTGGGGCATGTAGTGATAGGACGAGGGGGAATGTCTTTAAACTGGAAGAGGGCAGGTTCAGATTGAACATTAGGAAGAAGTTTTTCCCTGTGAGGGCACTGGGACAGGTTGCCCAGAGAGGCTGTTGAGGCCCCGTCCCTGGAGGTGTTCAAGGCCAGGCTGGAGGTGGCCGTGGGCATCCTGGGCTGGGGGGAGGTGTCCCTGTCTATGGCAGGGGGGTTGGAACTCGATGATCTTCAAGGTCCTTTCCAACCTAAGCCATTCTATGATTCTATGATTCTGTTTATATCATAGAATCACAAAATGGTTTAGATTGGAGGGGACCTTAAACCTCATCCTGCCATGGTCAGGGACACCTCCCACCAGACCAGGTTGCTCCAAGCCCTGTCCAATGTAAAGAAGTATTTTTCAAATTTCTAGTAATTTTTGCATAATATTGGTTAATTTTTCTATTGTTTTAATACTAAAAATATGCCCTTCTTGACTGAACGCAGCAAATGGCAGAGAAGCTCCTATTTCCCACCACAATTGAGTCTTACTGCGTCAAATCTTTAGATTTCAGATGACAGTGGAAATTAATAGCAAGAATAAAATCTTATAATTGAAACTGAAATGAAACTAAATCTTACAGATGGGATACGAGCTTGAACTACAGTCTGAGTGTCTGAGGAATCACTGTGCATTTTTTAATTCTTTGACTCTTCTCCATAAATGTTTTGACGTGCTCAGAAATTTATCTTCATTATTAAGGCTGTGGGATCATCACATACTGATGAGTCCAAAGTCGAAATTTTTACTTACCACTTACTCAGAAATAAATTTCCAACTGGAAATCTACATTATGGGCTTATTTCTTCTATTAGTCACGAGTGGGAAGGCTTTGTTCTTCGCCGCAGAGCAGCCCGTGCTGTGCAGTGCTGTGCGGTGCTGTGCCGTGCCGTGCCGTGCCGTGCCCGGGGCTGCTCAGCGCCTGGGGCGTCCTGACTCCCGCGGGTCCTCGGGGAACAACCCCCAAGCCCACCGTGGTCAGTGCTGTGCATTTTTATTATCCGTACAAGCAAACTGTTTGGTACGAATATGGCGCTCCTATAATGTATATTGTCTGAGTATTACTGCTGCCTGGAAGCTCTGTAACTGTTCTTTTTAAAAGAAGGTGTTTATAGTTTTAGACCGTACTGATTTTTTAGTTACTAGATCCAAGACCTTCCCTTTTGCGTCCGTTTCTCTGCAGCCCTCTCCTTTCAGGCCTTACATTTCTCTTGTGTACATAATTCAGAGATGGCCGTAAAAGCGTAGCAAACGAGAGGCTGTGATACAGAGGGGGAACACCTTTAATTTTGTGCCTTTGTCCCACGATGGTGTTAGCAGGTTGAGAAGACGGGTTTAACCGGGACGAGCGTGTGTTTGTGGTGCTGGCGGCTGCGGTGAGCCATCCCTCTGCCGGCACAGCCGCCGGTGCAGGGGCGGTGGGAGCGGCGCCGGGCTGGGATTTGGTTTCTGAGGGCTTGGGCCAGCCCCCGCGTCGGTGCTCCCTGCAAACACCCCTTGGTGATTTACCGGCATCACGCTAAGCCTCTTGCCTTCAGAGAGGAATTAAAATAATTGTGGGACATAATGGAGGAAAAGTCCTTTAGTATTTCCTTCTTTATAATTCATATTTCTATAATATCCTTTAATTTCCTCTAAGCTCCTTAAGTGCCTCTGAGTTCAGATCCTTTCTACGCTGTTTTATTATTGAGGTGTGAAGTAGGTGGCGCTCCCATTGGTGATGGGTGTGAGCCCTGCGGTCCCTTCTCGAGCAGCCGTGCTGGTGGCGCGGCCGGACCCGTCGGCGTGGTGAGGATTAATTCTGAAACCAGCTGCGTGTCACTGCTCATGGTGAGAAAGGACATGAGATACTTTTAGTTACTAGTTTCCCTTTTGCCTGTGAGTTTATGGTATTACAATAGCATATTTATAGAAAAAAAAAGATAACTTTTATTATATGTTTGCTAACATACAACAAGTGTTTGCTGTTCCTTGGCGTCACACGTGCATTTGTCACTCTCTGCTTGCAAAACGCGAGCGAGGAAACCACAGCTTTCGGGGCTGGGCAATCCTACTGAGTAAATGTAGAGCTCTGAACCTGGAGGTGTTCAAGGCCGGGTTGGATGGGGCTGGGAGCAACCTGGGCTGGGGGGAGGTGGCCCTGCCCGGGGCAAGGGGTGGCACTGGGTGGGCTTTAAGATCCCTTCCACCCCAAACCATTCTATGGTTCTATGATCCTATGATTCTGTGATTCTGTGATCCCCAGCCTCTCCCTGTGGCATGGTACCAATGGCTAATGAGGTCCCTGCAGTGGTGGCACTGGGCCCGAGGAGGGGCTGCCATCACGCTCGCCTGCCACGTGCCGAGCAGGGGTCTGGGAGGGTGCGGGGCTCGTCCCCCGCTGTCGCAGAGGGAGACTGGCAGACCCCTCGGGAGGCTCCGCTGTCACCAGCCGCTGCTCCCGGCCGGGGGGCGGTGAGGACATCTCCTGCTCCAGGAGGCTCCATCTCCCACCATCTCAGGTCTCATCAAGCAGCACTGCTCTCTGCCAGGGTGTATGTTACTGCTGTGGTGCTCCAAAACAGAGCTCAAATCGCCATCCAAACCCGGTACCGATGTACCCATGACCGGTGTGGCTTGCCATAAGCATCAGCTCAGTGTTTGTCGCCTGACTTGATATCAAGGACCAGCTTCAGGTCATTGAAACTGCCACAGACCTGTGTTCATTTGCCCAAAGCTGGTGGAACGCGTGGGATTTACACAATGATGTGATTCAGAGAGCAGTCTTTTCTGATCGATTCCTGGAAGATTTTTCTGGTTTAGTGCACGTTGGCTGCAGCGCAGAACTCTGAAGTCTGGTGCTGGACGGCGACCAAAGCGCTGCCCGGGGCCCGTCTTCTGTGGTGGTGACGCCGGGGGTGGTCGCTGCAGTAACGGCGACTAAATGTTCTCCTTCTTGAGGCTGAATGATTTACCGCAGTACTTTATTGCTGGTTTTAAATTTAATAACACCTTAAACTTTGTCCAGTTAAAACACTGATGTTAATAATATATAATGCTTTTAAATGTGAATGGCAGGAAAAAGGTTAAATGTCCCTCTGTTGACAGATGTGTGGATTATGCGGCAAAAGTGTCTGTCATGGTCACCTGGTTTGACCCTTTGCATAACAGACACTTTAACATTAAACCTGCAAATCCTTCCTGAAGCCCTTTTCCTTTTCCTTGTTTAGAAAAAAAAAACAATCCTTTTTGATTTATTCAGAATTGTCTCACTTCTTCATAATGTGAAGACGGTTTTCTGTGCTAAGACAGAGTCATCTACTATCAGTTGAAGTCACCTTCTGAACATTTCAGAATAAAACGAACCGTTGATCTTCTCCAATCTTTTACTGCAAGGAGGTTTCCGGATGCAAGTTATTCTTGTAGGTCTTCTCTCCGCTGCTGCTACCGTTTCAGCACAATTTTGATGTACTGATGACAACAAAAGGTTCAGTGTTTCACTGCGAATCTCACGGTGGAGGTGGATAAAGTTTTTCAACCTGCATTTTTTCTGCTTTCAAAGAATAAAAAGTTAAAGCCAAATTAATGTGTGCTTTGTCAAATTGTCTATCAAGTGTGCTGTTCACAAATCAAGACAATCTCAGAACTTTTTTTCAGATAATTCTTTCTTTTTTCAAACACGTTGTCTTTAGACATTTCCCACATTTATATTATAGAAATTGTAGCCCCTATTATTTTTACTTTGGTGGCAATAGTGAATACTTTCTTCCAAGTCAACCTTAAACATTTTAAAAATAATTTTTCAATTCAGCCAGCTAATTTGATCTTCCGAAAATCAGTTTTTATGAACTTTAATCTTTTTATCTTCCTTTCCCTTGATTTCGGAGACGATGACAAGCCTTTATGTCTAAACCATGTATGTTTTTATAGAATGGATATCGGGCAGAGATAAGGTAAAAAATGAGTTACCACAATATTGCAGATTATGTTTTTGAAGTCTGTCATATGAACGAGCAATGAAAGATGGAATGAAGGAGTTTCAGATTGCACTTGAGTAGATGTTTGGTATTTGTATTTATTAATGCTGCAAATCAGTGCAAATTTTCCGAAGGACTGCATTTACTAGCTTTATTTCTTCATATGAATAATTACCACCGATAAATATCTCAATAAGCCACTGTTTAGAAAGTAATTTTCATAAAAGATCATGGCCGGATCCTCTGCAGTTATAAACTTCCATGCCCAGCGCGATCCCAGCGGCTGCGGCGCCCGCTGTGCCACGGGCTCGGCACTCGGGGAGCCGCCCTCTCCCCGGCGTCTTCGGCGTCACGGACTGGAGAGCTCTGCCACGGGCTCTCGGTCGCCCCGTCATGGTTTTGCTTCCCAGCACCACCACGGATCAGCATCAGCAGGCACGCATTCCTCCCTGCGAAACCTGCTGCCGCAAAGGTCCAGACAATGGCATTAGTGGCTGCCCAAAGGCGGCGTTTGCGGGGCGGCTGCCCCGGTGGGGGCACGCCATGCCGTGCCTCGCGTGCAGGAGCGGGCTCGGCCGCGCGCACGTGGGTGCCAACGCGCACCCCGCCGGTCAGGAAACCCCAACGAAATGGTCCGAGAAAGAAAACAAAACGAAAATTGACAACTCTCATTTTTAAGGACAACTCTCTGCTATGGAAACAGAAAAGTCATTTTGGTGACCTTTGCTTTTTCTGTCAGGCCTGCTATAACATGTGGGTAATTTTGCTTTCTGAAATGCTTGGGCTACAAAAAGCACGCACCAGATTCTCCGCTGCGAGTTTAAAAAATAAGAACAGAACATTGTCTTTCTTTCTGACTAATTGCATTCCAAATTGCTTTACAGTTGCACCAGAGAAAGCCCATTCAATTTTTTTTTCCCTGAGTGAAAGATCTTTATCTCTAGATGCTTCCCAGGAAGGAATTTTCATAAGGAGAGTCTATTAAGAGGTACTTAGAGACTTCCAGGCCGTCTGAGAGGTTACAGGGAATAAAAAAAAAAAGCAGCAGCGAATGGTGTGACATGGTAAACATTCCAGCGAAAGTGTCCGTTGCTATAGCAAATGAAGGAGCATAACTAACCTCTAACACAGCCTGCTTTGAAAATCTGTGTGGTTTGTTAAGGCTCTTTTGTTCCAAGGCATTCATTTTCTCCATTTCTGCTGCGGTTTGCTGAACGGCTCCCAAATTATTGGAATTTATAGCGTAGAAATGAAGATAGATGTTAGGTATGATCTATAAAACCTTAAAGCAATGATGAGTAAATCTTCTCCCTAGCACATTAGTACATTAATGCAATACTTGTGGAGCGATTTCAATGTTTTATTTTCTCTTTTAGATTAAAGATGGATCAAAGCCAGAGGGGAGAGAGCGTGGGCTGGCCAAGCTGGAGGCCGTTACGCTCCTGCTTTAGGGTGACATCTCTTGAGGCTTCTGCTTTCTCCAAGCGTTTGTTGCCCCCGAAGGCCCCTCCGTACACCTCTTCCCCGGTGCTGTTAGCGTCTGTCGGCGGCGCGGGCTTTCCTGCCGGGCTTTCGGGCAGCCCACCCTGCACTCAGCCCCCGAACCGGGACGGAGCCCGTGGGCTGCCTGGGCACCGGAGCTCAGCCTTGCCAAGAGCGCTGCCCCTTCCCGTCCAAAGAAAACAGCTGCGGGTTTCACATACAGATATAAACGCAAGCGAATGTGGGGTTTTCAGAAGTAATTGCTATTTACTTCAGCTAGCGCAGGAAATAAAACTGGTCAAAACACAAAAGCACACATTCTGTTGTTTGCTCGGGCGAAGAGCCGCTCGCGTGAACCAAGGACCAGTTGGGGCTAATGGTCACTGCTTGAATCACGACAGCAAAACCAGTAGGCATAGATAAACCCAGAGCTTAGTGTCTGAAAGACACAGAGAATTCCCAACGTGAAACACAGTAAATTACTATAACCCAAACTGCTCTAATTTTGTAGAAAGAAATAAGCTGGTGAACGCGTATCGAAATGTCTGCTCAGATTTGATTGAGATAACAAACTATAAAGCTGATGTTAAATTGAAACGACGGCAGCTTCCTGCACCGCACGTCAGGAATTGGGCTGACGTGGGCGTACTGGGCCAGCGTGCCCAGCAGCTCGCGCAGCGCCGCGTGTCGCGGGCAACACGTCGCGGCCACTTAAAGTGCGGAAACTCGAGAGAAATTGTGTTTTCTCAGGGAGGGCTTTAAGGAGTGGGGATGTCTGCCCCGCTCGCAGACCCTCGGTGGAACCTGCTGTGGCCACAGCCCCGCACATCCGCAGCGGGGGCAGCGCCTTCTTTTTACATACTGAATATATCCTTCTCTGCCGAATAATGAAATTGCAGCTATTGCTCTTCTGGTATCATCAGGTGTCAGAGCGGTGCTGTGTAACGGTGAGGAGTTACTGCCCTCATCTTCGGCAGGGTGGGGAGGGCCATAAAAGCAACGCCGCGGGGGCTGCAATACAGTCAGAGTCGATTCTCCTGAGTCGCCTGAGAGGAGGGAGACGTTTGCGGGGCCCCGGCGGGTCCCTGCTCCGCTCCCGTCCCCGCTCCCGGGGGACAAGCCGGGCGCTGGGGCTGGCGGCTCGGCAGCTCCCGCACGCCCGGCGGCAGGCGCAGTCGTCTGGGGGAACTGCACCGACGATTCCAGCGGCAGCTTGAAAAATGCAGAGAGCTTACGGTTAAATTTACTTGGCTTACTCGGTTGTTTTATCTCTTGGGATGCACAGATTGTGCCTGGATCTAAAACCGGATGGAACAGCGGCAAAGAAATGGAGTTGTGTCTCTTGAAAGGCTCCGTCCCACCACCCTTGGAAAAACGCTGGTTTTCACCTCTGAAATAAGTTTAGTTTGGGCCCTAAGGGGACAGACAGCATCACTGAGCACCCGCACCGGTGCCGTGGGAATTCTTCCGGCTGGGGAAAGACGGCATCTCCCTGTGGCTCAATTTATGCCGGGGCGGTTGGGAAGTCCACCTTTGACAATCAGCTGTGCAGCGCTTGCACTCAAGCAGCTGAGCTAAGGTTGAAGCAGTATTAATTCTTGACATTTTAAGAGAGTAAAATAAATAAAAAAATGACTCACTGTTTCACTATAGCCCGAGCAGAACCTGCACCGCTCCTAAAGCCTATGAATAGCGGTCCCCATGCACAAGGAAAGTTCTTCTGAGTTGGTCAATTGGGAAATAAATCTAAAAGTCAAGCTAACCAGCAAAATATTGAACCTGTTTGAAAACGAGCACACTGTGGCGGTCTGTTTCTGCGCGAAGAGGTTGATCATAGCTGACATCACGGGGCCTTCCAGGCACAAGCGCTCCAGCTTTCGAGGAGTTGGCAGTCCTTGTAGCGCTGAACCGCCTCAGCCCTCGTCCCCATGTCCCGCCAGCACCGGGCAAAACGTCCCCTCTGCCCCCAGCAGCCGCGACCTGTTCAGCGAGACGCACCTATCGGGGTCTGCTCCTCTCCTCTCGCCTTCTCGTCCCTTACTGCAATATTTCCTTTTCAGCTGTTCTGAAAGAGCGACTCTCTTACTTGAGTGGGTTTTGGTCCATTAAAGAAGTAAAGACCTGCATGAAAAAAGGATTACATGCCACGGAATCCCAACAGAATTAGTGTTAAAGTCTGTGTTTGTACTGCATCTTTCTTTCTTTCTCACTTCTTTAGATTGTGACAGATGCATATAACAAAGAAATGGAGAAACATGTACTGCATCTCTCTGTGCACATGTGTTTTAATAAGGTTTTGAATGCCATTAAACCCCCCAAATCTTGAGCTTTGCTGGAGACTGCGATCAGCTGCTTTTGAAATTATAAATCTAAAAGTACAGCTGGAGAACTAGCACTGGAAATCTGAAAATATTGTGCCTGTAGGACTAATGATGCTTTTGCAGACTTTATCAAAACATTGCTGTTTATTTAATGGCGGTGGTCATGACTCACACATACAAACATCTATTCGCTGGAGAAGGTGACAATCGAGGACTTGTAATGGGTTTTGGTTGTTGTACCCTCCCCGCCAGGACAATGCAGAATTGGAGACGCTGTAGGGATCTCAAAGGATGCTGAAAACCTGTTCCCTGATTCCACAGGACAGCTCTGAGTCTCCCACGAGGCGCACGCTGAGGGTTGACTCCCCCCTGCAGCGTTTACTGTTAACTCTGGAAACGGGACGCTGATGATGCAAACCTGTCAAAGCGATGGAAATAAAAAATGCACATCTCGAAAGTTCCCTCTTCTTTAACTCTTGCAGGGAAAAAAAAACAAATCCACATGACACTTGTAAGGTATTTCTGAGGTGTGATGGAGAAACGCTGGCACCTCTCCCAGCAGACGCACTCGTGATGGCAAAAATACTCGAATTATTCCAAGTACTGAGTCAAGGCATAACGATGTGAGAAGAGTTTCATGGTTCAGCGCAACAGTCCCCCGTAAGGATACCTACATTTGGAGCTAATTTTCTGGCCTAATAAAGATAAAATATAAAAAGCCGTTTTCCGTCTACTTGTCTGTGTGGCCGAAGACCTAATTTCCCCGGAGCTGAAGTCGGTGTTCGGGTCTTGGAGAGTCAATTCAGGCCCTTGAGAGTTGCGCTGTGGATTTCAGTGATTCCCTGTAGGATTTTGCTTTTTCTCTCCTCCACGGCCTTTCTCCCAGCTGCGTGTCGGCTGTGTTCCTCACAGATGGGGGAAGCGCTCCCCAAACTGGGGAACTGGAACTGTGGTTGTCCTTCTGAGGCACCAGTTTCCCAACAAACACCTCTCGGGTTCCCTGCACCGTCGCTTCCTCCTTCGGAAGCAGCTGAAGGACTGCCTGGGGCAGGAGCAACCTCATACTTGGTGATGTCGCCAACGGGAGTTAGCAAAGCGAATTGGCCTGGGATGGGTAGATTTGATGGTGTCCATGTGTAAGTTTGGAATTCAGACAGACGCCTGTTACTGCAACAAGTGCGGCGCGAGCCTGGCTGTGCCGGAGAGGGCAGAGGGGGCAGAGGAGGTCGGACGGCACTCTGCGAACCCGATTACAAGATGCACCTCTGCCAATGCATCCCGTGGACGGAGGGGACTCCTCTGTCTTTTTATCTGCACAATTAATGCCGACGAGTGAATGCGCTCGGCTTGGCCAGGAAGAGTGAGCTCTTCGTTAGCGTTTGACGCAGCTCTTTTAAACTGCCCCTCTGGCACTGCAATTGCTGCTGTTGGGCTGCGCAGCTGCAGCCATGTACAGTGGAAGTCGGAGGCATCGCCAAGTTAAAAGTGGGTCTCCTGTGAGGAGGATGTGAGAAAGTTTAAGTAGAGAGCTGATCCCCTCCGCAGGAATCCAGAGGTGCGTCTCGGTAGCTGTAAGGCCTTGGAGGATGCAGGTTCGGCCTGGTGCTTTCAACCGATGCTCTGATGCTGGATCTAGGCCAGCTTCACTTCAAGTTCTTTTCTTTTTTTTTAACGCTGCCTCACTTGTTTAATTATTGGGCTCAGCTCTGCAACGGTTTGACCCTTTTTGATGTGCAGCAGCCGGTCGTGGACTCTGCAAGCAGGACTGTGTTTGAAAATCAGGCTCAGGAGAATGCCGGTGGAAAACGGATAAAACATCCGTTATTTCCCGTAGACAATAAGAGAACTGCTGCGCCCGCAGCATCAGCGTGATGGAGTACGCTGCTGCAACGCGCCGTGCCGGCCTTTGTGCTGCGCAGACGGCCGCAGCGACTCGGGAGAGCGGCGCTCTGGAGTGAAGGGAACATCACTCACCACTTCAGAAGTCCCGGATACGGAGCCGCCATATGGGAACCTCAATATTTATCCTTCCGGATCTATATCATAGCGCACTGTAAACGTAGCCCGGGCAGCCGGAGGAGCGATAAATCAGGAGTGAGCGCAGGAAACTGAGGTTTCTATGAGCTTATGCTGCAGTGATGGGTACGTGATGGATATCTGACCTTTCGGATGCGGGGGAAGGAGAATATATTTCTCTGTTTATGGATACTAGGGTTTATGATTAAAACTGTATAAAATCAAACTCTTCAGTGCATCGCGCTTTGAGGCCTCAGCCTGAGAATATTGTTGAACGAGTTCATAAAAACACGACTCAATTCCTATACAGTGATGGCTTTCAGCAACTGTCCCTGCAAAGGCAGGGCTCCATCCAAAGTCCACTGCAGTTAATGGAAAAACTCCCATTTATTTCAGTAGGCGTTGGAGCAGGTCCTCAGAAAGCAATTTGGGTAGTGAGGTGAGAAATTTGGGATGACCAGCGTATCAATAACACGAACATCGAGCTCCACTCTTTTCACTTCAGTTCACAGAATAAATTCCGATCCCAATGCTAAGCAGCCCGTCTTCCGCACATTGCCAGGGCAGATGCAGACACTAAAAGGTACATTTGTAAACGGGTCTTTTTAATGCATATCTCTGGTGTGTTATTTTTGTACATTTATTCCTGATTTGGTCGCAGATTCTGGTTTTAGTTCCTGTCCTAAGGTGATGTTCTGACTGTGCCAACAGCTGTTAGACCCAAATTTTAATGTGCTTTAGATGAGGGAAGGGTGGGCGCTTTCTACTCCACTGACGCGGTCTCATGTTTGCTGGGAGAAGCCAGCGGAGCAGCACGGATTTCTCCCAGTAACTTTATGGAAGGCCCCTGTTTCCATATGATCCAAGTTCCTTTTCTCCTGTCAAGGTTTATTTCTCAGGCTCAGCATCCATGCAGAAAACATGGGGTATCGATGACTTTCCGCAGCAGCAGTGCCCCTTCCCGACGGGCAGCGCCGCCGAGGCTCTGTCCCCCGGCACGGCGAGCCGTGTCCGCGCTTGGCCGCAGCTCGGGGCCGGGGCGGAGCGGGCAGAGGCGCCGGCTGAAGCCAAGCGCCTTCGTTTTGAGCCCATCCACGTAAACATCGGCCTGTTTTGAGTGGCAGCGCTTATTTGAGGAGGAGGCGCGTGTCTTGCTGGGGACATCACCAGCTTCACGCTTCACGTGTTGTTGGCATGGTTTTCCTGCGAAACGTGGATTGGGTAAAATGGGATTTTGGGCAACATTGCCAAAACTCGCCTCCAGCGCTGCCCTGAAGGAGCAAAGAGAGGGGGGATGCTTCTCTCTGCCGCTCTGTTCAGTGCACTGTGAAGGCCCATTTCTGGATTTAGGTAAATAAGCAGGCAATCAGGCGGGGACGCGTACACCGACTTCCCAGAGCCCAGTCCCCTCACAGTCCCTCTGTCCTAAGGATGAAAGAGAGAACGACGATTCAAGAGGGTAATTCAAATTAGTATCTGAAGGCGCATCTTTCTGTTTCTTTCTATCCAATGCAAGGACGCTCGGATGGACAACCCCGCCTTCTCTGCCTCTCTGCGGGCGGGAGGGGGGCACGTGGTCCCGCACAGCCGGGAGCTGGACCCCCAGTCTCTCCAAAGGAGCAGCCTTTACCCGCTGCCCTCGGTGTCCCAGCGTCCCCCCGCTGCTCCGGGCCACAGGAGGGGACGAGGCGCTGCTCTGCCGACGTGTGCTGGGACCCCGCCGTCCCATCGCACCGCTGCTTTGTGGGTCTTCAGAAATCCTACACGTCTTTGGACCTGTGCAGAGGGTCAGACTGCAGAATGCTGAAGGCCTTTGCCTTACAAGCCCTGTGCTTCTGCACACGTAAAGTAATTCCCGCCTCTGCAGCACGTTCTCAGGCGTTTGTGAATGGCAATTCCTGGATGTCGTGATTGCCCAATATACATTATAGTGGTCCCTCCTGAGGCACAGGTGGGCAAGCTCAGCCGGTCTGTTGCCACCGGGTGACAGGGGAGCAGGTCATCCTCATCGCTTCGCCCGGGGAAGGCCGGGATCAGCTCTAGATGCACATCCGACATCACTGTGCAACGGCATCGTTGTCTGCCATCATAAATTATTTGTAATATTATTTCAGAGTTTGTCACAAATTTAGTCTCGCAGAGAAGTCTTGCTCTTGTCATTGTCTTGTGACTTAGTAAAAGGGGTACAGGACAACGTCCCTGATCATATGTGATTGCTGCTGGAGAAGCGCTCGGTGAGGACAAGGAAGGAATGAGAAGAATATAAATATCAGTTATAGAAAGAGATGTTACTGGACTCCTGTGGCAATTTCCTACGGTAATAAGCATCCAGGAGGATATTAAAAATGTCATTTGTGCTTTAAAAGTAATAATAATTGAAATAGATTCTGGCATCTTTTATAACAACAGAGCCAACAATTATTACTGGGAATATTTTAAAAGAAAACAAACACATTAAATAATTAGTTAATTGAATTGCCAATATGCTGATGCTGCTGAAATTAATCTGAAAAATACGAGATTAGCGGCGTGGTTTTGCACAATTATAGTTGGTTGGAGACAAAATTAAGAGGCGGCCTGGGAAGCGCTTGGCTGCAAAGCAGAGTCGCTCCGCACCGACCCCCTCTGCGTGCGGGGTCCCGCGGGAGCCTGGCGCTCGGGGGCCGTGCCGGCAGCGTCGGCACCGGGTCCCCTTCCCCAAAGGCAGCGTGGAAGGGGAGCAGGGCCGGGGGGCTGCGAGGGCTCCCTGCCGCGGGCACACCGGCCCGGGCCGGCCGCGCTGGCTGGCTCCGAGAACTGAGATCCGCCATCATGCCCCACGCACTTGCCCGATACCCACTTTGGTGAGCAATGCCCTTTTTTTTTTTTTTTCAGAGCTGTAAAGTTATTACTTTTTGATAAATTTTTTGATAAATTTCTTATCTTTCATGTTTTTACAAATATAGAGGTAAAAAATTAATGTATATTTTGAAAAATTATCTCCTTGGCTGGGAACAGGACAAGCTTGAATCAGCTGGGTATGATGGTGTGCTCCACCGCCAACCCGACCTCGCTCTCCCGTGGCCCTGCCCAAGCGATAACCACCTGTGGTGGTCACAATGGGCGCACCTACTCGTGATGGCCGCATCGGGCTCAGCGTGGTTTCGGGGAGACGGATACCAACACAACAGCCAAGGGCTGCCTGGAGCACCGCGCCCACCCAACCACAATGCTGGCACTGTGGTCAGCGTGCAAATATGAGTAGAGGTCAATCATCTCAGCCCCATAAATTGTGAAGAGCCCGAGAGCCCCTTGAGCTCTCCTGCGGGGCAGCGGCTGCACACCAGGGTCTCCCATTGAGTAGGGATGCCCTCAGGGTTGCTCCTCAAGATTCAGAGGTTCCCTGCTGCAACAGAGCCTCCGTCGGTGACTAATAGCATGCTTCACCGTGAAATCTTAGCTAAGGGACAGAAAGGATTGATTGCGCATAAATAGTGCTTTAGACATAAACTGCTGACCAGGTCCGGGAGTACGGTTGGATCCAGCCGCACCCAGACTCGTCTTGGGGAAGGAGTTTAGAAAGTGAGGGGCTTCTTTCTGAACCTCCGCTCAACAGGGGGGTCTCCCTGTCAGTTGTGTCT
This sequence comes from Vanellus vanellus, assembly GCF_965231255.1. Taxonomy (NCBI): domain Eukaryota; kingdom Metazoa; phylum Chordata; class Aves; order Charadriiformes; family Charadriidae; genus Vanellus; species Vanellus vanellus. The sequence goes on along the minus strand of NC_138910.1, from coordinate 82,202,498 downwards.
GACCCTATCTCTTGGCAGTAAGTAACCCATTGTGCCTTGCCATTGAATCCTGTTAAAACACTGTCACATTTACCATCAAACTTTGTTAAATCCCTGTTGTATATCAATAAATGTATCGCTGCTTCTCTCTGCGGGTGAAGTGCATCGCTCCGTCCGCGACAGGAGGCTGCATTCGGCCAGCAGCCCCGCGCCGAGCCTGGCGATGCTTCCCCGTCAGATTGTTTCTGAACATATAACCAGAATGAGGCTTTTACTGGGACGGATAACCGAGAAAGAAGCCCCTTTTCCCCCCAGTCAGGCAGGAGCGGCAGCCAGCAGCGGTGCAGGACGGGAGCGCGGCGCCTGCGCGGTCCTGGCCAGGCGTGGGATGAGCCCGGCCCCAAAGCCGTGCTGCCGGGGGTGTCCGCAGCCGTCCGGAGCCCTGAGCCGCACCGCCACCGCCACACAGCCGCAACACCACCGCCACACAGCCGCAACACAGGCACCACTGTCGCAGCCCTCCCTTTCCCCCTGAATCACTTCTTTTTTAAGCCTTGAGTGTTGTGAACGTTACCCGTGTGAAGGGGAGAATATATTTAAATATCGGTAGCACTCTCCTCAACGCTCTGTCGTGTCTGGCACAGATAGATGCGCTTCGTAAAACGTGTCGGCGTTCCTCTGGCTCTGTTTTCTGTGAGCATTAGAGCTGCGCACGGGGCACGGTCCCCGCGGAGAGGCCCTTCTCCCACCCCGCGCACTGACGCAGGCGCTGCCCGCCGTCCCTGCGGGCCCTCGGCTTCCCAACGCGCTCCGCTGCGTCCGGGCACCGCAACGCCGTCAGCCCGTGGGGTGATAGCGCTCATGTCGTGGGTAAAACGGCTGAAGAATGGGTCTGGAGGCTCCAGGTGCCACAGCGCTGTCTCGGTGGTGTCCGCCGCTCGCGCCCGCGGGACGGAGGGTGCAGAGCACATCGCACGACGGCTGCTGAAGCAACGCGTCGTTCCGTGCCGGAACGGCCCTCGCCGGTGTGAAACGCTGCCTGCCCCGCTCCCACCGGCAGGAGGTACTGCTTCCTGCAGGCACCGGTGTGCAGGGTCCCTGCGCGCCGTGCAGCGCAGGAGCCACACGAGCAGCTTTCGGCTTCACGGGCCGCCCGGGTTGTTCCCTCTGCTGCAGCGGCGACGCACGCGCCACCGTCCAGGGCTCCGCCGGGGTTTTCCCCGCTGCAGTTCCCTCTCCTTCTGTAGTTTCATCATGCCAGTCACGCAAACTTTCATAGATACACACACACAGATACATACACACACACACACACATGCAAAGGTTTACACGCGCGTTCAGCGGTGCGGCAGCCCTGGTTTGCGGGGAGAGCTGGAAGCAGTAAACTTCACAAGTAGTGTACCGGCGTGGGGGGTGTTGCCGTTGCGAGAAGGGAGCACAGACCGGGGTGCCCCGAGGCCCGGGCGGGGGCAGGGGGGGCCCTGCGGGGGGGCTCTGCCGCGCTCCCCACGGGGGGACGTGGGCATCCACCCCTGTGCTCTTTGGAGACCGCCGAAGGTTGAATTGGTTCCCATTATCATAATGCACTCAAAGGATATTTTCTTTCTTTAAAGAAAACAAACGGATTGTTTATTTCAAACCTGAGGAAGATCCCGTGTGATTTATTTCCATCCTGCAGACAGCAGGAGGCATATGTCTAACGGAAACTCGTTTTGCCACACTCGCCTGTCTCTGGACGCGTCAGTCGGAGCACAGAGCTCTGAGAAACTGTCATAAAGTACCAGGGAATACCCATAGTGTATGGTCCTAGTTTTAAAAGAAATAAAAATATTTTGAAATTTTGTGAAATTTTACCGCAGACTTACGGTGACTGCTCCGTTAGTATTGTTTCTTTGCCTCGCCCCTTTAACGAAACAGGGCAGTGTTAGTACCTTGCTTAGCTCGCTGCCTGCGCGTCCCGCAGCGCTGGGTGGAGAGGCGCTCCGTCCCGCCTGGGGAAGCGCAAGGACCGGCAGAGCAGCGGCGTCTCCGTCAGGAGCGGGCGGACGGAGTCTGCCAAAGGCCCGCGCGCAGAGCGGTGGCGGGGGAAGCCCCGAAGCCCCGAAGCCCCGCGCGCAGAGCGGTGGGTGGCGGGGGAAGCGGGGAAGCTGCAGGACGCTGTGCAGGGGTGGCTGTGGGGAGGGCAGAGCTCTGGTGGAACGGCAGCACCAGCGGGTGCTGCACCCCGCCGTGCGCCGGGACGGGGGCGCGGGGGCTTCGGCAGCCTCGGCACAGGTCGTCCCGCAGGGACCGGCTGCGCTGAGGTGCCACAAGCAGCTTTCCTCAGCTGCTGCCACGGCTCCGCGCTCTGCCTCTCCCTCGGGCAGCGGAGCGGGAGCGGGAGCGGGAGCGGGAGCGGGAGCGGGAGCATGCCCACACCGTGGCACCGCGTGCGGCCCCCCGCACCCGGGCTTCGCCCCGCTGGGCAGAGGTGGTTCCTTCGCTTCGCTGCTTGCGGTTGGCAAATGTCTACAGGGCAAATTTCCTGATCTTATGACACGGCTGGGGGGAAGAAAGCCAGTTTCTGGAAACTATTATGTGTCAGCTGAATTTTAAGGCCGGGTTGGATGGGGCTTGGAGCAGCCTGGGCTGGGGGGAGGTGTCCCTGCCCTGGGCAGGGGGTGGCACTGGATGAGCTTCAAGGCCCCTTCCAACCCAACCCAACCCAACCCAACCCAACCCATTCTATGATTCTGTGATCCTATGAGTAGTGCAGGTGAATGCAGTCGAAGGGAACATTACTTTTTCACGTTGCCACTCCATATCCTGCTTGCTTTTTTCCCTGGGTTAAATAAAACACCCACATGCTTTGAGCCCAAGAGCCGACAGCTTTCCCATGGGGCATTGTGCTCCTAATTGTATTTTTTTATTTTTATTCCGCATCAGCAAGTCCGTCTCGCAAGGCAGTTTTACCTTTCACCCTTTTTTTTCCCAGTGTTCTTTCACTCATACCCGTTCTCACGCAGCGCTCGCTGAACCGGCCCGACCCAGTCTCGGCGGCGTCCGTCAGCCCTCGCTCTGCGGGCACGTGGCCTCGCCGGGTACTGCTGCTCGCTCGCTTTCTCTTTACGCAAATTATCAAATATATCAAAACCATTTTCTTGTTGTATGTCTGGAGACATAACCATTATTTCTGACTGGTGTTCAGAGCAAACAAAATTTCTTTATTATGACTTATCAAGCCGTGCCGCTTGTCAATTTTATGAGTTTTTAAAATAACACCTAATGTTAACTTGGCAATGAATCTGTCTTAAGACACACTACCCACTCACGTTTTATTTCCTCTATGAAAGGAAATTATGTATAAACACTAGGGGAAAACATGGATCAAACATTTTAGTATCCCATCCAATACGAAGGAATGCAAGCACAAGGAGGGGAAGGAAGGGGGATGGCCGTGCACATGTTCCTCGGGGCTACAGAAACCGACAATTATTTTCTCTTGATCCAGCTGCACAATACACGGGAACAAATACCCCATTGTGGAGAGACTTTATTTTTGGTTTCACCTTATTTACAGAGAATGGGTATTGCTTGCTAGAAAAAGTATGTCCAGGTCAGATGGTTATGCTTTAACATTTATTTTATTTTTGCAGCTTTATGATTACACCGCTAGACCCTGATTCATGGGTGACCTTCATGCATGAACCCAACCTAAGGCATATAAATAGTCCTATTGATTTGAATTTTAACATTGATTATAGTAGGGTGAGGTGGAAGTCAATGTCAATAAAAGTAATGTACAATGTGCCGCCATCGTTCTCGGTAACACAACAATGGAATTACAATTGCCTCTTGCTAGAAAAAACAGCGGACTCCCTTTTTGTGATGAGATATGGATTTTAATCACTCTCGAATGTACTGAAGTTCAATGAATTCTGTTTTGTCCTAACTTACAAATCCACAGAAAAAAATAATGTTTTTGCATTTCTAGAGTTGAGAATGTCAGTGGTTCAATTTCACTCTGTCTTTTAAAAAAAGATTTCTGGAGTGGGTATAACACCCACTTCAGACAATTTCAGTCTCAGTAGCTGCACATATTGTCATCTGCAAAAAAAGATGCGTTTAACCTCTCACTTCAGAAGAGATTCTTTTGTAACATGAAGTCTGATTAGTTGTGACACAAACTATGTTATCTATATAATTAAGTGCCCTTGTGGGTTAGTCCGCGCTGGGAAGATGCTGTGACCCTTAATGACGAGTACAAACGAGCAGAGGAGCGCAGCCCGTGGGGCAGATGAAGTCTCCTGTGGCCGCCTGGTTTTGTCTGGTGGGAGATGCTCACGACGAAGGGGAGTTTACCTTTTCTAAGTGCTCTGCAAACACTAACTACTCTCCCGGCCCCTCGGTGGGAGGAGAGTTGTGCGACGCCATGGAGCTCCTGCCCAGGTCAGCTGCGGCGCGGAGGACTGATGCCGCCGTGCTGTGAGCGGTGCCGTGAGCGATGCCGTGAGCGATGCCGTGAGCGATGCTGTGAGCGGTGCCGTGAGCGATGCCGTGAGCGGTGCTGTGAGCGATGCTGTGAGCGGTGCCGTGAGCGATGCCGTGAGCGATGCCATGAGCGATGCCGTGAGCAGTGCCGTGAGCGCTGGCCACACTGTGGCTCCGCTCCTCACTCCAGGGGAGCGTGCACGGCAAAGCGCTCCTCTTCGCTAACTGCTGAAAAACCCAAAATGGGACGTTTTTGGCTGGGGTGCAGGCGGCCACCCTGAGCCGCCACATCCCCTATCTTGCTTTTACACCTTTTGTGTGCACCGTGACGGTGCTGTGTCCCTTTGCCTTCCTCCCCAGCAGGAGTGGTCTCTCTTTTGGCGTCCGAATAACGAGTGTTGCTGTGGCCGGAGGGGTCGGCATTGCCAGGGCGGCACTGCCTGTGAAACGGGGGAGGAAATCCTCGTTTTGAATACTGCCTCAGCCTTGAACCATATTTGCGAGGCTTTCATGCACGACTGCTTGGAGAAAGTGAATACAGAAGCAGGGTAAACACAGCTGAAGCAAATTCATTAAACATTAAAGCAAATATTTGCAGAGATTTTGGTTTGCAGCCGCTACACATTTCCAGAATTATAGCAATGGAACGTGGGCACGTGTTCAGCTGGCAACGGCAAGGTGAAGAAGATCGCGGCGTGTGCCGAAGGGACGGGGAGGGTGGCAGGAGGGGGCTCCTCAGGCCGCTCTTGGCGGGTTGTCCTGCTCCTCCCGGGGAGCAGACGCGGGCAATGTGCCCCCGGCCCTCAGCCCCCGGCTCCTCGCGCGCTGCGAACGGGAGAACCCCCCTGGAGTAGGGCAGGGGCTGTGTGCAGCAGAGGCATTCATGTCCCGAAGCCTGGGAAAATGCGCCGTGCGGTGAAAGAGCGAAGGAAGCGGAGCTCGGACGGGCAGGGCCGGGGATGCTGAGGGTCCCGCGGGACACGGGGTCCTGGGTCCCCCCTCCGCTCCGGGGCAGAGAGGGACAGCGGGTGGGAGAGGCGAGAGAGGGAGGGGTGAATTGTAAAGGGAAGAGAGGAAAGAGAAAATATGGACCAGACTAAACTCTGCTGAAAAGTACAAGATAAGTCTAATATTTACGTGTGGGATCAGGTGGGAATCAGCTGCTCGCCATCGCTTCAGCCAGCAGTCAGTCAAACGGTATTATTTCTGCTCTGATGGAAGGACTGAAACTTCTGAAGCAGAAGAATGATAGCCAACGTCATCCCAAACATTCTGTTGTGTTTTTTTCTCAGCTCCCGATCGTTGGATTTGCGAGCATTTGCAGGAGTATTCAGATTGTCTCAAAATATTTGAATAGGTAACACATGGGGGCGGGGGGAAGCATCATACCACGACTCACCAAAATACCAACAAGGCAAAGGCTGTGATATTCCACTACCTTTAGTGTTACCTTGAAATCCAGTCTGTATTTTGGGGCACGTGTGTGCTCCTCCCTGGAAAGCATTTCTTGTGCCGGCGTGGCCAGCAGTGGCCTCTCACTACTGGGGTGCAGCTGGGACGGTGCCACCTGCCCAAAACCCTACTAAAACACACACGCGTGTAATATACCTGTTTGCAAAGAGGTAACGCGTGGGAGGCTTCATCCCTCTGCGGCGGGTGCACACGGGCTGCTGTTGGAAACCCGCACGCCAGGGACAGCCTTGGGGTCAAAATACCGATTAAGGAGGGGGTTCTGGCCACCGGCACATCCCCAGAACAATTTTTTGCACATATTTATTGAGCCCCCAACACAGGAAAGTCATGGAGCTGGTGAAGCGTGTCCAGTGGAGGGCCACCGAGATGCTGGGAGGGCTGGAGCCCCTCTGCTGGGAGGATGGGCTGGGAGAGGTGGGGGGGTCAGCCTGGAGAAGAGAAGGCTCCGGGGAGACCTCAGAGCCCCTTCCAGTGCCTAAAGGGGCTCCAGGAGAGCTGGGGGGGGACTCTGGGTCCGGGAGGGGAGCTGTGGGATGAGGGGGAGCAGTTTTACACTGAAAGAGGGAGATTTAGATGAGATATTGGGAAGAAATTGTTGCCTGTGGGGGCAGTGAGCCCCTGGCGCAGGGTGCCCCGAGAAGCTGTGGTGCCCCATCCCTGGGGGTGTTCAAGGCCGGGTTGGACGGAGCTGGGAGCACCCTGGGCTGGGGGGAGGTGGCCCTGCCCGGGGCAGGGGGGGGACTGGATGAGCTTTAAGGTCCCTTCCAACCCAAACCATTCTGTGATTTTCTGATCCTATATTTCCCTTTAAAGAAGTACGCATCGATTCCTGTCAGCTGACCTTCCCAGGGCAGAAACCCCAAAGGATGCAAAGGCGACAGGGGAGCACGGGTGCCAGGGACAGGCGCCAGAGGGGTGCGCAGAGCGGAGCGTGACGGTGGTGCTGGCGGCGAGGCCGCCGGGAGGGTGGGTGCGTGGCAGGGGGCACCCCGGCCGTTTGTCAGGGTAACGCATGCTTGGAAGCGCCATACGAAACCGACAGCTTTTCAGTGAGCAGAGAGAAGCTCAAGTTATTGGGTTATAAATGGTCGGGTAAAGCATTTACTACTGTTCCAAAATTTGATCAAAGTAACTTTGAGGCATGCGATAAGCTGCAGAGGGTTGCAAAAAACATTGTAAACACTTAACTGGCGCGGGGCAAAGGGAATCGGAAGCTGTTCTTTGCTTACTAGAGGTTATTGTGCAATATTTGTATGTAAATGTATGAAAGGAAAACTCATGGGTATAAATTATCTTCACCTCGGAAAGCATTTGTAGATTGAACTGATATTGCAGGAGTTGAATAACCGTTCAGCTTTATCATTTGCTATTTTAGAGTTAGCTGTGGTTGAACAGTCATTGACAGTTGTCTAAATAGGATTCTTAAAACATGCAACTGGCCGGATCTGTTGAGAGGACAGCTTTGGCACCACCGGGGTGTTAACATTTCCTCCCTGAACACCGCACAAACAGCTAAAGTTATTCCAGCTTCAGTTGCATTTTTTCTTAACTTTTAACTTTTCGCCATATTTTCAACAATTTTGTTTACACCTGGCAAATGCTTTCTTTTACGGTCTGTAGATTTTACCTTAAATTCTGCTGGGTTAGCAAGGCAGATCCAAAGCGTGCCGGTTTCGGCAGCACTTTTTGGCCCCAGCGCAGCCGATGCCCCGGAGGGGGGTGGCCCCGTCGGGCCCCTCTCCGGAGGATCTGCGCTCCGCAGGCGCAGCTCGGGGCTCACTTTCTGCCTCTTTGCAGAAGGATCAGCCACGACCTGAGGCTGTGAAAAGCCATTTGACGACCGCCTGGTCTTGCTGCGTCTCCCTCGTTGTTCAAAGGGCAGTCGTGGTGGTGTAGAGGTGGTGGGACTTCGCCACGTTTGCTCATTTTTTTGCACCAGCTCTGCCAGATTAGGGCGAACAACCCCAACTGCTGCGGTAGAGGCTGTAAGGGAAGTTAAGCCCATGTGCCGCACAGCTCACACCGTCTGTCTCTCTGCCGCGACAGGGAGGGAGGATCAGTCCTGGCGTTATGAGAGATCCATCTCAGCATTACAAGGTGGCCTTTGGCATAGAATCATAGAATGGTTTAGGCTGGAAAGGACCTTGAAGATCACTGAGTTCCACCCTCCTGCCCTGGGCAGGGACACCTCCCCCCAGCCCAGGTTGCCCACGGCCACCTCCAGCCTGGCCTTGAGCACCTCCAGGGATGGGGCCTCAACAGCCTCTCTGGGCAACCTGTCCCAGTGCCGCACCACCCTCACAGGGAAAAGCTTCTTCCGAATGTTCAATCTGACCCTGCCCTCTCCCAGTTTGAAGCCATTCCCCCTCGTCCTATCGCTACATGCCCCAGTAAAAAGCCCTTCCCCAGCTTTTCACCGAGCAAACAATGTAAAAAAGGAGACTCTTACATGTCTAACTTTTGCCGTGTCACTCAGCCGTGTCACTCAGTTTTTTAATATGTGTTGATTCACCATTCGTTATCCAGTCAGCAGCTACACAGAACCACAACAAACTTATGGCTCCTTCGACGCTGCGATTTGTGATGTACACACCTTGTTTCCATTGGGTTGCTGTCATTTTGCATTTAGTTTGCTGTTGCAGTGCATACCAAATGACGACGCATTCCCCTCATGCCAAAGATGCTAAAAAACAGGGGAAAGATAATTTTTTTCAAGCTTAATAAGCGGTGGCCAAGGGTCCATGCAGAGCCTCGGCAAACACCGCATCCGGCCCTCCCCAAGTCCGTGAGGCCGACGTGATGGAGCGGCAGGGCTCAGGCTGCTGCGGCTGCGCGGCGTGGTCGGTGCTGCGGTCAGTGCCGGTCCTGCAACCGCCGGGGCTGCCGCTGCCCCCATGGCACCAGAGCGAGGTGCACGGCGCTGCACATCCTGCTGCTGTGGCTTGGCTTGCTTTTCTCCCACGTGCTGCTCACCCCTCTCCAGGATTTTAGTGTAGCCACGTATTTCTGCTCCTTGGGCTATGGAGAGATGAGGGAAGAGGTGTTTGCAGGAATATGAGCTTTCCACAAGATGTGGTTACCCCACAGAGTGGGCAGAAGGGAATTGTATCTGCCAAAGGCGAGAGGAGATACAGCACCAGAGAAAACCACTGAAGAGCACAACGCTCTGGTGGGGGTGTGGGGGAGAGGGCTGAGACACCTCGGGAATGCGGGAAGAGCCCACTGGACCCGGTGGAGTGCTCCGGGAGAGCTGTGTGGGGCGGGAGGACCGCCCCCCGGAGGACGCTGATGCTGCCGCCCGCCCGGCCGCTGGCGAGGAGGAGGATGCTGCCAGCGCCGCCCGCGAGGAAGGCTCCGTGCTGCTCGGGGGACGTGGGGGATGCGGCAGGTGCCACTTTGGGTGGGATGAGACACCTGACAGCCCGCTCCGAATGGAGGCACCATTTGATTATTATTACACCGGTTTCCTTGTGGGAAAAAGGAAGCTGGGCTGCTGCGTTCAGCTCCGCGGCTCACCGCCTTCATCCAGCCCCTCGTCAGACCCGCATTAGGCCCCGCAGAGCCGCCGCTGGTTACGCTCCCTCTGAAACAGCCGCGGGGTTCGGGAGGTGCAGAACGGGCTTTTCCATTTTCTGCATTGCAGAAAGGCAAAAGCGCCGCCGTGGGTGCTGCCGGGGCCGCGGCTCCGCTGACACCTCCTTCGGCCGGTGCCCTTCCGGAGGAGAGGGAGGGCTCGTTCCCACGGTACAGTGGCGAGACCTCCCGAATGGATGGGGGCACACACACTGCGCTATCTCCAAGAAAAACATGGACTACCTCCATCGGCAGCGGGCCAGTGTTTATTTTTGCTGGCCTTCCTTATATACAAAAGCATGATCCCTTGGCAACCAAGACTTCTACATTGTAGAGCCTTAAGGTGTTGCCACAACAAAGTGTCCATCCTTTTCCAGCCCAGTCAATCTCCTAAGAACAAAGAAAAATGAAATTGTAGAGTAACAGTAATCTTATTTCAGTTAACGATCTCCTGGAACAGCTTGTTTGTGGCAAAACTCGTCTCTTCCTCCCGAACGCTGTTCAGCCGCTAAACTGTGGAATCAGGATCGGTTTCAGGACTAGGAAAGAACATGTTCTTCTCTGTTTCATTTGGATTTCTCTTTTAATGTGTTGGTAATATCTGCAATGCCCACTGCTGATGTAATATAGATCTAATTCTCAGCTCATTTAGTCGCTGCCTCAATGGGAAAACAATGCCTAGTGGGAGTGATGATTGGAAAGCAGCAGCAGAGATACGAGGCATGGATAAATGAAATAAATTGCAGAAAAGTTACTGATGACATGATCTCTGGCCACATCAGTCAACTGCTACTCTGATGTACTACATTGCTGCCTTTTTTTTTTTTTTAAGTGATAGCCACGTCATAGAGCAGCAAAGAGGAGGAAAGCCAGAAAGAATGCATAATACGCCCTCTCCTCCCGACCCCAGTGTCACGGGAGCATCAAGTGTGCAGGAGACAGAGTCATAAAAATGAATTGCATGGAGCACGCCTCTCAAGCTGTTATCTGTTATTTATAAAGAATTAAAATGAGCCAGTTATTTCATATGTGCCAGAAAAATGAGTTCATCAGTATTGTGCTGAAATGCATTATGACTTTCTGATTCCTGATTTCATAGCTGTTGTACTTATTTGAAAACATAGTCATATGCTTTGTATCAACTGCTACCCATTGAATTTTTATTGTACATTACAGAGAAAAGTCTTATGTTTCAATTTGCATCTCACTTGATTCATTGACATACAAATACATAATTCTGGTCTTGTGCGATTTACTCGGGAAATATCCGATCGTGTGTTTGCGACTGTCCCTTCCCGAGGCAGAGGGGTGATGCCAGTGACACCGCGCGGGCGCACTGGGGAACGGAGCTCCACGCTCCACCCACAGCCAAACCCAGCGTTTGGAATGACTTTATTTGCATACAGCCTGGCAAAATCTACAGGGTGAACAAAAAGTGACTGCAAATAGCCAGACTTCTTGCAGGGCGTTGAGGAGCTGAGGGGGACGGAAGGCACGAGGAGCTGTGGTCTCGGGTCGGCTCCGCTGCCGGGGCGGCCGCGCGAAGACAGGCGAGGGCAGAGAGCGTGGGCAGAGATGGAGCCGCCGCTTGTCTTAACCGAGGCGACACTTGGACTGTTCTGAGACTGTCCGTGGATCAGCACTCCTCGGTGAATTCTACATCTGTGCCAAGGTGCGCTTAGCAGGGCCCGAGGATCCAGGGCAGTATCTTCATTGACTTCAGTTGCCGGAAAGCTGAGAAAGTTCTTTCCTTTCTATCCCACCCCCAGTTAACAAGCAGTTTTTTGTTTGGTTGGTTTTTTTTTAAAAAAAAACTTCTCGATATTTAAGAAATTGTACAGGCAGGCAACATTTTAGCTGTCAGTGGGAGGGCTGGAGCCCCTCTGCTGGGAGGACAGGCGGGGAGAGGTGGGGGGGTCAGCCTGGAGGAGAGAAGGCTGCGGGGAGACCTCAGAGCCCCTTCCAGTGCCTAAAGGGGCTCCAGGAGAGCTGGGGGGGGACTCTGGGTCAGGGAGGGGAGCCGTGGGACGAGGGGGAGCGGTTTGACACTGAAAGAGGGGAGATTGAGATGAGATATGAGGAAGAACTTCTTGGCTGTGGGGGCGCTGAGCCCCTGGCGCGGGGTGCCCCGAGGAGCTGTGGCTGCCCCATCCCCGGAGGGGTTCAAGGCCGGGTTGGACGGGGCTGGGAGACACCTGGTCTAGTTGAAGATATCCCTGCTCATGGCAGGGGGGTTGGACTGGATGGCCTTTAAAGATCCCCTCCAACCCAAACTTTTCTATGATCCTGTGATGTTGAGGAACTGTGTTTCTTCTGATGGATGACATTAAAACTACCTCGTGCTGAATGTCCTATGATTTGATTCGAAGGTTACTTCTGTTCACCGCTTGAAATCCCAGTAAACCCTGGAGATGAGCTAAATTGGCAAACCGGGGTCAAAATATGCATTACTTTAAAGGTCAGGTATGAAGGGCATTGGGCAGGCTTTCCTGCAGCTCTGACGGTGAGATTCCTGACTGTGAAGTTTGGGATTTCACGTCATCGTACCCCTCTCAGGAGGGCTTGGTGATCCTACGCGCTCAGCTGGGAACAACGAAATTAGAATTAATAGGAAGGACCAAATCCTCACGTCATGGTGGAAGTCGGCTTCGCTGGCTCCAGCTGAATATGCAAGGCTTAACATCTACCGCATCCCAAAGCAGGGCTGGCTGGGCTGGCTATAATCAGTATAACTCGCTCAAATCAGTACTCTTCCAACTAGGAATTCGGGAGGTAACTTCAGCTGCGGATCTCAACTCACACAGGGAAATGAGATGCAGAAAATCCTCGTGTATGCCACAACTGCAGAGATTTGAATGAGCGCGGCTCTGCGCAGCGCCTTCATCAGTTGTACGATATTGCTTTCCTCTACTGGGAATATGCAATGTACTCCGGCAAAGAATTCTGGAAAAACAAATATGGAATGCTTTTATATTAACCATTTCTGTAATAGAAGAAAAGTTGCACTCAAAGGAAAGTTAACATTCAAAGTCGTCTGCTGCACTTACTCTTTATTTGTACAAGTATGCGACTCACTCTCTTCAGCATCTCTCTTTTTAACCCTTTGCTCTCTGCTGAAACAGCTGTACCCCCACATCAGTATACGGAAAGTGATATTATATTCAGATACGGTAATTCTCTGCTCTGTTACTTTGGTTTTATACCCGAGAAGCGCCTTTGAAATCAAAGGCAGGTAACTGCCTGACAAATCAAAGGTGATATCTGCTTCCCCTTGATACATAAAGAGGGTAATGGACCAGATCCGTCCATTGATTTATGCTCTGGTTGACTTTGGTTTCAGAGGTTTAACAACTTGTACTGGTAATTGGAATGACCCCCGAATCAAAAGGAAGAAAAGTATTTGGTAGAGTAATAAATGCAAAGATCCAGAGAGGGTCAGGCACAAGGTTATGTCTCTCAAAAGAGGTGGCAACCAACTTAAAACCACTCCTACTTTACATTAAGAATAAATATCTGTTGAATTTGCTGCTGAAAGCTGTCATCTGAGTCGTTATCAGCATAATAAACCATAAAAAAGACCATAATAAAGAGTAAGAATTTCCACATACTGTAACTGTGGAAAATACAGAAAATATTTAATAATATTTATTATTATTAGCAAGAAGCTTCAGAGCATAAATTATCATTATGTGACAGTAGCTTTGTTGTGTGTCTTGTATTTGTTAACCATCAGCTGGGGGGGGTTATTGCCTTCCCTGTAAAACCTCTGAGGTTGGACAGCAGAGGAAGGGGGAGCTGGAGCAGAGGCACCGGATTTGCCTATAGAGTGTGGAAATTCTGGTGGTCCTATAGAGATAAACTCATGAAAAACAGAGTGATTAGGTTACACAGGAAATAAAGATTCCCCGCTTGCTTCTACAGACTGACATAAATGCCTCCAAAATTCATTTTAGGGTGAGTTAAGAACAGGAAAATGCACTTTATAGATTCACATGATTTAAATGTACTTCTCTAACTTCAGATCCTGCATCCTTAAGGTAAAATATCTCACACTGAGCAATGGGAAGAGAAATCAACATAAAAATATCTCAAAAGGGACAATTTACTTCCAAACTCTCTCCTTTCCCCGGCGTGGGTATGTATTCGGGTTTGTCCATCTGGGCGGCTGCCCATGGCCGCTGTCCCCACTCCTCCGCTTCCACTGGGGTCCGACGGGGCCAAAGCCGCCCGTTTTGGCAGGAGGCTCTGCGGGCGGTATGGGCTGCGGGTGGGGTACGGTGGGGACTGCCGTCTGACATTGCGACCGTTCTGCACCGTGATCGATACTGCATCGAGGAAAAATTCCAGAAGAGATAATTTAATTTAGAACAGACTGAATTAATGTAGTGTTAAAAAACCCAGTTGCGGCACAAGCAACTTTACAAGACCGCAGCTTCCCGTCAAGCACCCGCGCCTGCGCAGGTTAAGGGGGGCGGCGTGCCTTGCGGTGCCCCGCAGGCTGAGTGCCGCGGGGAAATCCAGCCCGGGGCAAGCAGAAGCGCGTCCCGCAGGAAGCCCTCTTCCGCAGCGGCTCGCCTCGGTGCCTGCCGGGTGCCCAGGCCAGCGCGGGTGCGGTGCTGCGGGCCCAGGTCGCCGTAGCGTGGCTCTCGTACGGCGGGGGGCAAGCAGAGCCGCCGCTCCGGTTCGCCCCGCGGGACCCACTCTTGCGGCGGCCAGGCGAGCCGTCCCCGCTTTTGGGGATCAGGAGTGCAGCCCACGGGGCAGAGTTCTGTGCCCGGTCACCCCGGCGCGAGTGCTCTGGATTTTCCTCATGACAGTCACCGCGAGGCACTTGGATTTCAAATCCAGCACCGGAGGTACTGTGGTGGGTCGTGGCAGTAATGAGGGCTGTTGGCAGAAGCGCATTTAGTAGATATATGGTTCCACCTTCCCCGTGCGGCGGCCGACCTGCCCAGGCTGTCGCTGAGCGCAGGGTGTCCATCAGCAGGATTGCTGCTCCTGCACAGCGCTGGGTTACCTGAACCTTGCAGTCCTGCCATTAAACGCAAGACAAATAGTTATACAAAGCCTTAAAACAATACTAATAGTATACAGGCATATAGGTGATTATTGGGAAAAAGTGCTGTGCTTTTTTTACAGCTGCGGTAGACGTGAGTGAGGTGAACTTCTGAACTACAGCAAAACCACCATTTTGTTTATTTGTACCGACTTTGGTAGCAAGGAAATCCTGAGTGCAGTAGTATATCTTGATAAGCTTAAATAGCATCCTGCATCGAGATTGTACATTTACGGATTAATTTTTGGTGTGAATTCAGTCACGGTATACAATAAATCTGACCTGAATGTGACAGAAAGTAAGAGAATTCTATATTAATGCTTTATAATGGGTTTATAGTTAAATAAATTTTATGAAAGCATAGGGGTCTCATTGTTACCAAGCCAGCTTTCCCCACAGCAATATTTTCGCATGATTAAGTTAGAGATCAGATAACCACCTTATGCGGTATATAGCCAATAGCAATTTAAAAAATTCAATATCGGCTGTATTATTCTAAAGACTCATTCCATTTTCAATGCAAAATGAGTACAAAATAAAGAGATAAACTACATATAAAATGTAAAACATGGAAAAATTTATCACTTGCAAACATAAAAGCAAAAAGGATAAAAAAAGAGAACAAAAGCAAATGGAGGCTATAAAAGAATACGGAAAAAAAAGATAAATCTGCAGTGTTACCTTTTCCATACGTGGCTTAGCTGGGTTTTTATTAAGGTGCATACACTTTAGCACAGGAATATAATCATCTCTGTAATACACTTTACTACTGCAGGCCAAATTAATTTATGCCGCCCTGAAACTTGCCAGCCCCACTGGCTAGGAAAGGGGGGGGTGCTGGTCCCGCGAAGCGGCCTGCGGAGCGGCTGAGCCCCCTCCCCAGGCACAAGGGCCGAGCAGGGTCGGGCTGCGGAGCCGGAGGCGGCCGTGCCGCGGGGAGGGAGCGGGGTCAGGGCTGGCGCGGCCGTCAGCCGCCCGCAGCATCCCGTCCCGCAGACCGGCGGGTTTGACCGGGGCCGCGCTGGAGCTCGTGTGTGTCGTGTCCCTGTGCGGGACCAGGAGGAGAATCCTGGAGGCGACCGGTTCCATCAGCACGGCGGCCGTGGGTACCCAGTGAGCATCACTGATGCTGGGCGGAGGGAGCGTGCAGGTAACTGGGGCATCCCCGTCAGCCCACGCTGTCCATAAGTGATTTTTTCCCGTGGCAGCACAAAAGCGAGGTGACGTACGGACGCAAATATTAACGAACCTGCCCCCAGTGCAGGGAGCCGCCGCTTGGCACTGGGGTGCGGTGCTCACAGCTCACTCACAAAACCCATCCCGCGGCGCGAAGACACAAAAGCGCTGGGGAGGAGGAGGAGAACTGAGCCCCCTCATCCCCCGGGCGCCGGGGAGCCGGCGGTATCGCACAGAGCATCGCGTTCCGTACTGCATCCTCATCATCACCTGACGGCATCGTGTTCCTAACGCTGTAGTTGAGGTTGTGCCAACGATTCTGTTATGGACTTGCTCTCAGGAGTTATAATTACTACATTTTATCTGTAGAAAGTTGCCCTGAGCTGACATTCTGCATACATGGTTCTCACCCAGGCACAAATTGTTTTGTTTTTGTTCCTTTGCTAAATTGCTACTCGTGTCACAAAATCTGGCCTGTTGTACAGCTCATAAACACAACAACAGATTTTTCAACGGGCACTCTGGGTTCACACAGCCTTTTTCTTGGGAAATAAAAAAGCTATTTGTGGGAAAAAAAAGCCACCAAACCCCCCCAAACCTTTCAGAGAGAAACTGGACTCGTGCACTATCCAGTGACCCTCATTTCAAAGGACATCATAATTTCTGTCCCAAAGTTACTAATTTTCTACTCACTTTCACTCCTGAGAATTTATGTCAGAAATAGAGTTACGAAACTGAGGCAACAGAATGAACTATTTACCCTAAAAATAAGCTGCAGTATGGGAAGTTTCTGGTGTGAATAACAGATGGCACGTATTCTGCCTACTGAGTCTTTTTCAGGCTGATGTAGAGCATGTCCAAGCTTTTGGCTAAGGCTGACCTTCAGTCTGTCCTCAAGACCAAACTTTGAAAGCAGCGGTGTGGGGGACTTCATGTTTTTAAGCATATCCAGAAAAAGCCACCCGTGACGGGGCAGGTGACCGGGAGAGCCGCAGGGCCGTGCCGACAGCTCTGCGTGGTCCCTTTGGTGCCTGAGGCGCCGCCGTGCCTGCCCCGTGTTCAGGGACGTGTCGGGACGCCGGCTGAGATGTGCTGCCGTGCTTTGGGCGCCGCGGGCAGGACCTGCTGTTCCTGCTGTCGGTCACATCCGCACACATTTGCATTCTCCCTGCTGAAGTCGTTGGAGGAAATCTGAATTTACTCCTCCTCGAGCCGTTCTATCAGCCGTTGGCCTGGCAGATCGGGTAGGACAGGGTCGGGCATAAGGAGGGTGGATCTATACCAAATGTGACTTTTCCGTATCCACCAGGCGCGTACCTGTGGAAGAGGGAACAAACTTAGACCCGGTGTTTTCTGGCGGAGCCCAGGCTCGTGCTTTGGAAAGAGGTCGTTTTATCCCCCTGGCAGCGAACGGGGCGCCACCTGCCAGATGCCATCTATCTCGTCACGGCAAGGCCACCGCCCCTGTGAATGCTTTTTGCTGCACTGGGCGGTTTCCCTGTGCCAGAGCCCTGTGACTGTCCCTGGCTGCCGCTCTGCCGGGCCGGCAGCCCTCCTCCCGCATCGTGACAAGCAAAGAAAAACACTCGTGATGGTTTTTCTGAAAGCCGCTGTTTGAAAGGGGAGACTTCACAGGAGGACCGGTGAATTCCAGTGGTGCGCAAAGGTTTTTATCGTCACTGTTATGCCTGAAGAGGTCCCTTAGCGCTTGTGAGTAGGAGCACCTTAGCAGAGAGAAGGGCTCGGTGGGGCCCCAGCGGGAACCCAAGGAGAGCAACACGGGGCCATATTTCAGTTGTCTTTGCTCTTTCTCTCTCAGCAGACAGAGCTCCACGTGAGCTTTTGGGCTTACGGGATCTAAAATGGAAGGATTGCTGGGGGCTGCCGTGGCTGCACTGATCCCGAGGTGACAACTTCTCTGGTTTGTCGGCAAGTGCTGACGGGCCAGAAAGGATCTGAGTTTGGCGAGAGCCGTCCACGGAGGGCCAGCCTGCGCTCACGGGACTGGCTGACGCTAATGTCACAGGTAACCTCAGTCCTTTCCGCAGTGCTTTGAGAGCCGCAGGTTGCCTGGTGGGCCACCTTGAATTTTCAAGTTTATTTTTACTTTAACATCAGTTTAAGGCGGCTCTGAACTGGCGCTTCGTTATACGGCAGGTGTCCACAGATCAAAAACCGGCACTCGAAGCGAGGCAGGGGAACGGGACAGAGAGGAGCGCCTTTGATTTTCCCCGGCACCATTCCCATCTTAGCACATCACAGGGTTTAATTCCTGCCGTGAACATCGCCTCTCGAGCCTAGATCTGTGCCTAATCCCCCCGGTTCACCCGGGGTCTGCCTGCTGCCTCTTTCACAGGAGCTGTGGCTGTGCTGGGAGCCCACGCTGCCTCTCCGCGGGGCTGGGCGGCGGGGAAGCAGCCGCGGGAGCTGCCGGCAGCCTCACGGGGAGGAAAGCTGTGGCACGGGGACGAGGGCAGGACCGGCAGGTTGTTTGGGCCCGGAACCTGATGTCAAGCGCTGATCAGCCTCGTGCATGGCCGCCCGCCAGTCCTGGCTCCCCAGACAGCCCAATGCCAGCGGCAAGCCGCCCCCGCTCTTCTCTCACCCTGCTCACGTGTCCTGCTGGGGGATGTGGGGGATGCAGAACCCCACTGCCATCCCCACGGCTAAGTGTGGGATGCAGGTGATATGGAGTCCCGCTGGGATCCCCATGCCCTGCTGTGGGGTGTGGGGGACGTGGAGCCCCACTGGCATCCCCATGTCCTGCTGTGGGATGCAGGGGATGCCGAACCCCGCTGGCATCCCCACAGTTCGGTGCGGGATTCCGGGGATGCAGAGCCCCACTGGCATCCCCATGGCTCGGTGTGGGATTCCAGGGATGCGGAGCCCCGCTGGCATCCCCACAGCTCAGTGCGGGCTGCCGGCCGCTCTCCAGGCTGCCTGGGGGTCTCCTACCTCCTCACAACCCCCGGCATCATGCCCACCAAACATCAAGACACCTAATTGGGAGTAGGTAATAAACTTCATATGTATGCTTGAAAAACTCCACCCTTCACAGTACCAGTTGTTTTTAAATTTACATAATGCTAAACAGTATCTTGCTCACATACCCATGGATCTTAGTGGCTTTGTTGTCATGGATACCGGTACATACCTTGTTTTCTTTGAGAGATCTATCAAATATGTGCATTTGGATATTTGCTATGTTTGCCTGCATGTTATAAGCGCATTTTTTACACTAGTAAATAATATTAAGCAACTGTGTAATTTATGCTGGAAGACTAAACACGCTTTAGCTCAGTATTTTTACACCCTTTTTTCACCCTCGAGATTTCAAATCCAGACACCCTGCCCTAATGCTATTCTCATCGAGACTGAGCATGACTTGCAAGAAACTGTGTTCTTTCTGTAGGATTTTGCTACGAAGGACCCCATCATGTGCAAACCACTCTCCAGCCCACGGTAAGGGAAGAAATCAAAAGCCTTGTTTTCAAGCAAGAGCTGATTCCTTTCAAGATAATGTTCCAGAAGATGCTCCCAGTCTAAAAAAAAAAATCTAGCAGACTTTCTGTATATTGTAACCGCTTCACCTTTTTAGTGGAAGCAATGAAAATATTGCAGGCTGCAGGCAGGCACTGTGGGGAAATCTTGGGAGCAGGTCCCCCATCTCCCCCCTTCTTGAACACCCCCCCCCCCCCCCCCCAAAGTACCGGGCACCCGAAATGGAAGCTTTGTGTCCCAGCAACTGCAGAAAATCCAAACTCATCCCTTTGGCCTCGTTACCTGTTCATTAGTCCCCAGTAACCTTCATGGCACCTTCCTGCTTGACAACATGAAGCAAAATATCTCATTAACAGTGAGTACCAAAAATTTCTATCTTGTGTGCAATGACAGGGCTTCATTAATTTCATAAATAATATGCCAGTGCTGAAGACTTCACATCCTGGGTCTGAAGCTGGTAACAAAACGGGGAGGAAATCTTAGTTTCTGTCTACTGAGTCAGCAACTAAAGCTGTAACTCCTGTGCTGTCTGGTTGGTTAATTTATGCCAACGAGTACAATGCAAGTAGCTCAGGCTAGCTAATGGGCTTGCTCCTACGATTTACAATATTAAATTCAATTAAATTCCATTTATCAGCAGCAGAGAAAGAAGACATTGAAGTAATGACAAGGGAATGATAACATTATTAGTAAAGAAGCAAAATTTGTCATGATTAAAGAACAAAATTGCAACAGAATCGACTCCCTTACCTGCAATTTGTGAACTCAGGAGTGCATCAAATAAACATGGGACAAATATTTGAGATATGCACGCACAAACCCACACCTCTGAGAGAAAACATTTTCCTTAATACGGTGACTCGTTACATGCTTCAGAATTACTTTTAAATCACACCTCAGACTGAATGTGTTTTTCCCCTGTTGCAAATATCTGGGGTAAAGCTGCGGCCCACAAAGCGAAACGAGAAAGTCCTAAACCACATGAGAGGACCAAAGAGACTGGCTAATTGAGGTTAGCTCCCGAGGAAGGCCCTACGAGAAGAGGGGTCAGTACGCAGATCTCTCAGTGGGGGGGGACTTTGTAGTTTTATTTTCTCTTCCAAGGGGCCGGAAACACCAACTTTGGAAAACAGCAGGAAGACTGGAAACCATGAAGTTTCCAAAAGCAAGGAATCCGTCCGGCAGAGGCGGGCCCGGCCGGCGCTGCCCGGTGAGCGGCACGGCACACGAGGCGAGGGCCCGCAGCGCCGCGGGCCTGCGAAGCCCCCCTGCTGCGGCCAAACCGCGCCGGGACCAGGAGGTCCTGGTGGATCGTTCTCAGCATCTTGTGTTGGCTTCCTGAGCAATTGATGGCCTTGACTCTGCGCCATGACTTTGAAACGGAATAAACGCCATTCCTAACGATCCTTGGCAGAAGCAAGGCACACAACGCGCAAAAATGTCAGCCCAGGGCAGCCGCACGAAGCGAGGGAAGAGCAAAGAACGGCAATAATCAATCTTTCTTTGCTCGTACCCCAAAGTTCTCCTCTGAGCCTCATCCCGAGGGTCTGCGCTGCGTGCGAAAGCGTCGGACCAGCAGAGCGGGCGCAGGCACTGACGGCACGTGCAGAGCCTCCGGTCACTGTTAGAAAACGGCGCGTGCCAGCCCTGCGCGTGGCCGGGAGGCTGCTCGGCTCTGGTGCGGGCCACCGCTGCGGCAGCTCCTCCGTGTGACCCGGCGACTCCCCACAGCCCGTGGCCGGGCAGCAGGAGACACGGCGGGGGGCTGCGCGCCGCACCGCTCCCCGCGTCGTCAGGGGGGATCGCCGGGCGCCTCGGCCGCCAGCGCGCTGTACTCCTCACTGTAACCGTCCTGACTGTACTCCCCGCTGTAACCCTCACTGCAGTGCCCACAGGAGAGCGGGGCGGCTCTCAACCTGCGCTTAAAATTAACATCTTGACTACATCTCCGTAAGACTTGGAGCACGAAGCCTGCTTCCTTCACAAGGTCCTTGATTAGCAAATTTCAAAGAGGGATCAAAACCTGAGTAAAACCCTAATATTTGAAGGAGGCTGGTGTCTTTTCTCTCTTTGTACAAAAAAAAAAAAAAAAGAGAAAGAGAAAAAGGAAATGTAATTCTCTTTCATTTGCGTGTGCATGAACAAATTAGTTTCAGAAGCAATTTTACAGTAATTATGACCATCTCCAATGGATTAGATTTTCAGAAATATTCACTCTAATGTCATGATGACAACTATCATATCCTGATTTTTTTATTTGATGTTCTAGCAATTTAAGGGTTCCAATAATTTGTGTGCATGACTAGACTAGAACAAAAACACATTTACAACTTATGAGTTCTGTGACACTGAAAATTTTATGGTGAAGTGATTTTGACCTTTGGAGGATATGAAAAATTCAGTGGTAACACGATCTTTATCTGCTCAGCATGGCATGTTGATATAGTCTGTCATTTCAGCTCATATTCCCCGATAATGAGGTGTGTTTGATCTTTTATTTCTCATAATACTTTAAGTGTCTCATAATTATAAATTTATTTGGTAATCACTCTGATAGTACTGATACAAGAATCCATTTAGCATTTCTATGTCTGTCATCCTTCCTTTCACTGATGATACGCTGTGATTTCATGGAGAGTTGAAGCACAAAGCTTTCTTGTTTTCTTGTATATAGAGTTTAATGTAGATAAACTTCAAGGAAGCGAGTGGTGAGTTTCAGGGGATTCTGCATGAAAAATACCTGGTGCCCTTTTTAGCGGTTACCTGGTTACTCAGTGTTTGTCCGTTTCAAATGGCTTTTGTGGTCAATAAATTGTCTGCCTGGTTCCTACTGCTCTGCAGTAGTACACCATTAATACGTGGATATATGTGGAATATCCTTTGAGAAACTTGTATCTACCTTTAAGAGTTTTGTTTTGTTTTGTTTTGTTTTTCCAGAGTAGCTCAACCTTTGTTTTCTTTTGGTGTCCATTGAGAACTCGTAGAGGTTTCAGCCGCGCAAGAGCACCAGCCTGAAGCCCAGCCCACCCAGACCGCTGCTGGGAGCGGGCGGCCCCAGCCCCGGTACTTTTACATTTCAGTGCGAAGGCAGCCCAGACAGTCCTTCTGATGCTGCGATTTTGAAACCGATGTCCCATTTTAGGCAGTCTTCCTTTCCTTCCCCTGCTGCACACCTACGCTGTGACAAACCCCAGTCTGGGGATGCCTTACGCGTGACCGGTGCCTCGGACTTCATGTCCCTTCCTGCAGCCCGAGCTGGTTGTGGTGCTCGTGGTTGTGATGCCACGTCCTACGGCGAGGCGTGCTGCTGGGGAACAGTCAGCAATGCTGAGCCTGGTGTCGATATTGCGCTCAATTCGTCAGATCATTTAAGCACCGCCGGGGCTTCTCAGGGGATGGGTGGTCAGAGATTTTATTGTCCTTTCCCTGCATGGGGTGTTTAGTGACATAGCTGGTGTGAACCTGAGGACCTTCACGGTACGTCCCCGAGTGCTCTCAGATCCCGGTGAGGTCAGTGGGAGGGAGAGTGTCCGCCGGCGGTGGGTGATGGGCATCGCCCTCTGCCCCGGCGGGTTTGGAGAGCTCTGCGGAGCCATCCGTGGAGTGACAGCAGGCTGAAACAGAGACCGAGAAACAAACAGTAACCGAGGCCACCAAAAATGGATCCCTTGGTTGGCATTTTTAGCTCGGTGACAGCCCTCGGCTCACCCCTCGGCGAGCGGTTCCTGTCACGTGCCCGTGGAGGAGCGCAGCCCCCGGCCCCGCTACAGGAGCCGACAGTGCACGGCCACAGTGCTGGCCCCTGGGAGAGCGGCTGAGTCAACAATTATAAACGAGCCATTTCTCGTTCCGCGCGATATCATCCATCGCTAGACACTGCCAGGTCACTCTAGTAACACTAACCCCATGTTTAATAAAGCCAACGTTTCAATACCGCCTATGATAGGGTCAGCGGTTGCCTGATGCAATTAATCATTCATTTGCTGAGAAAGCGAAGGGACTGGCGAGCAAGAGAAAACAACAAAAGTAAGAGGAAGAACATTCACACAAAATAAAAAGTAGTCATTGTACAATTAATGACAATTTACTTCTGATTTCTCCTCCTGAAATACCTCCTGAAGGGTTTCAAGATTATCTTGCAGGATAAAGCAAGTAGGTTAAGCAGTTGTACCCTGGGGGTGTAATGGGGGTATTTGCCCAAGAGAAACAACTGCAGTAACTTAACATTGTCAAAAACGGGAACGCACCTATTGTGTCTCCTTTACTAAACCAGAGACAGAAAGCGGTCAGGAAGACAGAGACCGATGGGGGGTTGGTTCTTACCCGCAGACTCTTCCAGAGCCTTTCGGAGTCAGTGGCTGTGCGTCGAGTGCTTGCACGCGCCTGTGTGCGTGTGCATGTTTGTGTGCACGTGTGTGTGCGTGCGTGCCGGGGGACCCAGTCCCTTCTGTAGGATTTGCTGAGCCCTGCCACGAGCACCATCATTGCCTGTTGCAAACTGAAGCGCCAGCGACTGCTAATTGGTTTCTGGCTGTTTGCAGTGTGACAGGAAGCAATAGCCGTTTCTGCAGGTTTGGCAAGCAGGGCGGGGGGGCCCTGCCAAGCCCCGGGCCGCTGCGGAGGTTAAGGCTCCCGGGCCAAAACTGCAGCCGCCTTTTCTGCTTTCACCTGGGTACAGCGAAATCCCGTCTCCTCGCCGCGACTCACGGCTCACGCCGCGCACCGGCACAGCGCCCGGAGCAACGCTCGCTGCCGAAGGGGGACTCGGGCCTTACGCTCAGGACCACACCAAAGGCTGCCGAGATATTTGGGCTGCCGTCACTGTCAGAATAGAAAGGCTTTTTTAATTTGTGGGGTGTTTAATTTAGAGTCCGCGGACAATATACGTTAGAGGCTTTGCTCTGAACGATGCTCTGCGCAGCGCGCGTGGAGGAGCCGCGGCGGCAGCCGGACTCACCCAGGACGGGCAGCGCGCTCCCACTGCAGGCGAGCGCCTCTGCCTGTCCCAGGAATACTTCCATTTATATGCATCTGATAACCCGGCGAAGGGAAAATGGGAATGGGTTGGCAGGTGGCCTTTCGAATGAAAGGGCACACGGTAAACTATCTGTTTGCCGCTTTCTCACCCTGGAATACTAAACGCGTCACACAGTGCGCATATTCCTTCCCATTTCCCCTCTGGTCTGTCCTTCTTGTTGTTCATATTCTAAAAACTAAATGTAATTTTAAAAGGCATAGATGAGCAAGATGCGTTTGGGGTTGTTTATGGCATCTGCAGCATGTAAGTTCTGCTGTTTATCCTAATGGCCCGTGTCAGGATACAGTGAGGATTACAGCATTAGGCTTTGTGCCTCTGAGAGACGTACAAATTAGAATAAGTCTTTATTCTGTAAGCAGGATGTGAAAACAAAATTAGCGCTACTTCTTGAAGCAATTACCTCCAGGTACCGTCTCTTTCTAAGCAGCAACAAGCTGATGCCAAACGCAGCGTTTCCTTTAAATTTAAACATACCCGCTGATCTTACAGGCAGCAGTACCGGGACATGAAAAACCATCAGGCATCGACATTAATATTTTAAACGATTAATTATTTAGTTAGTCACATTGACTCAAAGCGAAGGCACCACACCGGTACTCCAGTTGTTTGCGTTCCTCAGGCGTAGAGCTCTGTGCGTCGATGTCTTCCGGGGGGAAGGCGCCACCTCAGGCACCCCCGAGTCTCTCGCTGGTCCTGTGCTGCGCTGCCTCCACAGCAGATTAGTCCTCATGGTGGAATTAATGCTGATCTTTGTTAATATCCTCTACCCAGAGCTTCTGAGGACGTTTTTTGCACAGAGCAAGGCCAAAGTACAGCAAAATAGGCATTTTCTTTGGCATCCACTCCTCCTGTACACGCATAGAATGACTCCCATAGCTGAGCCGAGCAAATAATTGTAACTCCTCTATTTGAATTTGTTGTAGTTATGACAAATTTTAACTGTTCAGTTTGAAATGTTCTTAATGTCTACCTTGTACTAAATATTTTCAGTGTTTTGGCAGAAACAGATAAATATCTGGATCTTCGAAGGAGTGCACACACACACATAGTGAGCATGCACTTGGACTAAAGTAATGACCAGCTGGCTTCTGGTCCCCGCTGCGCTGGAAGTTAGCCAAGGTAGCTGCTGGGAGGGGTGGCATTGCTTAGTATTTGAGTAACATAGAAGAGATGTGAATTGAACTCCATAGTTTTTGCTGTCTGAAATATTTGTGAACTTCAGGTGATTACTGACCGGGAGCCCAGGGTCGGGGGGAGACCGGTCAGAGCGGGAAATGGGGGATCTGAGCTGCACTAAGGGATCGATAGAACGGGGAAGAAATGAAATCGCTAATTGGTGGTTCGGGCGCCTCTTGCAGGAACAGTTGACACTCGTTTGCTAATCAGGTCTCTGATAGCAGGGGGGCTCGTTGTGGGGGCGGGGGGATGGTGAGCGTGGGATTAAAGGGGGAGGAGCCGAATGTCGGTCCTGACCACCCCGAAGCCAGCGATTGCAGCAGCGGTGCTGTAGTTAGTGAAAGAAAACGTCACAAGTTCGCATCCTCTTGCCGCAGCGGCAGTGCCGTGGGGCGGGTTACGGGGTTGGGGTCTGGTGCGGCTGTGGGCAGCCGGTGGCTCTGGGAAAAGGCCTCGTTTGTCAAAGCGTTGGTTCGCTTTCTGTGATTTGCAGGTGTCCTGTGGGAAGCCTGTCCTTCTTTTGCTTCGTTGTCTTGCCTTCAAAATGATCCACCCGGGATGCGCCCGGACCCAGGTCCGCGTTGCTCCCGTGCCACAGGGTCAGCACCGCGTGGTGCCGCCAGTCCCGGTGGGTCCCGCGTGGGGGCACCGGTGGGTGCCGGGGAGGGGAGGGGGACACCGTGTCGGTCACCCTGCCCCGGTGGCTGCCAACCGGGGGCCAAAACTGCCCCTGCCCCATCCTGGTAACGCTGACCGGGTTCCTTCTCCACATGGTCCCCCACGTAGACTTCTGGCGTCCAGGTTCTCCCCGTGCTGCAGAGGTGCCGGTGCGGTGCGGTGCAGTGTGGGCCGCCTGCGTGGAGGTGGGAGGATTCCTGCGGGCTGGGGATGGGACACGGCTTTACTCGGAGCCGGAAGGTTCAAAGCAGTAGTTATTGCATCAGAAACCACATGTAATGGCAGCACGCTGGTCTGCCTTGCTCCTCCGGGAACAGCTCCGGGGCGACTGAAGTGCCGCGGTGGCTCTGGTGGCGGTCGGTGCTGGCAGGGAGAAGGCAGAGGAGGGGCTCAGGCGGCACTGCTGCTGTCGGTGACAGGGTGCGGGTCTGTACGCGGCTGGGAGAGCCGCGCGAATCCCAGAGTCTCTGGTTTTTGCTGGTTAGGTGCCTTCAGTCTGGTCTGTTTGCTTACACGGTGCCAGCACCGCTTCAGCGGGGCACGGTGCTCGCGGGGCTGCTGGTGAGGGGACCGGTGCCAGCAGCTGGGAGGGCTTTTACTGAAATGGGCTAATACAGTGTTTATATTTTCTGCAGCCCGGCTTCCTCTAAAACTGGGGTTTCGGCTCTCTCTTGGGTACTGTTTATCTGCTGCCGGTGATGTCTTACCAAAGGAGAAGCCAAAGAGCGAGCAGGCAAAAAGTTTAAGAAAACAATGGAGAGAAAAGAAAAACAATCCAAGACTTATTTGTTTCTGAAGTAATATTTATATGTTGTGCTGCAGCAATTTCTCTCCTGATGCCGTCATTTGATCCCAGATACATTTCGGTTTCACAGTTTAGAAGTTATGCGACCTTAATTAAAGTCAATTGCAAACACGCAGAAAGAGGAGGACAGGGACGGGGAAGTAATCTCTGGTTTTGGTGTTTTGGCTCCAGATTGGCATCTCCTGATCTCAGCTGAGGGGAGAGCCGGGGTTTCTCTCTCGGCCAGCGATGCTGCCTCTGCTCTGCAGAAACCGGTACTGGGCCAGCCCCAGGAACTCGCTTTAGTCCCAGCTGGGCTAGCTGGGGGCCGTGCTCCTCCTGTGCTCTGGCTGTGCGCCCCCCCGGCAGTGCAGCCCCGGTCCCCAGCGGCTCGCGGCGCAGTGCCGCAGCCATGGCCGCTGTCCCCTCGGCAGCTCCAGCTCAGCGCTCGCTGCGCCGCCGCGCGGAGTCTCCCTCAGACCTAAACCCATCTCGACAGTGTATTGTTGCTACAGGCACTTCATCCGTCAACAGCTCTAGCTTCTCATCTGCAGCCGTGGCACGAGGGACAGCAGCCGAGCTGTCCCCGGGCTGCTCGGCTGCTGTCTGCTGGTTCATTTCGCCATGGGGATAGCTCGGGTTTGAGCGCATCCCAAGGCTCCCTCTCGGTGCAAACCCATTGCCATCGGTGGTACGTCTGCGTGAGCTCCCGAAAGCGCTGGTGTGGCGCTGCTCACGCACGCGGGGCATTTCGCAGGATGGTGCGGAGGTCTCCTGGCTGGGTTTGGCCGTGGTGAGCCTTCGTGCAGGCAGAGCGTTGCGAGGGTTGGCTGCAATTTGTCATAAACCGTTGACAATATTTGCATATGGTTGAGAATATTTAACGTGTCACCAGAAGGTGTTTCTATGATTGGTCATTCGCTAACTACTCCTGTGTCCGGCTCTGACCCAAAGCCCATTAAAACTAATGGAGAGACCCTCGGTGACACCCATGCACCAGCTGACTGATTTGCCCGGCACATTAACACAGCGCAAAGCTGTTCAGCGCGATGATGATGCGGTACTGCAGCCAAGAGAGAGCCGAGTGCCTCGTTCCTGCCTGCGGCCCGGCCGTTTCTCCCCGGGGGATGCTGACCGCTGCAGCCAGGACAGCTGGAGGCTGTCCGGCCCTGGAAGCAGTGCGAGGACCATTAAAGTCGACTTTCAAAACAAAGTTCAAAAATAGGGCAGCACGGCAGATTCTGGTGGGGATTTTCAGGATGCTCAAAGGTGCGCAGCAGAGCGCTGAAATAAATAAAAGCAGAATTAGAAAAGAAAGGAGAGTTTGAGGAAAACCCTCTTGTTTAATGTTGCAGGTTCTTCACTAAGATGCTGGAAGGCCCCGAGGTTTGGAGACTACCTCAGAGGAGCGGGAATTTAGACACGTGGAGCAGGAATTTAGGCATGTGGATAGTTGCTTTCTATGTCAACTTGATAAAGAAAAACTTTTCACTGCCTTGTACAGATTTTTATTTAGCAACAGTTGCATCACTTTAAAGGTGAAACGTGTATTTCAGCAAGGTGGAAAAGAGGGAACAAGCAGGATGTGGGCAAATATTTCAGGAGAGTTCGATATTTCAGTTCTCATCGATATGGTACTATGTCCCTCCGCACTGTGAGCATAATTGCGGGTTAACACATACGTGAGAGCTGGAGCTGAAAAATTGTTTGACTATTGATCATGTTATGAGACTTAAAATGAGCAGAAGAGATTCCTTCATGGTGGAAGACACTGCTTCATCTTAAAATATGCTGTGGAAGTGGTTCCCTAGCTTCTCGTTCTGAAATCTGGTTTCCTACAGCAATGCAGGGACAGTTCTCTGCTGCTCTGTAACGACAGGGAAAGGGCAAAATCCACATCTGAATCTCAGCAAGACTGAGAGGGGGCACTTGGCGCTACTTGGTGTAGGACTCGTCTGCCTAAACATCGGCATCTGGGGACGTTTCTCCCATCCCGGGGTGTTTGAGGCGTCGCGGGGAGCTGGCAGGGGAACCCTCGCTCCAGCAGTGCCTGCGGACCTGGAGAAAGGCCCTCAGGCGACCAAACCCGCACTGAATACCTCTGCGAAGGCACCCGAATCCCTCATCACCCGAAACGCGGCTGCCCGCAGCCTACCCGCGGGTGCGCGGGGGGCTGCACTCGGCGGTGACGCAGGGACCGGCTGCCGCGGGATCCCCAGGGAGAGCTGGCCTGGACGCTGCTGATACCCGCGATGGTGAAACTGCCAGCCCAGGAGTCGCAGGGAGAAGTAACTTACAGCAACCGCACCCCTCTGAACTCACAGTCACAGAATGGTTTGGGCTGGAAGGGACCTTGAAGACCACCCAGTGCCACCCCCTGCCCAGGGCGGGGACGCCTCCCCCCAGCCCAGGTTGCTCCCAGCCCCGTCCAACCCGGCCTTGGACACATCCAGGGATGGAGTTCACTATCTTCTCTTCTATCTTTGCTCTTCTTCTCCTATTGTCAGTTACTCCTTCTTCGGCTCGTGCAGGCTTGGCATGGAAGCACCCAAAGACCTCCCTGGCTGAGCACGGTGGGTGCGTGAGATGATGGGAGATGGTAGAAGGAACAAGGGCAGGACCCAGCGCACATAGAGTGAATTTGGATGAATGCCTTCTCCATAGCGAGCTTGTACAACACTTTGCCTGAAGGGAAATCTTTTTTTGACTGGAGATGCCAGCATTTGAAAGTCATCTTTATTTTTATTTTGGCATGAGTGGGATGTATTTCCTCCTTCAGTTCTTGGAAGCTTTTGCTTATTAGGTAATAAAAATGAGTTTCTGGAAGAGGCTGATAGGAAATCTCCTGCTTTCCTCCGTGTTCTTCAGCCAGCCCTGCTGCAGCGCGCCCACCGGGCTTTGAGGGGCCGCGGCTGGCCGGGGGGCCGTGCGCCAGGCTGGGCTGCTGGTGGGGAGAAATACTTCTCCTCGTGTTGTCTGCTGTGTAAATACATCTTCAAGGGCTGGTTTAGTGCATATAGCACGATTGTAGTTGTACTTTGGAAGAGTAAGTCAAAATAGCTTTTAATTTGTGGTGACCTTGAAAGCACACAGTCTTGGCAACCCCGAGAACTCATTTAGAAAAAGTAGCAATAACCATGAACTCGAGTTAACTACCGTGGGTTTTACAACCAGATCATTTAAACGTATTCTGAGCAAAAAGATGGCGTGAGAACATTGTTAGCAAGCTCATTAGTCACTGGAAAGTGCCAAGCAAAAGCCATTAAAGGTAGGAATCATAGTAGATAAGAATAGTATTTGCAAAGGTGATCTTTTGAGGACTTGGAAAATGTGAGCATTTAGATGGGGTGAGTTTCACCAGTTGACTTTAAAATACGGACAGATGACGCGGTTACATCAGCTGCACCTTTGCCTCCGGCACCGCCTGTAGCCCGGCATGGTTTTCGCAGCGCTCAGCCGGCGCGGTTTTGGCATTTCTTTGGATATCTCTTTAGTAGGTCAGCGGCGAACGAGGCACTCAACATAAATATATAAATAAATGCTGATTTGTGCCTGTTTTTCCTTCCGCTATTTATTTTCCATCCTGTTTTTATTAACCTTATTCTATAAATTTCCCTGGGCCCGTACTGGCCGGGTGTGATAAAATTTTTGCTACTACTTCTGTCACTTCATTCTTCACTTTTACAGGTTGTCGTTATTTCTGCGGAGGGCTTTGTCCTCCAGTGCAGTTCTGCTCTTAGTGGGGCTTTCGCGGGCGGTGCTGGGGCCTCCGCATAAAGGCACCTCCCAGAAACTCTTTGTCAGGAACCTGAAACTGCAGCTGATGTGAAGTACACAAACCCAAATACGTGAGCACGGCACGAATTATTCGGTGTGGGTGTAGGGGAGGTCTGGTTTACAGCCTTATTGTAAATGCTGCGTGTGCCTGGAGAGCCGCGGGGCGCTCCCGGCTGACTCCCCGGGCTGAGCCCCGCAGGGGAAGGAGCTGCAGCGCAGGGGAAGGAGCTCCAGCACTGGGGTGGGTGTGGAAAACCCCTTTACGACAAATACAGTACAATACGGTGTATGCAATAAACAGCAAGAGGCGTTAGTTACCCTAGGGAGGGAAACGGGACAGGCAAAGCAAACTTCATTTTCTCTTTCCTGATGTTATAGTTCCTTTTTATGCTCTGTAAACAAAGCAGTGTAGGCTGGGTTTGTGTTTTGGGGTGGTTTTTTTTTTTTTCCCAGAAAAATGCACCCCAGGAGGTAAGTGACAGTTCAGCCTGAAAGTAATACGTTCAGCCTTGGAAGCAGTATGCTTCAATAATCTCCAGCATTTAATATTTGCTGTATTTGCACAGGGCCGGTGTTGTTAATGATAGGGGGTGTGCCCAAGCTTGAAAGTAATTATTAAAATGATTTCATGAGCAATATGGTGGTAAGAGATTGCATGCCTAGTGCCAGAACCGGGGCCCAAGGCACAGGAGAAACCCATCACTTTTATGTACATATTTGCAGTGAATTTGACATTTCGGTGGCACAGGAAGTAACTTCCCCCTTCTGCGCACCCCCCCCCCCCCCCCCCTTCCTGCTTTTAAACCCCAACTCCTTTTTTGTTTGACTTCCGAAGCAGACGAGCTGCCGGCGCTGGGCCGAGTTCCCGTGGCCGCGGCTCGCTGCTGGCCCTCCTGCGGCGCTGTGCGCGTGTGTGCGCGCGTGTGTGTGTGCGTGTGTGTGTGTAGCAGCAGCTCCAGGCTGGTAACACGCTGTCAGGTCTCATCCAGGCAAACTGCAGAAGTTAAGCCATAAACCTTTAAAAACGCGGGTTTGTACCACAATTTTTGCGCAGACCCCGACCAAGCGGGTGGCGGCAGATGCTCCAGCAAAGCATTAGATGTGTGTCTGCGCGCACACATGAGCGCCTGTCACGGGTATAAACCAGCTCAAAAGGCTTTTGACATCGGCTCTGCGAACGCGGGAGCAGTGAAGTGCTGGAAAGGCGACAAGTGGCGAGCTGCAAAGTGCAATAAAAATAATCCGGTGTTTAGATTTCGCATTTGGTGGGTGACAGATCGCAGCGGGTTTGGAAGGAGGGTTTGGGCTGCCGCCTGGGCGGGTGGGGTGCGCGAGGGGCGATGCTCCACCTCGCGCGGGAGCCGCAGCGGCCGCTCGCTGTGGGGACTGAACACCGCGGTGCCCCCCGTCCGCAGCCCTGATACCTCCCTCCCGCGGCACGGCTGTGCTGGCTGCGCGTGGCCGCGGCGCGACGGCGCGAAGCGGTGCTCCGCGGGGCCCCTGCGCGGTCGCTGCCCCCGTGGTCCCAGGCCGGCTCTGTCGGCAGAGCGCCCTGTCCCAGCCGCCATCGGCACCCAGCGGGCCTTCCTGTGGTCCTCACCGAGACGGGAAAACGTGATGCGATGTTGGGTTTACATCCCACGTCCTATTTTGAGTATAGCAAAGTAAGATGCAAAAATTCAAAATCCAGAACGTTCATAAAAATATATCAAGTCCAGTTGTAATATTGAAATTTTCAGAGGCGGGCGCTGACTTTGCACGTCTCCCTGCTGCAGCCCGGACCTCTGCCCTGAAAGCGGGAGAAGGGAGGAAAAGCGGGGGGCCCCGTGTTCGTGGTGGCCCTTTGCATCACATTTGTCTCTGCTCCTGCCCGGTGTGTGCCCGACATCTCCTCTCCCGTGCTCGGCCTTCTCGGCGGACCGAGGGAGGATGCTGTGAGCTTTGCTCGCAAAATTATCAGCGCTCAGACAGGGCTGTGAATTGTGCTGAGCTCCCTGACCTCGTGGCATTAGCATAAAATAATCTTCGTGCAGAATCCAGCTGCCTCAGCAGTTCCCGCAGGATGTCGTACTTGAAGTATCGGGGGGTTAGTGTTGTTTATAATCACTTTCTCTTAAACTCTCACAAATTTGGGTCATTTTTTGCTCCTGGTTTGAGCTTGCCTGCCAGGCTTGGGCAGAGGTGAGCAGCACCTGAGCTGCATTGATTGCAGATTTACAGCTCCCCCCCCCTTCCCCCCCCCCCCCCAGGTTCTGTCTGTGCTTTAGGAGCAGCCCAAGGTGAAGTCTGCCAGATGAAGCCCCATCCTCGTTAAAATTTCGGGCATGAGGCTGCCCTCTTGTGCTTCCCGGTGCCTCCCTGCCCCGGGGAGCTCGGGAACCCCGCAGCGGGGGCCGCCCCCGGGGCAGGGTCCCTCTGACAGCCCTGGAGGGGCAGCCGGGGGCACAGCAGGGAGCACCTCTGTCCCCAGGGAGAGCGGAGCACACGCGTGAGCCCATCTTCCCTGTGCCCTCCGCCTTTGCGCCGGCCCGTAGGGATCGTCATGGCAGAGAGGGATGGATGGGCAGCGTGTGAAATCTGATGGATAAAACCCAAGCGTGCTCGTGAATCGTGCTTGATTCATTTTCTTTTTTGAAAGTGGAGATTAAAACATGTCAAGCTGTGACCACAGTGAGACACTGCAGAGCAAAATGCCCTTTCAGAAGCCTTTGACCTCTGGAGAAGTGTGATAAACTGCTGGATCAATCACCAGCAGCATCACGACTGTACCAGTGCGATGACTCTCGCTGGGTACGGTCTGCGGCCAAGTCCAGGCTTTGCTGCGCCCGTCGCTGCTCCAACACCCAGAGCTGCCGCCTGGGGAAGCCCCGGCAGTGGGATCCCCTCCTTGAGTGGTGCCGGCAGCTCCGGGGAGTGTGTCGGGGTGTTGCAGGGCACAGCAGCTGCTGGGATAGCCTGCTGCTGGGATAACCCACTGGTGGGATAGTGCACGGCTGGGATAGCCCACTGCTGGGATAACCCACTGCTGGGATAACCCACTGCTGGGGTAACCACTGCTGGAATGACGCACTGCTGGGATGACCACTGCTGGATTAACCCACTTCTGGGATAACCCACTGCTGGGATGACCACTGCTGGGGTAACCACTGCTGGGATGACGCAGTGCTGGGATGACCACTACTGGATTAACCCACTGCTGGGATAACCCACTGCTGGGATAACCCACTGCTGGGATAACCACTGCTGATCTCACAGACGGTGCAGGAAGGGATTTGCTTCAGATGTACGGGCTGATGCACAGATTCGTTTCATTCAGGGATTTTATGTACTGTGCTGTATGTATATCAATGTCTTTAGATGTCAGTGTGGTGCCTTTCTCTTCACTTCCCGCCTAGCTGTGGCTTAAGGGATCCTTTCAGGAGGAGAAACAAATCAAATTTGGCAGCGTCGCGCAGATTTGATCGTGGGGGTGTTTTGATTTTTCAGAAAAGGTTTAGAGAAGTCAGCCAACCTTGGAGCCATCGCCTCACAAAAATCAAGTCTTCCCCATTACATGCTGGGTAAGTGGAAGATTTATTTAAATAATCTTTAGGACCAGTACTTCAGGTGGCACAATGGTCTACACCCTTCCTCAGAGAAGATGTTGGCTTGTTCTTTCTCCTTATGTTTTGGGGTTTTTTTTATTTATTTATTTTATGTATTTTTTTACTGCCACAGAGGCAAGCGATGTACATGAAAGGTGTATACTGGATCGGAGACATCTGTTTTGGGAATATCTAAGCAATTAATGGGGCCTTACTCTCAGGCAGCCAGGTGCACATGTATATGATTTATAGAATTTGCATATACTCGATATGATTTGTGGTTTTCGATGAGTACAACAGTACGGTTTATGTTTTGTTGGGGCCATCCACAGGGTCCGTGTGACCGTTTCTCCGGTGTCTCCTCTCTGGTCTGGGGGGAGCCGCTTTCTGCTCTCGCCGCCCTCTGCCAGCAGGGAGGATGCTCCTGCAGCCCCGCGCTGCTCCTGTGGGCTGCACCTCCCGCGGGGTCCTCGGCAGCCCCTCGGAGCTCTTCTGGGACGACACGGGAAGCGCCTAATAAGAGAGCTTCCTTGTGCTTTTGGGGGTTGTCAGTATAAGAGCTTCCCCATCCGTGCTCTCGAGCAGCCTCCGAGGGTTCAGAGAAACCTGCTGCCTTCTGCTGCTGGCGCCGCGCGCGGTGCTGGGCTGGTCCCACCCGCCCGCGGCCGCCCCGCCGCCCCGCGGCTGGCCGCAGTACCCCCGGGGAGTCCGTCCTGCATCCCGCGCTCGGGATGCTCCCGCGCCGTCCCACCTCTAGCTGACGTCAGGCTGACCACGAGCCCGGTGAGACCGTGTGCTCGGGGGGGCGATGGTGGTTCACGCTGGATGACCCGGGCAGCAGTGCGCCGGGACGCTCCGCAACTCCAAATGATTTCTCATTCATTTCTGAATGATTTCTGCAAAATTCTGATCTTAACTGCACTAATGCAACTAATTGCACTCCGAATTATTCTTATTTGCAATTTCTGCTGCTGCTAGTTAGAAACTCCCAAGCAGAAATTTGTCTCTATTGTATCAGCTACTGTATGACTTAATCCTTACTTTGCGGAATTTACAGGCTAAAACGATACTTTGTATCTTTTTTTTTTTTTTTTTAATACAGAGATGTCAGCCCCCTTCATAAAATCATAAATTTCATGATGTGTTGTCTTGCCCAGCCTCCACGGCCTCTCACTGCTGTCAGCGGACTTTGCTACTATGGCTTTCGTTATTTATTCAAGTAACACGTGATAAAATAAACAAGACATCTGCTATGAGTACAGCCTGGCTAACACTCCAGAAGGCTCCAGCCTTCGGCGTTTTTTTTCACTCATCATGCGTAAATTGGAGGATGAAGGGCATCCAGATTTTATTTTCCAGTTTCCGCACTTTGAAGAAACAAAAGCTGGCGGTCGTGTTTTCCATGACGACACCAAGACATGGGTTCCACCCCAGCAAGCGGCGGGCTGTGTCACGGCACGGCTTTGCTTTCGTGGCAGGCTTCCCCGGCGCGCAGGAGATGCGACCAGGCTGCAGATGCCTTTTCTTTAAAATTGCGTAGGAAAATTTGACCTGGGTTTGACATCAACCGTCATCTTTTTCTCTCGCTGCAACTGGGACCTTGGGGTCGTTCATTAACCCCCAGGGAAAGGCTGGGAAAAAATCTTCAGATTTTAGTGCCGAATGCGAAACCTGAAATCAATACGCTGTTCAGGTTAAGAGATTGAAACTGGGAAACTTCAGGAGCTGAAAGATCCTTTTGGCGCGTATTCGTCTGCATTGCACAACGCTGCAAGAAATAATAGTTCTGTTTCGCTGAAACTTTCAAAGCGTTGGACTTTGTTGTAATTTCACTTTAGAATGAAAAGTGAATAAAATGTGTGAACTGGCAGCTTGCCCAGGGGCTCTGAAGTCCCCTTCGGAGGAGCCTTCTCTGTCTCCAGACCGACAAGCCAGCGGCCCAGCGAGGCTGCCGTCTCGCTGCTGACCCCGTGGCGAGGTTTCTAGAGTTAAGTGACGTGAACATTCCAGGAGCGGCTTTGATGCTTCTGTCAGCATGCTTTTCTGCCTCACATTGGTCACGTACCTCAATTATCTTTCTTTGTAATGAGCAGAGACACGCAATGCTTGCTCACAAACTGTGCTAGCTGTCCTGTGCGTGGACGAAACTCGTTGCCTTTGATAAAGGGACGTATTTGGTGGAAACTGTTTCATCACAGATGTTCCAAGCAGCTCTGTAGAAGGGACTCACTGGTTTTGTGCTTTTTAGTTTGCACCTTTTTGTTGCTCTTCCTACGTTGCGTATTTGCTGTGGGCATCGCCAGCGGCGTTTTGGGAGTCCCCGGCACGCACCTTCCCCCACAGAGGCCTGGGGCCAGCGGCAGGAGTGGAGAAGGATGGGGACATCGGGAAGCCCCAGCCTGGCTCGTCCGGAGAGGCAGATGCACGGAGTGGCCCGTGAGCAGCGCTGGCAGGAACCAGCCCTCCTGGGGCAGTACACACACACACACACACACGTACGCACACACGCACATGACACACACGCAGCGGGAGGGGACTGCCGCCCCGCTCAGCACTCCCTCATTGGGGCCGCTCCACACCACTTAAGAGCTGAGAAATTGCGAGCGATCGAACACTGAATTTTCACAGCAGAAAGTTAGCCGAGATGCTTCTGTAACTGATAAAGTGGGAAACTTCACAGCATCGAGTGGTCCTCAGATTCACACTTCCACATGTGTCATAGTCTGGTGTTAATGTACTTGGAGCAATAGTGTACAGCGTGTAGGAGTGCTGGCTGGGCAACACAGCCTGCCAGCTTTTCCCCTGCCGTCCGTGCCGTTTGCTTCTCTCGGAGCTTCTCGCCTCTCGGGGGGTGATGGAGAGCCTCGTGGCAGCGCAGAGGGCAGAAGCCGCCAGCGCCCTCCCTGGCACCAGCGCGTGCGTCGCCGCCAGAAACGCCCCTTCGGCCGGGCGCGCGCCGTGCTCACGTTTCTTTCACCTTCCTTCCCACCGTAAAGCTCCTCTGTGATTTTGGCATTTCCCCTTGTTAAATGGGGCAGAAGGAAAAATCCCACGAGGGCTTTTTGACTGCGAGCCGTGCAGAGCCGTCAGCCTGAGCTGGCCCTCTCCCCTGACGTGTTTCTGACAGCTCTCGGTAAACTCTGTATGGAAACCTTTGGCCGTTTTTTTATTTGGAGACAATGTTTGCCATCAGCGGAGCACAGGCAGGTGAAGAAGGCAGCTGTGAAAATACGCGGTCTTCCATAATAAAACACAATGTAATAAAACATTACAAGTCCTCTAAATGGAAAAATGTGTCTTAAGCCTTTCCATGGAAAAGTAAAATGCAGACAAGAAAAAGGTGTAACTGGATTACAGAAGAAGACCATTCTAAGTGAAGGAACAAGGAGGTTTCAACTAGGTGTAGGGAAAACCTTCTCGTCAATATTACGGTTTCATCATAGTTTTAACATGGTGAGGAAACTGTAGGCATTGAAGCCCTGAAAAAATATGAATAAAGAATGACTTTTATCCAAAAATGTCTATGCAGGTAGAGAAGAGAGAGAGTAATAGAGGAAAGAGAGAATGTGAGACATAAATAGAGATGGAAATGGAAAAATAAATAGAAAGATAAACTCACTTTGGTAAAAGTTTGAAGATGTTTCAGATCCTCCTGCAAATCCGCACAGGGAAGTTGTCGCTCGGTCTGCAGGTAACTTCGACAGAAGGAGCAATTGCCCTCGTGTCCAGAAGCCCGCCCTGCGGGGCCGGGGTGCCCGGCCCTCCCCTGAACGAGGCGTGCTCTCCCGAGCTCCGGGAGCGGATTCAATTTGACTGTGGGGTGGGTGTTTTTCATTATTAGATAAAATCCATTGTGAGGCGTAGGATAACACGACACCTTATGCAGAGAAGAGTTGACCTCCAGAAAAGACTAAGTGCAGCGCTCGGCACCGCAGCTGCGGCTCCCGGCCCGCCGTGGTCTCCTTCCGCAGTACCGCGCACCCGAGTTTCCGCCGGGGAAAGGGCTTCTGCTCCTGCGGCAGCACTGCAAGCGTTGAATATTTTAAGTAACGATCATGAAAAAGACATCCAGCAAAATATCTATCTTTTTTTTTTTTTCATAGAAAAGTCAACATTTTTTCAAACTGACTGAAAAATTGCATAATACCTTTTAAAGGAGGATGTTCCGGAGACGAATGGAACTGAAGCCCAGGCCTGCTAAAAGCACGGCACATTTCCCTGCGTTTTCCTTTGGCTTTTTGTGGCACACGGTCCTGTGAAAGCTTTGGGTGACACCAGATCTCGCTGAACGCCCCCCTGGGGATGCCCGCGGCTGCCCAGGGCCTGGGCACGAACCAGGCGCGAGGGGGCTCTGCGGCGCGCGGCCTGAGGTCCGCCAGGTGGGAACCAGGTCTGTCTGACCAGGAGCAACACCCGGTCCGGATAACCCTGCTGGCCTTTCCAGGGAAAGGAGGTGCCACTGAAAAATGTTGATGGGTAACACACTGAAGACAAAATAAATGTTTGATAAAGCACGGACTAATATGCCGGACTGAATAATTGTGAAAAGCAGAGCGGATCCAGTAGGAACGAAGAACAGGAGAAACTAAACTTAGAGCTGACTCAAAAGTCATGAAATATCAGTGACCTCTTTAAGATCTAGCTTATAGTAATGTATGTATTTGAAGAATTTTTAAAGCCACTCTAAGAGCAGCACTTGATGAAAGAAATATGCGGAGAACGTTATTTAGTTTCATCTGATATTCATGCAGAGGCGCTAAGGGAATCAGTAAGTTAAGTTTCTGAACCTCCTGAGAGCAGATTTTGAAAACTTGTAGGAAAAAGCGTTGGAGCCCACAATGTAAAGGAGAACGAATGTAGAGCTAATACTTCCAGAGGAAAAGACGACGGATCCCAAGCAGGGGGAGCTGGTTGCGCTCTCAGGAGACCGGGCTCATAGCCGTGGGAGGAGACCCCCGGCTCCCGGGCTGCAACGGTGTGGCCGCTGCTGGAGCATCCTCTGGCAGAGCAAAGCCCTTGGGAAGGAGCCCAACGGGCGCCGGGGCGCGGGGCAGCCGCCGGACCCGCTCCGCCGGGAGCGCCAGGGGGTGCTGCTCCCCAGGGCCGCCCCGGGGCCGCCCTGGGGGCCCTTCACGCCAGGGTGTCCTGGGAAATAAATATTTATGAGGAAAAGCCACAAACTGCCAAGTTATCCTGCAAATTATCAGAGAACTGCAACATATTGTGGAGGGAAAAGGTATTTTCTGAAAAGACCTTTCAAGCACAATGCCTCATTCTCCGCAATGTTCCTCTTCAAAAACTGAGAACGGGGAAGGATTAATGGTCCGGGAGCCTGAGAATTCGCACTTCCCGGAACAAAGACCGAAGACGTTCAGCCTGTCTTCAAATGTCCCCGTTTTCTACAAAGGAATATAATTTTGCTTCTGTCATCATTTCAAGAAGTACTCTCTCCACAATGATTTCTTTTCCAAAGTCAAAGAGTTGAAGTCTTGCAAGAAAAGAGGAAGAAAAAGCCCTCGCATTTTCTGAAAAAAAAACCAACCCACCAACCTACCAGCAACACAGGCTCTTATTTTGCTGGCAGAGGCAGAACTGATTTGAAACAAGAAGAAAGAAGGAGAAGCCGAACACGTTTCAATTAGAAAAACATTATTAGCTCACAAAGGAAGAGATAAAAAAGCGTGTGCTCGTCAGGAGGGCGCCGGGGCTGCCCGCTGCGAGCGGTGCGCTGGCCCAGAGGGCGGGGGGGGGGCAGGGGGCGGCGGTGCCTCCAGCCCGGCCGGGCCACCGCGGGCGCAGCGGTGGGGACGCTCCGGGCCACGTCCCGGTCCTTCCCACGCATCCCGCTCCGCTCTGACCGCTGCCCCAGCCTGGGGGACGTGGCTGTGCCACCGGTGTGTGGCTGCAAAAAAAGAGGGGAATGACACGAGGAGCCTGGGATGCCCTTTTTTTCTTTATTTTCTTGCTCATTCCTGCAGCGTCCGTGGCGCTGAGCCTGCCGCCCGCCGCAGCCCGGCACACCGCTCGGACTGGGAATAAAATTGTTTGTTTGCCTTCATGTGGAGTTGGTTTCCAACCGCCTTTTGCCTGGCGGTGGCCGGAGGGCCGGGGAAGATCTGCGGCGGTCCCATCTGCCGTGGAGAGGACACTGAGGGGTGGCCTCGGCGTCCCCGCTGCCACCGCTGCGAGCGAGCCCGCGGTGGGGCAGAGGCGGGGGGCTCTCTGCAGTACGCGCCTCGCGTCTACGCAGACCTGTGAACTTTGAACCCGTGTGGCGTTGATGTGTGGACAAAAGAAGGTCCCACCGTCAGGCAGAGCCCCCGTTGGTGGCGCGGTGCGTGGTCGGGTAGCACACGGTTACCGGGGCTGAAGGAAACCCGGGTGGATCACCAGAAGCCATGTGAAAAATCAATCAAAATTGTACTTGCTGCTCCTGCTGAGCGCAAACAAAACGTATGGGAGATGCGCTAGCAGCATCACGCGCTTGACGGTCACCAGAGATCTCGGTTTTGTGAATATCTCTTAATTTCCAGGCGCACATTGTGGGCATATAAACAAACAATAACATCTTGTCTGGAAACAGGCGCTTAGGAAACAGCATTTCTCAAGCTGTGACGTTGTTAGGCAGGAAGAGCATTCTGAGGGTAACAGCCTGACAGGCAAACTGCCCGCCAGCGCTCGTGGCTGTCCTGGGCAGGCCGATGAGCTCCGTGGCTTTTGAACTTTATTTATTGTGAATGAAAAACGAGCCTGGCTGTTCTGAAACAGTGAGGTACTGCCGAACGTAATGAGCACCCGAGTGTCTAACGGGCGGTGACCTGCTCAACCACTGCGCTGTCACGTTTAGACTGTTGCCATACAAGAGTCACCATGTTAATTCGTCATTTTGGGCAGCGGGACTTTCAGGGATGACACCGTTACGGTGTCACACTACACTAATTAGCCGTCACTGTCACATTATTCCTAGAGTTGTCATCTCGTGGAGGTGGCACGTGCAGGAGGACGTGGGGCGTGAGCAGTCAGCGCACCCTCGTCCTCGGGAAGGTGTGGGTCGGGGCCGGCGCTCGGCCGCCCCTGGAAGGCAGCAGCTCCAGAGGAGCACTTGTTTCTGCTGTTTCACCACAGAGAGGTCTGTGCGGCGGAGGGGAGATGAGAGGCTCTGCGACTTGCTGCCTCTTGGCTGCCTTCCTCCCCTGCACGCCTCCTCCTTCGCAGGCCAACCTGTGGGGTCCTTCCGTCCTGTCGTGAGTCCCGAGGCCCAACGCCGCGTGTGCCCCGGGGACCGCGGTGCCCGGGTAGCGGGTGAGGAACGGGGACGGGTGCTGCTGGCTGGCGTGAGCAGTGCAAGGCAGCGCTGGCGGCATCCTCCTTGTTTGGCCGGGGGGGTCTCTTGGGAAAACCGGGGTAGAAAGTCCCTTTCTGAAGTGAGGTCTTCTGCCTTTTTACCCAAATGATATTTTAACCGGAGTTCTGCATATTTCCCCTAGACTGGAAATGCCAAAACTCAAAACAATTATGAAACATGTAGTCAGACGGCATTAAATGCTTATAATTTGGGCTGTGAACTTCGCAAATCCCACAAATGAAGCAGATGCTGGTCGGTGCTGGATGAGAGGGCACCAGGAAGGCAGCAAGTTGACCCGAAAACCGTCTTCTCTGACCAAGACTTCCCACTACCACGTGTAGTTTCTGCCGGCACCAGGTTGCCAATGACAAGTGAAAAGTTCTTCTAATCCTCTTGAGCAAATCTTTTGAGAAGATGCCTCTGCCACAAGGTCTCGGGGTGGGGGAAGGCTGCTGCGTGCCCCGGCCCACGGCATGTCCCTCCGTCCCCTGCCAGCCAAGGCGGGGGTCAGCAGCGAGCAGCGGGGCTGGGGGCGGCTGTGCCATCGGGACGGGGAGTGGGGCATGGGGGCGGCTTGCGGCCACCCCCAGCGCCGCGGGGGAAGGAGCAAGGGGAGGTCCCTACCGTCAAGGCATCACCCAGCCAATCCTCGGGGCTGGCGACGAGCAAGGCCTGACAAGAACTCGTCTTGTCACAGACCTCTGTTCTTCTTAGTGACAGTTTTAAGGATTTTATGAGGTTTTGGGATTGTGATAGGGTCACTGCGAACTTTATGCCTTATTCTTACATATATAAGGTATACTTATATATACCTTATAGTTATCAGGTAATATATGGCTGCATACCGCTAAACCTCCCTCCCAAGCCCTCCCTCTCTTGTGTAACTGGATTGGCAGGTTAATTTTAATGCTTTTCCTGAAGAATTATTGATGGGTTTTGCTCAACTTTTAGAAATGGCAATGCTCTTTAGGGCAAGAAAGGTGGAACCGGCTCCTGTCTAGACAATAAACAGGACTTTTTGTCTGCTCTCCCAGTACTTGTGTATAAATTAATCATTAGCCTGCGGTGGTGGAAATGTTCCCATTTGCTTGGCAGCGGAGGGATTCAACCCTTGCTTCATGAATTCTTTATCGCTAAAACTTATATATCATGTAAATTAACCACTATCGCCTGCAGCTTACAAACGAGAACGGTGCGTGCATTTCATGGCTGGTTCTTGCACCTTGGAGAACTTGTGGTCAACGGCCAGGTGAGGAAATTAAGACAGTTTTTGAGATTTCAGCTGGGATCACTTGTTCTTCTTGAAGCCTCTCCAAGATTTCACCCAGCTGTGACCTATTCAGAGCCTTTGCTGCGGTTGCCCTTGTAGGGACGAGGCGGGTCTGAGCGCTGGGATGGCCAGGCGGGTGAGGGGGCAGGTCCTGGGTCGCGCAGGGATGGCGGATGGAGCTCAGGCAGGACTGAGTGCCCCGTCCTGGGCTGAAGTGGGCTCCTGGGACCTGGATGGGGGAGGCATGGAGGTGGCTTGGGGCCGTTATAGCCTATTTGTGGTGCTGTCGGGGCCCTGAGAGGTTGGGGTGCAGACTGGGTGACACATCGCAGCATCACAGACTGGTTGAGGTTGGCAGGGACCTCTGGAGATCAGCTGGTCCAGCCAGTCTCTGGAGTGCAGACTGGGAGTGGAACACACATCTGGTGTCCCCTTCCCTTCAGACCCCGGTGCTGGTGGGGTGCTCGGAGTTCGGAGGCTCTGGGGAGAGCCGCAGGTCCTGCTCCTGCTGCCCGGTGCCTGGGGCCAGGGAGACGGCTCCATCCCCATCCTCACGGCACCGCACCTCCCACCGACCCTTCTCCTGCACATCTGCGAGAGGAGATTGCTCAGACCCGCAGGGACGGCGAAAGCTCCTGTTGACGTGTCGCTCTCACGCTGCCCACTGTCGGTAGCTGGTCCC
Organism: Vanellus vanellus; assembly: GCF_965231255.1. Taxonomy (NCBI): domain Eukaryota; kingdom Metazoa; phylum Chordata; class Aves; order Charadriiformes; family Charadriidae; genus Vanellus; species Vanellus vanellus. The sequence goes on along the minus strand of NC_138910.1, from coordinate 82,158,936 downwards.
TGAGCTGCTCGGGGAGTCGACCGTTTGTACAGACGAGCTCCAGCAGCAAGTTATAAACCATCGCCTCACTGAAATACGGCACGCGATGTGCTGGGTGCAGCTACGGCAGCAGGTCCGTATGGCAAGAGAAAGTCGAAGGCAGCTATGGACGCTGACAGGCAAAAGTTTTAAATGAAGTCCGTGAGAAGTGGCGAAACAGCCCGGGATTTGGATCCCTCCTCGAGGAGGACGCGCGGGTACCCTCTGTGAGCATCGCAGGGCCGGGTGGCGTTAATAAGTCGCCCGTTCAGGCAGGTCCCTCACGCAGACGCAGCATGCTGTGCGGCCGGGTATGGGGCTGTCTCGGTTTTGTGGTGGAATTCCGCGTCATGAAGTCTCGGGGCATTGGTGATGCGCAGAGAGAACTCTGCCTGCTTGCTTGCCCTTGGCCCACCGCACCTTCACGTCCACCTTTTTTACCCTCGTATGTGCTTTAACATGTGCGCTGTGTACGGTGCTTTAATCCAGCGGAGGGATTCATCGCTTGTCCTTCATCACTAATGTTAGCTTTACGGATTTCTTTCAGCGCTGGATTTTAACATATGTGTATTAGAAATGTTCCTCCTTTTAGTGTGTTATAACCTTTCCCTAAAATGTTGGCATTACTGCTTTGTCCGTACCCGTCCCTTTCCGTCTGACACCGTAGGTTACAAGTATTGTTTCTATGAATCCCAGCGGAAGGCGCATATACGTTCCTTACAACATACCATCAGGCACTAAAATATAGGAGACTTGGCCGTGTTCTGCCTTGGGCCCTTGACTGGAGCTTGGGAGCGCTGCTCTCTCTCCTGTTTTGCGATAGGTCCTTTTGTGCTATCCTCAGCCACTTTGGGGCTCGTTTTTCCTCTTTTTGTGACGAGCCTCTTCTCTCTTTCCGTCAGAGCACCTGGTGAAACAGCAGAGAGGTTCTCTTCCGCCCGAACCTGATTTCGGCGGTGGCAATTTCTCATCTGCTTCTCCCACTGAGGTTCTGAAGAAGTTAGAACACGGCAGGAGGTCCTGCCCAGCTGGACTGGGAAGAGGAGCACGTCGCCCGCATCCCTCCGGGAGACATCCCGCCTGTTTACTGCCCCGTAACTGCCGGTACCCGCCGGTACCTTCCTTCTGGCACAAACCGTCCTGTCACCACGGGCACCGCGTTCACGGAGCACGTATTTACCAGAGCGGAGTGCTGACGACAGGGAAAACTGCAGACAAATCACCATCTTTAAATATGCTTACCACAAATATTTACTTAATTACTAGGAAAGCTGATAGTCGCGCATGTAGTCAAACACAAACTGGGCATGGTAGCCCTGTGTGTTGGCAGCCCGCGGGCTGCAGCTCGCCGCCTTCTTGCCGCTGTTCACCTCTGTGCGGTAACCCGAGTCCCAGGCTGCCGGTGGATCCGCTTTGCTGCCGTAATCTGGCCACAGTCTCACCCACTGCCGTTGGCCTTGCTCATGGCAATGGAAGAAAACACAGACACGGGCCACCAAGATTCATTTTACCCGTGCGCCATCCCCGTCTGGCATCAGCTGTATTAGTTGCTTAAAAGGTGGATTTGAGGAAAAGCACAGTGTGATTTTTTTTTTTTTTTTTTTTTTGCATCCTCCGACATTTTGCCGTCTTCCCAAAACCTCATCTCTGTGTTGCAACTCACCACGTTTGGCTTCAGCTCCCGGCTCTGTGGGAGGAGGACAGCTTCTAGGATACAGGTAATCATCCCCCTCCTCTTCTCTCTTGCTTATTGTGGTGGTTTTTCTAAACGCCGACTCAAACTCCCTCTCTGTACGCATATTTTCTACACAATAAGCCTTGTGGAGGTAGCATCTTTGAGTGTTTAGTTTAATGATGGGAGAACTGAGGCAGCTATGTGGATAATTTATTTGGTTTCAAAATGCTGCCACACTTACACGTGGAAAACTTTAGAGAAAATTAAACTCATTAAAAAAACCCACATAAATTGTTTTTGCAACAAAGCAATTAAGAAATCTCGCCTCTCCAGCACGGTGGGCAACATTCTAAATAAAATAAAGCCCAAATTACCTTTTGCTGGAAACAAAGTAAGAGCTATCTCCTGTGACTTAATAAGAAATGGAGGTTTTTAGAATTAATACAAAGATTTAGCAGCTTCCTTCTATATGTGTTGCTAAGCATTTTGCTGAAATTGCCTGCGAAAAAAAGCAAACCCTTCAAATGGATCACATCTATGAGAGGGTGGGTATCTTTTTTTCCCAACTAAATTACTCTGCTTTACAGGATGCAGAAAGGAGTCAAGGATTTTATTTTCTTCCCCCAATGCACGTATATACAAAGGTTTGATAGGGTTTGGTTTTGTTTTATTTTCATTGTCTTAACTCCGAACTACTCCTTAAAACCCCCACGTTTCTATGGGAACAAAGGAATAATACTGAATCAATGGACTGCAAAATACGGGGCCTGTCCTATAAATCCCGAGGAGTGGGTTTTATTCATACCGATAGTCCCTTTGAACACCGAAATTACTCCCATAGATAAGAGCTTTGCTGAGCGGCCCCAACACGAGGGAGTGACACTGCGGCTTCGCCTGATGGAGCGCTGGCGGTGCGGCGACGCTCGCGCACAGGAGGGAGGCGATGCTGGGGGGGATCGCGGGACCCCGGCGGATGAAGGGGCGGGGGGATGCCGGTACCCAGGCGTGCTGTGTCCCCGCGTCCCTGTCCTGCTGCCCCCTCGGGGCGCGCTCCCGCCTCCTGCTGCGCCCTCCGGGGCTGCGTGGGAGCCGGGGGAGCTCCGCCATGGCTGTACCCCCGGAGGGCTCCTTCCCGTCCCCTCTCTCATCCCAGGGCTGAGCCCTGGGCTCGGCAGGGCCAGCGCCGTGGAGGGACAGGGTGTCACTGCCCAGCGCGGTGGCACCCTTAGAGCATCTCCCTGTGCTATGGCAGCGGCGTCAGAGTGGTTTTTCCCAGGCTGTTGAACGCATCATTTATAAACTGCAGGTACACAGAGGAAATATGGATCTACGGAGATTTTTCTATTGGATCAGTCTGTTCCTGCCCCTCCAGGGGAGCACTGATGGAGACCTCCTTGGCAGGGACTCTGATGCTCCAGAAAGAGCTGAAAAAGGCTGTAACACATTCCATTCCTCTCGGACCTCCACCACCAGCCCTGCCACCCTGCTGTCCATCGCACACATCACGCTGCCGTTGCTCCCGCCCAGGGGACCGCGTCCATCGCACCCATCACACTGCCGTCGCTCCCGCCCAGGGGACCACGTCCATCGCACATATCATGCTGCTGTTGCTCCCGCCTGGGGGACCGCGTCCATCGCACACATCACGCTGCCCTCGTTCCCGCCCGGGGGACAGTGCAGAGCCCGCTGCCGTCATGGAGCGGGCTGACTGGTGTGCGCAGCAGACCAGTGCTGCAGTCCTGCAGACCCGGTCCACGCAGAAGAGCCCTCCATTTGGCTCTGTATGTCAAGAAAAACAACTCCAGAGGGCAGGGCGCTGGGCTGCGGAGCGGGCAGCCGGGCAGCCTGGGCTGCGCAAGCCTTTGGAAGGTGGCCAGTCCCGTAGGGTCCCTCCCGAGCCTACTTAATTGCATGAAATAAGATGAAGAGACAGGCTAATGAGAAACCCCATCTGCCAGCCAGCTAAAATTAAGGCTGCCTTCTTTTAGCAAAATGCGCTCGGATATCTGTATTCTTTTAATATCTCTTCATATGGCCGAGCAGGTTTCAGACGTGTAGCTCTGAATTTTCCCTGTTTTCCTCGTTTGCCCCTGAACGGCAGGGTAAGTGGAAAAAATTGACTGAAGGATTCAGTTTCAGCGCGAACTTATTTAAGAGAACATCAGCTAATAAACCCTGCGGTCCAACCTGCTTATTATTACATTGTATTACCTGATTCGATGATTCATGATATCAAATTGGTTACGGATGTGATATAGCGGGTGGTCTCATGGCACTGCTGAACCTCCCAGAAGAAACTAGGAAAGAAGTGCAAAAAAGAAAGTTCTCAGAAGAGCCCTGGGGGTATTTATGTCGGGAAAGGATGTATAAGGAAAGGCCTTCTATTTTACTCAGTCTGCCCTACGCTCCCATGCAGCTTCCGTGCCCCTCAGTCGCTTAATTGTTCAGTTTACCTTTTTAATTGCTCTACTGGTGTTCAAGGACAGGTATTCCTTGCTGCAAAGGACTGACAACCAAATGCCCCTCTCCCGGAGGCTTCACGGGGGCCGGAGTCAGGCGGCAGCCGGGCGGTGTGCCAGCGACGGCCCTCTCCGGAACAGCAGCAGCGGAGGGCGCGTGGGGGCGCGGGGCCGCGGCCCGACCCTGCGCAGAAGGACGCGAGGCGCTACGCCAACGCCGGGCCTGCGCCCCGGCTGGGCGCCCGTGAACCGGGCTCTGGTCTAAGTGGAGGCATTGCTGCTTTGTTTGTCTTTCTGTTACAGTCAAGCCCAGCTGATGAATAGAGGGGCGTCCTAATTTGCCTTTAACCGACCGTGGCCGAAAATGGGGAGTCGCTTCAGTAATTCAGCAAAAGTTATGGCGATGTAAAGCCGTGGACAAGAAAGGAGAATCTATAAAAGCTTAGAAACAAATAATTACCAAACAACTCGTAGTACTTGAAGATCACGCAAGTACAAATTCTTAAAGCAAATTGCGCACACCTTTGCAAAACACGTATTGATTTTTACCGTGCCAATTGAGAAATAAACGGCTAATAATTTTTTCATAGATTAAGATTGAGGGAAAATGTATTTTTTCTCTCTCCAGAACTTATTGTTCAAACGAATTAGTATAAGTTAATCAATTTTGTGATAATAGCTTTCAGGATAACTGCTTTATTGGAATTCATCTTTCTTTATTTTTCCATACAGCGATGTGAAAAGACCCAGGTATGGCAAGCATAAAACTACACCGATCTATTTTTAAATTGTAATTATTTTCGGGCTGGGGTTTTGGAGATTTTGGTGCTTCTCTTTAAGAACACAAACTTTCTGAAAACTGAAAAGGTTTCTTCGGGAGTGATTAAGCCCGGTCACCAACCACAGGTTTTATCAGCTCTGGTGAGTGACTGGAGCCATGAAGGAGTGCGTATGACTGAACGACATCGCGGCCTGCCCCAGCAGTACAAATTTCCCTTAACCATTTGATTCCACTTTGTCTGAAAGCAGGATCAGAAGCGGGGAGGGGCTCTGAGTCTGGGCAAACTGCTGAGGATTTTCCTGGGCTGAAGCACTTTTCCTGGGCGGACTGGAGCAAATGCAGCCCCCTGTGCCGAGGAAAGGAATTCGCCTCCCGAGGGGCTGTGCGCGGGGAAGGGAGGAGACCCGACCCTCGCTGCCGCAGGCGGAGAGAAACGCTGGAAAAAAAAAGAAGACCCACTTAAACATTAAAGCTGAGATTGAAGTGAGGAACAGCGGTACAGCTGAAAGAGCCTGCACGATATGATAAGAGCGTGTTTTTATGGAGTTCTCATTTTTGTGAAAATTAGTTTTGGATCCTCATCAGTGTATTCAGGAGAGAAATATTACTCTAATGTCTATAGAACGGCGATAAAAAGGAGATCTACTGAAGGAGAAATAATGAATTTACACTTTTAACACTCATTCTGAGGTGCAGAAGATACATTACTCTACATTATGCCTGTATTAGACTTAAATAAATTTCATTATGAAAACAAGATTGGAGGAGAGCGGTGCAATTTGAAAACATCCAGTACTTACGTGATTTCTTAATATAAAGAGCTTTCAGGGTGGGACTGCGTGGCTGCACTTTGGGGTAGCCATATGTAGACGGTATGTTGAGATGGCGCTCGCTGTAGACCAGCGGGAGGACCGGGGGCTGCTCTATCTCCGCCCGCCCGTAGCTGTGCCGCGCCGCGCCGGAGCCGCGGGGGCTCTGCCCCATTTGCTGCCCCCGGGGCACAGCGGGGGGACCCGGCACTGCCCACCCTGCGCCCACGGCCGCACTCGCGGCCCCGGCCGGCGGCAGCGTTTGGTTGCCTCCATCTGCGGAGCTTGGCAGAGAGCGGCTCTGGCCTCGTGCTCGGTGCTGTTGAAGGCGTTTGCGTTGCCGTCGGCTGTCCCACCCTTCCGAGCGGACTGTGAAAGCGTCTGCTTTTTTATGAAAACGCTGGTAAAGGCAGTGGGGGTGGTGTGCCGCCACGTTTACTGGCCAAAAAAACAGTGGTACCTAAGGAAAACATTTAGCGCAGCGACAGTTGTGACTGTACCCTACACACCACCAGAGAAACAATGCGCCATCGTTCTCCGCTCAGTACTCCTACAGTGCTCCTACAGTGCTCATCAGGAATTTTTATTACACCGCGGCCCATCCACCCACAGTAACGGAACCTTCTGCAGTCAAAATAATGAGCAGCCCCAACCGTTGCCGTATGGATAATCGCCCAACGCAAACGCACCAGCCGTTTTCTTCTCCCAAAACGTGTTGCTTTTGCAAAATTAGTTCACACTCTTATTATGCAAAGTCACTTGGTATCAGGGTTGCAAAAAGTTGTCGGTTTTCTGGTTGAGATCCTTGCTTGTTAAAAAATATTTGGGATCACATGGCAAAACATGGGAAGAGATTTTTGGAAGTGTACTGTGAACTCTTCAGCTAATTTTTAGTAGCCGTTTATACAACCTTTGTACGTAAGCGGGTTGGAAAAGGAAACCTGTTGATTCTTAAAACGTTGCTTCCGGAATGTTACAAACCTTGGCTAATTAGCGGACTGGACCCCCGGCCATGACCTAGGGACTGGGGACGGCGCCGGGTGGAAGCTGGGCTGGAGCAGGGGCGGACCCAGCAGCGCCCGGGCAGGGTCTGCTCCATCGCTGGGGACGGGGACACGTGTCACCGCGGGGCGAGGAGGGGTCCCAGCCGCAGGGAGGAGGGGGAGGGGCGTGTCCCCCGCTCCGGGGACCCGCCAGGCTCCTGCTGAAACTCCCTCAGCCCGAAACCTGTGAGGAGCCGTCACAGATGAGCTGCTCAGCTTTTGTAATGAATGGGCTTTTAGGGGACCTCAGTACAAATCTAAACATTTAAGCTTGGATGCGTGCGTCCTTCAAGGGCAGTAACTTCAGCGGGCTAAAGATCTTCTTTAATTAAATGCAAATTCTTATTTCCTCCAGTTTTATTCCGGGAAATCCTGGTTAGGAACACAGCAAAGTTTAGCACTTCAGAGAGAGGAGAAAATAATTTAGAAAGAAGAACTAGAAATTAATTGCACTTTAATAAAAAGTGAGCAGCATCTTGTTTCAGCAGGGCGCGAAGGGGCGGCGTATTTGCGTTCGGCGCTGCGCTGCCTCAGGACCATTCTCCGTGCGGTGGACACGCTTCAAAGGGCTCTCTTCCTGCTGTCCTCCGTATCTCACTTGTCAATCCAAACTGATGATTAGAAGTTTATAGATGCAGTATGTTTCTATGTGAGAAGCTCCAAACCAAGTTTTTGCTTTGCCAATAGTTTTACTTTTTCTTCCTCGGCTCCTGTAGCGCCGCGCTGCCTCTCCTGCCGGAAGGTGACGGGTGGGAGAGTAGCAATATGATGCTGGAGTAAAATGCCGGTGCAGCGTTAGCTGAGCTCATCCGAGTTTCAAGCTGATCAAAGCCTTTAAAAACAATGCTATTGGGACAATCTGTAACAAACTTTGCCAGCTGAGATCCAGGCGCCGCGCGGGAGACAGGCAGGAGGGGAGCGGGAGGTGCGGAGCGGTGCCGCCGGAGGGATGCGCGAAGGGCCTCTGGTGGGTTCTGCTGCGACCTACTTACAGCTCCTCCGGCGTGCCGCCTGGGGCGCGAGCGGTGGCGTGCCAAAGAGCGAAATTACATGACAGCAGTAGATCTTAAGCTCTCGCTGAATAATTTATCTATGAAAAAATGAAATCAACCTTCCTCTCCTGGAAGTCTATAGTGAAGAGAGAGAGTGGCGGAAGAGAGAGGGGAGAGGCGAAATTCAGGTTTGAGAAAGCACAAGCCGCTATTTGAGGAATTTGAAATATGTAGAATAGGTTATTTTTATAATCTATTTAAGTTTCCAGAATCTTTCAGTCATTTCCTGATACTCTGATGTTCTCAGAAGAAGAAAATTTCAAATATGACTTTGTAATAATTTTGATGACACCGTACTAAGGTACTGTATTTTCATTGCCACCCCCGAGGAGTGGCACAGGAGACAACAGGCACAGCTCTGAGTGCAGTGTTATCAGAAAAAATGAATTTGGGCGTTTAAGGAGTCAAAACCAAAGTCAGCTCACTCCTTCCTTTCCACACCAAAAGGAATGTAGACATCTTTATGTACGTATGAAGGCATAATGCTAAAAGACTTCGAAGACAGTACATCAAAGAAGTTAATTGAATGTTCTTCTTGAGCGTCTAATGTGCATGGCAAGATTTAGGCGGCTCACTAGAAAAGCAAACTGCATTTGATCTGAGGTAGAGGATGGCCACTGATGGCATGGTGAGAGCCTGGAGGTTGTTCAGGCAGAGGCGGCAGCCTCCTCCAGACACCACTCGGACTAAGCCCTGGTTTGGGATGGGAAATTCTCATGAGCTGGAGGAACCACACTGGGGTTCCAAGCGTACCAAAGCGTACCGAAGTCCTCCAGACTCATATAACCCTTTTTCTTGCTAAAAGCCTGGTTTTGCCCTGCGGCTTTCCACCTGATGTTACTGTCTGGTGGGTGTCTGTGCTGGCATATTCCTTTTCCCAGGCAAAGAGGAGGACAAAGCGATGCTTCGCACAGACACCCGCGCTGTGTCGGCGGGGCCACGGGGTGCACGGCACTCTGCGGGCGCTCGGCGCTGCCTCAGCTGCCCAACGCGGCCCCTCGCTCCAACACCCGACCCGGAGAGCATCCGGCATGCCCACAGCCGGGCTCCCAGCCGGGGCTCAGCGGGAGGGGAGGGAGCACCACAGCAGCGCTGTGCTCGGGCACAATCAAGTGCCCCAACTCTAATAGCTCGGTGGCTTCTTGCAACTGGAACAAGGTCTCAAATTAAGCTTTAGCTAAAAGAGGATTTTTCCAGTCTGAGTCCCCAGTGAGCCAGGATAAGTAAGGGGGACCAGCCACGGAAATCTTATCAGAATTTCCATTTATTCTTTGAGGTACTTGATGCAAAACGCTTATGAACAGTGCGTTATCCCAAATGCATTTAGAAAATATATTCATGCAGAAGATTTAGGACAAGAGGAAACGGCCTCAAGTTGCCCCAGGGGAGGTTTAGGATGGATATTAGGAGAAATTTCTTCCCGGAAAGGGCTGTCCCGCACTGGCACAGGCTGCCCGGGGCAGCGGTGGAGTCGCCATCCCTGGAGGTGTTTAACAGAGGGGCAGACGTGGTGCTGAGGGACGTGGGTTAGTGGTGGGTTTGGCAGTGGTGGGGTAATGGTTGGACTCGGTCATCTTCAAGGTCTCTTCCAACCAAAACAATTCTGTGATTCTGTGATTCTGTGATTCTATTCTAAGATTGTAAGAACCCGAATGTGTGAAACTTAGGAAAGTCCCAAAGAGAGGACAGAAAGGTCTGACTGCAATGACCGCTTCAGGCAGGAAGCGCACTGGCTGCAGCAAATAGGCAGTTGCCAATATTTATGATATTGCTCTCTCTCTTTCTTATTCCTCTGGATAAGCCTACCTGTCATTTTAGACTGACACCAGCAGTAAAGCCCCCAAATCGGTGTGAAACTGAAAAGCACTGCAGCCAGCTCTGTTTATCACCGCCGGCTGTTAACAAATCACCCGCTTGATGCTGTGATTCACTGTCTTTGTAGGCGCTGAATGTGGATTGACTGGTTTGTAATTCCCTCGGTTCCTCTTTTTAAAAATAAATGCTCTTGTTCCTTTCCCAGTCCTCTGGGACACCCGCGAGCTCTTGAAGATAATCGCTAGCGTAAGTGATTGCTTCCCCGAGTCCCCCAGGTTTGCCTGGGTAAATGTCACAAGCCTTCCTGCCTTTGATTAACATCTCATTTAATTTAAATATCTATTGATCTTTCACCTCCCTATTTTGACATAGGTTCTTACTGTCGTGTTGTAAAGACGAGACTGGGACCGCCAGCAGGGCAGGTGGTCAAAGTCGGGTAAAACCGCGCGTGTACACATATCCTCTCCCCATTCCTGAAATTCAGGTTTTTGTATGAAAAAGGGGTGCTACAGTTTTTCTGATGAGAGATACGAAGGTCATCGGTATCATGTCAGTTGAGCTCAATTACATTTGTAATTCCCCGAATGTTGGAAATACCCATTCTATCTTATTTCAACACCTCTTCAATTAAACATAAAATACAATCTTTTAGGCAGCACTTTCCAAACATTCAAACGTGACTGTCATTGCGTTTCAGCTCTCCCACCCATGTGTGATGCAGAATTCACGTCCAGCAGTGTTTCCAGAAGAGGTTTCCAAACCCTTTTTCCCTCACATCATTACACACCGAGTTCAGAAGTCGCTGGTGCGCAGTTGTAAATAGCTCATTTTTACTTCTTTTTAACAAAGAAATGGATTCAATACACTTTGGTGTTTATGCAAGGATTATCTAACAATCAAAAGAATTCCTTTCTCTCCACATGCCCGTTAGGCGGCGGAATGGAAAGCGCCCCATCGGCAGGTGAGCCGCGCGATGGGTAATTTGCAGTGAGTTTTTGCCCGGATGACTTTCCCTTCTTTTGGTTCAAGAATTGTCTTCGGACAAACTACAGACTTCAGAAGTGTCGAGCATGAGCACGCAGACGCTATGCGCGTGCTCAGCTTTAGTTGTGTGAGCAGTTGGGTGTCATTTACCAGTCCAGACGCGGCTCTGATTTCCTGTGCCCTAGAGGTACCGCGGGCCCTGGCCCCGGGCAGAAATAGGAAAATACCACGGCCAAATACTGATTATTACTGGCATACTTTTGGACAATGGATTTTCCTGCATACCATTCACTTAAATCTAAAGACATTTTAATTAATAAGGGCTTTTAAAAAGGCTTTTTATCTACAGTTTCAGATATGTAAAACTATATGCACGTATATGAAGCAAGAGCGGAAGTAAGAAGAGACTTTGACCTATTGAAATTCAGTCACCCAAGTACTGGGAGGAGATGAAAATAATTAATATCTACATTATACATGAGCCGGCAAAATCTGAGCTAAATGTAACGAATAGTATAATGATATAAATAACATAAATAATACAGTCTATAAATTGGATAAATAATGTAAATATAAATATTACAGTAGGGTAAATGGTATCTGTAAATGAGAGCAGTAGGGAATTTCTTTCATGCCTTTAGAAGCAACCCCCCGTATTTGAAATACCCAGGAAAGTTTTCTTAGAGAAAGGGCATTTTCCTTCCCTCCTGCCCACCCCGCCGTGAACTGTCGGGGCAGTCCGCTCCGCGCAGGGGTGTCCCGCGCCGGCAGAGCCCGGGCAGCTCCCCAGGAGCCGGGGCAGCTCTCCGCTCCCGCCCCCGTCCCACCGAGCAGCTCGAGGGTCCTTCAGCAGGGCAGGTCCCACGGGTCACGGGTGACGCCGCTTGGCTCTTCACCAGGGCGAGCCGGGGTGGAAGATGTCATCTTCAGTTACGCGTTGCTGCCGCTTTATCCATCGTTGTCCTTTCCTGGGGGTATTTGAATGCATTCTTTTGACTGGGCAGCAATAGCTCCTCCCTGGGTTCTGAGCCGAGACCTGCTCTCTCATGAAAAACGCCGGACCGGGCTGTCCCACGGGGCTGCGTGAGCGCTGCCTTGCAGAGGGCCAGACCTCAGCTGAGGTGGCCCTGAGCGCCCAGGTCTGGCTTGAGCGGCGGTTGGGCTGAGGACCCCCAGCCCCCCTGTCCCGCCTGAGCCCTGCCGTGATTCTGTGTCCTCCTGCCCGGCATCCAGCTCCAGGGGGGCCACGGCAGCGGGCACGGGGCTGGTCGAGGAGATGTTAGGGCTCCCTGCTAGAAAGGACTTCTCAAGCCCAGAAAAGGCTGCTAATATCAAAGGAGGAAAAAATAATCCATAAACGCCAGTGGACACGGCTGACCAGCATCGGTTTGGGGTGATACACCCCGTTTCCTCCTCCGTTACAGCAGTCTGACCACTACGCCTTCTTCGTGGCGACTGATGCAAAAGATGCAGCTCTAAAACCCGAGAGGAATTGTTGCATATACAACTTCATTTGTATTTAGACGGGTACCATATGTCTTATTGATTTGGTAGTGTAGCTGTTTCCCATAAATTGCATTTATTCAGACAAAAATAGGGAAATAAATGTCAATAGCTGTAAGTGGGAGTGCTGGCAGGAAGAAACGAAACTTGAAAGTGCACGGTTCAAGAACCTGTGCAAATCTGATCTGAAAATGGAGCGGAAGCACAGCGTCATTTTAGTGCTGCTTTTAACACTGCGACAGCAACAGGCAGCAATTACTTTTGGCATTTTCCTGCATAATGATGTATTGGTGATAAAACATTGAAGTAAATATCTTATGAGATTTTCTTTTATTTGGCCGGGATCGTTAAAGCACTAACGAGCTTTTTCTTATTTTCCTTCAAGAGGAAAAACAAAAGTGATAATAGACCCTGCCTTTTTAAATAGGAAGGCCTTAAACTGGCTTCAAACTGGAAGAGGGCAGGTTCAGATTGAACATTTGGAAGAAGTTTTTCCCTGTGCGGGTGGTGCGGCACTGGCCCAGGTTGCCCAGAGAGGCTGTTGAGGCCCTGTCCCTGGAGGTGCTCAAGGCCAGGCTGGACGTGGCCGTGGGCAACCTGGGCTGGGGGGAGGTGTCCCTGCCTTTGGCAGGGGGGTTGGAACGCGATGATCTGCAAGGTCCCTTCCAACCCAAACCATTCTGTGGTTCTATGATTCTATGAAGTATGTTCTTAGCTTATTTGACCAGTACAAAACCAGGATCCTGTACAGCAATTCTATTTTCCACGATTTATTTTTTCCATAAAGCATAATAGTTTGAAAATAGGTCACACATAATAATATGGAAAAGAAAACCACCACCATCAAGAAAAAAAAACATTATCCACACTCTAACAAAGGGAAGCAAGCAAGCGGGTATCTTAATCATGCTCTATTGGGATTTGCAGCAATTAGCACTTACCATTTTTTATCTCTTCCGCCAAAGTCACTCTCCATTGCGTGGATCTGCATTGCTTAAATGTGGCATCTCTTACCCCGATCTCACATGTCCAAAGCTCTGTTTTCACTGGAGTTAATCTGGATTTATGATCCTCTGTCTGAAAAGTAAACAGATGGTAGATCTTATTTATTAGCGAAGACACAGTAGGATCTTTGGAGATGAAAATTGAAAAATAGTTGACACATCTCACATGTAAGCTGCATTTGCACCAGAAATCTAGCGGGAAGAGCTCCTTCCATTCCACTCAAATGGCATGAAGGTACAATGCCATTTTTGTATCTGCAAATTCTGAACAGTGACCTCCCAGGCAGAGGGATTGCCACTACATTTCATTTGTAAAATGAATAAGTGCACCGAATAATTCAGAGAATAATTTCCAAAGGATCATCGCAGTCAAGAGAAGTGGCCCTAGACCCTGGCAAAAAGAGGTGAAAGTCATTGATTATACGATTGACTGTGAATTATCCACACATACACCGTGCTAATAAAAATAACAGCTTTCACCCAATTTAAGACTTAAAAAGGTTGGTAACAGTTTTGCAGACTGCTTTTCTTTGTCACAGCCCGTGGAGTTCCACCTAGGACACGCTTCTCTACACAGTTTTGATGTGTAATGATTTACGCGTTATCTGATGCTGAGCACTGGAGATCTGATAGAGTACTGCCGATTTCTGCAGGTGTGTAACGAACAGGGTTGTTTTAAGCGTGAGCCCTTATTAGATCAGTTCCATGGCCTGGTGCTGATTTTTTTCCTGCATGGATTTCTCCTACACATTTGCTACTGAACATGCAGTTACTCCAAACCACGTCAAAAAGGGAAAGTAAGAGCATAGACCTCTGCTGACAATTTTTCTAAGCTTTGCTTGAACAACCAAACATAGCAACGTAAATTTACTTAGGTGCTGTACTCAATAGTGACATTTCAAGTGTGGCCAACAGTGCTTTTCTGCGTCATATTCTTGCTGTCTCAAAAGTGGCAGCAACGGGAAAGCAAGCTGTGCTGCTTCGGGGTGCCTGGAATAGTGCATTCGCCTGCCTGGCATGAAAAAAAAAAAAAAACAACCAACAAACAAACCCAGGAAAGCATTTAAGTTGATATTGTAGTGTATTTTAAAATAACCCCTCAAACCTTTAGACACTCACGGGGAGCAGTATTGCTCCAGTGCCTGTAAGGCCAAGGCAGAGCCTTCTTCCCATTAAAACCGTTGCAGACTTACCTCTGATTTCAGCAGAAACAGCAAGTGCGGGAGGAGTCCTTCAGCACAGCCTTTTTGGTTGTCTCAAGTATTAAATGCCTGGAACCAAAATAACTCGCCGATTCAGGGTGCAGCCACACAGGTTCCACCACGAAACCGCCTGTGTTTCCAGCCAGGGCCAAATTCAGCTTTCCTGTGTGCCGCAGTGCGCGAGGAAACCTGTCCCCGTCCCCGTCCCTGTCCCCATGGGTCCCCGTGGGTCCCCGTGGATGCCGCGGTGCCCGTGCCTGCGGGGAGAGCCGACGGGCAGAGCACAGGCGTGGGCAGCCTGCAGGTGGCTCGGTTTGTTTTCTCTTAGAAAGGAAACACAATTTCTATCTTATTATTGTTTTCTGTATACGTGCAAGTAGCCACCAGGGTAAAGGACACAAATATATTTTTTTTTTTCCCATAAAGTCCCTTAGCAGTATTACTTCATTTTAATGAAATCGTGATGAATATTGGTGTTTTTAGACCCCATAGTTCCCAGCCACATGCTTCCGTGTTTGGCTGAGTCAAAAAATAAACTAAAAACCCAAGCCAAATGTGCCCCAGCCCCAAACCCCAGAACGCCGAGCTCCAGAGAAGGCAATTTAAAATGATAACAGTTCTCCACCTAGACAGACACGTTTTCTAATTCAGACCAACAAAAGGCTCTTTTCTGGTTTGTTTAGATGCTATAATTGTAGAAGTCTGTGGCAAATTAAGCATAAAAGTGCAGAGGTGTGGGGAAAAGTCTTTGTATTGGAGAAATACTATGATAAGTGATCTACTTGAAGTGCAGTCTGGGTTTTTTTATTAGAGTATTTACCATTAACTTTATCCCAAGTGGCCAATTACTGTCCTTTTTATGTCCTTTTATTGTGAGATTCAGAGAACGCTCTGCAAACAAACCCCTTCTGATATTCCTCGGCAATTATTTCTGTGATTATGTGCCTTCCTTTTCCTCCGTGCTTGCCACGTCTGGAGAGCCTCGGGGAGGCAGAGCTGCTGCTCCCCGCGGAAGCCCCGGCTCCGGCCCCGGCCCAGCCCCGGCCCAGCCCAGCCCCAGCCCAGCCCTGGCACAGCCCCAGCCCCGGCCCAGCCCCGGCTCAGCCCCAGCCGCGGCTCCGGCTCGCGCGCCGCACCTCCCCACAGCAGCACCGGCACCGCATCAACGGGCTGTGGTGGGAGCGGAGGGGGTGCGGGTCTCCTGGGGCACCCCCGGGGAGCGCTGACCTTGTCCCGGACCGGGCACAGGCCCATCATCTCCACTCCATCAGCCCATCCTGCGCCTGTCCCGCCGCGTGCTGGAGCCCCGCGCGGGGCGCCTCGGGCTCTGCCTCCCTTCCTCCGCCTGAGAGAGCCTTCCCGGATCCGGGCTATAAAAGTGGCTTTTTCACGAGTTCTCTTTCCCCTGATGTTGTCACCCAGAGGTGGGACCGCCTGAGGTTCAGGGCGCGCGGCACATCCGCCCTCTCGCTCAGTCGCCATCGCCTGGGGGTGGTGTTACCGCAGTGGTCAGGGCAAAAGAGACGTATTTGCTATGAGCAGCCGTGCACTATGGAGAAAGGAAAAGCTGTGAGGCTTTTAAAAACTTGTGTGAGACACAGTAAATTTAAAAAAAGAAATACTTTTACTTAGTGCTAGCTTGACCCTTCTGCTCGGCTAAACTGCTGCTTGCAGCACTGTGTAAGCTGCTATTTCCGTGCGCGTCTGGATGAGCAGTGTTCTGAAACGGTACCAGTGCCGTCATCTGAGAAAAGTCCACAGTGTCCTGAGGCGGGCGTTGGGCTGCGGGAGAGCGGGGACGCTGGGTGGTAGAGGGAAGGGAAGAAAAGCTAAGTCTGGCATCAGCAAAGATATTCATCTTCAGGGCACCACGTACTCGTACTTGGTAAATAGATATCATGTGTTAGTAGTCATTGCATTACAAAACCCTTGCGGCGGCTTCATTATTGCTTTTTATTTTGCTGATTGCACATTACGTGTCTCTGCTCAGCCACCTGGGTGTCTGGGCGCGCACTCACTCCGCCTGCGAGAGCGGGTGTGGGGGTTCCAGAGGGAAGGGCACTGAGCTCCTGGGAGCAGGTTCTTGACCATGACAGAGGTGTTCAATAAGGCGGCTCGGCCTGCTGGAATGACCTCTTTACCCTGATCCATCTGATAATAAAGTTAAACCACACTGCACCTACACGCGGAAAATCATTTTACGGGAACGTGTTGATGTTGCACCCTCCCACAGCAAGCCAGGAGTCCCATGCTGGGGATGCTCTTGCAGTGGACGCAGCTAGCTGGGGCACTCGTCACTTATGGGGGTGATCACTATTATCAGAGGCTTATCTCATTTTTAGCAGTTCAGCCTGTACAATCCCCACAGGCTGCACAAGAAATGAGCCACGCGGGGCTGCGAGATGTGTGTGCTAGAGAACATTTAGCTGAAATTTGTGTTCATGTATAAAGCTAAACTGCAAAATACAGGAGAGCAGTGGGAGAACACTTGGGTCACACCAACCCCATGGGCGCTACAGCCTTGGGGCAGAGTGGCTGGAACACTGCCCGGCGGAGAAGGACCTGGGGGTGTTGGTCAACAGCGGCTGAATATTAGCCCGCAGTGTGCCCAGGTGGCCAAGAAGGCCAAGAGCATGCTGGCCTGTATCAGGAACAGTGTGGCCAGCAGGACTGGGGCAGTGACCGTCCCCTGTCCTCGGCACTGGTGAGGCCCCACCTCGAGTGCTGTGTTCAGTTTTGGGCCCCTCACAACAAGACAGACATTGAGGCGCTGGAGTGTGTCCAGAGAAGGGCAACGGAGCTGTGAGGGGTCTGGAGGACACGTCTGGTGAGGAGTGGCTGAGGGCCCTGGGGGTGTTCAGCCTGGAGAAGAGGAGGCCGAGGGGAGACCTTCTCGCTCTCTACAGCTCCCTGAAAGGAGGGGGTAGCGAGGGGGGGTCGGGCTCTGCTCCCAAGGAACAGGTGATGGTACAGGAAGGAATGGCCTCAAGTTGCCCCAGGGGAGGTTTAGGATGGAGATTAGGAGAAATTTCTTCCTGGAAGGGGCTGTCCAGCACCGGCACAGGCTGCCCGGGGCAGCAGTAGAGTCGCCATCCCTGGGGGTGTTCAACAGAGGGGCAGACGCGGTGCTGAGGGACGTGGGTTAGTGGTGGGTTTGGCAGTGTTGGGGTAATGGTTGGACTCAAAGTTCTTGAAGATCTCTCCCAACCTAAATAATTCTATGATTCTAACACTTTGCTCTCGTGGCTTAAATGTGAATGGCTTAAATAAGCGTGTTCAAGAGCTGGTTTGGCAAATCCACCATGACTTCATTCTATTCTGTACTAATATATGTTATTTTTTGGTTCCAAACTTTGGCCTTTGTGGCAATGTGTTGTGCATAAATACTGTGTCAAGACAAATGCATATACATGAAGACAAATATAAGGGGCTGCAGCTGTTTGTTAGTCTGCTTTAGCTTTTGATACACACTGTTCATCATCTGCTATCCTTATCTTTTTATTTATATTATCTTAGCAAAAAAGATTTTTTTTATTAACCAGGACTCCAACACAGATTAAAAAAGACAGTGCCCAGACTAAAAAAGCCCAACAAAACCCACAAAAAATCTCAACCTTGCACATCACCATAGTTACCTGACACAAAACCCCATCGTGTGCTCAGTAGGACTCAGTTACTGATGAGGAGGTGACAATATATTATGAGATACTTTGTGGTTTTAATATGCACTTATCAACTATTCATGTTCAAAACAAAAAATACGAAGAATGATAAAATATATACATGAAAGCATTTTCTGTGATGAAGTATTCAGCTTTGTAAGAAGTACGCCTGTAATTCCACGTGCTCGCGGATCGCAGGAGGTCTATTATTTACAATAGCACATGGAATTTAATAAACGTACCAGGAGAAAACGTGTCCTTTGCAGTCTATTGTTTTAAAGTGATCAGCTACTGAACCACACTCCCAATTTGCGGGCTTATTTTATTGTCGCCTTCAAAAGCTGGTGGAGGTGGGCCAGGAGAGGTAACCCTCAGCCGTGTGCCCGCCCCTCCGGGCTGACTGTGCCCAAGTGCAGGGAAAGTCCCCTACCAGTTGTCAAACTCATTAGCACAGCTAATCCTCATCACGTTGCTGTGTCACCAGAGTAAGCAACAGCCGTATCGGTTACACCACCCCGTCTTTAGCACGTTTGCAGGTTGGCAGGCGGGGGAGCAGCCCCCGGGGGGCGGTGGGTGCTGGTGGGGGCGCCGGGCTGTGCCGGGTCCCCACTGTGTGCGGGGGCTGCCTCCCCCGCTGCGCCCGGCCGCGGGGACGGGGCCTGTGTTGGCCCTTCCGTGGGGCTTCTCCCGTGGTAGCCCCCCCACCGTTTCGGCGTGCCCTCCGCGGCGGCCCCGGCCCCCTCTGTGTCCCGCCAGCTCCTAACAAGCTCTCGGCTCGAGTCGAGTAGGGAAGTTTTGGAGACTACAGCCAAGAAAAAAAAGGAAACGAATGCCTGTTTAGGAAAGGGTCTAAAAGCTTTTCAGTTTGGGTTGGTTTTGTTTGTTTCTCTGTTGGCAGCCTCTTCTTTAAAGCAGCAGAAGCGCCTGGCGAGCTGTCTGCCGGCGCCCCGGCGTGCCGCGGGCTGCTCCCGGGCGAGCGGCTGCACCGCTGTGTGCGCACGGCTGCTACGCAGCTGACCTGGCCAGAGCTTCTCCTTCGCTGACCACGTACCTCCTGCACGACCCGCCGGTTTAGTTCAGCTGATTGTCCGAACATGTACTTTAGGAACTTTCAGCACAAGAAAACTATTATTGCGCCTTTCTGTCAGCTGGCAGCAGCTGGAAGCACCACGCTGTATGTCCAGAGCCTGTTTCGTCTTTAGTTTTTCATCTTGTGGCTGAGGGAAACATCTCATCTTGTCTCCATTATAAATAACATTATAAATAAATTCAAAGTCACTTCATAGAACAATGCTAAAAACCCAGCTATATTTTTTTTGGGGGGGGGGAGGTGGAGTGTGGGGGAGAGGCAGTAATTGCAGTGGAGGGACCCTGGAGGCTGCACCAGCGAGGAGGAGCCTCTGAAGGCGATGCGCTCCCCCTCTCTCCAGGAGTGCAGACCTGGGGTGGTCTCTGCCAACATCGCCACTGGTCCTGGTGGCCACGGGGCCACCCTGAGTCCCCACGGTCCTGCTTCGTGCCCCTGGGGCAGGGCCAGGGTGCCGGTGCTGCCGTGCCCAGAGGAGTGGCGGTGCCGGTGGTCCAACAGCCCGCCCCAGGGGTGTCTCCTCAGTGCCACCCCGTGCCTGGCAGCCGGCTCCGACCTTTTCATAAGGTCCCTGCTGCGAGGTCCCGTCTCCTCTGCCCAGAGCCACCATTGGAAAACTAGCCTGGGCCTTTGCAGGGCAGGGGCAGCTGTACCATCCTAACGCGCCTCTCGCAGAGACATTTGCACGGGAATCGGTTTGAAGTTCAGTTTCAGCTTTGAAGTGCAGCCACATAGCAAAGCCGTGTTCTTATTTGTATATCACAAGCTTGCCGCAAACTTGGGGCGTTATCTCGGTTTCACAAAACGTAAACAGCAGCGAGTCAACAAATCTCTAACAAAACCGAGTTCTCCTGAGCCAAACCTGAAACCTCAGTGCTGGAGCAGACTGTTTTCTGAAGTGTCTGGCGTATGAGAAAAGAGTTTAAAGATGAGCAAAACCAGAAGTTCACTTCAACGTAAATCATTCTGGGGCACGTAAAATGTGTCCCCTTGTGAGGATGTTGTCTGGGACCGCAGAACAGCAGAGAGGGCGTTCGGGGAGAAGATGGGGAGAGGGGGAAGTCCACAAGGCAAAGCGTCCCTGGAGGTTCCCGGGGGAGCACCTGAAGTTACCACGGCTCCCGGATCCCCGCCTGAGAAATCCTGTCTAATGCAATTGCGAAGGAAGATGATTCTGCTTGTCCTCTTCTTCCTTACAGAAATAAATACAGAATTGGTCCTGCCGGAGGGCTTGCGCAGACAAAAAAGAAGGCATTCTCGATTTAAGTGTTTTCAGAACGATTCCCCCCGAGCGCAGTGAATCGGCATGGAGCCGCGGCCGTCTCGTCCCTGCGATGCTCCCGAGGACTCGTACCAGGAACTCCTCTTCTAAAGACCAGATTCTATTTCCCAGCGAAAGACATCCCATCTGCCACATCAAATTTTACTAACGGTGCTATTATGACTGTGAGCATCACTCTACATGCCCAGAATCCTGTTGTGAACTTTTTCTGCTTGATCTCTGGGCATGAGAGGATTTGCTGCCTCTTTGGTCTCCGCCGGCAGTGGCGCTGCCAGCTCCCTGGGCGCCGAGGCACCGCGCTTGCATCCCTCTGCGGGGCCTGGGATCGTGCTGCCACTGTCGCCTGCCGCGGCGGTGTGAAAGCACTTGTTCTTCCCCTCCACACGTCCGAAAAGTGGGAGAAAGGGTAAATGCCCATCACTAGTATGGATTTCATTCCGGGTACCGGATGCCTGACTTTAATCTCACAGCTTTCCTTCTTACATCTTGCCCTGATAAAGAAAGCCCAGCTCTAATGTACCCACTGACGGGGGAGGGGGGGAGAGAGGGGGAGTGTTTTGGCCATTATCTTTTTTAAAAAAAATTAGTGTCTCTGTGCCCTGGAAAAAGCAATGCTCTGCTGAAGCGTTCCTTACCCAGTCGTGGGGCTGTGCAGCATGGCTTGGCATCTGACGGCGGAAAATACGAGTGCAAATAATGGTCCAGAAGAACTGCGTGGGAGCGGGGATGGGGCGTGACGCTGCGCCTGCATCGCCTCCTTCGCCCCTTCCTGTGCACACCCCGTGGCCCGTGGGGTGCTGCCCCTGCAGACCGTGGCTGTCCATAGCTCAGAGATGAGCGCAGGGGAGGGCCGGGAGGGGATTCCTCAGCTGCGCTCGAGCCGCCCCTGATGCCCTCCATGCTGTGGGACCAGCCCAGCCCCACCAGCATCCCCAGCGGCTCCCACAGCACGGGGCATAATGGGCAGAAATAGGACAGAAATCAGCAAATGGTCGCCAGGTCCGTTTCTTGGCTGAGCCGGGGGCTGTGTGTGTGTAGGAATGATGCTGTGACTGCCCTGGGCTGGTGCGCATCGCCTCGCCCCTCCAGGGAGAAGCCCACAGGGAAAGGCTGTTTGGGGTAGGGGCAAGCATCCCCTGTCAGAGCCACGGGGCTCAATTTCACATGGTGCTGAAGGAATTTGGGAAAAAACACGCAGCCGGGTTCAGGCAGGACCCGGGCGAGGAGCGCCACTGCTGGGACTGGGCAGCAGGGCAGCCGCTCCTCGGGAAGGGTCAGGAGGATGCAGCTGGCCAGGAAAAAGCGAATCAGGGCTCCTGTGGGAGCATCCCCGGTGCCCGGGCTCCCCGCCGGGCTGGGGTCCCGCGGGAGCATCCCCAGTGCCCAGGCTCCCCGCCGGGCTGGGGTCCCGCAGGAGCATCCCCGGTGCCCAGGCTCCCTGCCGGGCTGGGGTCCCGCGGGAGCATCCCCGGTGCCCAGGCTCCCCGCCGGGCTGGGGTCCTGCGGGAGCATCCCCGGTGCCCAGGCTCCCTGCCGGGCTGGGGTCCCGCGGGAGCATCCCCGGTGCCCAGGCTCCCCGCCGGGCTGGGGTCCTGCGGGAGCATCTCTGGTGCCCAGGCTCCCTGCCGGGCTGGGGTCCCGCGGGAGCATCCCCGGTGCCCGGGCTCCCTGCCGGGCTGGGGTCCCACGGGAGGTGGGGCTGCTCCTGGGGAGTGCTTCCCACAGAGCACTGCCTGGGCACAAGTCGCAGCTTTCAGCTGTAAACCTCTTTGCATTTATTTTTAATTACCGGTGCCTGAGTACATGTTATACCTCAGCCCGCTGCAAAAGGTAAGTATCAATGGGAGGCCGTTTTTAGTTATTGGAATTAGAAAATAAAAGCCATCCAAAACGTCTAAATATTGACTCTAATTTCTGCCTGTGTCATTAGGAAGCCTTCTCTCCCACCTCCAAGCAGAGGACTGTGATTTAGGCTCATATACGGCACAACTCTGGTAATTAAAAATGGCATTTCTGCTAGTGCTCTTGTAACTGAGAAATACTTAAAAGGATCTAAAAATCAGATGGAAGCTGTTCCATTTTTTCCCTTCTCATACTGGTGCTGAAAATCTGGCAAGCCATTAAAGGTAACAGGATGTTGTAGCAAAGCCAATATCTAGGGCTAGTTGAATCTATTGAAAAATAAAGTGTACAGTAAATAGTTTAAAGTTTATTCTAGAAAAAAGAAAATCTTCTTTTTGCTAGCGTGAAAAAGATGTCCATGGCTCAAATGTAGACTTTAACCTTTTCCCTGTTTTACTTAATCAACATTACAATAGCTGTTGGTGGCATAAATGCCCCATACAATGAAAGAGGAGTGTGCAAATCTCCTACTGATCACTGCTTTTACTGGAACAAAAATCTTTAAAGCTTATAATAAATTTAAAGAGTTAAATCTGATCCCTTTAATTTGATAAAGAGACTTTTTCTCCGCCTTCGTGCAGGTACCTGTTCCTTGTGTTCCAGTAAAGACTGGTCATCTCTCGGCACCTCCACGGCGGTTAAGGCTTCCCATAAAAGCACCACCTGTAGTGGGGTGAGGTGCTTTTCAACACCACGTCATCTCAGGTCACCTCGAACAAAAGTACTAAGGTCTCTGTGCCCTTCCCCTGCCTTTCAGGACAGTCGGAACATCTTTCCTGGTCTTGTCCAAACGTCAGTGGGACCTTTCAAATAAATTTATAATGGGTGAAAAGTCTAGAAGCTAAGTAATGGGAGACCTCTGTTCATGATTTATTCATTATTTAGAACAAACATCCTGAGGACTGTTTATAGGTTTC
Source organism: Vanellus vanellus (assembly GCF_965231255.1). NCBI lineage: Eukaryota > Metazoa > Chordata > Aves > Charadriiformes > Charadriidae > Vanellus > Vanellus vanellus. Next base: position 82,135,741 of record NC_138910.1, on the reverse strand, counting down.
ATTAAATATTTGTGCCTCATTTAGATGTGAACGGTTGCACAGTGTATTCATTGAAGGAGTGGGATTGGAGGGCAGAGGCACACGGATAATTTTGCAGATGAGTTTCTCTGGCTGTTGTGCTGCTGTGTCCAATATCCCTAACTTCCTTATATCATCTACATGAGTGACTCTGGATCACTTCCACCGGTTCCACCTTCCCCCTTTTTACTCTCAGTGCTCTTTGCACACTCCAAAAGTATACACAATTTCACGCTTAACAACTCCTGCTGTTAGAAGTGATTTATAATAGGATGTACATATTTATGAGATACTCTCAGGGCACTGCCTGAGAAAGTTTTTTTCTTTTTTTGTTCTTTTTTTCCAGCTGTGAACTCCTGTCCCCCCTGGCATAGGCTGGAGTTTGACCATCCACTGCCAGGAACCATGAACACAGCGTGGCAACCGTGGCGCGCTAGCTGGAAGCTTGCTGCTAGAGCCCGGGCTTAGCGTGCACGGGGGCTCACCTCCTTCCAGCGGGACACAGGGTGAGAGTCCTCCTCCATCCCATCTTCAGCAGTGACCTGCCCTGGCAGAGCATCACGTGGGCTTTGGGCAGCACGGACCCTGTCCTCAGTGCGTGCGTTTTGTTCTGCAAGCAATTGTAACAGATTACAATGACCGAACTGCAGAAGTTTTGGGTTGTTTTTTTTTTTTTTTTTTCTAAAAGAAAGAATTTGAGACTAAATTAGTAGCTTGCTTGACCTTGAAAAAGATCTGGCTTGGCCCAGGAGCTGCTGGCCCACAGGTTCACCCTGACTGCACCAGAAGCTGGCTTCCTTCTGGGATCACAAGAATTCATGACTGCAAAACCCCAAAGCCTGTCCTCCTGCCCATGTGTGCGTGCATCTCTCAGACCCACGGGGATTCCTGCTGACAAACCTCCAAAACACGTATGTCCATGGTGCCATTAGCTTTTTCTCCTGATGTCTAGGATGAGGATTGCATCTAAACTGGAGTTTGAGCTCTTCTCCACAGGTCTCAATGGGTTTGAGCAGATTATCTGATCTTTGTTACGCAGACCTTGTACGTATTTCAAGACTACCGTGGCCCTTCTCTTCTTTCAGTTAAACCACCCTGTTCAACCCGAATGGACAATCTCCTTCTCCTAGATCTCACCGTCTGACCTTCAGTGCCCAGCAGCGGCTGGAGGGCTCCAAAAGCCTACAGTAGGCGGGTGCTCCCCTGGTCTTTCAGGCTGTGCTGTTTTCTTTGCTCTCTGAGTGTTTCATGTTATCATTTGTCCCCAGTGAAATGTACTTTCAGCCATTCCTGAACTTTGCGTGGGTCACCTGGCCCCTGTTGATAGCTCCTGGCGTACTAGCTGGGCAGTTCCCGCAAACTGCTGGCCCATAGTTTGCAGATTTTAAACAAAAGCATTAATGGAGCTGATGTAGGATGCAGGGCTGCAGAGCTCTGCCCCGTCCGTCCTTCCGTTTGGATAATGCTGGTTATTCTCCAAGACAGGTTTCCCAGGCCTTTCCCGTCTCCGGTGCGACGGCTTCACCGGGGCGGTGTTTACCGTGCTCAGGTCCGAGAACGCCCCGTGGAAGAGCACGGAGAGCCTCACTCGAGGCAAAGCTGCTCCTCACCACGGGGTCCACCGCTGTGCCTTGGGAAAATATGAGAGCGAATTGACGTGAGGTGCTCTTGAAAATCGATGCTGACTTTTTATTTTCCCTGTGTTGCCTTGCGAGGACTTACAGCTGGTTCGGTTGTTTATTTCAGTATTTCTCGGGGAACTGGAGTTAAGTTTGTACAGGTTATGGCTCTTCTGTTGACCTTTTGTGTCTGTGCAAGACTTCTTTCCCATGGAAAGTACAAAAGGGGAATTAAATCTCAGTGCGAAACAGGATGACTTAACATCTTACTCACTTACTGTTCTTACCGACCGATAGTCACGTAGAGCAGGAAGGAGAATTTTCAGAAACTTTTAACTTCCCATTCTTAGACTGAAAATTTGATGAGGTCAAATAGGTTCTCTTATAAAGCAGATTAAGAATTAAAGAAGTCAGAATTATTTACCTCAGATAAGTGGAGATGTGAAAGACATGTAAGAACGATCTTGCCAAAGTTTGGCTTGTGAACAGAATTCAGCAGAAACGTATTTCTGCAAAACAAGCGACAAAAAGATGGGTTGGAAAGCCTGCTGCCGCGCTGAGGCACCGTTACCGGCTGTGCGCAGCCGGGCAGTGCGGTTTGGGGGACAGTTAAGAAGGCAGTTTGCTCCTGCAGCAAGCGCTGCCCGTCTCTCCCAGAGGAGCCGGGGGCCTCTGCGGCTTCCCTGGGGTCCACGCGCTGCCTTGTGCCCGTTGTGCCCGTTGTGCCCGTTGTGCCCGTCACCAACACGAAGGCGGAGCGCAGCGCCGGCGCTGGGCACTGGGGAGGTGGGAGGTGGGGGGGTCTGAGCACATGGCTGCGACGTGCGGCGGTCGGGGTGCTGAAGCCCGGGGTGCTGAAGCCCGGTGTCCCCTCGACAGCGAGACCCCTGTTAGAGCGGGCGCTGGGGCCGGTAGAGCCGTGCCGGAGGAGAGCCCCAGCGAGAGCCGGCGCAGCCCTTCTGTTGGACACAGCTTTGTCCCCGGGAGCCGGGCGAGAGGCTGTCCCAGGGCTGCTGATGGCAGACGGTGGCAGGAACCTGCTGGGCCCCGAGGCTCCGTGGGGCGAAGCCTGGTGGGTCGGGGAGGCGCGCAAGGGGCTTGTCCGTAACGGCACTAGAACACCCCAAACCAGGACACCAGTGCTCGGGTGGCCTCGGTGTCCCTGAACCTGCTGCGGGAACCTGTTCCTCTGAGACCCGCAGGACGGGGACTGGCCCTGGCCCCTTCTCGGGGCCGTCCCCGTGCCCCCAGGGGCCCCCCGGCCGCTGTCCTCCTCCCCAGCTCCCGCCGGCCGCTCGCGGCGGCTTTACAAATGAGAGTTACGCAGCCGCGCACAAATGCTCGTAAAAGCGCCACACATAAGGAAATTCATGTCATTAATCAATTGCACAAACATTCATGTCAGAAAACAGTGAAATATATGCGAAACCCATTGCTGCAGATTGCCTTCTCCGCAATTAGAAGTGCAGGAAAATGTGTAATAAGTATCAAGTCTGTTTCCAAACAATTAAGGGGAGAATGAAACTTCAGTGTAGTCTCAACAGGTTTATAAAAAATGTTGCAGTGTTATGAATGTTAAAAACTGTGGACGCATCAATTTGCATATATCTGTACATGCGATTATCTACATGAGCGTGGGCAATAAATGGACTGTGATCTCCTGTGTAGCAGGAGCAAATAACTGCGGCTTGAACCTACGGCTTCTCCTGGTGTTTGCTTCTCTTTGTCCCTCGTTTGTGCTTGAAGGCAGTTTGCTGCTCCCTCTTGAAACTCAATTAGATGTGCTGGGGACGAGGTTAACTGGGTGTATTTGTGTGCCTGCGTCCAGGCATTCCCAGCGATGGGATCCCGACGTTTTCTGGACGTTTTGTAAGCGAGAAAAAAAATGCCATTGTGTAGTGCATAAGATGACTGGATCTGAGTGTTCTTACCCGTTCTGTAATTCTTTCCTCTCTCTAATAATGGCAGCGCACTTAAGAGTCCTGAAGAGACTTAATAAAATTTAATTTTTCAGTATAGTAGGCACTTAAATAACTTTTTTTTTTAGGAAAAGCTGTATGTAAGAACTGTAATCAAGAGTGCTGTGGAAAATATATATTGGCTTTTGAGTCTAAGGTTCATTAGAAGGACGCAAGAAAGAAGTTATGTCCTCGGTGTAAAGAAGCCACATTGAGAAGATGCAAAATCCCATCTCTCTCTGATTCTGGATTTCTTTCAAGAACTTGGCTTCCTCACATGCACGGACACATCTTACGACTCAGGCTTGGTGTGCTAGAGCTGCAGCGTCGTCCTCACGCTGTGGGCAGCCGGGGGTGCTCAGGGTGCTGCACACGTTAATTCCCAGGACGCTTCTGATGCACGTGTTTCCTTCCGACCAGCCTTTGCTGCCCTGTGCTTTGGCAATAGCTGTAGCCGTGACGTTGTGGGTACGGGGAGCAAGGTGAGCATTGCCGGGAAAATGCAATGTCCTCGTTGGAAAACCACAGACAGACATTTTGGTATATATATATATGTATATAAATTTTTTTTTTGAGTTTCATTCAACTCCTGATACAGTTTGGTTCCTTCTCCAGAGCAGAAAGCAGCTTGCTCCCCTTGTTTGTGGCTCCGGTTCTGCAGCTTGGCCCCGGGGGCGAACCCCGTGCCCGCTTTGCTCACGGGGAGCCGGGCCCGCTCGGGCAGGGGGCCCTTCTGCTGCAGACCCGTCTGTCTGAGAGCCGGAGATGCATCTTCAGTCAGCGCGCGGGCGCGCGACTGGGAAATCTGCTTGCTGTTAATATTTTCACAGCAAGAGCTGACCTGTGGATCGTAAGAAGAAGAAACAAAAGGGAGGCAAATATGGCCCCACTTATTTACAAATGTGATTAATTATCTGCGAGCAAATTTTGCTGTTGCAGATCTTATTTCTGTTTCTCCCCAGACGCGTTGAGCCTTTTTGTGTTCGCACTGGCAAACGCATAAACCCTCCAGTCAGATGACATGTGTCACTTAAACCTACCCCAGATCTGGATTTGAAGTATGTCAACACATTTAAAGTTGTTAAACTTAGAAGGAGTTTCTCTGCCTGCTCCTCAGTTGCCGGGAGAATGCAGAGTGTGTAGTTGGCTTTTAAAGCCGAACCCAAACACCACCATCTGATGGTACAAACAGCCGAATATTTATTTGATGTGTGTTAACAAACCAATATTGACGTTTTCGCACAAGTTCTGTGGCTGTGGGCGGGTTTTTGGGGCGCTGCGGAGGTCGAACCACGGCACTGCCGTCGGGGCAGTGAATTGGAGGTGCCTCGGGCTGTGCCTCCGTGGGTCTCGGCACCCCGCCGTGATTTCCCAGCTCGGCCCCGCCACCCCCGGGGCGCTTTGGGCTGAGCCGAGCAGGTCCCACCGGGGGCTCCGCTGCAGGGACAGCCGTGCCCGGGGCCAGGTCCCCGCGCTCGCCGCCCGGCTGGACATGGCCACGGGGCTCTCTCTGCCCTTGGCGGGTCCAGGGCTGCTCCTGCCCTCGGGGGAGACGCAGCCCAGCATCAGCAGGGCATGGCGGTGTCCCTGCCGGGGAGGGGGGAGGCACACAGACGGTGGGGAATCGGTTTTAGAGGTGGTGCCCTCCTCTCCCTTCTCAAAGGCTGAGCAAAAGCTAATGAAATCTGTGCTTTTGCCGTTATCTTTCAGTTTATAACGCTGCATTTAGAGCAGATTTAACCAAAGCGTTTGCAATCTGTCGCTATTTTGGGGAGGGGGAGGGACAAGGGGAGGAAGGGTAAGGCTGGAAGCCTGGCGCCGAGCAGCACCTACAGGACTCGGGGGCGAAGGCGGCCGGACCGACCGATACCCGCTGGGCTGCAGCATCCGTCCCCCCTCCCCAACCCCGTCCTCCCGGTCCCCGGCACGCACCGGGCGCTGCACCGCCCCACAGGCTCTCGCCGGAGCTTCGCCGCTGCCTTGTTTTCAGTTCAGGGGAGGAAAGACAGAGCATCTTGCATCTAACGAATGCCCTAACCAAAAGCAAGAGATTTTTTGGTTGCTTTTGGAAAGTAAACTATTAGGTGAGATTAAATTAATAGTGAAATTAAAACGTTGACTGAATCAGTGCCTTGTCTGCTGTTGATGACATGTACAGAACCGCACAGTCCGCACCGTCAGGTACAACGCTTTGGCAGCATGGAAATTTGCATTCATTACCGCCGCAGTGGTTAATCAAGAACTTTTCAGTCAAAACACCACTTCAGCTGTGTTTTTGCCATCCTGAGCTAAAACGCATATAGAATGCAGAGGCAGTTGGGCTGCAGCAAAGCACAAAAGCCTTTGGTGGAGGTGATGGGACTTGAGCCACTCAGGTGTGTTTCTCGTCCCCCCATCTCGCCGCACCCACACACCCACCGTGTCGGCCACTGGACTTCAGGCAGGACAGGGCTGAACACTCCTAAAACGTATGTACAGTTTCTTAGCTCTGAGTAAGTTGTTTCAACTGTGTTCAGCTGTTCCTCCTAGAATAAGAAACAGAATAAAGCAAAATCGGGGGACAAAAGGTTTTCTGTGACATGCAAACCGGCTTTGCTGCCCCGAGAGATGCTCTCCCGGTGGGACTGTTGCAGCAGCTTCAGCCTCTCCCGAGTGGCTGCGGAGCTGGAACGGCTTTGGGCTTTGATTCTGGAGGAGGATCTTTCATTCGAAGTTTCTATACTCCAGCAGTAATAGTAAGACATGGGGAAATGATCGGTTTTCTTCAAGTGTATTTTATTTGCTGTATTTCTTCAAATACATTTCGTTTGCCGTACTTTCAAGCATTTAACCTTAAAGCCTGAAACTCTCTCAGAGTCGTGCCTCCTTCCCCTCATTCGCCGGCCGGGCACCAGCAGAGTGCGGTGGGGGCGGCAGGGAGGGACCCGCAGAAGCTTTTTCTTTGGGTCCTCCGCTGGCGCGGAAGGAAACGCGGACTCATTATTTCCGTGCCCGTGACTTCTGGCCTCCTAAATTTTACCATTTCTCATGCATGTTTCTGCTTTTATTTCAACGTATGCTTTTAAAAGAGAGCCATGAAGGTTAAATGAAGAAGAAAAAGACATCAGTGCCATGTTATGGCTGAGATTTCACACACATAAAAGCCCTCGAGTAGAGCTGTGTAAAACTCATTGGTTTCACTTCACAGGGGCTCGTGACGAGATTCGCTCTGGCTTTGGATCCACCTCGGCCCGCACCCTCCGGTGCTGCTCTGAGATTCGGGGCTGCGCTCATTCGCTGCCTCAAGGCCAAATTTAATCAATCGGGAAGAGTTAGGTTAGCCACCGCTCTCATCAGCTCTCCCTGACACTGCCCATTCCAGGTGTTTTCTTCACAAAACCACGTTGGTTCCTTTCAACAATAACACCACCTAATTTTTCTAAAGACTTCATGGGCCTCAATGAATAATTTAAAGAATTCTGAAATTATAGCAAAAAGATAAAGGACATTTGCATGATACTGTTGCTAAGATTTCAGTCTGCGTTGAGTGCAGTTTAGTCACAGAGTACGTTTGTGCGAGACGGGCAAACGCTGCTCCGTGGACCGGCCGATGCCGAGAAAATCAAGCCAAAACAGCCATGGGAATTTCTGCATCTCCTGATTATGAGTATGCAGTGTAACCCCTGATGTTGTGTCTATAGTACCCGGCATCAGTTGGTAGGCTGGGCACTGCTGGGCACGCAAATCCCGTACGATTTTCCTCCCCGTTCCCCCTTCTCTGGGAGGGGAGCTGTTGTGCCGCCTGGCTGGAGGGACCCTGCCCACCATGGGAGGCGGCGACTCGGCGCCCCGACCTCGCTTTTCCTTGGTCCGTTTGCCAGTTCATCCACCGACAAGTCACCTTGCGATGACTGCAGGGTACGGTGTGTCGCACACCGCCTACGCCCCCGCCGAGAGCACCGTGGCGGGACGTGGGGGTGGCATTGCCCGGGGTCTTGGTCCGGGTCATGCCGCCACCTCCACCCCAGCGTCCGGCAAAGTGGGATCAATGGGACTCACACCTGGGAAGTTTCTAATTCATTAACTTGTCTCTGGTCCGGCTGCCGGAAAAGGTGATGCTCAACAAAAACTGCTGGAAAAGACTAAAGACGATTTTAAGTCGAAGATATCAAAGGAGACAGAAGAGATGTGCAGGCGGCGACGGGGCGCTTTCCAGCCGGGATAACTTGGTAGCGCTCGGCAGGCAGCTTGAGCGCAGCTTTTAATGAGAAATTCATATTGTTTTCCAAAGAAATTTTTTTTTATTTCTTGAGTTTTTGTTTGTTTTCTGAGATATTATCTATAGATAAACACCTTCCTCACAAACATATCGCGGAGGAGGTGCATGGTGTGCTATTCCATCCCGCCTCCCGCCCGGAAAGGCAAAGATGTGGCGGGGGGATGAGCGCGGTGCATATGCTCAGACACGGCTGAGACACAACACAGCTGAGCGCAGGGAATTAAGACTTCGAGAGACATAAGAAGAAAAAGATCCTCAGTACACAGATGACAACGCTATACTCTTGGATAACAACAAGCTTTAGCAATCACACAGTAAATAAATGTGGGTTCTTTCTTACTGAAGCCGGGAAACGTTTGGGGAAAATGAGAAGAGAGTGGCAACAGAGCGCAAGAGAGGAGCGGCACCAGGCATGGAGTGAAACCAGGAGCCAGGAGGAAAGGTCTTCCGGTGCTGCCCTCCTGCACCCCGGACACAGCAATGGGGTACGGACAGCAACGGGGGCGAACGCGCCCTTAGGGAGCGGAGCAGAGTGCCAGAGCTAAAGATGCTGAAGATGCTGGTTGGTAAAATGAAGGACAAGGGGAAGAAATCATCTACACGTCTCAGTAACGATCCAAATCCTGTCTTACCTATTCAGGGACAGTAATGCTTAAAAGCACTCGCGTTGACGTGATCGGTAACTCGTACATAGGAGAATTAAATTAACTTAGTTGAATGCTCTGAGCGTAATAATTTTTAACAAACCCTGGAACAATGAGTCAATTCCTAAGGAGGACAAATTATATTAGTGACTGTGCTTAAAAAGGGTAAATATAAGAATTCTGGTAACCGATGACCAGTCGTCAGGCGCGGGAATAATAATGGAAAAACTCATGTGGGATGTCATTACTAATGAATTCTTCAGCTCTATAGTGCAATTAATGCCAAGGAAAGTGGTTTTATGAAGCATGTGTCTTAAGGAGAATTGCCATGGGAGATGAAAACTTTGCTGACTGAAGGTAACTGTCACAAAACAGGTTTCCTAAAATAATTTGATTTACTGCCCCAGGCACTTTGAAAAATTGCCTTGTACCCAGTAATGCCTCAGAAATTAAACGGATTAAAAACAGTTAAATGATCTAAAAATGTAATCAAAACCAGGAAGCCATCATTCTTCGGTGTTTTTCTAGCAAGTTGCCATAGGGATCTCTCCTTAACACAATACTGCGGTGCAGAGGCCATACATCAGCGAGGGCTGATAGCCCGGGTGGCAATAGCTCAGCCACACAGATTAGCCACGGTGGGGGGGCTCATGTGGACGTCCCACTTGGTGGGGCCCAATCCGGGGCGTAGGTGTGGAAAAGATGAGGGATGTTCTGGCAGGAAAGAGGCAATGTCCAGGAATGCAGCAGGAGCGAGAATTTACAAGAAGGGCATGAGGAAGACCCCGGAAACTACAGACCTGTTGGTCAAACCTCGGTGCCTGCAGAAACTATGGAGAAAATCCCACCGGGTGCTACTGAAAGGCAGCGAAAGGACAACGCTGTCACCAGGCACAGCCAACGCGGGCTCACGAAGGGAAAGTCCTGTCCAACAATTTGATATCCTGCTACGACAAGGTCACCCGCCTCCTGGATGAAGGGCAGGCGGTGGATGTAGTTTTTCTGGTGTGAAGCCCCATCGCTGGAGTAGCTGAGCGGGTGTCCGAGGCCTGTGGAAATCCCGGCAGGAACAGGGAGGCAGCGCTGCCCATCCCCGCGGCGACAGAGGGAACACTGCCGCACTCCTCCCCACGGCCGGTTGCTGCCAAACTGTTTGCAGAGAGGCGCCAGATGAGGTGGGACCTGTAACGTCCTCCCATTGTGAAGCCCCCAAGGGAGATCCTGCAGGAACATCTGATGGGCAGCGCGGCAGCACCACCGCCGCCCGCAGGTGCCCCCTGGAGACCGGGCACGTGGAGCCTCAGGGCATGGGCATTTCAGCAATGGCTGAAAACCCAAAGCAGCAAACTCATACGGGGAACCAGAATATTCTGATTACCAAAAGCAATTAGCGGCCAGAAGAGCTCACCTGGGGACCCGGGGACTGCACACCATGAAGATCCTCCAGATGAAAACCGGGGGATTATTTGGAGGCAATGCTGAAGCTGGAACAAGCAGTTGTGTGTTATGAAGGAATTAGTAGATGAAGTGCAGGAGATCACATTAGATTATCTTAATGGTCCCTTCTGGGTATGAATTTAATGAAAGAATATGTGTTTTTTATTCCATTATTAAAAATAACAGATTCATCTCATTTGATTAATTTTTCACCGTCCCTTGCAGTTCGCACAGCCTCTCGCTGGCAGACTTGGCCACAAGCAGCTCTTTGCCAGGGGACACCGCAGCGCGTCGCTAACTCCAGCTGGAGAGAGAGGGGCTGGTTTCGCTCATCCCATGGCTAAAGCGGAGTGAAGAGCTGCATGTCATCTCCCTCAGACCTCCCGAGGTTTCAAACGGACGTCTCCCCTGTGTGCGGGGTGAGGGCGGCGGAGGCGGAGGGGTTGCCCGGGGCCGCTGTGCTGCTCTGCGGCCGTGCCGGGGCCCGAGGGCACCACGGGGGCTCTGGGACAGGGTGGTCTCGTGCCCCGTGTGCTGCACACCGACACACGGCTTACCGCCCCGAGGCCGGGCCGCAACCGGCACCGAGGCAGGGCCACGGTGGTTATTATTTACACTAAACTGGGATCTGGCCCCACAGGTGAGTTGCCGTTGCTGTCACTACGCTGTCCTTTCATATTTCGGATGTCATACTGCTTTTATTTTCGCAGGTTGCTTCCTGTTGCAATAAAAAGTTATCTTTCCTCTGATGATTAACAATGCTCAACCCCAAACCTATGGATTAATGATCATTACTAATGAAAATGGTAAATGTTACCCTGAAGGCTGGATTTAATTTTGTGGTTATATAGACAACGGTTGGATAATGGAGTCTGGGAAAACATACGGAAATTAGCAGTACGCTTCGTGCAAGACTGAGGAGAAGCAGCTAAAAAGCAGCGAGCACGGGCCGGGCAGTGCGGATGGGCCTGTGAGGGGCAGGCTGGCAGCGGCAGGCCACCGCCGCTGCTTGGGGACGCTCCGGCCACCCTGGGGAGAGCCGAGGCCGGAGGTGCCCCACGGGGAGCGCTCCGGCCGCCTGCGCGCCGCGGCACAGCCGGCAGCGGGGGAGCCCTGCCCCGTGCCCACCGCGCCTTTGCGAGCCAAAGTGGCTCTTCACCGCCCTGCACGCCCCCGCGGCCAGCAGTGATGGATTACCCGACCTCGTCACACCCCGCGTGGCACCGCCTGATGAATGGCCTTTGGGCTGCTAATTAGGCAGAGGGGACGATGAAGGGTACTAGTTTTCTCGAGAGTATCAAATTAGGAGAGCTGTCAAATGAAGTGACACATATAACAATTAGGTGGTGCGTTTTGAGTTATTTACCTGGCAGTAATGGTAATGGAGACATGGCAGAGAAATTCTACGGACCTTTCAAGGAGCCGTCTACATCCCGTCTGCCGAGTGTAGTTCGTTATCGGTCACTCAGCATCCCCCCGACAACCTGTGCGGCAGGACTCGCTCCCCGCTCCCAGCACCTCCCCGCTCCCACGAGGCCCTTCCACACCAGCTTGTGTCACGCGCGTTAACGATGCTGTGCCCGTGCCTCGGGGAGAGGGGCGAGACTGGTCCCGGCCGTTGCGTTTGACAGGAGAGATTGTCAAGTGCTGGTTGCAGACAAAGGGTGTTTGGGAGAGCGGGTGCCATCCTGGGCACTGTGTTCACACCGACCCGCCCCAGGGGGCCCGACAGGAAAACACGGCAATAAAGAGTCGTTGTTAAAAATCATTATAGTCCCTGACCAAAAAATTTTTCCCTCTTACACTATTCTGAGAAAATGACCTTTGGAAAAAAAGTGTCCTATCTGCAAAGGCAGAGCAGTGCTTATAACCACTTCACTGCGATGGAATTAAATATGCCACAATTTAAGTGGAAGCTCTCACAGAACAACAGACTTGCTGAGCTCAGCGTTTGGCTTCTCTTCTCCAGCACCCAGCCGGGGTCCGTCCTGCTCGCGCGTGTGAGGGTGGGATGCAGCCGCCCGTGTCCGGGGAGAGCTGGGCTCTGCTGGCGGTGCTGTGCCGGGGCTGGCCGGCGGAGCTGGCGCGGGGTCCCCGGCGGTGCCTGCAGCCCCAGCACCACGGGGCTGTGCCATGCCCAGGACCGTGGAGACTGTGCCCAACCCCTCCTGGGAGCGCGGGGGGGGGGGGACGTTGGAGGACACCACCCAGCCAGGGGCTGCGCATAACCTTGCTGAGTGCCAGCGCTGACCGTGACACCGACACCTGGAAGGACGCGGTGCAGAGCTGGAGCTCGTTAATCAGTGGGGATTATTTTTCTAAGGATGTGCTCCAGCGCTGATTGATTCTGAATTGCCCCATTCAACTGCGTCTTCCTCTTCACCAACCAGCCCAGCGACCGACCGCGTTCCGCTGCCCCGGCTCCGGTTCTGCTCTCCCTGAGAGGCGAGTGCGGTGCTGCCCGGGGGTTACGGGCGGGCGCCAGGGTGACCCCCTCGTGCGCCGCTTCTCGTCTCAGAAACCACGTGCCCTTGGCGTATTTGAGAACTGACGTAAAACAGATATTGCTATAAAGCGCTTCAGACCTAGACTGGAACAGCTGAGGTTTCTTGGGGGCAGTGTGGGGACTGTGCCCTGGCTGTCGCTGCCGGCGGCGGTGGCCGCGTGGGGACCCCCACCGGGGGGGAGCTCCCCCACAGCCCCAGGGACAGCCAGGGATGGCCCCGGGCTGGAGGCGCTCCCGGCGCTCTTCTGGGGCTGCTGGGTTTGCTCTCTGATGTTTTTTAGTTTCTTTTCTTTTTTTTTTTTTTTTAAATAAAATACCATATTTAAACGGAAAAGTGAAACCAGAAGAGAAAGAACTTTTTTTTTCTTTTTTTTCTTTTTCCCCCTGTGCTCATGCTTTTCATCTGTAATTATTTTCACAGCCTGGAATAAATTCACACTGGATTTATGGGAAAGCACCTCCTCGTCCATAAAGAAAGCGATAATGGCTGAAGATCAAAAGAGCAAAAGGTTCAACCTGGGACACGCTTCTGCTGTGAGAAAACCCAGCGCTCTCCTTGCTGGAGTAAGCAGCAATTTACAGACTTTTTTGTCTTCTCAACAAAAATGTCTAATAGGGCCACATAGGACATTCGTGCCAAACTAATCACATTCTCTCTGTAAAAAGAACACAGGAAAGAAACTTTTAATACAAGCCTACCAGGGAACATATTTGTATAGAAAGGCAAAGGCGGGTTGTCTCAGGCTGCGTCGCCCCACTGGCTGTGCGCCCGCAGGGCTGTAGGGCGGCGCTGGGGCGGCAGTGCCGCGCCGCTGCCGGTGCTGGTGCCGGCGGTGAGGGTGGACCACAGCCATTAAAAAAGTGGAAGATGTAGGTTCCTCGGTTTATATTCTCATGCTGAATCCAGCACCGCGGCCGATGCGTCCCGCCGCTGGGCGGCTGGGGCAGCTCCCCAAAGGGCTCGTGAAAAAGTGTCTTCAACAGTAGCTTTGTGGGTCACGCACACCCTTTCAGGAATTTCCTTTGGAGGTGTTCATTACCACTTGCATCTGCTCAAATAAAGTGTATTTTGTTTGTTTAAAGTTTCAGTCATTTAAATTTTGAAAATATTATTCCAAAAAAATTTCCAAGCCAGATTTCTTTTGACAATTATATCAAGAGGTTTCGGATGGTGCCAAGTTTGGGGGTTTTGTACGCTAATTCTCGATTGTGCTTCGCAGGCATTGGTTTGCTGACAACCATCTGTTTCAGCCTAACTTTTTTCCTTAAAGTCAGCCCAAGAGAAATTAAAATATCAAAAGGAAGCATTTCAGAGGGAGCGGGAAGGAAGAAGCAAATGAGGGTGCTGAAGCTGTAAACAGCTTTTGGATGTGAGTTTAGCTGAAGTCACTTTTTGCAGCCGACGTGCCTGCGGGCGAGCTGGAGACGGCTCAGCCCCGAGCAGTGCCCGCACTGCCGGCACTGCCGTGCGTAGCAGCAGCCGGCGGGCACGGGCTGTTAGCCAGAGTTCGGGAAGCTCTGCTTGGGTTCCCGGGGGTCTTCCCAAGGGCTGGGGAGCTTATTCTGCCTCCAGTGGCCTCCCCCCAGGTGGCTTCGCTGCCTTTCCGGGGTCCCACGCCCCGCATCCCGCCCCCAAGCCTGGTGCGAACCAGCGGTGCTGAGCACGGCGCGGTGCCGCAGGCGGGAGCCTGGTGGCAGGGAGAGACCCCTGCACCGCTTTGAGGACGTGCAGAGCTCTGGCCGGCTTCTCTGTCTACCATCCGCTTACCCCGTGACTAAATTAACCATTTATAATTAAAATGGTGCTAAAAAGCAGATGGAACATATTAATTAAATGTCACGGCTGGCTTCCTGTAGCCTCTTGATATTGAATTCCAAGCTGAATACAGAAATTAGAAAAAGGAGAAGGCATTTTTACAGGCTCCACGGTACCCCCACCCGAGCGCTGGGGGCAGCGGGACGGCCGGTGTCCGGGCGGCGTGGGCACGGCGAGCGGCACGCCAGGGGCCACCACCGCTGCCGGCCCTCCCGGGCAAGCTGGGCGTGCTCCCTCCGTGCCCTTTGGGCTCGCCAGCAGGGCTGAGCGGGGCCAGAGCACAAACACCGCCCCGGCCGCTTCCTCTCAGCTTTGGCAGTGCTTTTGCCCAACGAGTGAAGGTCGCGTGGCTCAGGCTTTCGCGAAGAGCAAAAATAAGATGTAAGAACAAAGAAATTCCTTCACAAAGTATTATTTTATCACAACTGCTGTCTCTCTCCTTGAAATAATTTTGTGAAAGACAGAATTACTGTCATTTGTGTCAAAGCATAATTTCCACCTTTAAAACAAGGTGCGTTACGCCCCATCTGTATGCAACAACAAAACATAATTAAGGGTGTATAAATATATATATGGAACCTATATATATGTGTATATATGTGTGGAACCACTGTTTTTTGCTGTTGCTGGCAAACACGTGTGCGAGCACGAGCGCTCCCTGTGCGGGAGCAGAGGGCCGCAGCGCAGCCCGGCGCGGGGGTGGCGTGGAGGGGCAGCAGTGCCGTGGCCGCGGGTGCCGGCGTGGGGGGACGCGCAGGGCAGCGCTGTGCCTGCCCACCCCGCTGCCGCCTGCCCCGGCACCTCCGCCAGGCAACGCACGGCCTCTTCTCTGCCTTTCAAGATTAACCTGTGCGGATTTATTGACACACACTGTGAAAAATACGTGAGAATATGGATTCAAACGACTGAGCAAAGGATGGAAATCTCAGCTGTATTTTTTGCCTTTTGCAGAACTATACTGCCGTAAGCATTAAGGCCTGCTGGTATCTGCTTAGGTCAGGTAACGGTCTGACTCAGAGCGCCCTGAAAATTTAGAACACTTATTTTTCCCGTGAGTTCCCAGTGCTGGGCTGATGCTGAATGCTGTGGCAGGGGCAGAAGCCGGTTCCCATGGCGCCTGCCCTTTGGTACACCCGCTTCTGCAGCCAGAGAAACGCACGCACCGTCACTAATACGCTTACCTATTTTTATTTTAGTTTATTTTAGCAGCCGCTTTCGCGGAGGGGGCACGCGGCAGTCGGGGGCAGGGCTCCCCCTGAGTCCCCCCCTGGGACGGGCTCTGGTAAAACGGGGGCCAGCGGCGGGGAACCGGCCCGGGAGAGAGCCGGGCGCTGCGCTGTGTCCCTGCAGACAGCCCGCAGCCTCGCGCCCCGCGCCGCACGTCCCTCCCCGTCGGCGAAGGGGGTGGTGGAGGCGCGTGTACGGACAAACCGTCAGTCATGCAAACACAGACCGACGTGCTCTTAAAATAAGAACCCCGCGGCTGCCGTCCCCCTTGCACTCAACACTGTGGTTCAATATTCTTTATATCCCTGATATAATTCTACTGGCACGGGTTGGGATTTCCGTGAAAGCAGAATGTCAATACGTAACAATAATAAAGATGACCAGAGAGCACTTCGTCATCAATAAAACGAAACAAACGCCCCTGTGCTTCACGTAGACCAAATGATGGTCGGGCAGTCAGGGAGTGACGCAAATGAAGACTGTGGGAGCAAAGCCGCTCGGGGGCACGGCGGGTGAGGATGAAGAAGAGGGACCCTTGCAAACGCAGGGCGCCCTCCTGGCGTGGGAAGCTGAAACCTGTGTCAGCATCCCCGTCAGAGCTTCACCTCATTGCCCACAGAGCGCCACTCCGCTAAGGAAAACAAAAGCTTGGAAAGATGAATAACGCTGTCAGTAATCAGTGTGAAACTGTTAATTTTAATTGAATTATAGCAAACTTCAAGTCGAACAGATAAGTCCTAATCCTGTAATGCTTTAATTTTCTTTCTAATATTTTTCTAATATTCTAAAACACCGTGTTACTTACACTGTTTAATCAATTTCATGATGGATTTGCGAAACTTTGATAGCGCACTGTTGTTTTTAAACAAATAAGCGGATTGCAATTTCAGAGGATGGCTGTAGACGCAGCAGTCGGCCAGCGGGGCCCGGCTACGCCTGGGGAGGGCCGGTCCACTGCCGAAGTGGCCACCTGAGACGCTGGTGTGATGCGAAACCCTCACGCACTCGTGTCGGTGCTCTGTCCGCGCGTTGGCAGTGCGCACAGCCCGGGGCAGCCCGGGCACAAACCAGTGCGCGCGGGGGATGTGCTGAAGGGCTCCCGTCCCCAGGAATGCCGATGGTGTCCAACTGGGGTCCGGGCACGTGTCACCGGGGTCTGAGCACGTGTTGATGGGGTCTGCGCGTGCCTTACTGGGAGCCGAGGACATACTACTGGGAGCTGAGCATGTGTTACTGGGGGCTAGCAGGCATTACTGGGGGCTAACAAGTGTTACTGGGGGCTGATGGGCATTACTGGGGGCTCTCAGGTGTTACTGGGGGCTAATGGGCGTTACTGGGGGCTCTCAGGTGTTACTGGGGGCTAATGGGCATTACTGGGGGCTCGCAGGCTTTACTGGGGGCTAGCAGGCATTACTGGGGGCTCTCAGGTGTTACTGGGGGCTAATGGGCATTACTGGGGGCTCTCAGGCGTTACTGGGGGCTAGCAGGCGTTACTGGGGTCTGGGCACATGTTGCTGCAGGCCAGTATGGCATCTGCACCCTCCGTAGGCGGGTGAGGTTCTGCTCCTCTTCAGCCACGTCACCAGCGGCCTCTGAGCCCGTGGGGTCATTATAAAATAACGACCTCCGCACTCCGGCAGCCGTTCCTTCCTTTGCGTTTTACAGCAGGGGTGAGCGCCGCAGCCAGTCCCCTCCGAGCGCCTCTGCAACCGGGGACGCCGTCCGACTGCAAAACTCCCGACCCGGTCCTACAGCCACAGCAAATCCAGGCTGTAAAAAACTAAAAAATAAAAAAATGCTGTAAATGGGATGGGAAGTGTGTTTCTGTAAAGCATTTCCATTCCCATGCCAACATGCTGCCCACAGCCAGGAGGGACGGCACGGCCGACGGCAGCCCGCTGGCGGCGGGTAAAGCTGCTGTGCCGCCGCCGCGCGCGGGGCCGCGGGAGCAGTGCTGCCCAAGTGAAGCACTAAGCACAGAGGGTTTCGGTGCTTCTGAATTGGCGCGGGGCTGCGTGTTTGCCGCCCTCCCACTGGTGCGGCGCCGCAGGCACCGCAGGGCTCTCCGGCGGGGGAGGGCTCAGCTCACGGAAGCATCTTCCCACCTTCCAGGGAGAGACCCTCCAGCACCTCGGGACAGGCCTGTGACCCCCAACCCGCCATGGGCGCTCTGCGAAAAGCCCGCCGGGCAGCCACAGAGGGGGCTGCGGCTGCGCCCAGTCCGCCCGTGGACGAGGAGAATAAGATTTCTGCTGCAGCAACAAAAATAGCACCCGCCGGGGCTGCCCAGGCGGGGGCTGTGTTCCGGGTTCTCCCAGGTAGCGCGCCCTTGAGAAGAAACGTAAGTTGCTGAATTTCCCAAAATTTCTGTTGGAGGAGATTCTGCATGTTCGGTAAATTCAAAATTACTGCTGGTAGAGCAGACGTGTGCCCTGGCGTGCCCCGGTCCGCTGCTGCGGAGGGCGGCTGTCGGTGGGTGTGTGGGGGGACGAGGGGTGCTTGACCCACACCGGGGCTGTGCGTGTGCCCTGTGCCGCTGGAGCTGTGCTGGAGCCATGCCGGTGCCACGCCGGTGCCATCCGGTGCTGTGCCAGAGCAGTGATGGAGCCGTCATGGAGCCGTCCCGGAGCTGTGCCAGTGCTGTGCCAGAGCTGTGCCAGAGCCATGCCGGAGTGCTCAGTGGCCCGGGGCAGTTGGTGACTGTGCTGGGGGCTCTCAGCCCCGCTGCCACCGGGATTACCGGGTCACACGTTTGTCCTGGGTTGTTCCTGGGGACAAAGAACCGGGCGAGATGGCTTTGTCGCTCACCGCCCGCTCAGGCGGTACCTGCAAGGAGAACCCCAAATCGTTTGAGACTCGAAGGTGTGAATAAAGGGTACCGCGACGGGATTGTCACGGTGGTAAGGCAGAACCTGCCAGCAGAGGCGTCCCGTGCGCTCCTCAGGGCTTTATCCCCCTTTGGCCTGTGCAAATCTTAGATTTACTAAAATTGAAACCTTGCGGGAAACAAAAAGGCTCAATGAAATCCCTCTCCTCCCATTTATTATGCCACGCCAGAGGTGAAAGCAGGAGCGGACGGTGCAGCCGGAGGGGCGCACGGAACACTGACTTACGCCCCGCACTTGGGAGCGGCAAATACCCGAGAAACAGCAGATATTCGTAAGGGGTGAGTTATCTCCGGGAGAGCTTCCCCGGGGACTCAAACCAGGTGAAACAAACCGCCTGCAGCGGGCGTTGGGGGTTTTGTAATGAATTTGCTTTATGGACTGTTCAGAATCCGTGTTCATTCCGCCGCCCAAAGTCGGGGTTATGGCAACAAGGTTCAGCCCAGTACGTTGCTGAGACCTTTAGAAAACCGCCGCGTTTGGTGTCAGGGTATAACCGCCGCGTTTGGTGTCAGGGTATAACCGCCACGTTTGGTGTCAGGGTATAACCGCCGCGTTTGGTGTCAGGGTATAACCGCCGCGTTTGGTGTCAGGGTATAACCGCCGCGTTTGGTGTCAGGGTATAACCGCCGCATTTGGTGTCAGGGTATAACTGCCGCGTTTGGTGTCAGGGTATAACCGCCGCGTTTGGTGTCAGGGTATAAGCCCACACGCTGCAGCCCGGGGGGAGATGGCGGTGGCTCCCGCCCGCAGCGCCCGGACCCCCACGGCAGCGGCGGCCCCTGCACACCCCACACCGCGGTGCATCCCGGCACCGGGCACCGCTTGGCCTGGGCGCACACACACACACACATGCACACGCACACACATGCATACACACACACACACACACACACACACACGTGTGTGCATGCCCTACACCTCCCCCCACATGCACACCACGCACACACATATGCACACACACATGCACAACCGTACACACGCGGATACATATGCACACACACACACATGCATACAGATGCGCACACACACACACGCATGCACAGACACACACGCATGCACAGACACACACGCACACACAGGCACAGGCATTTACACATGCACAGGTACACACACATACATGCACATGGGCAAGTGCATGCACACTTATACACGCACACCTGCACTGCACACATGTACACACCTATGCACATGCACATACACACCTGCACTACACACATGTACCCACACATACACACACAGATGTGTGCATCTGCACTGCACATGCGTACACACACATGCACACATGCACTCATCTGCACTGCACATGTGTACACACACCCCCAGCACTACACACAGATGTGTGCATTTGCACTGCACACGCGTACACACACACGCACACCAGCGCTGCACACGTGCACACACACGCAGACCCCAGCCCCGCCGTGCGCACACCACACGTGCACACACGCGTGCACAGCTGGGCTCCCACCGAGGGGTTCCGGGCACTGCCCAGTGCCCACTGCCGCGGGTTTGTGGAGTGATAGGAATAAAGGAACACAGAAGAATTACAAATTCGAGTCCTCCAGCTGCTCCAACGGCGGCGCTCGTTTGTGTCACCCCTGATTAAGGCCACACCTAATGACAGGAGAGCCCTCAATTTCCTTTCCCGAATGTGGGCGGGAGAAATGCCTTCATACCCCCTGCAGGGCGGATGCAGAAATGGTGAGCTGCTTGACTGGGATTAATTCATGATCAAGCCCACGGCTGAATATTTTGAGAAGGTTTTTCGAATACACTTGTGCATTGGATAAATACCAGGGAACTCATATTTCCTTCCAAATAGCCTCTGCAGAGTAAGAGGCTAAATTTAGTGCCTAAATTATTCATGATACGATATTCTCTTGATCTTAATCTTTGACTCTTTTGTGCCAGGCAGCGCAACACACACTGAGGGCGTTTCTCAAGGCTGCCCTCTACTCCTGAAGAAACACCCGCTCCGGCGGCGGCAGCGTGGGCAGGCAGACACGCACCCGGCAGGTGAGACCCGGCGGTGCCTCCCGCCACCGAGTGAGCGGCTCCTCCACGCGCGGAGGCTCGGGGCTGCTGTTCCTGTCAGCGTGGACGGCGTTCCCCGGGCATTTGCGGGTCTCAAGTCCCGTAAGAAGCCTCATGGTTTTTTTCATTGACGTCCTTGGCATGAGCTTCCACCCCATGGGCACCGCTCTGGGCGCGGATGCGCTTCAGGGTGCGCAGCGGAGGGTTTTGGGGCAGCTGCCCCATGTCCTGCCAGCAGCTGGTTGGTCGGGGCTGGGGGCAGCGACCGCACCAACGCCACCTTCAAGCCAAGCGGGAACCTGGTGGGCAGCTCAGGTAGGAGCAAAGAAGCTCCTCTGTGTGCTGAGCTGCCAGCTTCCCTCCAGGAGAGCTCATTTCAAACTGGTGTGAATGTCTCCATCCAATATTGCAGTCAGAGCCCTGTCCCAGATGAGTACCTGCAGCTCTGCAGGCGCAGACCCTCGGCTCTGCTGGCACCTCCCAGCCCTGAGGACCATTTTGCTCGTATGTGACTCCTGGGCAGCAGCTGTAAACCTCAGCAGCACCACACCAGTGTTCCCCTCTGCCGGGGGGAAACCTTCTGCGTGATTTCATTAAAGCCAGTGATGCTCACCAGCGAGAAACATGTCCCTTATTGGGTTAAAGCGATATTAACCCCCAAAGGCAGCTAAGGACACAACGGACGTGTCTCAGGAACGTTGCAGAAGGCTCTGTGTGGGGAGTGACAACTGCTTCAGCTAAGGAGATCATCTCCAACCCAGCTCTCAGCAAGCTCCTTACAATAATAAGATGGTTTCTTATCATTTCTCCCACAGGGCTGCCCAGGGTCCCTGGCTGTTGTAGAATCATAGAATGGTTTGGGTTGGAAGGGACCTTGAAGACCATCTCATTCCACCCCCCACCCTGGGCAGGGCCACCTCCCCCAGCCCAGGGTGCTCCCAGCCCCGTCCAACCCGGCCTTGAACCCCTCCAGGGATGGGGCAGCCACAGCTTCTCGGGGCACCCTGCGCCAGGGGCTCACCGCCCGCACAGTCAGGAATTTCTTCCTGACATCTCATCTAAATCCACCTTCTTGCAGCTGTCACGCAGGTGGCAGCCCCGTGTCCCTCCTCGCGTGCTGAGCCGGGCGGGCAGGGCGCTGCCAACCCCCTTCTGGGGGCGTATGGCCATTCCTGCCGGGGGAACACGGCTCGGAGGGAGCAGGTTGGGGTGGTGCCTGCATTGCCCACACGGTGCCTCCAGCCCAACCCAACGTGCGGGAGAGCCCCGACGTGCCCCTGGGTGCGTACGAGGAGCGCGGCGGGTGCAAGGTTAACGGTACGCTGCGGTTTTGGTTTTCTGTGGGATATCTGCATTGGCATATGGCAACGCGGGCTCTCGGCCTCGCACAGGGACGGGACTGTGGCTTTGCTTTCGGCTTCTGGGGAAACGCTCGGTGCTGCAACCCCTTTTGTGTCCTTTCTTCCTCATTTCACGCAGGTGGCAGGAGGGGAGCCCGGCCTAGAGAGGGGTGTGCAGTACTGAGCGTGAAGCTTCTGATGAACCCGTTTTGTGATAAATGAATGGGGGGGGGATGTGATCCCCATCCATTGCCCATCTGTATGGGGCTAAAAAAGGGTTTTCCAGGAAGCCTTTTCCAAGGGCGTCACCTGTCAAGTGCCAAGTCCAGCAGCGGCGGAGTTCATTGCAAAGGGAACACATTGCCCTCCCTTTCCCTGGGGCGGCCGTCCCGTCCCGTTCCTCCCCACAGCGGGACACGGCACCTCGTCCTGCGCCCACCGACCCGCGGAGCGCCCCGAAGCAGCCTCCCGCAGCCCCGGGGCCGGCTCTGGGGGAAAGGCTGGAGGACCTTCTCCCTCCCGCCTCTGCTCCTGCCGTCCACCCTAACCCTGCCGCCGGCTGTCGCTGGGGGGACCCGAGGACGCGTGCCGCGGCTGCAGGGTGCCGATGGCGCGGAGTCCCCGCAGGCGCCCTCCGCCCGCTGCAGAGGAGAAGCGGTGAGGCCGCATTCGGGTATTGGACTTTAATTTATAGGGAGCATTCCCCCCCTCCGCAGCACGCGCGAGCCAAAAGCCGGCGGCTAGCTGCTACGGGCAGTTTCCGACACGCATTCGGGCACATCTCTTTAGAAATTGGCTTGTGCTGGGAAAGACCATAGCACATCCCTTCGGGCACCGTCATGGGCTTTGCTTTTCTGACAGGTAGAAGTTTATTTTTGCAAAGCTGGCTACCTGCGTAGGGGTAAGGTTCGGTTTACGCAGCACAGCGAGAAATAGGAGTGTGCCTCCAGAATTTATGCTTTTAAATAGCAGACAGCTCCCGTCTCATCTCGCGTCAGCTCACCACCTCTGCGGCTGCAGAGCCGAGATCTTTCTTTTCTCCTGACATCCCGCCTCTGCCGCTGCAACGCAGCCGGGTTTGTTGGGTTTTGTTTGTTTGCTTGCTGCTTCTTGGGCTTAAGGCTTTGAAAGAACTCCGAGGAGCATCCGTACACTCCAATTCTGCTATTAGCTCATGATTTAGGATGTGGCACCACTTATCCGGTAATATGGAAATCATGTCATGTTTGTTAAATTGAGGGTTTAGTTGTGTGAGTCAACAGATTTAATTTCTTGGGTAATAAACCGCTCTGGAACGATTTCTGACTCACCCTTCTCTTGCTCGAGAGGACGGAGGAGGGTTGCAGGGAGCCCGCGGTGGTGGGATCCTGCCCGTGCGTGGGGGGGGGCCGCTGTGCTGAGCCGCTTGCCCCAAGGCTCCTCACGCTCCCCATCCGCAGGGAGAAGCGATGTCGCAGCCGCGAGTCCTCCTGCCCCCGGGGGGTCTGTGCGAAGTCCGGCCTGAGCCGAAGCCTGGGCTCGGTTTCTCCATCCCTCACGGGGGAGGCCGGGCCACGCAACCAGTGATTTCGGGTCTCTGCTCCTCATTTAACTTCCCCAGGCCTTTTTTCCTGACTCTTTCAGCCGGTCTGGCGGCCTCTTCCCGCTCGCTCCGGCAGGCGGATATGGCTGTGTGGGTCAGGAAAGGTGCGTTCGTGGGGACGGCGTGGAGCGCACAGCGGCGGTCGGCGCAGGGTCGCCGTGCCGGGGCTTCGCGCGGGACGACGCACTGAACGGTGCCGTGTGAAGCTTTGCAAGCAGAAGTGAGAGAACCCTGGCAGACAATTGGCCTTTTTAAAACATAGCTCGAATATCCTGAGCTTTTCTTTCTTCTCCTGTTTTCGGTTTGGCTTTTTTCCCTTCCATTTTCTACCTGCTTGAAAAAAAAAACAAACAATTTTCTCGCACAGGGCAGCCACGCTCTCTTTCTCAGATGCAAACACCAGAGGTGGAGACTTACTCCTAACTGCCTGAGAACGATCCAAGCTCTTCTGGACATTTCCTTTGAAATCTGCACTGTCCCCTAATCTTCGCAGGTTTTGCTTTTTCCCTGCCTTGTTTCTGGTTCTCTCTCCGCTTTGCACACGCGTATGCGCACACTCGTGCAGGTACTGATGTGATTTAATCTTCGACTTCAAATTACACTGTGCTGATGTTTTCAGCATACCTGTGGTCTCCCTTCAAGATGCGAGATGGTTGCTGATGCAAGAGGAGGAAAAAACCCTCCATGGACATGCAAAGAGAGTTGGAATGGAAAATTGTGATTCTGAGGCACATCCGGCTTCCGTCTGCCCCCAGTGACGAGCCGTCACCGTGTGGGGTCTGACCCGTAATTGCGAACTTTTCATCTCAAGGTTCTTTAAACTGATAAGGCTGTAACGGCATTGCGAACACATTTATCATCTCATATTTTCTCTCCCACCTTCACAGACACCCCAGATACGGCAGCACACGGAAGAGTTATTTATGGTTAGCGTGACCATTAGCTGCATACGTGCGCCTAACGTATAGTTTCTGTAATGGCACTACAAATCGTTTCAATTATTCATCTTTGCTATATTTACAGCAGTGACACTTTTTAATATCGCAACTTCTTATTCATCTTTGCTAAATTTACAGTAGTGACATTTTTTAATATTGCAGCTTCTTTTCCTACAATAGGCGGCCACGGGTCTCTGTCTGACCGAGATGAAATTCTTTGGGAAGTGATGAGAAAAGCTCCGTTCAGTTAACCGACAGAGAGATCCTTATGCAAGGAGCTTCCCAAAGTAGATAATGAAGAAATATGTGCCTGTTTATGTATGCAGCTAAACCAGCCCAGATGACTCACCCTTTGATCAAGAGTCATTTGAAGTAAGGAGCCGCCTTTAAATGAAGCAAAGTATCAATGTAAATTAAAACAGGAAAAGAAGCATGACATGTTGGTCCCAGACCTACTATTGACTCCACTAAGAACAAGATCAGACTCATTATGTACTCAATTAACCAGACCCAGCGCCAGGAGCGGGTGCAGCGCGGCGGGAGGGGGTGGGAGGGGACGGGCCCCGGCGATGCCGGTGCGGCCGGGACGCTGCTCGCACCGCGCTCACCGCGGCTTCCCCGCGTCCGCTTGGGAAAGGCGTACCCCAGACTTACCTACAGCGGCCATCCAGGCACGAGATGAACCTTTGTCCCAGGTGTAAATGTATATCCTTCTGCAGAGCGTTCATTTAACCGTAATCCATCCTAACGCAGTGTACGGAGAGGCTCGTGGACACGGACGTTTGGAGCCAGAAGGGTGAAGAGGAAGGCGTTGATGGTTGCAGAGCCAGAAGACCGACCATCTAAGCTTCTCGTTGCTTCCCGAGCGCTTACACTGTCTCCCATCAGACACATACTTCACATTTTCCTCTGCCCATGTCGGTCTGTCTTGACCGAGATTTTGCCGGTCAAATATATTACCAAGAAACAACAGTTACGGAATTATTCTGTAGAGCTCCGTTCCAACGCAGCACACCCGGAGCTCGGCGGGCTCAGGGGACTTTGTCCGCCTACTATGGATTTGCCATTTTGGTTTCAAAATAGCGGCACAGAGGTGTAACGGTGCTCCTCCCCAGTCGCTCTACCCAGTCTACTCTGGCAGTAACATTTTGATAGGATTAATTTTAATAGAAGAATTGCTCTCAGGCCTCTTGCACACGGGGCAAAGAAGGGGAAGCGGGGTCTCACCAGCAGAGTAATCCCACCTGTGGGCTTTGGCGCCAGGGCTCAGTGCCAACACCAGGGAGGGATGGGTCTCCTAAGTCCATCCGCATTTCTCCATTCGATTTTATAACCATTCCTAACCAGCTCTGAAAACTCAGGAAACAACAAAGTTATGTGACGACAAAGGCAGTTCATAAACAAATAGGATTGAAACTCCTGAGGGGAAAAAAAGGGAACACGCTCCGTGCTGGCCTGGTCGCCAGCTTTCCAAAGAAGTTCTGAAATTTTCTTCTGTCTTTAATTACCTCTGAATCAAAAAGGAACGCTCCAGAATAAGCCTCGGTATTTGGGGACTATATTCATAAAAACCCAAGCGATAAATGTCTTGTCGTTAATCTGTGATGTATTAGGGCATACAAAGAAGTGACTGATTGTTGAGTATCACATATTCCGGTATTATCAGCCCTCCGTCTCACCAGGTGATAAATGGAGGTACCAGAATTGGTGAGATATGATCACATTTTTATTTATCGTTTGGCACCGTGCCCTGTCCCGCTAATGGAGTTTTAAACAAACCGTGTGTTGCTCATGGGGCTGCCCGGGGAGGCGCAGGAGCGGGGCAGTGGGAGCACCCCGGGGGCGCCTCAGCCCGGGGCAGGACGCGGCCGGACGCGCGTCTCGGCGCCCGGCACTGACCGCCAGCCCTGCCACACTTCTCACTACAGGTCCGCGTTATTTTTTCTGAGGCACGAAACAAATCCTTCTTGTTATTTCCCGTGGAGATTTCTGCTCTCCCAGTAGGGTTTTGTTTCTGCCAGCGCACCCCCGGGCGCACGCACGGTTAGAAACTGGGGGAGTGCCACAGAGGTTCGAATAAAAGAAAGTAAGAAAATGGGGGACGGTGCTGGGAATTTTTTTTAGAGGGAA
Source organism: Vanellus vanellus (assembly GCF_965231255.1). NCBI lineage: Eukaryota > Metazoa > Chordata > Aves > Charadriiformes > Charadriidae > Vanellus > Vanellus vanellus. The sequence goes on along the minus strand of NC_138910.1, from coordinate 82,109,346 downwards.
AACTTCTAAAGCTTAACGAGAGAGAAGGGCATTAGCAAGGACCTGATCCCGCAGTGTGGCCCCGGGGGGGAGTCGCCCCAGCCCCAGCCCCAGCCCCAGCCCCAGCCCCAGCCCCAGCCCCAGCGCTGGGGAGCTGGCGGGGAGGTCTCTCTGAAGTTTCATTCTCCGGTGAAAAAAAGTTGCAGCAACGAAACAGTCGGCACTGCCAAACAGCCAAATCCAGTGAATGAAATGCCGCTTTGTGTTGCAGCCCTGGGGCACGTCCGCGCAACCGCAGCCGGCGCGTGCGGCACACGGCGGGGCACCGCGCTGCTGCGCCCTCTCCTCCCCGCTGCCTGCCCGCCTCCGCGCTCCCCACACGCAGGTGCACACGTACCTGTGCCGATTACCGACGCAAAAAAATTAATCGAGCAGCCGGGGCCTGCAAAAGCAGTAAGTGCTTGCGAAGCAGAGGATCAGATTATTTACAGTGTCCTATATCTTAATGTCAAAAAGACGTCCCCAGCGTGGCAGTGGAGAACGGGAATTTCCGAGGGATTTGAAACACTAACAGAGATTGTAATGCCGATCAAGATGAATGACCCATACTGATGAAATGTTTTTAAAAAGCTCAACTGAAGAAGCATGGTGTCCTAGAATTTGGGAAGCTGGAGATAAGCAGGGTGCTCGGGCAGAAATGATTTCTGTGCAAAATATGGTAAACACGTAGAAGAAGTTGCCAGAAAAAAAGTAAATGAAAAAAAAAATTAGTTCAGAAACCCACAGAGGTATTCTTAAATACCCAGTCTAAACCAGAAATGCTAAAAATATTCAGGAATGTCAAATGAAATAAACTGGAAAGTAAAAAAAAAAAAAAAAAGGTATTTATGAATTCTATTGTGCTAATGGAAGTATCACCAGGTACGTGCATTCAGCTGAGACACTTGAAAGCTTCAAGGACAAGTTCAGGTTGAGTTTATGGAGTTTTTGTTCCGAATTTAATCTCACTAATTATTTTAATAATTAAAAATGTTCTGCTAAAGCAGGTTGTAATTAGCTAATTATTTGCTCTGTTTATGTTTCCTGCTTACTTATGCGTTTTTATCATTCTTTTGAACTTGAAGGGAAACTCTTCAAAAGTGGAGGTGTTCCCACCTGGCGGTGTCTGGCCGGGAGGGATCGGGGCACCGGCGCTTTCTCTTTTGGGGACAGAGGGGACAGAGTCCTGTCCTGCCACGGGACACCCCGCACAGCCACGGCCACCGCCACGGCGCTCGCCCCCGCAGAGGGTGGTCCTGCCGGCGGTGCCTGCTCCCGCAGCGAGGCCTCGCGCTGGTGCCACGGGCAGCATCAGCCCCGCTTCGCCCGTCGTCACTGCGATAGCCGTATGAAATTAGGGGCTCCTCATTTGTCTGCGCTAAAAATAAACACCGAACGGCTGTTTTAATTAATGAGTAAATATAACTAATTGATATAATTATAATTAATGCAGGGAAAGTGGTGAGGACTTGGGGCAGTGTGAGGCTAATTCACGACCTTTGCTTGGGGTAACGAAGACGCTCCCGCCCGCGCAGGGAGAGGCGCCCTGGCAAGGCAACGGCAGGAGGTGGTGCGACAGGAGGAGAACCAGCCCAAAACGCGTTGTTCCCCTGGCTGTCAGCCGCGGAAGCAGAGGCAGCCAGGAGTCACGCCGGCGGCACAGCTCCCGAGGTGTGGGTGCTTCGCAGCAGCCACCCGTAGCGTCCCACAGCGGCCACGGCTTCTCTGGCTCTCCGGGCTCAAGGGCGAAGCCGACCCCACAGCTCTTCCTCCATCTGCCTTCCCCGCCCGGGGCAGGACACCTTCCCGTACTGGGCGTGCTGCTCCCTTCCAGCCCTGCAGAAAAGTCTCACTGGCATTTTCTGTCCCATGTGTGTTGTAACGGCTTTTTTCCTCCCTCCCTGCCAGAAAGCAGGACATTGCCTTGATAAAGGAGATAAACAGAGAAGAACCGCTATCTGGCTTTTTTCCTTATCTCATCCCCGCCGGTGCTGTTCCCACGGCACTAATCTCTGTGGTACCCGGGGACGGGAGCAGGGCTGTCGCGGGAGCGGTGCTCGTAGCCTGCGGGACCCCCGGCGGGCGCCTGGCCATGGCATTCCCGCTGACGCCAGCATCCCCCCCGCGGGCAGGGTTGGGGGGAAAGAAGAGGGGCTCCATCTCATCGGGCCCGTCCCGTCACCCAGGTGGGCGGGAACACCGGGGCACGGGGAAACCGCAGCTCCCGGCCCGTGCCGAGCTCTTGGGGAAGCGTCAGGGAAAACGGTGGGTCCCACCTCGGGACGGCTGCACAGGTCACGCGGCCGCTCGCTTGGTCCTGCAGGGCAGGAGGAGCGGGAAAAAAGAGTGTGTGAATGGATTCCTGGAGAAAACAACGTGGAATAATGTGGAGAAATGTGGCCATATACAGAAAGGTTTAGGACATTTATTACTAATATCTAACAAAGACAGTTAAACACAGATAAATGACAGCTTTGATGAGCCTTTCTTGCACAGGTCTTTGCACCTCATTAAATATGAAGAATAAAAGAAGAAGAGAGGACTCCAAAGACAAATCTGCACACACCGCTAATGAACGATGAGGAATCTGAAGGCAGAGGACAGGTTTTGGCCCGTTTCAGTCACCACTGTTATGACAAGAGTCTGTGCTTACCCGGGAGGGAGCACACACGTGGAGGAGGAAGAGGCACGGAGAGGAGGGAAGTTTCTTGCTCTTTGCTTGGGGGAAGGGAGTCCAGTTTGGTACCTTTACTCATTACTGGGCAAAGACAGACGCTGCGCACCTTCCAGTACCAGTGAAGAAAAAAAGGTCTCATTGTTATAATTCTGCTAATCCGTGCGCTTGCCGCGTGCTCATCAGCATTCAGCCTGACGTTCTCACTCTCATCGGTGTCATAATGAGAGAGACTGGGGAGGAGCGCCAGTTAGGAGCAGCCGGATGAAAGGGCTGCCTTTGGACGTCGCCGCGTCCCCTTTGGAGCCCGCGCACCCACCCCGGCTGTCCCTTCCGGGCGGTGGCGTGTGGGGATGCTCAGCACAAGCACTCAGGCCGGGGCTGGCCGGAGATGGGCATGGCGCGGGGACATGGTACAAGGGGACGCGGCACAAGCAGTGTGCGAAACCTCGGGGTGGCGGGCCGGGCAGGCTGGTGGTACCAGGAGCACAGGAGGTTCCCGGGGCGCCCTGCAGGAGGGGTGGCCCACACCACCCCCCGGCACGTGGGACCGGGGAGAGCCTCCACTGCCCTTCTGCTGTGCACCCCGTCACAGGGGCACAGCCCCCGTTGCCACCGCTGCAGGATATTTCCCCTGCACAAATACAGCTTCCCTAGCTACACCTTGAGGGGTCTATTTTTAATGCAGGATTATTTTTTTTTTTTCTTGCATATGGAGTTCATTTGTTTATTTGCTTGAGAAGATTAAGAAAGTCCCAAGGGAGCGTGTGTTCTTACACATACCCATTTCCTACCTAGAATTACATTACCGACACTTTCTGTAGCCTTCCTGGGGTTTAAAATTAAAACCGAACATGAATATTGATACCAGTATCCTTCTGCTTAATGCACACCCAGCACACTCAGCACACTCAGCACACTGCCCCGCGGGGTCACGGAGGGGAAGGCAGTCCCCCTGGGATGGGCACTGCTGTGTCACCTCCCGTGTCCCTGCACAGACCGTACCGCAGCCCAACGGCATCGCCTGTGCCAGCGCCGTGGTTTGTGTCACAGCAGCCCGCCGTCCACGCGGAGCCACCCTTCCCCCGCCCCACCACCGGCTCGTCCCCCTCCCGGAGGGAGTCACCGGTGTGCGTTGGACCAGCTGAAAAGGGGAGAATGGCCGGCCGGGTGATGGGACGGCAGGACCTGCCGTGCCCTCCCTGGCGGATGCCTGCTCTCCCTGATACTGCGGTTTCTGTCCCACACTCGTACCGGGCTGCATCGGTCCCTGTCAAATGATGCACTGACTCCAGAGTCTGTGGCAGCTTAAAAGCCGTATCGCTTGCCGGGGTTACCGCACGGCTGTCTCCACCGCTTGCAGATTCAGACTTCATTTGTTTGCGTGCACGCGGCTGATAAGATGCTCACATGGAGTTACCGTTCCAAAGGGACGAAGGCGGTGAGCAAAGTGACTGCGCCAGGTCGGTAAGCGGGAGGGAAGGCGGCGGGTCCTGCGTACCTGCGGGTCGGCACTTGTGCCTTTCTGAAGATCTTTGATGTTCTGCTGTTGTTGCTTTGAAAGTTTCCCCAAAGGAGAGAGCTGAGGGAGCAGGGACACACCTGAAGGAGTGGGCAGGCGCGCACCATCCATCTGTGTCCTCAGGCGGCCGCGCGCCACCCCGGTGAGCCGGGCTGCAGGTGGCTGCCACTGCAGGACCCCTTAGGTGTCTGCCTCGGGGCGTGCAGGTGCCTTTAAAACGCCAGAAGGAAGCGAGCAGTAGCACGAGCCCCACGGCACAGAGCAGCGCGGGCCAGCGGCAGTCTGCAGCGGACGCGCTGTGCCGCGGGGGCCGTGGGCGGGGGTGGTCTCCCCGCCGAGAGGTGGGACAGGGCTAAACCCTGGGCACAGCCCCGGTACAGTGCTGGGAGTGGGAGCAGCGCTGCTCCCATGCCCCCTCTTGAGCAGAGAAACCGCTAATTTGGCTTCAGAACTGCAAATATACACAATGCCGGCGTACCGCCCCAGGGAAAAGCGTGCACAGCAGCGTAAACACAGCCAACAGCTCTGCGAATCGGGGGGACTCACATTCCGGAGTGGGTGCAGTCCGCTGCTCTGCAGAGAGGGTTGGACTGCTAATTGACCGAATGTCTTGAAAACGACACTTTGGTTCCTATGGCACTTAGCCACCCTCAAAATGGTCAATTAGGAAAGTGCTTCCAAGAATGCTTACGAGCAAAGCAGTATAGCAAATCACTCGGGGGGATTAAAAGCGAACCAACAAACAAACAAAAACCAGCTAATGCCCACGGAAATAACTGGCATTTGCTTGAAATGCGTTGCTGAACATCCCACTGAGTAGCCTATGCACCTTTACACCTCTAAATAACTTTGCAGCTCTGCACCAGGCTCCTGCCCGGGGCCGCAGCGCCGCAGCCCCCGCCGCCAGTGCTCTGCGGGTCGGGGTACGGCCCAGCAACGCTCCAGGCGCCGCTGCGTTGGCGTGGTTGTGGCTGTCCTTTCCGATGGAGTGAGTGCAGGACTTGACATCGTCTGACTCTCACGTTCACCAGCCTTCACCAGCTGCTCTCCGTGCGGCAGCGAGCGGCTGCCCGGCGGCAACCCAGCATCGCCTGCGCCCGCTGTGCTGCGCCGCCTCCCCCATGACAAGCGCCGGCGAGCGGAGCGGTCGGTACACCCGGCTCTCCTACAGACTCCGAACCCGTGGGCAACACAAAGGGCCCGGATGAGCTGCCCACGGCTCAAGTAATAAATTAAGAAGGGGAAGAGAGGGGCTTGAGGCAGAGGTACGGGAAACTGTAATTGCTGCTACACACGCGGCTGAAGCTATGCAACTATTTAGAAGCCAAACACATGCTCAGCCCTGTCCTCTTGCAGCTAATTTTGAGGACACATTATGCAGAAGAACGTGCCACTATCTCGTAGCTGCATTTCAATGGAGCAGCGTCGATTTTTTGCCAGAGAAAAGAAATCTCCTTTGGAGTGCTGCTCCTTTGAAGGACCCGCGGCAGTATATTATCTCTGCATCTGACTGCGCCAAGTCAGGTCTTCAGTGTCACCCTGAGCTTGTCCGGATCCAATTTTCGCAGGCAGTAATGACAGGGCAGTGGAGTGATGCTATTTGAGATGAAATGAGGCTGTTCTGGAAAATCCCAAAGTCGGTGGTGAGATCTAGCCGGAGGGGACGACCCCGGCTCTCCGCAGTGAGGTGGAGATCAGCCGGCGCGGGGGCAGCTAGCAGAGCCCCTCCGCCGATGCCGCGAGGTGGGGGACAGCCCCTGCGGTCACGCTGCCGCAGTGCCGGGAGTAGGGAAGAGCCCCTGCTCCGGGGTCCAAACGGGGACAGTGGGCTTCGGGACGGTGCGTGTCCGTGGGAGCGGTGGTCAGCGCGGGGGGATGAAGGTCTTCTGCAGATGCAGAAGCGACCCACGCACGGCTCCTGCCAGAGCCAGGCAGCGACAGGCAGAGGAGCGCACCCAGGGTGTCCTACCCCTCCACGCGCTGGGCTGCATCTGCACGATGAGAAGGGAGAGCGATACTCCAGCCCAGCGGGGAGCCTCCTGCAGGATCCATGCGTGGGAAGGGAGAGAAAATCTGGACACTCACAGAAGCAGTCACCGTTCACCAGAGACAGTATTTTGCTGCAGTGTCTCTGGGAGTTTGATCCCTTTCACAGCCCTACCCCGGCTCCTCACCAGCCAGAGACCGGCTGTTGGCACCGCACTCCTGCCCCTGCGCCCCAGGCGCAGGTGTGAGTGGGGATGCTGGTGTGAGCGGGGATGCTGGTGTGAGTGGGGATGCTGGTTTGGAGGGGGATGCTGGTGTGAGTGGGGATGCTGGTATGAGTGGGGATGCTGGTGTGAGCGGGGATGCTGGTGTGAGTGGGGATGCTGGTTTGGAGGGGGATGCTGGTGTGAGCGGGGATGCTGGTGTGAGCGGGGATGCTGGTGTGAGTGGGGATGCTGGTTTGGAGGGGGATGCTGGTGTGGAGGGGGATGCTGCTATGAGCGGGGATGCTGGTGTGGATGGGGATGCTGGTGTGGACGGGGATGCTGGTGTGGAGGGGGATGCTGGTGTGAGCAGGGATGCTGGTGTGAGCAGGGATGCTGGTGTGGAGGGGGATGCTGGGAGATTTGCAGCCTGCCTGCTGCTTCCTCAGCTCCGGTGCCCCGTGCGGTGGCCGTGGCGGCTGTACCAGGCCCCTGCCCCTCGCCCCGTCCCATCCTGCCGAAGGGGCTTTGCCCTGAGCGCGCTGCCCGGGCTGTTTTGTCTGTGTAAACGAGAGATCAGCCACAGGATCATTCCATCATGGCACTTGATTCCCTTGCGGTGTCGGCTTTTGTTCTTGTTCCTAATTACTCAGGGACTTCTGTTCACACGCTGCTCCTTGGCTCTGCAGCTCCAGCCTGGCAAAAGCGTGGGTCATTAGAGCCTTGCCTGATTAAAGCAGCAGCCCTGCCGCAGGTTCTGCTTATCCCCTTACACATTTTGAATCTGCCTTTTTTCTCCTTGTTCCCACTGCGTTTCGTGACTTACTTCCCTGCCGACTCTATCATTTGCCTTAATCCACACTATCCCTCCAGCAATATTTGGGCTGCACAAGTAAGAAACAGTTCCATCCAGACATGACCCCATAACCTCCCGGTCTCCCGGCCGACGTGGGGGACACCGACCCGTGGCATCATCAGTGTTTCTCGCCCATGAGCACCGGGCTCTGGTGGGGTTTTTCCCTGCCCTTTGCAGCCCTTTGCACGCAACCACCCCGGCCAAATGCATTCGCTAAATACCACTGTGTGAGCCCTCTGGTACCTCTTTCCCCTCAAGGTAAAAAATTATCTCCTCCAATTATTTTCTTTTTTATGAAGAGAGTTACAATAACAATGTTTCTGCGAATTGCTTTTGCAGATAAATAGACCAGGCTCTGTTCCTGAAGCGAGGAAATAATTGTACACACCTAAATAGGTGCTTTCCTCTTTATCTCCTGTGTTCGCTTTCTTCCCTCAGCTATCTGATGGGTTTCCTACCGCTCGTTTCCCACTCCTCCTCCTCATACTGTTATCCAAGTTTGTTTTGCTCATTCTTCTGATAATCCGGTGAAGTCTTTGCTGCAAGGGAGGGAAGAAAGGAACTTTTGATTTTCCACAAACTACTTGTGGGCTCTGAACCCATTAAGATAATTCCGCTCGCCGGAGCTCTGCTTTTATTCTCCAAACAGCAGGAGGAGGATTAGATTCCCCGAGGGAAAAGCCCTTCCGGGAGGACAGGCCGTGCGGCATCTGCAGCATCGGACGGCGTGGGGGCGGAGGATAGGCTCAACTCAGTGTGAAAATTTGGAAAACACGTAAATTCATCAGGCAATGTGGGGTATACCTATTAATTATGTCCCTTTGATAAGACTCATATTAGACCTCATCTCTGGTGAATGTATTAACCAGTGCAAAGCTGTGCCCAGCTCAGGGTTAATGTTTCTGCCGTAAACCATACGAGAAAATCTTTTTGTAAGACTGAGCGGGGCCAGGTCTCGGCGCCTGGAGCGGGGGCCCCAGTGAGGCTCAGTTGCTGGGTGCCGAGCACTGGAGCATCCCTGGCCGGGTGGCCTGCCACCGTCCAGACGTTTGGGTGACATCAGGAGGGAGGACAGGTTGTTTCAGAAGCTGTGGCAGAAACGTCTAATTTAAAAAATGATGGTATCACTTGTCAGACAGGTTTCCTACTCCCTGGTGGTCGGTGCACTGCCCCCACAGAACAACTTGCTGTTCGGTTTCCATTTTTGCATGATTGCAGTTTCATTTGCACAGTCAAGCTGGCTTCTCTCTCCATTCCATCCTTTTATTCTCTCGCTTTGTGTCTGTCATTTCTTTCTTTCCTTCGGGTTTCTTCCATTCGTCTAATGCAACACCTTTGTCATTTCTGCCTCTTTACCGTCTGAACCCCTCGTGCCCGTCATTTCTGCTTTCAGAGCAGCAGTCTCGGGGAGGACGGGGTCTGTGTTTGCGTCGCGCTGCAGCTATTGTGCTGCTGGAGTGGGGGCTGAGTGGGGCGGCGACCCCTCGGCGTCCTCCGCCTGCTCCGTGCCATGGAGCACTTCCACAGCCTTCCACGAAGACTCGCATTAATTCCCTTGAAATGTGCTCTCGGGAGAAATGCTGCACGCCTGCCTACAGCGGAGCTCTGAACTCATTTATTCATGAATGGCACATTGGTCATAGCTGCGCCCACCAGTTTTACACAGAAGTTTCTTTTGATTTCCCATTTCACAAACAGGTAGTCAGTATAGTGGTGTCTACGTTAAAGCAGAATAATCTCATTTTATTTGCCCTGTATGCTTTCTGGATGGAGGATAAAGAGGAGAAGAAATGCGGGAAGAGAAGCCTCTGCGGAGTTCATAAAAAAGAAGGAATGAAGATGGAGAGCATCTCTGGTCGGGAAGCTGTTCTCTATCTTCTAGTCATTGATATGCTGTAGGCATAAGCTGCATCATGTGGAGCACACCCATCCTTTTGCTGCTTAAATTATGTATGGATATAGATATATAGATAAAATACACTGTAAGTTGGAGATGCTGATTCAGGTTGGAAAAGTCTGAACACTCATTAAAGACAAAATAATGCTAACGATACGCCTTTCCTCTAAAGGATGCCATTCGGGTAATGCTGGTGTGGGCTAAACGCTCGTCATACACACACATCACCGACACACCGAATTGCTGCGCTGTCCGTATTCGGATTTGTCTCCGTGGTGTAACTGTGTGACGGTATTCTTACATCTGAGGAGAGGAGCGTCGCCGTTAGCATTCACCGTTCCTCTGGCTAAAGGCGCAGTTGATGTGCAGGCTACAAAACGGTGCTGTATAATTCCATTGCTGGCACATTAGGTTTTTTGACATTAAGACTTGCACTATAAATTCCAATTCTGTATTCTGTCAGTAACTAACAAATGCTGCGCTATCTCCTTCCTTAGACATACACCGTTGGAATCCATTTAAAGTGTTTAATGATGTATTAATAAAGCATGATTTTCCAGCAGAGTTTCTGAACTCCAGCCACTGGCGCCAGGACCAGCGCTGCCAATCAAATTAGAGTGTCATCACTCCTCAGTAAATAAAGGTTAATTGGATGTACAGTATGAAAGGAGCGGGAACGTAAGACATATCCATGGCAGGTTTGTTCTTACTTGAAAGTCTGATATTACATCCCTGTCGCCGTGCGCGCTGCTCAGATGCTGCTGGCAGCATTATCGTGGACACCGCGGGTGAGCCCATTCCTCACATACACTCCGGATCTTTGAAAAAGTTCACAGGCAAAATATTTAATAGATTCACCACTCTTGTGACCTACTGATTCCTACAGAGGGCAGGGATCTGAAGACATTCTCATCTTTAGTTATTCCCCTACCAGACCTCTACAAGAACATTTTCGATGGGGCTGGTGGGCGAGGACTTAGGGCTGCCAGCCGTGCCGGGGGCAGGGGGGCGGCATCCCTGCCCAGCCCCAGCTCTCCCTGCACGCTCTCATGCCGGAACCTCGCGGGGGAGGAGAGCACAGCCCTCCTCCGCAGAGTGCCTGGTGCTGTGCCGCGATGGCAGATCCCCAGGATCACCTCCTCCTCCGGGACTCTGGAGCAGGGTCCCCCCAGGGCTGCGGCGGTGCTCCTCGGTGGGGCCGAGCCTGGACGCGGCTGTGAGATGCTCCTTGCCCCCTGCACCGCGTCCCAGCGCCCGAGGGATGGGGCGTGGGACGGCCGCCTTGCCCAGCCGTCCTGGGAGGGTTCAGGGGGCTCTCCAAGGAGCCTGTTAAGAAACATAACAAAATAAGTAGCCAATAAGCACAACCCCGTATTTGCATTAAATAAGATGCAGCATAGCATGAGCTGGAACTTCATCTTGGTGCATCAGGGATTTTATTATGGAAAAAGTCCACCCTGTTTTTCAAAACCCATTAACGTATCTTAAGTGCCTTTTCTCCTTCAGAGACTCTCTTTCGAGCTCTCGGCTTTTGTTTAGTCTTTCGTTGCTAATTAACCCTCCTGAGCTATTTGCTCCCTGTTCTGCTCTGGAGGCCTGACCTTTCATTGAAGACATCTGATATTTTAAAGCTCTGATTAAAATATTTCCATTAAGTGCTTTTTCAATGAACAAAGGGCTTTTGACACGAACAAAAATGTATTATCTGAAATATTTGGTTTTGCCAAAATGTATCAATTTGCCACAAAATTTTATTAACTGCACAAGCAAAAAATATCTTCAATAAAAAAAAAAGTAACTCTGCAGTGGAAACCATTTTAGGTGTTTGCTGCTTGTTTATAAATGTACAGCTGAAATCTCGCAGCAATAACAGAAATGTAGAAAATACAGCTGAATTAAAACTACCCGTGGAACACAAACGTCGTTTTTGAGCATCGTTACATTCTGGTCATGCCTTTCAAAGGACTCACAACTGAGGTCAACCCATAGTTGGTGTTGTCTCTCCCATTCCCGTTCCAGCGAAGCCGTTGGGAGTTTTGCTCTGAGAGTCTGTGGTCGGTGAACCCGGCGCGGGGAGAGCCGCCCCTTCGAGACCGCACATGCGGAAACGCAATGGGTTAATAACGACTTTGGCAAACCTTCTTTCTTCTGCTTTCAAATGTGCATTTACTGGGCTGCTCTGCAAACCTAATGAGCTAATTTTCAGTAAAAGTAAGCCCTTGAAAAATGATTGGTTGATACCAAAACATCTCCAGCTTTATAGTATCATAGCATGCTGTCATTAACCAAAATGACTGAAAGTCTGGGAATGGAACAAAAACAAAGGGATGGCTCTTGCAACAAAGGAAAAAGAGACAATGAAGGCGCTGTCTCCTGGTTATAACACAAAGCTGACATGGACAGCTATTGTGCATTAATGCCACACCATCGGTGCATCTCATTGTCGGTGCTTTTGTTGCGACACACACAACGCTCATCAATGGGCAGATTCGTGGGCAGCTGAGAGCGTGCACGGGTCCTCATCCATTTTAACAAGAGATATAATTTGTCCCACGTTTTCTGTATCACTGATACATACAGCACACATCTACAACGTGTGCTACACATTTTTAGACATGTTGCTTGCTCTGTCCCACACTCCCATCTCTCTAAACTCAAAGCTAGTGATGGAGCTAATGTATTTTCTGGTGGGCTACAAAGGAGTCATGAATAAGTAAAATCTCTAAAAACATATTTTTGCTGTAGCCAGAAATGAGTGAAGGACTCTGGGTCTGAGACATTGCTCATTTTGTTAATGAAAGAAGGCATAAACAATAGGACATAACACAAAGATTTGGCCAAGTTAGCCTCAGTTTCCTTGTTATCACACCACTTTCAATGGAAGAAGAAAAAAAGCAAGCATCAATATTATCATACAGTGGTTTGTGCAAGAATGAAAGGTGAGTATTTTACCCCAGTTACCAGGAGGTGCTGTGGTAAAGGCACAGTCTGGGATTTGGGCTGTCTGGACTCATTTCTGCCACCGTTTGCCAGTGCCCCACAGCCCAAAGCATGTCACTGTCCTGAGTAGTGCTCTTGGTTATGTCCCTGAAAAAAAAAAGATGAAGTTGCATTGCCTTGCCGTTCTTCAAGTTTTGGTCACTGTTACCTTTTAGACTATTAATCCCTCAAGACAGAGGTTGCACCTTGCCAGATGTTTGTGCAGCACTGCCCTGGCCTCCCCGGTAGCCGCTGCTGCCTCTGCGAAGCAAAGGGGGAACGGCACCAACAGCAAATCCTGCGTGCAATGGCCACGGGGAGCCCTGGCCGCCGTGGCACACGCAGCGTGTAGGGAGATGTAGTCGGAATTAGCAAATATCTGCCTCCTTTCCCCATCACGGCGAGAGCAGTGGGGTAGGCGGAGCGGCGCAGGGCACCGGCCCTGGGGCCAGAGGATGCTCCCTGCCACGGCACGTGCCGTGCACGCTGCCCGCGCTGCAACACCGGCTGCGTTCCTGCAGAGCCCTCCGTGATAGTAAGAAACGTGTTAAATCCTCCAGCCATGCCGGGAATGAAAAAGGGGATAAGAAGAGTCAAGTAGAGTGGAGGTGTTTTTCCCCTACCCCAGACTCTTTGGAAGCTGAAAAATTGACTTCCATTTCATCCATTTTAATGTTGGAGGGTAGGCTGGGCACGGCCTGACTCGAAGATTGTCAGTGCTTTGTCATCCCAACATTGCAATTTCAGAATATATGATGGGAAAGTCATATCGATGCCAGATCCTTGGCGAGATTCCGACGGCACAAAGCTTGCAGGTTTCGGAGCGAAGGTCTTCGCTCCTCGCTCCCTTCCTCGCTCCCCCGCGCACGTGCGCTGTGGTGGGACAGCGATATCAAAAGATATTCCAGTGCATGCAGTTAATTTCAAAGAAAGCCATTTTTTTAAAACACACATCCTTCCTTACTTCAGCTTATTTGCCAATTCAGCTTGGAGTTCCTCTAGGGAAAGAAAACTGTCTGTTGCTATCACAGTGTATTTAAAGACAGGCCAAAACGTCAATATTTAGACCCCAACCAGAATCACTCAAGTTTTATGCACCCAACTTTACGTTCCAGTTTTGACTGTTGCCAAGATGCAATATAGGATAATTAACGATTTCCAGAACAGGCGTGTTGCTGGTTGGACCCCACCGCGATGCTGTGCAGTGTGGAGCGGTCCCTCCGCTCCTCTCCCACCAGACGCCTCCTCTGCCCACACACCTTTGCGTGGGTACCTCAACAGGCAGCGAGACCCGAGGGGTTCTCCATCGCTGCCAGCCCCCGGGGAGCAGCAGCGCCCACCCTGACCGTCCGCGGGGGCCCCGGGACTGTGCCCGTCCCCGAGCGGTTGGGCTGCGGGAGCTGCGGGAGCTGCGGGAGCTCGGTCCTGCTGCCGGCTGAAGCCCCGACATCTGGGATGGTGCTGAGAACCCCCCCAGACCGGGGAACTGCCTCTTCCTGGAAATAAAGGCAAGTTCCCCCCGCTTCCCATTCCCAGCCAAATGGCTGAGGGGGGAAAAGTATCTGAGTAAGAGAAACCTGGCAGAAGTTTCCCTTTTTTGGTTTTCCAGCTTTCCTACAAGAAGACCCCCTTCTTGTTTAGCTGCAAGGTGTGCCAGACCACATCACGCCAGCTGCCCTCCGGCGTCAGAGCCCGACCTCGGCATGGCTCCAGCCACCGTGGCGGTGGGAGCCTTGCAAAGCCCCGGGTGGGAGTGGTGGGTCTCACTGCTCTCCTTGCACAACAAATTACCCTGCTAACGATCCGCTGCTGCAGCCACCTTCCCATCTCCCTCGGTTACTCTCGGCATCCTTCTCAGAAGTGCCTTTCAGCGTGATCCTATTACCCCACTGTATGGTTTCTACCTTTCCCTGATTTAACATTATTTATATACTATTCCCAAACCAATAGAATTTCCCTTACATATTTCAAAAACTATATTGTGGTTAGAGGAGGGCGGGTTTAGTTGTAATCTACTTTTGTATCTACTTTTTCAGCATGCGGTAGCACAAGAGACAGATAAGTAAGTGAAATTCTTTGGTTTTTTTTTCCTATCATTAACATCCTACTATTCCACAGAACATAAAGCACAGTCAACAGGATGTCATCTACTCTTTAACCATCATTTCAAGATCATAACGCCATCATTAGGAACGTGTTTCAAGTGCATGTGTAACAGCTGAGGGATTGTCACCTGTAACAAATTCCTGTCTGGGACTTGTTTAAATATAGCAATCTGCCTTCCTACATCGTATTAGATCAGTGAATACACACTACTCCTTGGAATTAGATTTGTATAAGGAAAGATTAGCCTTGTGTAACGTAATGTTACATTTTGTTGTTCTGAGCTATACTAAATGTAAATCATGTCTCAGACACAATAATAATTCAAACAGAAAACGCAAAAGAAAAGACATAAATAGGAAAAAGAAAGATAGGCTATATAGGAATACAGTGCATTTGAAACTTGTTTTGAAAGTCAAATACATACCTTTATTTACAATGCTCTGATACTATTCAGTTACCCAATGAATTTCTGTGAAATAATATCATATCTGCACCTTTATGAACAGCACAGCGGGAGACGAATGTGAATGAGAGAGCAATAACTCGGATCTGTCGGAGAAGGACCCCTCACAAGCGGCACCGCCTCTTCCAGTCGTACAGCCGTACGGGAATCTAGTCGGTTATATAAGTTCCCTTTGGAGAACGGGCTGAAGAAAGCGCTCCAGAAATACGACTTGCCGACTCCTCAAGAATAAGTAAGGCACCGCCATGTTTAAATAGTGCTTTTATAAAAACGGAATTAAACCCCGATTAAAACACGACACGGAGCCAGAAGGCTTTGATGACAAGCTTTTTATCCGCAGCGGCGAGGCAGGCCCGTCGGGCCAAGGGTGCTTTCTCCAAACAGAAAGGCTACGAAGGCACTGCACGTGGCCGGGGGTGGCTCCGGCGCAGCAGCCCAGCTCTCCCAGCCGGGGACGGGGGCACCGCCGCCGGCCGTGGGGGACGGCAATGAGCTCCAGCAGGAGAACGAGCCTCTCCTGACTGCAAAAGTCTGTCCAGCAGCCTGGCTTGGGCCAGCGCTGGAGAATTAACTGGTTTCCTCCAGGAGGCTGCAGAAGGCCATAAAGAGAGAGGGGGAAGGGGGTGCTGGGCCATGCCCAGCCGCACAGCTTCGTTTTGTGGAGCGTGCCGCTTCTGTGCTTCCAAGAAGCTGTGATACAAAATCAGAGCACAAAGGTCTGGAGAGGGTGGACGGGGCTGCCGAAGGAGGGTCGTGTCAAGAATAAAGATGGCTCTAGCTCTTACTCTGATGAAGGGCCAAATGCTGCTTTTTTTGCTTGTGACACAAATTAGTCCCCAGTGACGTAGAGTTTGGGTTGGGAAGAGCACCAACGGATTCTCCCGCGTATCAGGCAAATCAGCCTTCCCTCTCTAAACAGCAGTTTGTACAGATGTGTAAATAGAAAATGTTGCTTTGCTTCTCGAGGGATCTATTGTTTGGTGGAACAATAATAATAGTTTCCAAATGTATTTCAGAGTTAAAGCATGTGTATTTCTGCAAAGATCGGCTTTGCTTACAGGAACACAGAACCTCTCAGTAATTACCAGGAAAAGCTGACTCACTCTTCAAGACTTCTCTGTAAGAGCCAAGACGGAGCTCAGCAAGTCTTGGGCTGAAAAAGCAGCTCTGATGCGGCCGCCTCATTACTTATGGGGCTTTCTAGATCCCTGAAATCATCTTGGTATTCTCCTTTAATATTTCATGGCACGCAGTGAGCATTCACACGTGTAATGCTGGGAGGAGAGCGTGCTTGGTGCTGGGTGTCACAGGAATAATGGGGTAGGCCAGCAAAATGGGATGATAAAAAAATGTTTCTATGTACCCAGGACAATCTGAGATGTAGAACTGATTTGTGAGATTAGCGTGATACTGATGGAGCTGGGTGGGTTTTAGGTTATTAAAACCGAGGTTGATTAGGCTTGGGCAGGAGCTAAAGTCCTCTAGTCAGCATGCAAAAAGGCCGATGGCATTCTGCTGGTGATGATTTGGACTTCCAGCATTGCAGCATGCATGACTTTGGTGTGTAGTCAGGGTTTGAACCAGCTTGCGTATGTGTTGAACAACTTCATCTCTGATCCAGAGCTGATGGGATGGGGAGGTGGAGGTGTCCACCAGTGGAGCTGCTTCTGCTGCGCTTACTCAAGAGAGGCAAACAGAAAAGCAGCTCAATGCTACCTTCACCGTGAAGTGATGGGAAGGAAGGAAACTGTAGCCAGGTTCTAAAGTTGGTGTGTTTTGACTTTGTTTGGAAAAGTTTAAAACTGAGATTTATTATTTCCTGACGTGGTATACTATGCCACGAGTAATGGAGCTAAAATTTCAGGCAACTTACTTATTTAGGATACTGCTGGGGTAGATCGTATAAACCTCTCCCACCAAGACCCAGGTTGTCCTGTATTCCCTGGGGCCACCTGACCTCACAGCAAGCAGATTACCTGCTGTGCTGGGGCACAAACATGTGGGGTAGTGACAGAGAGTGCCACCGCACGTGCAGTTGCTGTGTCCACAGTGCCGCTCTGTGGGTACCACCGCGTGATCTACCGGTGTTGCTCTGAAGTTCTGTGAAACTACTGCGAGCGCAGGCTCGAACCGAATCCGTTTTGCTCATTCTAGTCACAGGTGTTAAACCCATTGCTGTGGTCTTGTGGTTTCATGGTCTGAGAGTCCTCTGAGAGCCCTCTTTTGGGGATTGCTTTCAAATGAGACTGGGATTACTCTTCCCCGACCGGGTAATGTCGGTGCACAGTGATGCGGGAGCAAAGAAACACTTGGTTTCTCTATTTCCCACAGGGTGCTCAACCGTCTCTTGCGCATCCCGTTCTGCGACACAGTACCAGGGTCTCCTCCTGTCTCCATTGCCAGGAGATGTGGTCAGGTGGTGGTGAGGTGCTTCGCATCAGGGGACTCCGGAGGGAAAACCTTTCTGTAGTGGGGTTGAGCAGCTTCAGTCCTCCTCCATGAGAGCCGGCTAATGCCGTATCTTTAGCAGACCTAAAACCAAATCCATTTATTAGGTTTCGAAAGAAGCTGATTGTTTTCCTGCAACTTGAAACAAAGGCATGGAGTGGTATTCCCATGTTTGCCGGCAAAATCTTTCTGAGCAGATGGCAGAGCAATAGGAGAGGCTTTGGGCAGCTGCTGCTCCCCTGTAAACCGGAGGGACAAACAGAAGGTGGGCGTCCAGAGAGCGAAGTCTGCACAGGACTCCGGGGTGGTAATAAATTAGAGAGAAGAGCTGGAGCAAGGCCACGAATGAGAATTTAATTGCACACTTCTTGTGCTTCCTGGGACCGGATTATACCGGCCAGGAGTGCTTTCTGGAGGAAATTAAAAGCTGGTACCTGGTGAAATATTGCTGTGAGGAACCGCGTACGATGAGTCCTGTGTTGAACAAACTGCTGCATTAAGGGAGTTATGATGTCTGAATCTACATTCTGAAACTTGGATGCCTTGAGTATTTGCTCAGCAGTAATTTATCACTTGAGGAACACTGCACAGAACAAGTGTGGTCAGACTGTGACCACCTTCTCCTCCTGCTGATTAATAGAAGGTGAGGTAGGCAGGGGGTGATGAAGAATAGTCAGACCAGGTATCCAGGAGGATATTAGGAGGATTGTGTGTGTTTGACCTCCACGAAGTTCACAACAGACAGAGGTGACTACCTGCTCAGTCTGCTGAGCGCTACTGACCCCTCATCCACAGTCCTTAATGACCAGCCCACTCCAGGATGCATGTGGAGGTGAAATGTAAGCCAAATGTTTGCTCAGAAACATCAGGGGTTTTCAGACTTCATGTGTTCTGGAAATGTTTGTCACATATCTGCATTTTCTGGGTTTACAAGAGTCAGGAGGCAGAAGAACTGGTGGAAATCACTTCTCAGTGCTAGGAAGTACGGGATACCTGACTAAGAAAACCCAAACCCCTCTTTGTCAGTAGACAGACTAAAGGTAACATGCAATATTGGATACATCTTCTTACTGATTAACTCACAAGTCCATTGGTACAGTTAAGAGGATGTCAGCAATCTAACAATGGTTAAAAAAACATGAAAATGGATTTTGCCATTTCTGTGTCAGTTCTCTCATAAAGTCTTACAAAAACATTGTGCTATCCTTCTGAGTAAACTTGTCTAAACGTTTAAGACTATTTCTAAATTCTGTTTTCTTTTGAAGGATTAAAGCAAGTCAGAACTTCTGTTCAGGATGCACAGGAATTTTAGGGTACTCTGAAACACAATATGTGTAAGGAGGCTTTTTAGAATACACCAGATAAAAATATTCATATTAAAAAATGAGAAGAATAAACATGAATTTTAATCCAAGGTTGCGGGGTTATTTTTATTTCAGCTTTTGAAGGTGGTCCAAGTATATTCCAGCAAAAGATAATACTCTTCTATCTCCACAATGCCTGTCCTTGATTAGCTAATGTAAAAAGCAAACCAGCCGCAGGAATCAAGTAACAACTGTTGTGAGGGGAAAGCAGACATGCGCAATTCTGAGCTGCTAATGTAAAGTAAATAAAAAATGGGCTGCAAGTGGTGTTGTGAAACTCTGCATGATAGGCAGCAGACCTGGCGAACGGAGAACGTCGCTCATCCCCAGGGGGATGCGAGGCAAGGCAGCCCAAATATCAACAGTGATGTGAGGTTAGCACCACGTGAGGATGGTTTCGTGCTCTCCTGACCTGTGAGAATGTGCCCCTCTTGGGTTGAACTCTTTTGTGCTGGATCTGTCTGCAGGCAACGGTCTTGGGTTTGTTAATTTCTTCTGGTTTACTGGCAAATTTTCAATAATTGTGTGTGCTGAGACTGGGAGGGGGGTAAAATATTTTTATCACAACAAAGACCATGTTTTTGGGAGAAGGCTATGGTGAAAGTGGTTGGTAGTGGCTGATGTTGATCATAGAGATGGTCCTCAATGTGGATAACCACCAGTATTCAGGGAGAAAGAAAAATTGCTTACCAAAAAGAGGTGAAGCCTTGGATTAGGTTGATCTGTTTTAGAGGAATACCTGGTTCCCAAGAGAGCGAATGCCTTCTGCCAGTACGAGACTTGGGTGTTTTCATCCGGGACTGGTTTTTAACCTTTGTGCTGAGGACCTAGTCTGAAATCCGCCACAGAGAGCTTCCTCCTGGAGGGGAGGCCTTGCGCACAACCGCAGCCTGCACTGCACTAGGTTGACTTCTCAGCGTTTTGAGCAAGCTGTTTAACTTCCCTCCCCCCAGCTGGGACCAGGACATACCATCTGCATTTCAGAATTAGTCTCTGTAAGGCCAGAATAGACCAAAGCATCTTCTCTGATACATCCAGGATCCTTAAGCTTCACCCAGCCTCTTCCTCGGGTACCACCGCCAGTGCTCATCCTCGTCTGTCGCTTCACTTTGATTTCAGGAGGACGAGGGCACTCGGTGCTTCCTCTGAGACTTTGCTCCGGCGGCAAATCATTTCCCACTGCTGCACAGGGAACAACTGCTAGTTTTCTAGCTAGTTTTCTCCAGCAATTTCTTTTACCATGTTCTTCACAGGTAGAATAAAAGGCACTGTAGTACGCAATGCTTTCTGTTGAAAGCATTCAGATGCCATAATTTAGTCATTTCTCTAATTGGAGATAACCTCCAGAGCCTACTGAGCTCTTCAGGTCCATGGCTGTGCTATGCTTTTTCTCCACCTCTCAAGTTATTTCTGTGGTTGTCTTCTACGCTTTGTCTTTGCGCCCCTGTTGAGAAGGCTCACCGCTTTCGGGGCCAGCCAGAGCCACGAGGCAAGGCTCGCTGAGGCGAGAACACCCAAGGAAGCAGGGCTCGCGGTGCACCACTGCGTCCCCTCGGCGCGTGCCTGCGCCCAGGGCGTCCTGCCAGCCCCTACTTCTACTCTCGGACTGTTAATGGAAACTCTGAACAGCATCAAACCCGGGTCACCGGGGAACCTTGGTAATAACCTTCCCCTCCCTCAACCACATGCACAGCCAAAACCGATTTTTTTTTTGGATCTTGTAAAGATCCTCATCCAAAGCAATTTCACAATAAAATGAATTATATGCCAGTTCTGCAGTGTCTTTTTTTTTTCATCCAGACATAGAATATCAAATGTAATCAGGGCTGTTTAACCTGTAAAGCGATGTTGATCGGCATTAAGTATATTTTTACCTTTTTAGCACTTTGAATTTAATTGCATAGTAGAATTGCACACACCGTCCAAACGTGATGCCAGCTGATTTGGGCCATTTGGCTGAGCCATTTGAAATGCTGGTATCGTTCTGGCGCTATTGAACCATTGACATCTGCCTGGTATATTAAAACTTATAAAAGGTAAATCTTTTGATGTTTTTTTCTCACCAGACCTTTAAAGGTTTGAAATTCAAGGTATGTGGACCTTTTTCTCCTTCAGAGTCCTTCCTGCCAGTGATTTTGTGGTAATGCCTGAAGCTTTTCTTACTAATTGGAAATTGGAAAATAATCAGCATTAGAAGATAAAATTTTCTTGTATTCCTTCTAGCCAGAAATTTTCTTTCTTGATTATGGATCTTTGGGCCTTTAACAAACTAATTTTAAAATAATTTGCTTCTCATATCTATTCTCATCAGCATAACTCATAACTCTCCTTAACTTTGGGCAATTATGTTTCTGGCCCTGTTGGAGATGCTCGTCGCCTGGGGCGAGCTGAGGTGCCAGGCTGGACACAGGGTTGGATCTCAAACCCGCTCAGCGTCTCTTCCTTTAAGCTTGATTCCCGTGGTGGGCAGTGCGACAAGACCCCTCCAGTGCCTTTCTGCTCGCGGAGAGGAGTGGTCCCCATGAGGAAGGTAAGGCTGCGGTCTTGGCCATTGCAAGACAGAACAAGGGGACACACTCCCCTTCACCCAACGGCAGCAGAACTGCCTCCAACCCCAGTGCACGCTGATTTCTGGATGGTAAAGACAATAACATCAGTAGATTCGCCTAAAAGAGCTATTTATGTGAATTTTATTTCTTAATTGAGAACAGTTGTAAAACCTTCATATGACCTTTTTATGAGTTAGGTGCAGACAAGTAAAAAGTGTTTTGTATTATCACTTAAAAGTATCCTACCTGCTGTACCTTACTCCCACGAATAATTAGAGAAGAAAGTGGTAATTATATGAATCTATTGATAACAGAATTTGGCTTAGACAATGCTAGAAGAGAAACTATAATTTAAGCTTAACGTGTACTATCAAGTTGACCAAGAAAATGGAAATTTATGTAAATTCCCATACACAATTTATCATGTTACAGAATACGTGGGATGCACATGTTTGTGACTCGTTCTTTAGGTTCCACTGGTCAGGTTGAGTTTCCAGACTGAACAAGAACTTGCCTTTGGATACCATCCTCAAAAAAAAGCTTCTAAATTTTAGGAAGGTAAAATCAGTTGCTTGTGATTTGATTGAAACTTCCCACTTCTCCCACTGTCCATCCCAAGAAGAGGGGAACAGTCACTGGGGTGTTTTGTGAGCACGTGGGGACCAGGAAGACAGATGGGGTGTTACACACTGTACAGAGGTCCCCGCTTCATCTCGCCTTTCCTCGTAGCCATCTTGCTTTCGGGGGCTGGGAGCGTTGAGCAGATACTGATTCAAAGCACACAATTCTTTGAGTCACTCGCATAATTAAACACTAGGAGCCTTACCAGAAACCAGAGGAGTTTCTAATAGACAGGGTACCCAGTATGTTCTGGCCTGAGGTATCTCCAAAAAATGCACATCTCTTCTCTTGTAGACTATAAATTGATGTCATATATGATTTCGGGGGAGCAGGCTGACAGTGGCGAAGAACAAAGCCCTCTTTGAGAGCACAGGTGACGGGGAGGTTTGTGGTGGGCTCAGACCTGGTGGGTCCAGGCTGGCACGGGAGCTGCTCCTTCGGGGCTGGTGGCGGCTGTGCGATCCGAGCACCCACGCGCCGGCGAAGCAGCGAGCACCAGCAATATGTGCTTTATTAGATTACCTCCGCGTGGGAAGCTAAGAGTTTCTCTTGTCATTTTTTCCCTGTTATTGTTTATTCTCAAATGCAAGAGGGAAGTGTTTTGAAAATAAGGTGAAAACCAGCAAGTCGCCTTCTGAAGCACAATCTATTCCTTTGTGTTTTAAGTTGCACCCACCGACTTCAGCAGAAAACATAAGCGTTTACTTGGATTTATTCTTTTCAGGAGCAGCAGAAGCCTATGGGGGAGTGGGTGGGCTCTGTCTTATGTACAGAACACCCCCAGGCTCAATCTTACTTTAATTCATGCTTGCAGAAAACATCCACTTCTTTGAAAACTCCGTGATCAGGGTGTAAATTCCCAGTGTGGAGTTGGCTTTTGCCCCCGTTCACATCACTGTCTCAAGATCAAGACAGAATTTAGCTCTGAGAAGCTTAACTTTTGGTTTGAACATGAGTCAGAAAAACATCACCCATGTTTTGAACCCAACTTAAATTTTAATGTTGGCAACAAGAAGAAGTCTTAAAACCGTGTTTGAAAAACGCTGACCATCAATAACCATTGAATGTTTTGTATCTGCATTTAGAATCAATTTATAGAATATAATTGTGTATTCAGCTAAATCCTGGTCCAAATTAGAATTTTGGTCTTGAGAACAAGACCTTGGCCCTTTAAGGGTTGATAGGGAAAGTAACTTCATGTGTTTTTAAAATAACTTTGTGTAACTCATTCTTTAATCTGCCAATTTCCATTTTCATAAAAGTCTTTTCTCCACAGTTATTAAACATCTTTAAAATATAATTTAAAAAATGTAATAACCTTTGTCATCTGTTCTACAGCTTGCCTTCAGCCAGTGCACTACTTGTGAATACAGAATTTCAAATTAAATTTACTAATCTCATGGAAAAAGGACACTTTAGAAAATATTGCATTCACAGTTTATACTGCCACAGCAAGCTAAGAACAACTAATTCTATCAAGTAACAAAATAAATTATACATTCTCTTTCCTGGTTCAGCTAAAATATTTCACAGAATTATTGAAAAGCTTCTCATGTAAAACCGAAGGAAAATACCAATTAACCACCCAGTTTCTGGCCGCAGATGAAGCGGGGCTGGTTGCGAGTGTTTCTCTCTCAAGGTAACAGGACAGAGGCTAATTATTTCTTGGCAGATGGGGCCCATCACGAGGCAATTGAGAGGGACAGGAGGAGTTCTTCCACATCTCAGTGGATGCTGTGGATGCTGGTCTGTGATGTCCACCCCCTCAGGCACAGCCACGCACAAGCACGGGGGCAGCC
Source organism: Vanellus vanellus (assembly GCF_965231255.1). Lineage (NCBI taxonomy): Eukaryota > Metazoa > Chordata > Aves > Charadriiformes > Charadriidae > Vanellus > Vanellus vanellus. The sequence continues at coordinate 82,085,861 of NC_138910.1, read as the reverse complement.
GCGTCCCCCTCTGGCTCCGGGGCGGTGGTGGGGTCTCCACCAAGCAGAGCTCCCATGGGGGTACCACGCGGGAACGTCTGCAGGGGCTGCTTAAGTACAGAAGGCTGTTAATGCGCCCAAAATCTCTTCTATTTCCACTACACAGCGTTCATTCATGGATTACAGGCAAATTAAGGCTCTCTGCAGACACATAAACACGTGGACAAGAAAAAGTGCATGTGTAAATATATATATATATGTATACTCTTTGCATACTGCACACTGCCAAAATGTGCAATTGCCACAAGCAGGTGTGATTTAAAAACACTATTTGAATGTATTGTGATCAAAAGGACCGATTCCCTCTGCTCATGTTTTAAATTATTCCAGTGTCTCTGAAACAAAGGTGTCAAACCAGAGAAGTTAAAATCTGCTTCTGGAATGTCAGGCCTTTTGATTTCTTTTCCTGCTGTATAAACTTACAGCACCTCAAACATAAAGAAATGCATAATCCTGCCAGTGTGCCCTCCTCCCCGCAGGTCCCGTTGGCACGTTGCTGGACGTCCGAGGCCAGCTGGACCGCGGCAGCCCCCTCCCTGCCAACCCATCCCCGCGCTCCTGGGGACGGCAGTCTTTAATTAGTCTGATATATGGTTCCTGTCAAGGTCAAAGAGTTTTCCCAGGGACATAATACATATTTACATCCCAAAAAATCTCTCTTCAGCATCAGAAAATCCCCAGATGCTACAGGAGAAGTTGGCTGCTGGTGTGGTGGTATCTGTGAGATCTGGTAGTGACTGGGGTAGAAAAGAGGCGAAATCCTAACTCTGACAAGTGGCACTTTCCTTCCCTCCTCCTTGCTCTCTCCGCAAGGGCTGGGGGTTGCTCTGACTTTTCACGCTAATGCTCACACTTGTGTGGTCCTGGTGACGTGGAGTGCCCAGCTTGGGCTCTCCTCCCCAAACACACCCTTTCAAAATGAGAGTTCTAAGTGAGTTTTCACCTAAAAAACTGGAGTAGTGTTTTGAGCACCGGTCAAATCTACCCAGGAATGCACTGGAGAAATTTATTTTTGCTACAATGTTAATTAACAAAAATCCAATCGTACATGCATATTTTTCCCACATAATAGGGGAGGGAAAAATGAAGCTCCCCCTGCAAAAAGCCATTCATAGGAATGAAGTCAGAAAGCATAACCCAGCAATGTCAGCCTCTCCTAACTCCGTTTTGACGTGGCTGTCTTTCTGTCCACACTCCGAGTAAATTGCCTGGAAACCAGACAGAAATAAACGGGGAGGAATCAGCGTGCTGAAAACAGCGCGCTTTGATTTGTCTCCCCGCTCGCCCTCTACTTGTCTGGCCTCTGGAGCTGACCTTTATTTAATTGGGACAAGGCTGGAAGGATCACCAGAAGGCATTCGGTTCCCGTGCCTGTTCCACCGTCTATCTGCGAGGCGAGGGTTGTCCATCGGGTATGGCTACAGCCTGCCCGGGCGGCTGCCGCTCCTGCCGGGGCTCTGGCTGGTGCTTCAGAAGAAGGTGAAATAAAGCTCTGGCACACCGAGGAAATGGAGCAGCGCTGCTCAGCGAGGCGGCGTTTGGAAGCGTAATCTTCAGGTGCTCTGTGTTGAAGGAGAAGATTTGTTAGAGGCAATTTCCTCACTCATAGCCCTGTCCCGCAAGCTGCCTTTGCAGTGAGCTGAGGGAGATCTATGTCGTTAATGGAAGGAGGGAAGATCATGCATCAAGCGGGCGTTAAATGTAAGCGAGTAGCTCTTTGGCCAAACCCTCCAGTGCTGGTTGTAGGCGTCGCTCCTGTCTGCGCGCTGGTGGCGATGCTGCACGGCCGCGATGCACAGGCGGGGATGCATCACCTCGCTCGGGCACAGGAGGAGGTCACCTTTTCAAAATCAGCCTCTTTTGTGTTCCCCCACTGCGGCTGCAGCTCTCGCAGAATAGATTTTTTTTTTTTTTTCAGGTGTTTGAAAAAATATTCTTTAATGAAATGCTTTGGGGTACGTAATCAGAATTTTTTTAATGATTCATGTCATGAGTGCAAAGAATTTTGGCTAAAGTAAAAGGTAAGATTTTTTTAATCATCAACATGCTCATTATTCACTTCCCACTCGAAGCCAAGACAAGAAAAACAGCAGCTTTCTGATGAAAAGAAGAGGATCCATCAGGTCCCACTCACTTTTCATGAACTAAGAACTGATGTCAGTGACTGTCAGATTCAAGTGATTTTCTCCATAAATCTCCTCTTTACTTGCAAAAAGGAATCATTGTTCCCTAACACTGCACAAGCTTTTTGTTCAGGTTTGCTGTGTATAAAATTTAATGAGAACAGGCACAGAACACATCAAGAGCTGAGCATGTGTCAGTTAGGAAATGTGTGTGTTTGAAAACCTTTTCCTATAATTATCTACATTTCCAGTTACCTGCTTGGGGATGAAGAGGGGAAGGGGGCTGGGCGCTCGCGGAAAACAATGGCTTCCCGAAACATGTGGAGAAGTACCTGGCTGCCGGAGTTGCGTATGGCTGGGGAGAGAGATCGAAAGGAGAAGGGGCTCGGATGACCCCACACTCGAGCGTCCCCAGGGCAGTATTGCTGTGGCTGTTTTCTCGGTTTGAAGTGTTTGGGCGGTGTTCTTGACTGGCTGCTGCTGCTGCCTGCACTAATTGTGATAGTCTGTTTCGTTGCCGGTCGGTCGTGCCCATCCGCTGCACCTCGGTTTGTGCTCTGGGCAGTCTCTGGACTGTCTCTCCCTCATGGCGTGGAGTGGGCAGCGCGGCGGGGCCCGGGACGCGGCTGGGACACGGGACGGGTGCGGGATGATGAGGGTCCTGGGGAGGATTGGGAGAGCAGTGGTGGCACATGGGATGCTCACAGATGGGCTGATCAGGCAGTGATGAAGGCACACGGATGGGGCGCAGAGCAACAGTGGCCTTATCCCCCTACGCACCGCGCACCCTATGCCCCTACGAAACACGGCCCTCTTCCTAAATAGTCTGTGGTAAACTCCTGTGACATAAAGGAAACAGCAGCGTGTGCTGCCCATCTGCACTCGCGTGAGGCTCGTTGTTCTGGGGCACAAGGGGTATCTTCAGGATCCTCCACTTGACCCTGCATAGACTGAGCTCTTCTGTGCTGGGGGCGACCCGCCAGCCTGCGCAGCCTTTACACCCCCACTGCCGGGAGGGGAGGAGAACAAACTCTGGTTTTGCCTTAATTTTGTGAAAAGAATAACCACTTTGTTTCTCATGGTTTTAAGAAGAAATGTATTTTTTCTTTACGGACATTTCTTTTCAAAAATAAGAGTAGCTGGGTTTTCAGGTCAGGGGAGGGGTGGTGCAGCCAGGCTGGGAGCTGTTCCCACCACCCGCCGCTCCTCTGTGCCAGGGGGCCAAGGCGGGAGCGAGGGGTCCCTGGTGCCAGGGCCAGGCACGGCTTACAGCAGCACCCTTTGAAAAAGGTATCGGCATTGGTTACAAACAGCGGATATCACTTTTAGCGTTGCTGGCCTTAATCATGCAGGGACATTTTTGTGACGTACATGCTCATTCTACAGAAAAAAGTTCTCCTTTCTCCCCGTTATTTGTCTCTTTGCCTTCAGTCATCTCCAACCCACTGTTTTCTTCATGAAACTCAAGTATTTTCTCTCTGGGACATCAAGGGTGTGCTGATGATCCTCCATCCTGTGCACCGCCCCAGGTGCAGCCACTCCGAATAACGGGGCTTTCTGGTTTCTGAGTGTTTCTGATCATTCTAATCCTACAACAGTAAAGAGCAAAATTAAATGTTCAGGATTACCTGGCTAACATTCGTATGTGGCTTCTAAAAGGCTGAATGTTCTTTTGACGTTTATAGGTAACTACTGTCATTGTACGGGTGTTTTACAAGTATAAAATTCAGCTTTTGTGATGCCGTGATTCATCATCTTAACTCTTATTTATGAATATTCTTTTAAAAATGTCAAGATTCCTCTGTCATCTTAAAAGGCAGAAAGCAATCAAAAAGCAAGACTAACTACAAGCAAAAGGATGTATTGCAATTTTTAATGACATTTGTAGCATTTAGAAGTTCCTCTAATGCCATGCTTCTACAAAACCCTTGTCCTAGAAAGTTATTGGGGGAAAAAAAAATCCCATCTGCTTGCAAGCTGTTCCTCAAAACCCAGAGGCTTGGTCAGCCCTGGAGACAGAGGTGGTGTTGCCTCGTGCACAGAGTAGTAAATCATCCTTTCCTTGAAGGACCATCCAGAAATACATCACAATTTTGGGGTTTTGCCCTGTTGCTCGTGTATCGTGGCACCCAAGGGTGGAGACGGCTGGGATGAACCGCATGAGGGGAATAAAGTGGATTATTTTCCCCATCTCCAATCTCTAAAGCAAACGGTAAATGAATACTTCAACGAGTCCATGATTGCCTGCCACACTCCAGTAGTTTAGCAGATATGTTAATAAAATGTATGAAATGTGACCTAGGTGCAATTAAAACATCAAATGGGAAGCTGGCAGAAACCACGCTGAGCCTCAGAGGTGTAATGGTCATTTGCTTTCTCGACTCTTACTTCCAGACCACCCACTTGGTATTTGCATTGAAGGGACTTCTGAAACGTTTACCAGTATTGTGTTTTAAGCTCAGTATTGAACTAATAAAAAGAGAAAGAGGTTGTGCCCATAGTTTGTGTTTGGCATTAGGGAACTTTCAGGTTGTCAATAGCATTTTAATTTTTTCTTTCCAATCTATTAAGGTGTTTAATTTAATTTTAACCTTAAACAGTTAGGGTTGGTAGTAGCCATCAACACTAAATTAATATTGCTGTTTTGCAAGTCATTAATTGCTATGGCTGAATTGCAACAGTAGCTCAATAGAATAAAATTCTAATCTTAACATCTCCCAGGTAACGTATCTAGAGGAATGGCTTATGAAGCCGCATGAAGTCTTCTGCAATTAGAACCGAGTGATGTTTATTAACTGGCCTGTGCCACATGAAGCGCAGTCAGCGTCCTTCTCAGGTCTCTGATTTTCTGCATTTCATTTACCGATGTGCACACATCAAAGCAGAGGTGATTTCCCACATGTCATGGTTTAACCCTGGCTGGCAACTAAGCCCCACCCAGCCTCTTGGTCAGTCCCCCCAGTACCATGAGGGAGAGAATCAGAACAGTAAAAGTGAGAAAACACGTGGGCTGAGATAAAGACAGTTCAACAGGCAGAGTGAAAGTCGCACATGCAAGCAAAACAACACAAGGAATTCGATCATTGTTCCCCAGAGAAGCTGTGGCTGCCCCATCCCTGGAGGTGTTCAAGGCCAGGTTGGACAGGGCTTGGAGCAACCTGGGCTGGGGGGAGGTGGCCCTGCCCAGGGCAGGGGGTGGAATGAGATGGTCTTCAAGGTCCCTTCCAACCCAAACCAGTCTGTGATTCTGTGATTCCCTGCTCCCCATGGCAGGCGGGTGTTCAGCCATCCCCAGGACAGCAGTGCTCCATCACGCATCACGGTGACTTAGGAAGACAAATGCTATCACTCTCAGCATCACCTCCTTCATTCTTCTTCCCCAGCTGCATATCCTGAGCACGGCGTCATATGCTGTGGGACTTCCCTGTGGTCAGTTGGGGTCAGCTGTGCCGCCGTGTCCCCTCCCAACTCCTTGTGCCCCCCAGCCCATCGCTGGCGGTGGGGGTGAGGAGCAGAAATGGCCTTGATGCTGTGTAAGCCCTGCTTAGCAGTAATGAGAACATCCCTGTGTTATCAACACTGTTTCCGGCACAAATCCAAACCACAGCCCTGTACGAGCTACTGTGAAGAAAACGAACTCTACCCCAGGCAAACCCAGCGCGCCGTGGCCGGGGCAGGGGTCAGTACTGTGAGGCCCAGACAGTAAATAATTACAACCTCTTTGAGATGCTTTCGTGCAACGATGTTTCATTGATGCTTCTTCCCGATCACTCTCCTTTGAGTACAAGAAAAATAAAATGGGCTACCAAATGCCTGGGAAACCATTTCAGAGAGATTATCTGAACATTTCCTCGTTCTGTAAATTTGACAGGGTGGTGAATGTGTAAGGGATTGCTGCTTCCAAAGGGAAGGCATCGCAGTAAACGATGCAAATTGGCAGGATTACAGAATATAATGAATCCAAAGAAGATTTTAAAATATAATTGGAAAGGGTGTCAGAGAAAAAAAAAAAATGGTTAGTCTGTTTTATCTGTTATTGGGACTTGAGCTTACATCCTATTAAGAAATTTACCCGTGCCAGAGAAAAAGACGAAATGTATCGCCAACTCTTGTGAGCACTATTACTGAACAACAAACTGTGTGTAGGGGTGATTGCAGAATTATTGTCGTGGGTTTTTTTATTGTTCTTTAATTCCCAAGGGAAGAGAAAATCTGTGTCTTAAGAAATTCTTCTCTGCATTTTGATTTCTTCTGCATTTCCTTATGCTAATCAGGCTTGTGTGATGTGAAGTATGATTATGGGAAGTGACTTAACCGTTTCAAGCCGCTGTGTCTCTTGCCTGCAGAAATAACCACTGTGTGTCGTCCCCGGCCCTTTCCAGTGCCTCTCCGTGGGGCAGCGTGGGATGGGGCCGGGGACTCAGCAGTGTGTTCGTCAGCATGTCACCGTGACCAGGGAATAACACATCATCCTTTTCATTTAGCGGGGATATACAACCTTTGGTACGGGCATACAGAAACCGAGGATGCAGTAGCTTCAGAAACCATCGCGTTGAAATCAGCCAAAGTGTTTGCTGCCCGTGAGAGGCAGACCCCGCGGTCCCTGTGCCGGCTGGGGAAGCTCCTCGGCAACTTAGACCCTGGGACATGCAGATGAAACCGGCTCCTGAGATCACCTCCGCTGAAGAAAGAGACCCTGCATTTATTTGTTTGAAAGGACAAGAGAAAAACCATTTTCTTGTAACAAGGACATGTGGTAAAGAGTGACTAAATGGAAATGCTGAAGGCGCTTAAATAATAAAATGAAAACGAAGGTTAAAAAATGTGTCTTGGAGAACTGTGTACTGAGTCACTCAGGTGCACGCAGTGTACATTGCTTCTCGCAGCACAAAAGCATTTTAACTGATTAACACGCTCCAGTGATTTTTTTAAACCTGTTGTTCTTTAGCTTGGACAGTTCTGTGATATTGTCAGAAAAGAGGTAATAAATATGCAAGTTTTTACAGAAGGCTCTTACAGGAGGCCCTGGGCTAGGGCAGAAACAGTGCAAAGTGATTCAAATAGGGCTTCGTTGACACCTATTGACAGCAGCAGTTCCTCCAGACACAAACACAGGAGGCTCTTTCCCGGCAGCTTTGGAAATCGCATCAGTAGTCTACAAAAAAAAGTGGGTGATCAGCTCCTGTCGTGCCCACTGTTACCTTCAGCACCATCCACATAACCCCTCAAAGGTCTGAACCTTCACGCTGGTCCTTCTCCAGTTGTGGAGAAGCTGATTGAAGCTTCTTACTAAACAGTCAGAAACAAATATAATTCTGGAAAAGTGAGGGGTTTAGCCTAAAAATAAAGTATTTCATAAGGCTTGAGTTTGTTCTCATTCTTGTTGGCTTTTTTCCTCTCCAGTACAGGAATAATGTTAGTGGACCTGTTGCCGTCTCCATCCTGGCTACGATAACTAGTGCATAGGTTCATTTTATAGGCGGTTTCCAAAATTTCCTATTCTCTTTAGCATTACATATTTTAATCCAAAACAAGCACACCGACATGTGTCTAGTGCTAGAGCAATAACACCTTGAAAACCAGGGCAACTTTTTCAGAATCTATTAAAAACTCCAAATCTTTGTTGCCCGGTGCCATGGATGCTCCAAAGCAGAGCAGTGTTGACATGGGGTGTTCCAGCTGTGCTCCACACAGTTCCTCCTGCAGGTACCCTCCGCAGCCTGGTGGCTCTGATGGCTCTGGTGAGCGGTTTGGGTGCTCCCCTGCACACACTGTACCGCTGATGGCTGTCCCTGCTCCGGCACGGGGCACAGCTCCCCAGTGTGTCCCCCGGCACAGCCCCCGTGGGGCCGTCCCCATCTGTGCCCGGCAGAGCTGCCTGACGACGCTGCGCTGCGCTGCGCTCTGGGCTTTAAAGATTTTATTGAAGTCCGTTTCCACTGGGAAATCCACATGATGTCGAGATTTGTTCCATTAGGAAAAAACAAATGGAAATAAGATAAACCTTTAAACCGGAGATGTCTGTGAGAGCAGAAGCACACCGTGGTGATTATGCTGGCAGCAGCTTTGACTTGCAGAGGTCTTCACTCTAGTCATTTGCAACACTCAAAATTATGAGTGTAATCTATTTTTCAGGCCTGTAAAAATTAACCATACCTTGGAAAATATGCATACCTTTTACTTAACATAGCAAGCCCCGTACAGGGAAAGGACACAACCTTCAAGCTGCGCTTTAGGGAGGTAATGCCACTGCAATCCAGTTTTAATTGATTGCTACAGGTGTTTAAACAATTGCTATATTAGTTCCTTATTATGTTAATTTCAGAAAAATATTTAGAAATGCTTTCTGTCAGAGATTTGGGGGTTATTCTGTCGGCTCAAAGTACATAATTCCTCTTCCTTTCCAGTAAACGTCTTGGGAGAAGGAGGGAGGAGAGGAATAAAGAGTTTTGAAAATCCACCTGTAATATTTCTGCTCTTTGGAGAGAAGCCGACTACGCGCCCTATAGATGGGAAGATTTGGATGATGTTTGTTGGCTTTGGGCAACATGAGCCCTTTTGATGAGCAAAAGTCTTTGAATGACATTGATGGAAGAATAAAAGATAAGTGCTCAGTGTATGCAGAAGGATGTAGCCAATAAAATCCCATTCTGGACAGCCTCAACAATGTGAACAGGGCAAGAAGAAGGGTGGACTGGGCTGGAGCCGGTGGCAGCGAGCACCAACCCTGCGGGGGGCAGCCCTTGGAGCAGCGGCAGCCCCGCGCTTGTGGAGCTCATGGAGACGATCCGGGTGGGACGGGGAGAACGGGGACTCGGGGGGGCAGAGGTGGTGGCACAGCCGTCTGCCCCGGGCCGGAGGGCTCTGCCCTGGCACAGGAGCATGCTCTTTCCCCGCACCCAACAGGTGATTTTGACAAGAAAACACATACGTTGTAATACCAAAAAAAACCCCTCCTGTCAAAGAATAAATCTTTCCCCTTTTCTCAAATAGTTAGGGTGCAGATTGACCTGGGCCTGTTACTCCTGTTTAAGAGACAGGAAAAATTGATGCCTTCCAGCCGACTTTGCCTTCAGCGCATCACCTCTGAAGGCAGAATGTAAACAGATAGGTAACCTAGTTATGAGAAGGTGGAAAAAAAAAGTAAAGTGAAATTTGACCTGGCTGTAATTTGTTATGAAAGATGGGTAATAATATTGATAACAATAACAATATAACAATAAGAAATAATATTGTCTGGACATGCTCCTGTCCAACTTGCTCTGGGTGAGCCTGCTCTGGCAGGGGATGGGACAAGATGATCTCCAGAGGTTCCTTCCAACCCCTCCCAGTCTGTGATTCTGTGATAAATTGACATATTTAAATGGTAATAATATTTATTCATTGTTATCTTATTTCTAAACCACCTACCACACTCGGGCTTAAACCCAACTTGTCTTTGGCTGGGGCCATTTCTGCAGAGCACCGTAAACCGGCTGGACGGTAATTAGCTTTGTAACCACTGCCTTGGAAAAGTTAAAGAAACAAGCAAACCTTCATGCTCTTTTTCAAATGGATCTGGAAAAATGATGTGGTCTAGTTCAATCAGTTCTGCTTTTAGTGACTTTAAAGTACATGATGAATTAAGAGATAATCGCTAGTCTGCTGTCACACATTCTGTAGTGTGGACTGTTAGTGACAGTGAGTTCCTGTCAGTAATAGTAATAGTCCTGGAATGTCATTAAATAATGATAAATAAAAAAAATCAAAACCAAAACCCAAACAAAAGATGGAGACTCGTGTTTGATTATCGGGGTGGAAAAAATTGCTAAGTATATTTTCAAAATTAAACTACAAGTAACATTTTTAGGCTCTCTATTTTTCCTGGAACCCTTAAAGCAATCTTGGAAACACCCAGAATGTCCACGAAGCGCAAACCTCCACCTCTGACTCGGTGCTGAAGTAACGGGGTGGCTCAGCCAGGCTGCCACCACGCTGAGAGCTGTGAGCACGGGCCGGCTCTCACACAGCCCTGCGCCCCACTGAGACCCACCACCGATGGGGCCCCTCGGCGCGGTGTGCTGACTCAGCGCTTTCCCCATCAGCTCAGGTCTGAGCTCATGGCTCTCCGCCTTCACCCCCATTCCCACACCGCAGCGGGGCTGAGCGGGAGAACCTGGGCTTACCTGTGCTCCTTGGGCAGGGGACAACGAGCAGCAGACGCCCATTGATGCAGACACTCTGTTGACAATGTTTCTAAAGTTGCTGAAGAAGCAGAAAAATGTATGTTTCTTACTTGAATGAGTTTTACCTTTTTATCTGGAGACAGCGTAGAGCTGAGGAGTCTCTCAAAAATCCAGGAGCCTGAACAGCGCCATAAATAGATTCCTCAATCAAATGTAAATTAAGCTTTCTGCTACATTTCTGTAATAATCCATCCAAAGAGGAGCAGAAGCTAAAAACCATAATAACAATAGGATAAATTATACAGTCCCACCATTTTTCTAGCACTGCTGTTAGCATAACGCTAGATTGATGTTGTACCTATTTTTATTTTTGCTGCTGGAACAGCCTTTGTCAAGGAGAGGAGGCGTACGAATTTCAATAGCTAATATATTTTGTGAAATATATGGAGTGCTGCACTAATCTGACCTTTTCAGAATTTTTCATTTCAATTGGCTGGTCACCTGAGTCCTTTGCAACAGGTTAGGCTCCCCTTTTAATAGGAAGAGGAGGAGTGCAACGGTCAACCGTTCAAAATACTGAATATTAAAAAGGTCAACAGAGTATGGCATGGCAACGTGAAAATGAGACAATACAATCCCAGATACCTCATTGCAGTGACAAAAATTGTAGCAAGAAGAGAAAATGTCACAATATGAATCCATTTCCAGGGAGGGATGGGCACATGGGGTAGAACATGTCTGTTCTTGCGGCAAAGTTGAGGCTGCGTGCCGGCAACCTGCACAAAGCCTTCAGCAAAGCAGGGCTGCATGTGTGCTGGTCAAAGATACTTCCTCATGATAACATTATATTTGTGCAAATTATGCTGTTAAATGGCCACAGAAACATGGCAAATGTGCAAATTCCGTATTATAGTGTGTTTCCTTTTTGTCCATGTCTTGTGCATTCCTGGGACCTCTCTTTCCTAATGAACAGAGGCAGATGAGTTCAGCAGCTTATCCTTTCCCTGTTCTCAGCCACAGGAGTGAAAATAAAAAAAGACAAAAAATACCCCAGAAAATAGTTTTTTAAAAAATCTAGCTTTAGGTGGAAAAAGAACAAACCTGAATGGTTGTAAAATGTAAAATTTTTACTGCAAATAGGCATGAGCTTTTGCTTTCGGAGGCATTCCTGCTCAGGGCATGGCTGGCACCAGCGCCAGAGCCCGCTTGCCCCACGTCATGCAGTGCGTCACTCGGTCCGAGCGCGGCAGAGCTGAAGGCGGCTCCTTCGCTGGAGAGGGTGGCCAAGCCCTGTGCACACAGAACTCTTCAGTTCAACTCCTTTCTTGGTTTGCTTTTGTTTTTTCTGTATTACTATTCAGCAGCTCTTCATTTTCCATTTAAAATGTTTGAGAACCCAAACGGTATTTATGAACATTCACTTGTAAAATTTGCTGGACTGATTGTAACTGCACAAACATCATTTCACGCTATTCCAGTGTCATAAAGAAGTACTCTGGTAACTATTTATTTTATTATTGAAAAGCTCAGTCAGTATATGACAAGCATAGATCTGAGGTCCCTGACTTGAGGCCCCCCCGCTTGCAAATGCAAGCCAATGGCTACAAGGAATTGCTACTTTAAAATACCCAGAGTTAACATAAATAAGCTTCAATTGGAAATGGGATTTCTTCCCACCTGAGGCAGGAAGAATTAACTGGCAGGAATCCTATCTGGCAAGAAAAGCACTTTTCTGTCACATCCTCAGAGAAAGAAACAGCATTTCGGCGAAGTTAAAAGAAGACGTCCCAGCTGCGTGGATTTATCACAGCCCAGTGGGATTGCACTGCTGGGCTGGGACAGACCCAGCACTTCTTTCAGAGCACTCTAAGTTTGGCTGCTTATATTTTTGCTTGGGCAATTACAGTTAGTAACCATTCTTGACAGAGGTCATGTCTTGTCACCATTTGTACGCGCAGGTCCTGCTGTTGTTGCTGAGGTCTGTGTAAAACGGGTGAAACACAGAGCCCTACGTTTGGCCTGACTGCCCGGCAAACTGGCATGAGCATAGCTCAGTCCGTGCTGCTGATCAACTGCCATAGGCAGCAGCTTCTTATCAAAAAAACCCCAAGAAACAAGGCCAGCGACATGCAGTGCCTCTCTGCTCCCGCCTCTGGAAGCAAACGGGCCTGTGCGCACCTGGTGCAGGAGCCACAGTAATGGCGTTTGGCTGTTCTGCTCTTTCTGCTCACAGAATGGTTTTGCAAATGGTAACATCAAAATCACTGACAGAAGAGTTCCTAAAAGCATCTTGGCTTTCTGAAGCCGCGTTTCTCTAGCGCTGTGACAAGGAGCCTGGTGGTTGGCGGCACCCATGGCCGTGCGAGGCCTGGGCAGTTGGAGCCAGACACCAGGATGGAGAAGAGACAGGGATTTCCTGAAGCAAAAGTGGGGGGGAAATTGTGCTGGGAAATGGGAATAACGTAGTTTTATAGAGATTCAGAATTTAAACTCATTCAGAAAAAGGTGCACTGTGGACAAAATGGGCACACATGCAGCCTGCGGCATGGGGCTGGGTGCCGAGGTGAGGGGCTGGCAGGGGCCCCAGGGACACCGCCGCGCGCCCGGGGCATGGCGCCCGCTCTCCTGGGGTGGGAGCGGGTAACAAGGGTCGATGCACCTGTGGAGATAAAGAGCAGCAATTCTACTTCAGAGTACAGCTAAGCGGTGTCGTCATCGCCATTGGCAAGAGGTGAAAATGGCACTCAAGCCCACAGCCCCCTTGCCAGCTTGGGTGTCAGGAGAATCGGATCCGAAGCACTCCTGGTCATGGCTTTAAACGAGTAAAACCCCAATGACGTCGTTAGAGAAAGCCAAGATCAGATCTGAAAAAAACTGTGCCTGCCTTCACTCGTGTGGAAAAGGTTCCTGTCTGCTCGGGCCGCGGTGCAGCGCGGCAGCAGGAGGGAGGGAGGCCGGTGTGAGCAGTGCCTGGGGTACACGCTGTGAGAAGGGTTAGCAACAATATTCCCTGCAATACTGGTAAGGGCAGTAATGCTAATCCTTGTCATTCCAGCCCACATTAGAGCAGTTCAGATGCTTTTGTATTAAGTACACATACCAGGGACTACAGGTTCTCCAACAGGGTGTTGAGAGTACGATAAAATCCCCAAAGCATTAAAATAGTGACTGAGAGAGGATCTTGGCTCGTCACCTATGAGTCCCCTCTCCCGAAGCTGTGCAGGAGGGCTCCTTCGTGCCCCGCCAGTGGGACCAAACAGGGACACGCTCCTCACCAAAATCTCTTTGGTCTATTTAGGGGTTTATGGGCTATAACCAACACTTCAGGGTCCATTTGCAAGCTAATGTTCAGAAAATGCATGTCCCCAATCTCTCCCGGGCTGCAGTGAGGAGCCCTCCCGGTGAGGCAGTGCCAGCCTGGGGGGTGATGGCTAAAAGTAATATTGAGAATACAAAACAGAGCGGTTTACACCCAAAAATAAAGCTAACTAAAACTCTAATTAGAACCAGATGCACAAAGAAAGCAAACGTATGGTGTTAATAAACTTTGCCGCATCACCCTTACAGCGACAGGGAAATGCCAAGCCCGGGGCTGTGTGGGCCAGTGGAGCAGGGCGCTGGCTGTGCCCACCCTCGGCCCGGGCTGGCCCCAGTGGCTACCGCAGCCCTGCTGCCCTCTGGCTGCCTGAGCAGGGCAGAAACACACGGCTGGAGGCACTGGGGCACCAGACATTCCTGTTACGGCTTTTTTGGTACCTCTGCCTAAGTGAGCCGCTCCCTTTTCTGCATGTGCAGGGACATGAAAAAAAAAAAAAAAGATAAATTATAGGAGCTGACCATCCCTCTCCCTGTCATGTGCAACACAACCTGCTTCTTCATTGCCTCTGTGATGGCAGGACGCATTGTTTGTTACTGTGTTCAGAGGGTATTTCATTCATTTATTTCTTATAGATCCTCTGCTATCGCAGGTGCTCCTGCGTCCATTTTCAATCCCATTTTCCAGACTTGGGTCTAACGTTAAACAAGTGCAGTTGTTTTAAAAACATCATTGCACTAAATGACTCATCCTTCATTTCCTGTCATAGTAACTTTTAATAGTTTTTTCTCTGTGATAAATGTTATGTGGTGTTTTTTTTTTCTCTCCCTTTTCAAATAAGGTATTTCTGGTTGCTTTTTATTTTTTTTAACTTTAAAACTCCCATCTCATCAGCCACCATTCAGCTCCCCTGGACACATGCTATCGTTCAAGTAGTTTTAAGCAATGGGAGGAGAATAAGGCAAGGCACCGGTATTCCCAGGGAGGGACGATGTTTGGGAGGAGTGAGCTGGGCAGTCCATGGCACTGGGGGCTCAGTGCTGGTGGGGCGGCAGGAACCCAGCGGGGGCTCACAGTCCCTTTGGGGACCCATTGTCCCGGAGGCAGCCATCTCGCTCACCTTCTGCTGGCTAATTATGGGTGATCAGTCCGAGCTCTTCACAAGTCACTTCATTTTAAAGTAAAATTCTCAGTAAGTGTAGTGGTAGCAGGAGGTACACGTCACCTCTGAGGGATGCAACTGTAGGACCTCAGGTTTAGGAATCCAGTTTGGAAAGGGGCACCTGGCTTGTAGGGGTAACTCTTCTCTTTGATTATCAACAAAAACTCCTTTACACGTTACAGCCTAGTGCTGTCTCAAGAAGGCAAGGATTGCTGTTAACAGCGATACGGCAGAGCGTGGGAAGCGTGAGCTGACGGCACTGTGGTCGTTCCCCAGCACTGGTGGTGCCGCGCCATTTCCCTTCTCTGTCCTCCTCTTCCTTGACTCGCTTTATATGCAACTTCTCCTAAGCAGATGGACCCTCCTCGCGTTTTGGGTGATTTGCAAATAATTGCTGACAGTGGTGAAGGCCACAATATTTTGCAGAGACACTTTATTGTTCTGCTTTTTAAATTGCAGGGTGATGATCATGGATTTTTTGACAGGGTGGGTCTGATCCAAAGCCAAAAACCAAAGGAGAGGAGAGGCTTCTGAGCCCCTTGAGAAGACTTTAGATCAGGCCTTTCTGAACCGTTCCCCCGCCTCTCTGCTGGATGTTAATTATTACAGCTTGCAACTCAAGAATTTTGTTCTCAGTCATATCCTAGTTTTATTCTCAGTATAGCTGAATAGCAAATTATTCATTTGCTCTAATCACAGTGGGGTTAGGATCTTTGGTATGCAAGTGGCAATATTAATTGCTTGGCATGTGGTCTTCTGAAGAACAGAAGTTAGAAAGAATGATTCCACACCCCAAGTCATTAGGAGAACAGTGCAATTCATTATCTTTGTGTTATTATTACTAATGACATAGTAATAGACTCCACACTAACAATAAATATCTTTTTATAAGCTCAGTGTTTTACTTAATAGCTCTTCTAACTTGAAAGCAAAGGTTTGTGCCACCCTCCCACAGGGAGCTGCCCAGTGCACCATCTCCGGAGCAAACTGTGGTGCGGGTTTTGGCCATTTGTGTGCTGTGAGTGTGCTGGCTCAAGCCCTGGGAGGACGGGGAGGTAAAGCAGCCCCAGTACGGACTGGAGGGGGGATGAGGGGGGGAGGATGCCCTCCCAGTGTCCCGTCCCCGTCCCTCGCCTGGGGAGTGATGACCTGCTCAGAATGCACATACTGGTCAGGAGAAATCCTGTCCAACCTCTGCTTCAGTATCTCCAGGAACAAGACCTAGCCAACAAATTTCTTCAGAAACGTAGCTATTAGATCTCCCATGAAAGCCCAGTGCGTTGCTGATTAATCATCCCTTGGCAATGGCATGGTGGCTGATTTATCCTGGAACCGTTGGTCACCGCTGGCCAGAGCTGTGAAATCCCACTGCAGTGGGAAGACTCTCCTTCATCCGAAGGTGCCCAAACGGATTAGTCTCGACTAACGCGTGCTTTGCTGCTTCGCCTCACCTACCCTGGAAGTTTTTTCCTACTGGAAAAGATTCATATCAAGATCTGGAGGGTGCAGTGCTCATGTTGTTGAGTACAGTGACTCCCTAAACCAGCTCATCAGCCAAGAGTCACTTCTAGAGGGAGGCACAGCATCTTCCCCCCCCTCCCCAGGGATCTCAGAGGCTTATGTGAACAGGCGCCCAAGCCCAGACTTTTATTTGGTGTTTTTTTAAATGAATAGCTTCTTGCTCTTAACACAACTGCGTTTATATGTAGGATTGGCACGAGCCTTTCAGAAAAATCATCTTAGGAGAGGTGCTGCCTCAGACACAGTCTACACAACGAAACTCGAGGCTGTGCTGAACTCCGCGGGCTGTACCAGCTGTGGGCATTGCGCGGCTACAGGGCTGGTGAGCAGAGCCTGAATTTTCAGTCCTGTCTGTGAGAAACCTCTTGTGCAATAGCTTCGAACTGAACCACTCCCCGGGTGACCCGAAAATAACAGAGCCCAAAGCAGATTTTTTCTGGGCTTTTTGCAGCAGGCTTGGTTTTCCCCGGGGGGAGCCTGGCTGCTCCTGCTCTAGGAGACCCCACGAGGCAGAGACAGGGGCTTTGTCCCCAGCAGGGAAGCTAAAATAAAAATAAAAACTTTATATAGTGGATATCGATGGCTGGTTTTGGTTAGATTGTGAGTCATTCAAGGGCAGGACATACACTTCTCACCTTCCCAAGGAAATGCTTAGGGCAGAGGGCAGATAGCTACAGAGATTTGCACTTCTTCCCAACTGGTGCTGTTTTCAAGGGATATAGACACCAGGTCCTGGTGGAGCCCTGACACTCACCCGCGGCTTGGCACTCCGGCATTAGAAAGGAGGGGAAGAAGAACAAAAATATTGCTGAAGTTGGGTGGAGAGGCTTCGATGTATTTTATTTCCACTGGCTATTTGGCAAGAAATTAATTATTTCTTTCACTTCTGGCATTTAGAAGTGTTTAAAGTGGTAAAAAGCTCTGCTGCTGGTCTGTCACCAGGACTCCCAACCCGTGTCCAGGGGAGCGGGACCCCGTCCCCCCGCTGAGAGCATTGATGAAGAGCAGACTGCTGGATTCCAAACCTCTGTCCCTATCTCAGAGGGAATCTGCTCTTGGAAAAACAATATTCAGAGGCATTTCAGTACTCTATCCTTTTATTTCCTGTCAGAGGTGTACCTAGGCAATTCTGGTGGCACAGTGGAATACAAAGTGATTTATTAATGAGAGCAAAACCTGCACCCTTGAATATATCCCAAAGCAAGTCTGAAGCTATTGAGGCAGGGTCATTACTGTCAGCACTATTAGCAAGACCTGGAAAATAGATATTTTAACTTTAATTGAATTTCATATAAGTTGCAACCTGGCCTTTAACAGAGAGGCTTCGTTTTAATTTATCACAGACCCAGGCATTTGCTTTAGGCTCACCGATTTAGTTTCCAATGCTGCTGAAGACATTTTACCCCAATTGCGTTCTGGCATTGAATGCAGAAACCTGAACTAAAAAACCAGCATGTTTTTGCTTTGGTGTTTCCTAATTTAGATGTAACGGTGCCCAGCAGGGACCAAGTGTCTGATATTTTTTGCCTGAAGTAGTTCAAATTGTCTAGCAGCTAAGTTGGTTAAATTGGCCATTGGACGCTAAGCAGAAGTGATGTCCTGGTGCCCATCCCCGCGTCGTGCTGCCTTGGGGACGGGGGGATGGACCTTCCTGCAGAGACCCGAGATCCTTTCCCTGGGGAGGTGACCTGCGGGGCTCCTGCTGGGGAGGAATGAGGAGGTGGCGGAGAATGCCCCCGTGCCCTCCGTTTCTGTGGCACAAGTGCTTTGCCCGAGTGCTGATGTGAATTTTGGGTGATTTACACGGCGAGTGTCCAGCACAGTGATCCCTCTCCCTCAGCGGCTCCTGGATGTTGAGCGCACCGGTCACTGCTAAATTCCTCTGGTTGCAGGAGGGGGATTCAGACGGGTCTGAGGAGAAATGGGTCAAGCTCGGAGGAAACCTGCTGCTGTCACCCCCGGTCTCGCAGAGAGCTCTCACTCTCATTTCATTTGTGAAAAACATATCACAGAAAACAACAGTAAAGACATGCGGATGCCTCGGTATGACCATGCCCAGGTCAGCACCCCACACCGCTTTCCACACACTTCGTCATGAACTCTGCCGCAAGCCAGAGCGGGAGCATCCCTCCCTCCGGCGGGCGGTACCCGTCTCCCGGGGCCGGGATGGATCCTCATGGCGCGGTGGCGTCAGCTTCCCCTCGCCCGAGCCCTGCGCTCCTCTACGGCAAGTCAACAGAAGTGTTCGGTGTCCGAACAAATTAAAAGAGGAGACAGACATGTTTCAAACTGAAATCGCGCATGGAATTATAGGAGCCAACCGTGTATCTTTGATACACGTATTAAATTATGCCGTAGAAAAGCAAGTTAACATTTTAAACATAGTGGAACTGTTTTTAACTTGTTTGTTTAGAAAACAAATATCTATTTCATATTACATTACATTGTTGAATTATTTATTTACAGCTCAAAATACCTGTGTTATTTGTGCTAGCTGCTATTACAAATACTGAATTAATGTTCATTTATTTCTCCACTTATGTTGTGGAGATTGTATTATGACTTTATCAATTGGCTTTTTTTTTTTCAGGGAAACTTATTTCAATCCAATTTCTTATGTCATGTTACAGACAAATGAAAGCAAAGGCCCCCCATATTGTATGTGAAATCTGTAATACCGTGGCTCTAGAGTAATGCCTTAAACAATCAAGCTAAATATGTCAAGGGACTTTTTAATACACTGCACTGATGAAGCAAGAGTATTAAATTTATTCAACCGTGAAAAAGGCTTTGATTATCATACACCTCAGCTGTGCTGGTATGTGTTGACCATGAGAAAAAAAAAAAAAGAGAAAATGAAATGTGATTAGTTCCTGATGGGCTGAAATTCCTTTAATGCACGTAACATGGAGGGAATTCATATTAAGAGCTTCCATCAAGATTTTTTTTTCATATCTGCTCCACAACACAATGAATCAGTGTCTCCAAAGTGTGATAACATTCTTATCAATATCTGAGTGGAAACATATGGGATGGTGCAATTATTGCTATTTTATTGTTTGCTCAGTTAAGTGGGACATGTATTGTGTACATCTCTGAAGTCCTGTAAACAGCCATAACAATTTTTACTCTTGAAAACAGAAGCGGTGATTGCTTTGTGACATTTTTTTGTCAGTCGATTGGATTATGCAGATTTGGAAAATTGATTAAGTTACAACATTTTAAAAATTATTTTTGGGCTGAAGCTTAACAAACGCCTATTTTTAAGACCTTAGTGTAAAAACAAAAAAAGCTGTAATGCATTTGAGTGAGACATGATTATAATATGCATAAGCCATTGTCAGTAGATGGAAAAATTATGAGAAAGTTTAAAAGGCTAACAATTAGTCACCTGGCTTTGGCAGCACAGCAGTATTCATTTCCCTGTTTCCTAGGCAGATGCTGGATTTGCAGAGCTACGGTGGTGTAGCTGAATTATTTCCAAGAACGGGTCTAGTGCCCGCATGCACAGCACAGACATTTACAACTGAATTATTACAACTCCCTGTTTTGCTTCTCCGCTGCCTCCGCGGTTATTTCACACGTGCTCGTTGCGGGTACCTGTCGGTGGGGGAGCACAGCGACTTCACAGAACTCACGAAGAATTGTGAAATCGAGT
Source organism: Vanellus vanellus (assembly GCF_965231255.1). Taxonomy (NCBI): domain Eukaryota; kingdom Metazoa; phylum Chordata; class Aves; order Charadriiformes; family Charadriidae; genus Vanellus; species Vanellus vanellus. Next base: position 82,065,877 of record NC_138910.1, on the reverse strand, counting down.
TTTAAATGTCGAGTGTTGTTAATTTGTGTGCGTGGCTTGTGGGGGTAGAAGTGGTATGACCCCAGTGCAAACATGGAAGAGAAAATAAAATGTGTGTTGGGGGGCACCATACCAAGGTCTGACCGCCCCCACTGCCCCCGGCACCAGCACCGGGGCACCGGGGCTGCTGGGGTGCTCCTTCGTCACCCACCTGGGGCAATGAGCATCCCATGGCAGAGCAGAGGCAGTGACAGCGTCCCCGGGGCGGGAGGGCAGCCAGGCACCCCGCCGCAGCTCAGCAGAGACGCTCTGCTTCTGCCCGCACTGGGCATCTCTCGCGCACCGGGTGAAAGCTGTTTTATGAAACGTGCTTGGATCTCATGGCAGTTCTGTGAACAGACTTCACAAAGCTGTCTGATTTCTTTGGTGAAACATCTGCCTTCTGCGAAGAAGACATCATGCTCCTAGCTCACGCTCCTATTCATGCTGATGCCTCGGGCAGCCCCTGGCAGAGCCGGGGGGAGCCGGGGGGGGGGCGGGGGGAGCCGGGCTGTGGGAAGAACCAGGGGCTGCTGCAGGGGGAGCAGGGTGCTCTGCAGAGGCTGGGGGGTTTATGACCCAGGGGACACGCAATGGGAAAGGGCAGAAAGCCCTCAGCGAGGTCATGTATCTGCAAAAACAGGCTGAATTTTAAGCCAACTTTAAAGTCCTGACTCTAGCTAAGAGTCAGAAAAAGCAATGAAGACATAAAGAAAAGCTGTCGGCTTCACCAGAGGAAAGTGTCCTGAGCGATTTCATAGAACCATAGAATCACAGAACGGTTTGGGTTGGAAAGGACCTTAAAGGCCATCTCATTCCACCCCCCACCCTGGGCAGGGACACCTCCCCCCAGCCCAGGTTGCTCCCAGCCCCGTCCAACCCGGCCTTGAACACCTCCAGGGATGGGGCAGCCACAGCTCCTCGGGGCACCCTGCGCCAGGGGCTCACCGCCCTCACGGGGACACATTTCTCCCTCACATCTCATCTCAATCTGCCCTCTTCCAGTCTGAAGCCATTCCCCCTCGTCCTATCACTCCATGCCCTTGGAAAAAGTCCCCCCCCAGCTCTCCTGGAGCCCCTTTAGGCACTGGAAAGGGCTCTGAGGTCTCCCCGGAGCCTTCTCTTCTCCAGGCTGAACCCCCCCACCTCTCCCAGCCTGATTTGTGCCTGGGACACCTCCACCAAGGCTCTCTGCTGGGGCGAGGTAGGGCATGGAGCTCCAGGACAGGCTCGGGGCAGTGAAACGGGGGGTCCCAGGTGTGGGAGCTCCCCCCACACCAGCTGAGCAGCACAGTGCAGCACCCAGAGTGGACCCTCTGTCACCCAGTGCCCGCCAAAAGGGCGTTCCCGGGGGATTTAACGCGCTGGGAAATCTGTGTCTTCAATACAGTAAGGGTTTTTGCATTTTTACATTAAAATGTGAAAGTTTGGCTGGATGGGTGATGGGGTTTATGCAAATCATGTAACATCGAGCTGGCTGCTCTCTCTGAATCCCATGTATGACAGATGAGAGAGCTCGAGAATTTGTGTATTTTAATGGCGCTCATGCTGAAGATGATAAATGCAGTCTTCATCCAGTAACTTCAAGGTTCACTTTTTTTTATTTTGAGGGACATGCATATGGTTAAAAACCCTTGCAACATTAATAATACTTTCCTGCAAGAAAGATTGATATACGCAGCATAAATACTCGTGCAGCATACATAGCTCCTGGTAGACAAGTAGTATTGCTTTTGCCTTCAATATTTGGGTGGAAGATTGAAGTCCAAGTGAGGGTTTTTTTCCTTCTCCTTTTCAGAGGAGCGTGCTCCAAAGCTATCATTCCACTTGTGCCTCGCTGATGGCTGCGCAGACACCGCGTCACCCTGTTTCAGAAGACCAGCCCATGAGAATCGTGTCACAGTTTTCGGCGCTGGGGGACAAAGTGTGACACAAGCTGCAGCCCTTGGGAGAATGAGAAACTGGGGGGCCCTGGGCTCTCGGCAGCGACAGTCCCACCTGCGAGTGCCCCCCGCACGCGAGCAGCGCGGCTCTGCAGAGTGCCCAACAGGAACAAGTTTTGCAGGGCTTACATTGCAGGTACTTTATTTTCCAACAAGGAAAACAACTTTCATCCTTGTGTTTTTGTGAAGAAGTCATTTAGGGTTTAACGAGGCTGCTGACCGGGGCACAGAGCTCTTGGTTAGCGGGGGAAGCCGGCACTTCTTTTACTTGCTCTCGCCCGGGTCTTACTAAGCGCTGCATTACGGCACACCGCAGGCGATGCCCGTTCCAGCTTTGATGCGGAGCCTCCAGCACGGGCAGTGGGGCGAGATGCGGGAGCAGAAACCTCCAGCCCCATCACCGTGGTGTCCTGCACCTTCCCCCCCTGATCTCCCCCCTGGGCGGACGATGCACTGCACTAACAGTGCCGGCACAGAGAAGCATCCCTCTCACTGCTGGGGGATTTTCTCTGCTGAACAGGATATTTGGCCTTTAGTGGGCAAGAGACTTTTTATCTCCCAATTTCTTCACTAGGCTTACAGGAATTGTGAGTCTAGAGCTGGAAACACACAGCAGCATCCAAGGCAAGCTTAGACGGAAGCTAAGTCATTACTGAGCAAGTGAAATAAATTCTGGGCATTGGAAAGAAACCGGGAGAAGACAGGACATGCTGAGCATAAGATGGAAAAATGGCAAAACATCCAAAATGAACAAACCTTGGAAGTGAGGCCTTTAGGAAAGACTCAGAGGTCCCCGTGCTTTCTGAGTGGAGTGCTGGCTGAAAGAAGGCTGGAGCTGCAAGCAAATAAATATTCTCCTATTATTTGGTTTCTCCTGTGTTCATGGAAACCAAAATTGCATTAAAAAATACCTGACTTCACTTCAATTTTTATTCCCAGTGGAACCACAGGCAGGGCTTTCAGCTTTGGCCTGGAAGGGCTCACCATTTAGTGGCCTATGAAACATTTCACAGCCTGCTAACTCATTTACCTCATCAGTCAGATGTTGATGCCAGGTGAAAAAAGGGACTCTCAGATTTTCATCATAACTCTTCATGAGGTCCTTCCTCTTTTCCGAATATTTTTTGAGTGAGTAGTGTCATCATCAGTGAAGTTATGAAGACAAAAGCAGATGCAAAGGAGATGCGAAACATAAACACAGGAACGGCCGTCCTGGTTCCCACCAAGCCCCTCCGGCTTGGGACCTGCGGAGGAGCGGAGGAGCAGAGCCAGCCGTGCTGCCGTGCCATAAGCTCCCCACACATCAGGAGCCTGTTGCTTTGAGGTCATCTAGACTTGAGTCTTCTTGTCAAACACATCTAATTTATTTTCTCTAAATGGTTTAATAGCTCTTGGAGATCCCACAGCCTGTTGGCACCCTCCATGCTCCGTGGCTTTGAGTTCTACTGTTTGCCTCTGATCACGTTGCCCTCCCTCCTGTTGATATTCAGATGAAACAGAAATGTATTTTTAAGGCTGTTCTGATTTAATTGAGGTTTTTCCAATTTAAGCGTTAGTCTTCATCTCCAGCTTCGTTACAACACAAGAGGAGGCACACTTTCAGAAGAGATGGTAACAGGAGTTTGCCTCTTTGAGAAGGTCTCAAACAAGTACTTTTGAACAAAACCTTTGCAGATCATCATTATGCAAAGCTGGACGGTCGTGGGACTGAAGAGACGGACCTCTGATCAAGGAGGACACAGCTTTACTTGCTTCACCTTGCCGAATCCTGGTGGGGGCACTGCGCATTGTTGGGAGCTCTCCCCTTTGGCAGAGGGAAAGTAGACGCACGGACTGGGGAAAAAAAAGCTTACGAAAAGAGGATAGGTAGGAAACAGCCTCAAAGCAAAGGCTCAGGGGCGGTCCTGGTGCTGTTCCCTGTTTGAGTAATTTTCACATCTGTATTAGAACAGCATGAATCTCTTGATTCATGAGTGAAACCTCCGTGACGTTTCCTCCCAGTGCAGCTGTAATTAAAGCTGGGTGAGGCCGGGACGGCTGGTCGGGAAAACCCCCCAGTGCTCGGAAGGGTTCACGCAGGTGGGCACGAGCGGGGGTCCCCCCAGGGTGGGCGCCGCAGCCTGAGGTGGATGGTGGCTCCTCTCCTGGAGTCCCCGTGGAATCAATATTAATAGCCACGTGCCGAGCAGCCGCCGGATCTCATGACATCTGTAAGGAAGCCAGTTAATATTTCAGTAAGGTTCAGACAAAAGCAGAGATGAAAAAATGACAGATTCACAGTATCACGGAATAATATTTGCTGATTGAGAGGCACGCAGCTTTTTTTAACAAATATGGGGGACATCATTTGCAACTTGTTCTTGGGAAGAGAGAAGTCCCATGACAGATTTCAAATCTTTGGCACAGCTTCATAACTTTATCAAAGAAAAGCATGAAAGTGAGAACTTTGTTCTGAAAAAAAAAAAAGCAGGAAAAAAATCAATAGAAACCACAACAAAATCTAAGATCAGGATAATCATGTTGTACCATCAAAAAGGTACCGTTTTTGTGCCTTTTGTGATGTTTTCTTCATGACAGTTTGGTCTCAATGCCACAGTGAAAATAACTCTCTTGCCTTGTGATTGACAGCAAATTTAAATGCCAGCAAGCAAATGCCAGTAGGAAAAAAATCTTTGCTCACATATTGTACACCTTAACACAAAATTGGATCCAACAGGCTTCCTTGTAAGTTAATGGGTAATTGGACCCATATGGCACCCAAAAAAGTGCAAATTTGGGTTTTCAGTATGAGGAGAAGTTACCTGGGAAACTGTCTACGTTTAGTTACTTATCAATATTCAGTGCTATTGCCAAGACGAGATAAAGGAATAAGATGGAAACTTGAGACCTGTAGATAAAATAAGCCAATAAATGCATCAAGAGAGAATCTAACTCTGCAGCGGTTCCCCCTGATATTGAACTTCACTCCTGACCATCATAACAAAAATAAATGTCATCTGTGTTTCCTGTAATAGCAGCACTGAATAGTCCATATATTAACACTATTAATATAGTTGCCTTTTTTAGGCTTTTTTTTTTCCCTCTACATGTTTGGTTAAAGGACTTATAAGTAGCCCCCCCCCCCCCCCTTCCCCTTTTTAGGTTTGGGGTTGTTTTTTCCTTTTTGATCACCTTTCCATCAGTATATCTCTGGGTGAATTGTCGATGAAGGAGCAAGTGCATCTTGGATGTTGCTGGGAGTTCAGCTGGAAATGTTTGACTCCATAAAGACAGTGAAACTGAAGTATGGGCGGCTCTTCCCGGCTGAAGGGTCAGTAGCTCCAGAAGACATCCAAGAACTAGAAATGTCTGCTTGGAAACCACTGTATGACCCGAGCGCTGTGTGGGAAGCCCTGCTGGACCAGCCGGGATGTGGTTCATGACGAATTGTTGAGGTTTGCAGGCTGCGGTGTTGTAAACTGGGATTTTTAGGTGGCAGTGATCTCTGGAGAGGGACGGCACGGCAAGGTGTGCCATGGTGAGCTGGCTGGAGGGACGGCCTGGCCCCATCATCCTTGCCGGAGTGCCGGGACATTTGTCTGCCACACACAGAGGGTCTTCATTCCCCGCGGGAACACAAGGCAGGGCGTGCTTCAGAGCAAGCGGCAACGCTGCTGCTGTGATCGGAGCAAGGCAGGGTCAGCCGACATCCTTAGTCTGCTCAACGCTCGAAGGAGAGGAAGGGAATGATGCCAAAGTCACAGTAACTGTTAGCTGGTTGTCGGCACCGAGCTTGGTATTGATTCCTGTGGCACGCCTGCCAGTAACGGCGGAGACGGCGCGCTGCAACGGAGGACGTATCCTCCTCCTGGTTTCCCGAGCGTGATGTGATGCTGGAGGGCAGTGGAGCCAGATGCTCCTTTCCAGAGGCAGGAGCGGCCGAGGGAGGCTTTGAGGCTGGATTGCAGACCGGCCACCGAGTTAATGATGTGCGTCTGCGGGGTCCTGCGTCAGGCAGACGTTCGAATGGGAGAAAAATAATTGTTTTCCTTGTGTATGTTTTGATGTTCTGCTTGTGTGTGCTGGCACAATCTCCTCATTAGTGACAGACTGTCTGTGACTAAAGTATGGGCAAAAATGCTTTCTTTCTGTCTACTTTATCTGTAAAACAATAAAAAACTTTAATCATAAAAAAGGAAGGGCCAACAGCCTGCTTTTGTGATACAGACTTTTTGTTTTTATTAGGTCTGAGACCGAGAATGGCTCTTGTTAAGAAATACTGGTTTATTGCAGCGGGCTGGGAGATGAGATAAGAGCGAAATACCAAACGTGCATGCACAAACATGGAATGTGTGAAAAATTGGAATGATAAGGTCTTTGGAGCGGGTTCCTGCTAAGGCGATTGAGGTACGACGCTACATCATCTTTGCTGGAGGAGTTGAGGAAAATTGCAGTATAATCAATTAAAATTGGTGCCACTGTGCCTGGACCGAGCTGTCCAAAAGCAAAATATAATAAATAAATGTCTTCTACACGTTTTGCCAAGGTTATGTGACTTTGCAAGCAGGCGATGCGGCTGCAGAAGAGCGTATTGCACGGAGACACCCTCGGTGTGGATTAACCTGACGCCAGGCTCAGACGCCGATGCTCCCTTCCAGGGAAGGGATTTGCTCCCGGGGGGGATATTCCCGGAGCGTACGCCTCCTCCCAGACGTGCTGGATTTCGGCCTGGGGGATGGACTTCCCACCCAGCCCCATCCCAGCCCCGGGGTCACCCTGTCCCGGGACAGCCCCCGTCACAGGGACCCCGGACAGACCCCGCTCCTCCGGCTGAGGTGCGCCTCACCCGAAGGTCTGGGGGCAAAACCGGGCCAGCCGTGTGCCTGCGGATGGATGGAAGTGTCTGCAAAACTGCCTTTGCCGAGCTCGTGTAGCGCCGTGCCCTGCTGTGCCATGCTGTGCCCTGGCACTGGTGGCACTGGTGGCACTGGTGGCACCGGCAGCGTGCGGACCCCGCTCCCCCAGGGCTGCACCCCGGCTCGGCTCGGTGGCCGTGTGGGCACTTAAACACCGTCTTTTTCCCTCTCTCTGTCTCCCCCATCAAGTGAACTGTCATTATAACCCGTGGGTTCCGTGGCGAGACGAATGGGGGACCGCAGTTAATACTCCCATTATGCCCACACAGAAACGCCGAACAAAGCCTCCCCGTCCCTGGCACCGCACTAATGTTATTTCTCAATTACTTTTTGTTAAGCAAATATGTAGTGTGCTTTAAGTACTGCATCCAATAATTATGTTGAACTCTTCAGTACTGCGTGATGGCTTTCTTACAAACCCTTTCATTATACCTGTCATATGAACTTTAAACACTTGGCAATGCAGTAAGCTCGCATTTGAAAAATACAGAGATTATTTTTACACACGCCACCTGTTAGAGAACATTTGGGAGTGCAAAATTGAATGAAATTGAGGCATCTCACGTGGAAAAGATAGTATATGGAAAGTCTTCAGTAAATAGCCTCGTATTTTTTTTTTTTTTTAAAAGAGACAGAAGTACAAATGTTTAATACACGTACACACATATGTTGTCTGGAAGGTTTTGTTGTTCATACACACAGCTGCAATTTATATGCCAGGAGCTGTTGATGTTAGAAAAACAGTATCTCGGTTCTCCTTATGTCAAGGCACAATTTTAGATAGAGTTCTAACAAATAATGTAATTTCTTGTTCTCATTTATTTTAGCAAATAATTTTAGGGATGACTGAATTCTTTCCAGAGAATGCTGCTACTATATAGTGGGACTAATTAAGAGATTTTGGATATAAAAAGTATTCAAACACTTTACAAGACCAACTTTAAGTTTGCGTACAGTTTTAGGGAGAATTTTCTTCTCTCTTGCAGATTCCCATATTCCTCAAGGCCAACTCTTCTCCAGGACTCCCTTCCACCGGAGCTGGGAAGAAGGAAAATCCTGGTGTGGTGGGGACGTAGCCCTTCAAGGAAGGTTGTTTAAGTTTCTGCACTAATGGCAATAACAGGAGTTTAATTAGCACGGTAAATATCTCTCATTCCTTTTGACTGTTAGGAAAAGCCCAGGTCCTTCAATAGGTGTCACTTATTTTCCTCTATGCAGCCTATAAGTCCTCGGAAGCGCTGACAGACGCGAGGCTCTGTGTATGCCTCAGCTGGAGCTAATTCAGAAGATGCGGATACTTCAAAGCTTTCAGTTCGTTATTTTCTGTATGTTAGTTACATTTCAAAGCCAAATGATTTTTCAGTGAAAAATTCTATTGTCATTTAAATTGGGTCGGTTTTAAAACATCAAATAAAGTTCAATAAAATTTTGGTTTTAGAACACTGAAATCAAGTGTTTCAGTGGAGTTGACATATTTCATTTCAACAGTTTTAATGGAATGTTTTTGATCTTCAGTTTCCAAAGAGCTTGTCCAAGTGAAGTCATTAGTGCTCACACTTAAAAAAAATTAAGACTTTTGAAGATTGGCATCATGAAAACATTGCAATTTCATTAAAGCAAAATATTTTTATTAATTCAAAATAACTTTAAAATGTGTTAGAAATTTCAATTATTTCTTTTAATTCAAATTTGAAGACGGAAAATTAATTCATTGAAACAGAAAACACAGATCCTGCACAGATATTATGTGAATTATCATTTATTAAGACCAAACCAAATTTTGCTTAAAGTCAGTTACGATTCAAACCATTAGCCTTAATTAGAGTAAAACATAGGTGATTCAAAGCAGGATATGCTCAAATCATAGAATGGTTTGGGTTGGAAGGGACCTTGAAGACCATCTCATTCCACCCCCTGCCCCGGGCAGGGCCACCTACCCCCAGCCCAGGTTGCCCCAAGCCCCGTCCAACCCGGCCATGAACACCTCCAGGGATGGGGCAGCCACAGCTCCTCGGGGCACCCTGCCCCAGGGGCTCACCGCCCGCACAGGCAGGAATTTCTTCCTAATATTTAATCTAGATTTATGTTCTTCCAGTCTGAAGCCATTCCCCCTCGTCCTATCGCTCCATGCCCTTGTAAGAAGTCCCTCCCCAGCTCTCCTGGAGCCCCTGTAGGCAGCAGCTCTCCCCGGGTCTGCGCAGACCAGTGGCTCCCGCTAAACATCATTCTTCCAGGAAAGTCTTGTGTACCCCTCGGGAGAGCACATCTGGCGGCACAGCGACGCCAGCGCAGTGCAGAAGCCGTCCTGGGGCGGTGAGGTATTCGTGGTAAGTGAATTAATTCCAGCAGTCTGGTAAACACAATGTCTTTTTTAATTACAGCTGCTTAAATAATAAATAATTATTTTAAAATATTACATCTGGTATCTTGAAAATAGAGTTACCTGCATAAGCGAGCTTTTTTCAGGGTTAGGCCCATAGTTTTTGCTGTTCAAGTGATATATAAGGTTTATTGCTAAAGATGGGTTGCAAAATTTCTATCAAGAGTTTGTTTACTAAGGGTCTGACTCTTCCAAATTAAGTAGCAGACAGCACGTATTAATCTGAAATGCTTTTAAATTTTTTTTTGTTTGAAAAGACAGTCAACAGTTTCTCCAGGATTTTTTTTGTGTGTGTGTTAGTTTTTCTAGTGGAAATGTTGATAATGATTTTTTTTTGTTCTTTTTTTCAGAGTCACACTTTCCCCGCAAGGGGAATGTAGTCTTTTCAAATGTATGCCGTGTTCCTGTTAAATACATTTTAGGAACACTGTGTGCACATGAAAACACTCCTCTGCATTGATATATGTCACGGTATTATAATCAAGAAAAGGCAATAATCGCCAAAGTACTAGAACTTGCGACTTCCAGCCCTGTTTTTCCGCATTTTAAGGCGCATCCCGGCGCGCCCAGCACAAGCGGCAACGCGGCTGCGTAAGGGGTTGTTGCACCGCCAGAGGGGAGATGGGCACGGGAGGGGTGAGGGTGGGAAGTCCAGGGCAGAGGCTGCGGCTCCCCGCCGCCCGTCGCGGCGTCGGGCTGGGACGGGAAATTGATCCCCGGCTTTCCATTAAGACGTTTGTGCCATTATGTATCTTCCTAACTTAATTAATGGCTTGAACTTTGAGTTCTCAGAACCTCATTGATTTGGGGAAATGTGCCCTCTCGGTTTACGGAATACAAATCACACCCGGCAGCGGACTTAGTAGCTCTCTGCAGCCTCGAAGAGAGCCGTGCGCCGCGTGGGAAAGGGGAGCGGTATGCACGAAGGAGGGGCGGAGGAGGGGGAAAGGGCGGAGGTTTGGCCGGCGGAGCGGAGCCTGACCTTCTCCCCCAGCCCCGGGGTCTGGAGAGGTCCGCGGCTCCGGCAGCGAGCAGGGCTGGGGACACCTGGGAGGACCAGACCTCCCCGCCAGCAGCAGCTTGCTGTGGGGCTGGGTGGTTTTTTTCAGGCCCGGCTGTTTTGAAAATAATAGTTATCTAAACAATACTAGTTACCTAAAACACACAAAGGCAAAAAGTGTCCTGAAAATACCTCAGAAAATGATGGCTGGCTGGGCTGGCTTTTCAGAAAGCCTGAAATAGCGATGTACGCTCTGTTCCTACTCACCCCGGCGTACATAAGGCACCCCGGAGGCCCTGAGGTTTTGCTAGTCCCATAAACGCCGGGAAAGGCTGTGGAGCAAGGCAAATTTAAGAGAAAGGAGGCGGAGACCTGCGCAAACAGCTGTGGGAGCCATCGCCGTGTGCTGTGTGGTTTTTTCCAAGGCGCCTGCATCCCGCTGCCCGGAGCACCGGCTGTCCCTGCCGCCCCGGCCCCCCCCCCCACGGGAGAGCCGGCGGGCGCTTGGCCGGGCGCCGCTGCCCGGCATGGGGCTGGGGAAGGCAGGCTCTGCCCTGCTCTGCCCTGGAATTCACTGGTCCACGACCCCGATCTACCGTGTACAAACTGTCACCGCATCTGGAAAAATCAGCGGCGCTTCCAAAGAATAAAGGAAAAGTAAAATATCCAACTGAGTCTTCAGTTAATCATATTTTTGTCAGTTAATTACAGCTATTCTGGAAAAAATATCCAAGGATTGCCCTGCTTTAAAAATCTTTGACAGTAGTTTTATGAGGAAATCCATGCGTATTAATGACATCAACTGGAACGATCAGTTAGATAAGGACATGTCGATTATATCGCCGTGAGCACCAGGCTGACCAAGAGAAGGCCGCGCACCCCTCTCCCGGGGACAGCGGCGGGTGCAAGGAGGGGCGCTCTGGTCCTGCTGAGACCGCAGTGAGCGGGCTGGACCAGAGCCGCATCCCCCGCCGCGGGGCGCGTGCGGCAGCCGGCAGCGCACGGCACTGCCGCAGGGACAGAGGCTTCTCCAGGAGACCTGCCCGCCCCACCACGACGTCGGCCCCACGCACTCTCCTGCTCCCCGGTAATTGATTTGATTCGGTGTTTAGGAGGGGACGTGGTCTGGCGTGCTCGCTTTAGTACCTGAGTGGCGCGGAGATTTCGCCGTGTAGCCTTTCCTGTCGAGTGCTTATTTTATTCTATGCGTGCATGGGGGAAAATAACGGAATTTGCTGCTGCATTAAATGTCCTGTGTTTTTAGTGTAATCTCACAGACTCCATTTGTGATGTTTGGCTGGAGCCTAACAGGCCGGGGGATTTTTTTGGATGATCCAGACCTTCAGCCTTTTCTTGCAGCACGTTGCCAGTGTCCCTGGAGCCCCTCTCCGTCACCACCTACTGCTGACCCCCAGCCCCTCTCACAACAGCTCCCTTCTCCTGTCCTTGGTCACAGGCAGCATCACATCTTCCTCTCCCAGATCCAAACCTTTCCTCGTTCGGGGTGGGTATTTGACTCAGATATGTCATACGTATAAGCCGACTGCTGTGTCCGAGGAAGCCCCGTGGATCCTGCGGTGGGAGAGGAGATCACCCCGGAGGTGATCATGTCTAAAGCCCCACCGTCCATCACACGGTTATCTCGGTCTGTTTCGGAGCTCTCTGGTGCCAGGGTTTCCCCTCCTCCCCTTTGCTGGGGCACTCCAGGTTGACAATTGGCCTGAAAATATATTCTATATTGATTTCACCCCATTACTCCCCGGGTAATTTCTCTCTTCTACCAGTGTAAACAAATCTCTCATATCCTTCATGTTTATGCCCTTCCGATATATTTATACGCTGTTACGCCCCTTTAACATATTTTTCAAGTTGATGCAACTTCCAGGTTTTCATGGTTAAGTAAGAAATGAATGATGAGTGAGAACAAAGCCTCCTATTATGCAGTAAAGTGAAGCGTGTGCTAATTACTGCACACAGACATGATGATGGAAGAGGGGAGTTTAAGTGACGCGGCCGCGGTCTCCTGCAGCCCCACGCGCCCGGCGAAGGAAGAGAGATGGGGCCAACGTCCTGGTGCCTCCTGCCTGGAGGATGAGCACTCAGAGCACTGTGTTTTAAAGGAGGTGATGAAGTATAAATGACAGGCAGCAAGACGTGCATTTGAAATGCAGTATGGCTGGCACAGCCAGAAACAAAAAAACGTGTCTTTTTGTAAAATTGCACCACTATGAGAAAACATATTACTGCTTCCCCAATAGAGCACCCTGAGAAATAAATTTTCTCCTCCACTAACAAGGTGGTTTTGTGGCTACGGCTACTGGTGTCTCCAGCATCTGCAGACGAGATTTTCCCCCATCACACCTTCCCTTAAAGACCTGCCCGTCCCCCAGCCCGGAGCGCTCTTCCTGCAAAGGGAAAAAGAGCCCCAGTTTCTGTTCCAATATAAAGAAACTTTTTTTATGCTGAACTGGTTTTGTGCGTAGGACAATGCTGATGGGAGCAGTCGCTGCTGCAGCTCCCCCCACCGCCCACCCCCAGCCCGGCCTCGGCAGGAATCTCCTCCTGATTGTCAAATATTGACTCAGGCTTGAGAGCGGTCCCGAACTCCCCCTCAGGCTGCGTGCATCCCCGGCGGGGGCGGCAGATGCAGGGGGCAGAGACGGGCCAGGCTGGGGGCTGCAGAGAGCAAACACGGAGGGCGCGGACGCGGCCACGTGGCAGGGCTCAGCCGGCGTCACACTTGCACACGAAGCGGCTTTGTGTTCACCCGGTGCGCGGTCAGAAAGGAGGAAAGAAGTAGAGCTTCAAAATTAAAACTGAGAAAACAATCCGCTCTTTTAAAGCAAATGGCAAATTTACCAGGTCACACAAAGAACTGAATTCATGCTACAGAACAACCAGGTTACATTTTTAGTGAGTGATGGCAGCGTACCAAATCATTAACGTTTCCAGTAAAAAGAATATTGGCAGAGGAAAGAGAGGCAAGTATTCGGAGCCATAGAAGAGAGGCTGTCTCCACTGCCGCTAAAACAAAATCCCATCTCTGGGCAGGGTCTGAGGACCCTCTTTGATTTTCTGCTTGTTTGTAACACCCCAGTACCGAACACGGCGTGCTTCACCCGAGGGCGGATTTATGAAGACCACTGCACTGACACACCACCTCTGGGTCTCCCGGCTGTTGCCATGGGGCAGGACCTGCCCTTGCTCCCCAGCTGCCCTCCAACATGGGCTTCGGCTGGGGAAACAAGGTGATGGATGCTGTGAGCGATGGGAGGGTGAGCATTTGTGGGGAGAACATCCAGAGACCCCAGTCTGCCTTTTGCATGTGTGCTGGGAGCTGTCTGTGAATAGTAGCAGGGCCGGGGGGGGATTGGGCCCCTCTGCTGCCCTCTGCTCTGGGGAGACCCCCCCGCAGTGCTGCCTCCAGCTCGGGGGGTCCCCACAGCAGAAGGCCCCGGAGCTGTTGGAGCGGGGCCAGAGGAGGCCCCGGAGATGCTGGGAGGGCTGGAGCCCCTCTGCTGGGAGGAGAGGCTGGGAGAGGTGGGGGGGTCAGCCTGGAGAAGAGAAGGCTCCGGGGAGACCTCAGAGCCCCTTCCAGTGCCTAAAGGGGCTCCAGGAGAGCTGGGGAGGGACTTTTTACAAGGGCATGTCATGACAGGAGAAGGGGGGAATGGCTTCAGACTGGAAGAGGGGAGATTTAGATGAGATATGAGGAAGAAATTCCTGGCTGTGCGGGCGGTGAGCCCCTGGCGCAGGGTGCCCCGAGGAGCTGTGGCTGCCCCATCCCTGGAGGGGTTCAAGGCCGGGTTGGACGGGGCTGGGAGCAACCTGGGCTGGGGGGAGGTGGCCCTGCCCAGGGCAGGGGGAGCAACAAGATGATCTTTAGGGTCCCTTCCAGCTCCAACCATTCTATGATTCTGTGCTTCGATGATAAATTTACTTTCTCTTATGACAGTTAAGTTTTGGATTTGAACCTGGGCTGATATAAGAGAAATGTTGGGCAGAAGGTATCGATGCTTCACAGCACGTTGTGGACCTTTTGCCTGTGGCTTGTCTTCTCAGGCACGACTTTCTTCGTAAGACTCTTAACTGACTATTGATTTGAGACCTCCTTCCTCCTTGTGACGCTTCAAAACTGTAAGTTGGTTGCTTGAATTCTTGGTTTTTATATTCTTCTTGTACAGCTTCAGCAGGCCCCTTCTACAGACAAGTGCTTCTCGAGGGAGACGATACACATCCCATTTAATTCCCTAAATGCACTTCATATGCGCGTTCTTTAATTCTGTCTTATAGATTTTGGTTCATACTCTTTTGCAGGACATTTAACCTGTCTTAGTCAGTTACAGGAACTGCGATAGATGTTTCTCAAGGAAGGTCCCTTTATAGTTTTTAATTTAGGGTGAATTATTTGTGAGTTGGGGGTCAAAATGAGTTTGATCCATAGAGTAGTTTCCCCCCCCGGGGGTTCGCCCGGGGCTGTCCGCAGGTCCCTGCCCGGGTGATGCACATCAGCTCGTCTGTCCCCCCGGGCCTCTGCGCCCTCCGGGGGGGACGAGTGCCCCAACTGCAGATTGGGGGTCCTGGTGGTGAGAGAATCGGGGCGACTGTTCCCTGAGGGGGTGAGCCCCGAGTGGGGCGACGCTCATCTTTAGCTATAGGCATATCAGGGTTTATTTGACACCTAAACGCGATGCTCTCGCTGTTGGATGGCTCGCTCCGGAGCCGTTCATAACACCTCCCACTCTTTATATGCTTTTCCCTGACAAATAATGAGACTGTCAAGCAATTATTTCGTTTTCAATATAACTAGTAGTTAAAATAATTTGGTCAAAGTCTGCATTTCTTGTATCAGCAGATATCTGATGTAAACTTCCACCCATTGGTAGGCTTGGCTTTATTTTTTCTGATAGTATTCCGTCTTTTTACATTATCCAGAAGACCCTTTCTAGCCGTCTTGCGCGGCCCCCTTGCTGTTGGGACGGAGCACAAGGCGGGTGTGCGGGGTTCACAAAGGCCCGGGTTAGGGTACGGCTGGTCCTCCGCGCCCTGATGGATCTATAAACTGCTTGTTTCCTTCAAACACCTGAGACTTATGTCAAGAGGTAATTCTTCCCTTATCCTTTAAATCCTTCTACCTACAAAAAGTGACAGCTGCTGATGAAATGACAATATGAGCCAACCAGCGATCGCTGCGGGCTGTCAGTTGGGATAACTGGAGGGCTTGGAAGGTTTAATTTCAATTTGAAATGATTTTATATGGGGAAAACCATGAGTGATAGGGTTATAACAGCAGCTGACAAACATGACCACATCACTTCACGTTTGTTTCCCGTTAACTAACTCTCTGCCTTTCTTCCTTTTAATGTCACATACGCTTTTGGAGTCATGTTTCAGTTTAGATCTTTAAACTTCCTGGGGAAGAGGTGCTCCCCATGTTTTCATTCTGCAGAGCAACAAATACAGAGGGTCACCAGCTGACACTGCTATCTGCAAACTATGATTCACTGGCTTGATCTAATCTCTGAGAAAGTGGGTAAGCATGATTGCACATGACACCCGGATTCCCTCTCTTGTCAAATACATCCAGAACACAGTGCAGTGTGAATTATCAGAAGGACAAAGTGTACCGCACTGGGCAACCCCATCATAAATTCTGTATTTTTTGAAGTTTAATAAAGTCGCCTTTTCCGATGTCTTGTTCAGACGTCCAGGGATGCTTCTGGAAATCAGCGAGCACCACTCCAGCAGTCGGCTCTGGTCCGCAAAGCTCCTCTGCCCTGGTGGGCTGAAGGTGAGGGAGAGCTGGGCTGGGGGGGGCAGGAGGGGGTGGCTAGCACGGCTCGCAGCCCGGCGGCCGTTTGCCAAAGGTCCTGCCTGTCCCCTCCCCGCCTGCAGCCGCCCGGCAGGGTCAGGAAAGACCTCGGACCCCAGGGGAGATTCCACTGGGCTGCGATGGCAACCGCCCCCGTGAAAGTCACCTTCCTCAGACGGTCACACTATGGAAAGGGTTTGTTTGTTGGTTTCTTTTATTTATTTGAAAGTTTGGTACAGCCACCAAAATATGTGCCCTGGATTTAAGTATTGCTAGTTTCTGCCCTGTTACAGCAAGCTTCTCTTCTCTACTTCCAGTTAGGAGAAGCCTGCAGATTTTAAGGATGTCTATCCGGTTTCCTCAATTTTCCAAGAGAAGGATTTTGATTATACAGTAATCTGAGCTCAGCGGGCTTTGGAAATGAGCCTTCACCATATTTCTGTTGCTTAGAGTGGTCACCGCTTTATTTTTCACTCGTGATTCTTTAGCTAACACGACGTTAATTGTGATTGGAAAATGATTGAGCCTGCGAGTTGTGAGACTGCTCTCACTGAACAACGTAGCAAGAATCGCTTTGATTAGATTGCTCTCTCTTTTCATTACTGAACAACTTTAAGCTTAGAAAGAAGTTAAGAGTGAAAAAATATTTGTGTTGAGAGACTCTTTCCCCCACGCTAGTGAATAGATGTATGAAAGACAAACCTGCCCTTACGCGGTCTCTCCTCCGTGATTGCTTTTCAAGAAATAAAAGTAAGGATCTGCTCTCAAGGACTAAGCACGGTGTTTTCCGTCAATCTGCCCATTAGGACTTTTCTGTTTGCAGACCTGCCGTACAACATCTTCATATTTGAAATTGCTTCAGCAGGAAGAATATTTAAAAAAAAAAAAAAAAAGCATTGCAGGAGGTGCCATCCGTGGGGAGAAAGGCGGAGGCGAGAGCTGTGACCTGGGGGCGGAGGATGGACCTCTCCCTTGGCGGAGAAGAGCGCTGGCTCCCCGGTTCTACCGGGCACCCAGGGAGAAGGGTCCCCCCAGCGCAACGCAGCTTGCCCACTGAGGGATACCGTCTCTCAAATCATAGCTGTGGAAATGTCTTGGTTTGACTTCTGATCAGTATCTTAACCCTTGTGCTCTATACAGGAGCCTGTTGGATTTCCTGCTAAAGCCCTGGTAGGAGGTGTGAGAGAGGCGCTGTGCTGCTGCGGCTCTCACATCTCTCCGGAGCGGAGGGAGGGATGCTCATCCCCAGCGGGTGGTGGCATTCTGGGGTCCTCCTCATGCCAGAAGGTGGAATCAAACAATGAGTAAGAAAAACCAGTTAGAGAACTGTTTGTCCAATGATTTTCTTTCACTGCTGTGTTATTTGCTTCTCTTCATGTTCATCACCTTTTCAGACCGTCACCAGTCAGTGCCGGAGGGGTGACGGGGCAGCCCCAGCCGGTTAGCTGGACAACAGCTCCTCTTACTTACTTTAATTAGTGCAGATTCTGCAATCTGATGTCTGTTACAGGGAGTACGAGGGACCCGCTGGAGGCGCTTTCTTCAACACCATACGACAGTCCTGCAGATCCGTCCTGTTTTCTTTCTCATGTGTAAACTAACAGCACACGTGCATCTAGGCACCGCCTGTGCAGCCAGCTCTCTTGTAAAGTACGTATTTAAAAAGCATGGTGATTTTGGAACAAGATCCTGTAGTCTTTTCTGTATCTCCAGCTAATATGAAAGTTAAATTATCACAAGCCCCTTTGAAAAGATGAGGATCCACCTCTGCATGTTGCAGAGAGGGCTGCTTGCTATTTTAAAGCAAATTAATGTTGGAAAACCACAATAACCTACTGTCCAGAGGGTAAGAAGTCAGCAAAGCTCTATTTTACTACAGAGCACTACACAAATTTACATCAGGTGACAAGGCAGTATATTGCACGTATATGCATTTGATATTTTTAATATTTTTTTTTATTAGTGATTACAGTGTCAGTAAAGGAGAGGCTTTCAGGGGAGGACTTTACCCCAGAGAAGTGCTGCATTACTGCCCTGGTTTCCACGCATGAAGTAGACTAGAGATCGCTTTTAATAAGATGCCTATTTGTGCTTTGTCCTTAATTTGGTGAAAAATCTTTGTAATCCTATGGAGTTCATCATTCAGGACCTTCAGCGTAGCTGCTTTGTGGCTGTGCGTTTCAAAGAGGATAGAGCAGAAGTCTGTAGCGTCTGTATGTCCAAAGCCAATGCAATTCTACTGCTTGTTGCTTTTTAGCACAAGTACCCCTCAAAATGGAAATAATTAAAAATGATTATTTGTAATGCCAAGAGTGAGAGTCCTCATGAGAGCTGCTGACGTATCCGAGTGTATCTTCTTAGGGATCCTTCTGGAAAAGGAGTCTGCACAGCCCTTCACAGTGTGTCATTACTGAAGGTAGGATTTGCAAGAGCCTGATTCAAAAGCAGACCACGGGTCTGGGCTTGTATGGTCTTTCCAAAAAGGGAAGAGTAGAGCCTCTGCTGCCCGCCACAGACAGCAAAGTCGATGCACCATACGAACACACCACCCATACATCCTCCTCCAGTTGCATGGAAGCAGCATCCTGAAACCTCCCGCTGTCCGGCCCCAGGAGCCGGGCATCTGGGACCGGCTGGTTCCCCAAACTTGGCTCAAATGAAAAAGATAAGTGTGCCAAGAGCAACAGCACAGTTTTCCAGTCAAATTTGCAGTTAATCCCAGTCTGGGGTAACATACAGAAAAGTTAAAAAATATATTTCCAAACAATAGAAGAGTAATAATACAAAACCAAACCCCTTTCATTTTAATCCACTTATTCATTAAGTTAATAAATGAAGAATCTCATTAAAAATCAAATAATAGCCAATTATTTCAATAGTTCAAATTAAAATACGTTTTGACATAAAATCTTAGCTCTGACGCACACCCAGCTCTCCAGTTTTATCTGCAACACCAAAACAGAAACACAGAATCAATCCTTTCTCTACCGTATTTTGCTTTATTGTAAATTGAGGCAAACCCATCAAACACAACATGATTATCGATGCCTGCGTTTTGCGTTCTCCTCTGGAAGTCTCTGTCTCCGGAGCCTGGAGATGCCCACGTGGGAGTGAAAGGAGCAATTGTTGCTCATATAAATTTACTTAGTTAATTCTGAGCGACACTCCAGCAACACCCAACGGGGTCTTGGCTCCCCGGGGGGACCCTTAAAAACTCTTTCCCCCGACGTGGCTGAAGGGGAGGGGGGGGACACCATCTTAGTAGATCTGCAGCTACCACAGTATGCATTGTAAGGAATTGTTCTAAAGCACTCCGCTTCTTAGAAAAATTAATAACTTGCCTTTTAAGCCCTCTTTTTAGAGTCTGCAGAAATGCAACTGAAATGATAATTTTAAGAATTTAAATATGGCAGAGAAACAGCAGTGGCACTATCAGATTATAAGTAAAGATCACTTATTTTGTTTCAACCTTTATAGTGAAAATTATTTTCTTATTAAAAAAAAATCAAAGAGTTATTACTATTTTCCTGGTTTTTTAAAGAAGTAATGAGCAGTAAACTCAAGCAATTATTCACATACGTTATTAAATGTCACTGTTAAACAACTGAGTACGATGAAGAGGAAGAAACATCAGTTCATGGAAGAAACTTTGGGCCGATTTCATACTCACTGAATTCTCCTTCTTCAATGTGATGCCTGAACAATTTTATGCACAGCATTTCAAATCAAGGTAGAATTTTCTTGATATCTGTTTGACTATGAGTTTAATTGAAATGCTGCTTATACCGTCTTGTGTGTTAATTCAACCAGCAAAACCCCCTTACGTGCGCCTAAATGATACAAAATTAGATCGCGTATCACATTTTAAACATGATATATACTGACAGCAAGGAATTTGTATTGCTTTTACCAATTCACTACCTCAGAGTTTGCAGTCGCCTTTATCCCCGACAACAATTACTCCAGCAAAGGCAGTTTTAATGAAATGTCACTCTTTAAAACCAAGAAACAAGGTCAAACATCCAAGGTGAAACTGTCCAGATACTTTGAAGGGGGAGGAGGAAAGTCGCCTGCAAAGTTTTCTGTCAAATGCTTTATTGCTTGTGATAGCACCTAAAGGATAATTGCAGTGGCGACGTGGTTTATTTATTATATTTATTTCTATTTATCATATTTATTTCCTGGTTAACGTATTGTTATTACTACTTAGAATTTGGCATGTTAAACTCTACATGAACAGGAAACCAAAAATGCAATAAAATGTGATCCGGTACAAAATCTTAGGAATTAACATACAACACTATTTTTTTCCTAATAAAAATATAGCCTTTATTTTGCTTCCAATTGCTACTGGCTGCTATTTCAAGCCCGTCTGCGCAAGAGGGTGCAAACTGCGCCGCCCCCGGCAGCCGCTAATGCCTCTGAAGAAAGAGACGGCCCGAGAGACCACAGATACCGAATCACAATCTTCCGCCGAGGGCGCTGTGTCAGTATGGGGAACTTCGGTCTAAGGGACGCGATTTGGTAACCTCCTGGTGCCGGTACAACGCCGGGCAATTCTAATACCCCTGAGCAGGAGAGGGAGTTTTCCAAGAAATACAGGGGAGCTTTGCATCAGGCCTCATTTAGCAATTAAGGAGAGATTTATAACACCACCAGAAACTGGTGCTAGCTTGGATTCAAGTGATCGCAGCCTGCTTGCATAACGAATGTTATCAAAATGAAGTCCAGACTTCATAATGTAAACAAATCATTAAAATTCTGAAAACTGTTACGATCCATTTAATAAAAACATCCCGAAGTCCTTCAAAAGGTCACTCCACGGTATGATCGAGAAAGAAGGCTGTGCTGCCCCCCAAAATATCCGAGCCAAAGAAACTTCAACTGACCTACAGAAAAACTGCAAACATTTGTATGAAAAAGCAAAAGGAATAAAGGGAAAGTGAATGGCAACCAATATGCATGAGGGGTAGAAACTGAGAATAATATTAAAGAGAAGCGAAGGACAGAAATAAAATCAGTATCTAGCAGGAGTCAGAACAGTGAAAATGGCTTTTCTAATGAATATTATGAATAAAAATAATTCCAGTTATGGGATTAGTGTATTTCGAGATGGAAATGGAAACCTTTCCAAGCAGAAACGGCAGGAGAACCCAATAACAGTGGCAGGTCTACAGCTGGGAGAAAGCCATACCATAGGACGACAAAGCATGCCTCATTCCAGTATTAACTCAGGACGCACATCAGAAAGATGCTACCGGTCTTTAAGAGCCAGAACCTTCAAATCAATCAAAATACTTCAAAAGGTTTGGCCACGGGGCCCTCTGGACCGCCGGCGCTGCCCCAGGACTGGCATGGTGCAAAGGAGAGGCGGCACGGCGCTGGGCTGCCGACCGCCCGCGGGGCCGGGAGAAATAATGGGACAGCTGATAAGGGACTCAATTAATAAACTGAGGAAGGGTAATATAAATAATGCCAATCAAGTAGGGTGTACTGGTAATAGATCCTGTCAAAGCAAATTGACGTCTTCTTTTAATGAGATTATGAGCTCGGTTGATAAAGGTAATAGCGGTGTTGTAATGGATGTCTATAACAGCATTTGAATTGGTACCACATAACGTTTTAATTAAGAAACCAGAATAATATAAAGTGCACATAATAAACACGCGGTGCATTAACAACTAGCTGACTGGCGGTTCTCGATGCGTAATTGTGTGCTTTGCAAATGAGGTGCTCTGATTCCGGAATCTGCCGGCACAGCAGGTCAGGCTGGCTGCTGCACGCGGTCCCTCCTGACCCTCTCATCTCCGCACCACAGTGTTTGGAAAATGGTTTTAGACTTCGGACAGTTGGAGAAATTATTTACAGAGGACTGTGCTCTTTCCATCCCAGATGTCATTATTTTTTCCAAGAAGTGTGTATTCTCTGCTCCCTGTTCTTTAAACTGCATTATCCTGAGCCCAGTGGGATTTGTGATGTATATTACCTGCTGATTTTCACAGCAGAGGATCCAGGTTTTCATTCTTCCAGTCTTTGCTCTGCAGACCATTTTAAGTCACAGTCATGCAAAGTGAACCATCAGATGGTGTTGTGGAAGCAGAAATGGGATCCCGGAAGGGGGCAAGTAGACCAGGACTATTGACTCATCTGCCTCCCGCACCAGCTCTCCTTGTTCTCTTCAGTCTTGACGGTTTACCACCTATCTTGACACCTGTACGCACCGTTTTTCCCTGAACTCCTGCCGGTCTGGGCTCTTCAGCACCTCGGTGTTCGGCATCTCAGTCCTCTCACAGGCATTTCTGGTTTGGTCCCTGGTCGGGAGCCACGAACGCCTTTCTCCTCTTGCCAGCCGGCAGCACCCTCTGCGGGGACACCCCTCAGGGTGGAGAGGGAGGAGCGTGAGCGGTGGGTTAGCCACCAGGGCTGGTCTGGGGGCGGTAGCTTCCCACTCCGTGACTACAGGGTCGCTGCTGGCCACCAGAACGCGTGCCTGAGGAGCCCGCAGCCGGCGGGGTGGCTGCTGCAGGGACGGTAGCCTTCAGCCTGCTGTGGAAGGGGGAGGCAGAATCGGCGCCGAGTGGAGCGCGGGCTCTGCCGGTTACTGAGAAACACAGGCAAAAGGGGGAGGTGCGTTCTTTTCCTTGATAGAAAAACCTAGCGTAGAATATAAAAGAACACAACAGGGAGGAATGCGAGAGTAATGACGGAGGGGCGGATTTTTCTCTGTTTGGTTGGGTTTGGTTTAGGCAGTGGCCCTTGTCGTATAAGATTACACTAACCATGAAAGGTCTTACACAGTTATTTTGGTATTGTACAATACCCTTAATAACATATTCATTTAGAATTTGATTGATGTAAAGTCATTTCATCTTCTGGCTGGATGTTTTCAGATGGTGAGTACGAACCCGAATCTGTTATTACGGCAATCCATTAGACATACCCCAGCCTTCTGTTGCTCCATTTCTCAATGCTTTTTTTAATATGTATACACACACACGCATATATGAATACACGTATAGCCTTACACACAAACACCAGTGTCAACGCTCGGTACCCGAGCAGCCCCACAGACTTCAAGAGAAATACGCAAACAGCAAAGTTCACGGCAGAACTCACTCTTTTGTCCCCATCTAATGCCATATAGCAAATGGGGAAGGATATGTGGGAAGGATATGTGGGAAGGATATGTGGGAAGGATATGTGGGAAGGCTGCTGAATATGTGGGAAGTCTTCATTACAACTGCAGCACATGAGACTGCAATAAAATAAAAGCGCTGTCACTTAATGTGGTGCTACAAAAGGCGGTTATGAAACTGGAATGTGCGTTGCTGTGAAAGGCATTAAATACCTGCCACTTTCCACCAAATCACAATTTACAGTATTTTGCTGCAATAAAAGTAATCATTCCGGCATTCCCAAGGGATGGGTAGTCATTCTGCCTCGGCGTTTGAGGGTCCGACTCAAATCTCCTTTACAGCGGCTGATTTGCAGAGGCATTTCTGGAAATCTGAAGTCGTTTCAAGTATCTAGACGGCGGAATACCCCAAACCACAGCTTATCTTCGTAAGTGTTGTCCTTAAGGACTGTGGCAAAAATTAAGCACAGTGTGAAGGTCTAATTTTCTGAATGACAGCATAACTCATAACTGGAGGCAGTTGCTTAATTAAAGCTGCACAAATAAATGACTTTTCAATGTTCTGGCAGTTCCAAGAAATCCAGAAGTCATTTCAGGTCAAACAAAATGGTTCATTCAGCCCTTTTACACTCTTTTATACATTTTGTTACAGTTTTAAGCATTCCTTAAGGATTTGCCTCTGAAACGGAAAGATGTATTGAAAGACATTTCTTAATCAAAATAATGAAAATATAAGTTGAAATTACTTAAAATCAGGGAACACACGCATTTCATTCGTGACTGAAAATTAAGTTTTAGTCCAATTTTATACTTTTCTAATGAAAAAATTCATAAAATCTGGTGCAAGTTTATGACTATTCCATCATCACCAATACTTCTTTCTCAGTCAACCCCCCCAATTGGCTCATTTCCAGCGACAAGTACGTGGGGCAGGACGGGGAGTGAGGCTGAGCCAGAGGCAAGATGAAGCACGGCTCCTGCCACACGCTTGCAGAAGGGGAGGTCACGGAGGCTCTTACTGGGCAAACAGCTGATGAGAAATAAGTTGAAAAAAACAACTTTTTACAAAGAAAAACGGGTAAGGGCTTCTACTTGAAATATGGAAAGTAATTCAAGAAAGAAATGACAACAAGTTTTGGAATCCCTTCGAGTGTTGGTGAGGTGGTCGGCTCCAGCACACGTCCACCCACCGCCCCTCCGTTCTCCGTCACCGGCAGCGGGGCAGAAAGCGTCTGTGACCGAAGATGGTGTTCGACCTACTCGGTAATGGCTTCACTGTGAAAACATGTTGAGATAAAACATGTGCTGTGAATTTGAAACTGATTGGCAACCCCATTGCACCTGAAGCAGAGAGCACTGGAAGTGGGAGTGAGGTCCCCAGCGCTCTTCGCTGAAGGTCCCCTTGCCTGGCAGGTGGGACGAGGACAGCCAGCTCTGCGCCGGGACCCTCCTGGCGCCCCGTCTTGCAGGCTCTGGACTTGCCTTTGGGACCTCTTCTTCCCATGTAAGTGCATTTCTGTCGGTGTCAACTATGACTACGCTGCGAAGAATAAAATGGAAACAAGGCAGATTGTCAGATAAAAAAATGAACAGATGGGGAACCTATATTTAGAAAACAAACAAATAAATAGGGTAGGGAAGGAGGTGCTTGCATGCGGAAGGAGGGATTTTTGTGATGTCTGGCTTAGCAGCGCTTATTATTCCTGGGCAAATACAGTGGCCAGCGAACGTCAATTGCCTACACCGGGTGAAACCTGATTTTGAGATAAATGGTAAATCCTACACGTGCCAGAGACGGCGATAACGCCTCCGGAGAAAGGCCAGAGTGGGCAAGACTCACGTGCGGCCCCAGTAATTGTCTTGTGATGAAACTGTTGGTTCAGAGCAGTCACATTTCCAGGCTCAGTCGAACGTTTTACTGCCTCTCGGCTTCCCGGCGGGCTGGAGGAGCAGGAGGAATTCCCAAATAACACGCTATTCATTCCGTCCTGACATCGCGGCGCGGTGGTTAGTGATCTATCAATCTCCTATTGCAGAGCATTATTATATTCTACCCAGGCAGGCTTCCCCTCGCCTGTTATTTAGAGTGGACCTCTGTCCTCCGCTTCTCATAAAAAGGCTTAAAAGGAGCCGCGGTGCTATATTTAGAGCCAGCCCGCCTCCCAGCACCGTCTTCACACATGAAAGCACAGTATGATTTGAAGAAAAGTGTTTCCATTTTAAACAGTTTCAGAATCAGAGTAACCAAAATGTGATATCATTTTACATCATAACAGCAGCGCTGCTCCTGCTGCTCCTGCTGGTGTTGGCTTATCTGGGCTTCGTACCCCCATCGCACATGTTAAAAGTGCGGGGCTAATAGCCGGGCTTCTGGGCACGTAACTGCTGCTCCCCTGAAAAGAAGGGAGAGAGGGAGAAAACCAGAATTAGAAAAACAAGAAGTGCTCTGCTTGGGGAGAATTAGCAAATACGCACCGAGTTTCTGCTGACGACAGGGGGTTACTTAATATTTTTCCGATCGGTGATGTTACGTGATTGACCTCGCCTCCAAGAAACTGTGCTCCATCAGAAAAGCAGACGCGTTTTCATTGACTTTTAAATAACTGAACATTTCGCGAAAATTATAGGCATCGCTATAAATAGATGTCATACCTTTCTGATGTTCAAAGGCTCAATTTTTAAGAGCTTTAGACTTTTTTCTTCCCTCCAAAAATCAGTGATTTCAAGGTCAATTTTTATTTCCTGTACACATTAAATGAACTCACTCCCTATCGACTAGTTCACTCACAGCTTAAGGGCTGACCAACAGAATTCTGTTTTCACCCTAATTTAGCAAACTGACTTTTCATATACTTAAGACTCATTGACTTCATTGGACATGAAGCATTACACGAAATTATTAATGTGTTTAAGTCATAGACTGAAGTGAAACCCGAGTCAGTCAAAGGAGGGCTACTGAGAGTCACTTAGATGGACCCCTCAGTCATGGAAGAATCCGAGCAAATCTGCGGGCGCCGTGGAAAGAAAACTTCTTTCTTCGGGTTGTTTTACTGGGGAGGGGGTTTTGTTCCATTTGGAAAAAGAAGTACAGAGAAAAGTAAAAGGGGGTGTGCGAGATCAGGTCACGAGGCTAATTTTGTGAGACAGTCAACCAGCTTTGCAGAACAAAGAACTTTCAATAAAAATTAAATGTACAGCCAGGAATCAGCCAAAAAGCTGAAAGCTGAATTTTTGGTACGTGAGAGAAATGTGATTTCTTTATATAAGGATAAATAAAGTTTTAGAAAATTTCATTATTTTTGAAATACATCCATATCAGCTGCGTACATTTAGCATTTTCTGAAATCACATATGTTGAATGTATATGCCTCAACAGCTAACACGCAAACAATTTTGAACTATTTTCATTTTTTTACATATTCACGTGATGGCATCGAAATATAATTGCAAATTCATATATCTCTACTACATCTTACTTGAAATTGCACCCAAAGGAATGACTGTGAAAGATTAATGGCACAGGCACTTGTGGTAAGAATATGAAAAGCGATACTCTTGCCTGTATCCCGTGTGCATATTTATATGGAGGATGCCATAAATACCCTCTGGAGACGCTGGCTTGTCTGCACAGGCTGCTCTTCCCGGGCCCCGCAAAATGCATTGACTTTGCGTCCCGTTCACTCCCTCTCAACCCGTGCAACAAAAGCTGACGGGACCAGAGAAGACCACTGCTCCCCAGACTGGTGACTGGGATGGAGGTGCTGTGAGCAATCCTGGTTGTTCGGGATAAATGGCCATAGCTGGAGAACGCGAGCTCTTGTGCTCTCCGTCGCCTCGAGACAGCAGTGGTGAAACGCAACAGGAATTTGGTGCAAGTTATCCCATGTGGGGAGATTTTTCCTGAGATGAACTTACATATGATGGCGAAGAGCAAGACAGACGCTCTTGGTTAGCTTGCAGTGTCAAAGCTTCTTGGCAATACAGTCACAGCACGACACTCGAGGCACCTCCTTGCCTTTGGCCAAGACCTCTGGGGAGCAGCTACCTTCCTGGTGTCTGCTCTCTGTCATTATCCAGCAGTTCACGGCAACAAAAGAAATCAGCAAGCTGACAAAGGCATAATTACAACAATTTATAGTTATATCTATGGGGCGGGGAAATGGACACCAGCGCTGGTGGCAGCTGCCTGCCCTTGGGGTACCGGATTTTGTTCTCCTGCCCCGGCTGAAGCCTCAAGCCCGGACATCGTCCCTCTCCTGTCTCGCCAGCTTTGTCGAGAGGAGTCATCACCAAAAGGAGCGTTACCCGGCTCCAGAGAAGATGACCCCAAGGAATGCTGCTTGTGGCAATCAAGCCATCTTCAAGCCATCCGTAGAAGCTGGTTTACTCTAAACCTCTTTAGATCCTCTCAAGGAAGGAACTCCTCACTCGTACCGCTTTTTTTCCTCGAGATGCCTCAGGTTTCCCTGTCCCCATAAGCATCCTCTCCAAATGGGATCACCCCTTAGCACTCTGCTCAGCCGGTCCCTGCCCATGTCCCTGCTGTCACTGCCCCTGCCGTGCCCGGGGACCACACGGCCGTGGGATTGCCATCAGCTTTCTTTTCTGCACAGTGGGACCTAATATTAGTTGGAAACCGTGGCTCTGGCCGGGGTGGGCTACTTCGAGAATTACCAGTGCCACCGAACTGCTGCCTGGTACAAACTCCGGGCGACCCACAGATTTGTCACCAAACTGAGCATCTCGCGGGACACTCGCTGCCAACTGGAGGTTCGTAGTGGCCTCTCCAGAGCCGGCTGCGAGCGCAGCACCACAGCTTCTGCCTCTGTCTCTAGTATTTCATGCTCAAAGCCATTACACAAATCAGGTACCGTTCCTGCTTTGCCCGGGGCTTACGGTAAATCTCAGTTTTCGGAGCGAGCTGGCGGCTGCTGCTCGGGCGGCCCACGGGGCCGGGCTGCGGAATGGCGGGGGGGGGGTTGTCCTCTTGGGGTGCAGCTCTGCTGTGGCTGTGCAGAGCAGTGACCCCGTTCGCCGCGGGATGAGCGTCCGCCCGCTGACCTCTGCCACAGGCAGTATTTTTTCATGCCATCTTTAGTTGTTTCCACCCCCGCACTGATCCCGGCTGCTGCAGAAGGATTTTTAATAAAGGCATTACATTTATTTGCTATTTCAGTGTCCAAACACTAAAAACCAAATTCCTTGGTGCCTAGAAACCAAAATTTTCACAATTTTTACTTTTTACATGAAAAAAAAAAAAGGGGGGGGGTCTTTTCAGCAATAGGCAGAAAGAACCTACGTGTTCTGGTCATATGTGCCCATTGCAAGCAGCAGCATTTTGTCACAAACTCGTTTTCCGAAGCATATATTCACTCCCTATATATTAGTCTTAAATTTAGCTTGCTGAATCTAAACCAGACTAATTTGATAAAATTAAGGGGCCCAAAAAAAGAGAAGTAGCATGAAAAACAACTTCGAGGGGCGTGTGAGTTAACCTAAGCCGTCTCCCACTTTAACTTACAACTTCATTTAGCTCCTAGGCATGTAACATCAATTTGACCTCAATTAAACCCACTTATTCCTATTACACTCCACCTCTGCATTTGGCTCTTTGTTTTACAACGCGAGCCGATATATTATAAAGAATAATTCCAATTATTCTCTGTGTGTGCCGATGGATTAAAGATGACATATGGCCTGGTGGAGGGTGTTTGGAGGAAAAGGGCCAGATATGGGGAATCTGGAAAAACTCTCTCTCTAGTTAAGCGCCGTTATCTCTGCCAAGTTACAGAGCCCAGGCGTGCTGCTCTGACTTTAAATGAGGGAAGCGACTGCCGCAAACTCAAATGCGGTCCTAGAGACAAAGTCGGGGCGTTCATCATGGTGGTAAACATCTGCCAAGCCTGGTGGCTTCCGTGGGCTGCAGGACCAGATCTGCAGCGGGCAGGCACATAGCCAGTGCCCGTGTTCGACCTGGTACCAACACCCAGCAGAACGCTTTTGGGAGGTCTCCGGGGCTGCGCTGCTTTAATGTATTTCACATTACATGCCAGCAGAAGAGTTTCAATCTCTTCGCCCACCAAAACCAGTGATTAACCGCAGTGTCTGTTAGCAGCCCCGGGCACGCAGCATACAGTCCACGAAACTTAACTTTTAAACAGGTTTTCTCCCTAAAAATATTTTACTTTTAGTAATAGATTTTTACACTGATTTCCTCATCAGGTCCTCTGAAATACAGTAACCCTGACATTGTCCTGGCTAGAGAAGACATCCTAATAACCCAAGCAAATGTAAACGGCTTTTAGAAAACCACCCCAAAGCAGCTTCTTTTGCATGGTATAAAGCAGCGCAGATCTGCCAATAGAGTCACCTTGATTTACGCCGCTGTAATTCTTGCCCACAATATTTAACGGCTTTTATTAAATATTTAATTATCCTTTTGAATACTTTCCTTGATCTCTGCCCTTTTCTCCTGGAGTGGGTTCCCAGCCAGCCAGCGCTGACATTACTTCTATAAGAATATTAAATGTTTATAGTGATTTTTATATCGAATGATCTCAAACTGCTTAGCACAGTGGAGAGGATTCGTCACCTCGCCTTTGAAACGGAATGCGTCCTCCACTCTGCTCGGAAAACATTATTTACCGCAAGTTTTTCAGGAGAGAATGAAGAATACAGGGGAAGTGTAGACAGAGCCAGAGGTTAATTATTCACGCGTGAGTCTGGCCGGGACAGGGAGATTAAGCTGCGTGGTTGCTTCGGGGCCGGTGCCACGCGGTCCTCGGGCACCGCAGCGCGTCCCGGCTCCTGCTCTGCCCTCGGCTGAGGGGGGTCGGTTACACCGTTGTGGGCCGGAGTCTGTCTGAGGCGAAACCGTGCGCCGTGCTAAACGTGCGTTTATCCTCCGTTTTCAGCTGTGATTTGCTCCTTTGACTTTAACTAAGTGAGAAGCTTTATTTTTCTTACGGCATGAAACAACGTCTTAGAAGAGCACCCAATTAAAAGAAGAAATATTTCTGCGCACTGCAGCGCGTGTGTGCCAGCAGACACAGCGCTGGTGATTTTAACGGCTGTAATAGACTCCTCTTACCCATGGCCTTCCTGGCTTTGGGGGAACAGCCTGACGACCCACGGCAAATAACCGAATGTGCTTCTGGTAATGACCCGGTGAAGCTGTGAATCAAGGAGGCAGTGTGGCACGCGCTGTCCTTCCCATGCACATGAATTGAGGGATCTCGTGTTGAAGTAGCAATTTATTCTTGGCTTCTTTTAGATAGCCCCAGTCTTCCAGCATCCCGAGGAGTCTCTTTAGGAGCTGAAATGCAGTTTGGCACCTGGCACGTCCTCATATTTTATTTAAACAACCAAAATGCATCTTAATTTTCAATATGTGCAATACATAGTGATATGCCAGAGTACTGAGAAGAAACTGCTTTCTGGTTTGCAGCAAGGAGACTGAGGGGTAGGGTGTTTCTGGGACTTTTCGGATGAGCACAAACCCCTCCCACAGCTGTCGGGTAGGAGCAATCATTCATAGAGTCATAGAACCATAGAATGGCTTGGGTTGGAAGGGACCTTAAAGTTCATCCAGTGCCACCCCCTGCCCTGGGCAGGGACACCTCCCCCCAGCCCAGGTTGCTCCCAGCCCCGTCCAACCCGGCCTTGAACCCCTCCAGGGATGGGGCAGCCACAGCTCCTCGGGGCACCCTGCGCCGGGGGCTCACCGCCCCCACAGCCAAGAGTTTCTTCCTCATATCTCATCTACATCTCCTCTCTTCCAGTTTGAAGCCATTCCCCCTCATCCCATGGCTCCCCTCCCTGTCCAGGAGTCCCCCCCAAGCTCTGCTGGAGCCCCTTTAGGCACTGGAAGGGGCTCTGAGGTCTCCCCAGAGCCTTCTCCTCTCCAGGCTGACCCCCCCACCTCTCCCAGCCTGTCCTCCCAGCAGAGGGGCTCCAGCCCTCCCAGCATCTCCGGGGCCCCCTCTGGCCCCGCTCCAACAGCTCCGTGTCTTTCCTATGTTGGGGGCTTCATAGTGCCACGGCCAGTTCCCCAGAGTTATGGTGGCCAGCCCCTCACATGGGCGTGCTCACGGGACAGGAGCCACCACGAGCACTTGTCCTTGTCCTTTGAGATCCCTAGAACATGTCACCACAAAATGTGGCAAGCTTTTATTTTGAAAATGCTGTTGTTTTAATTCATATATGTAATTTGGAGCAGAAGGGTGAAACCTCAGCTGAGCTGGAGTGTGACGGCACGTGTACCATCAGGTTACCATGGCATTACACGTTGACAACACAGAAATCAATTTTGACAAATGACTTGCTTCCCTAAACCTGTAGCAGTTTAACATTAAAAACGTGGGGAGACAGCGCACGGCGTCAGCCACAGAGCCCGACCGGGAGGAATCCAACCCGCCGGCGCGTCCTGCTCAGGAGCAAACCCACGCTGAACGGAGCCAATGGATTTTAATTCCAGATAGAAAACAGAGTTGTGCAGTGAAGAACCACTGAAATAGACTCATTTTCTTCCACGCAAGTGTGAATTTTGGCTCTGTGGCCATACATAATCACATATCTACTACGCTGAATAAACTCATAAGCTATTCTTCAATTGCAAGAAACTATTAGATATGAAATCATGGGAAAGTTATTAAATGGGCCTGGCTGTTGTTTACGGAACGGGCAGAATGGACTATTCCATACTGGTCTCGGATGTGACGATAGAAAACACATCAATATTTAGGAATCATAAGAAACAAATTTCTATGTGGATGACAGCGCATCTGCGGTAGTGGACAGAAGAACGTAGTTCAAACTCCACCCCAGCTTCGCTGAAGGGGCTGCTAGGCCTTTAATCGCTCCACCCCAGCAGGCACGCTGCTGAGCCCGGGCTCTAGCCTCCCCCAGTTAAACTTATTAGAACATACAGAGGAAATTAACTTCTTTCTGAAAGTGATGGGATTATTTCCCGTAAGCCCCGAAGGAGTCCGGGTGCCCGTGCCTCGGGGCTGCGCTATAAGCCTGGAGGCGGCACACAGGGGGCAGAGCCCCACAGCACCCAGCTGGCCGAAAAATGGGTGGATATTTCAGCTTTTGAGGATGTGCTTTGGGTGATGCTTCCAGAGCAGCTGTGAGGATCTGCATGCCCTGACCCCGCGGAAGGTACCCGGGATGGGGCTCCAGGGGTGGGAAAATCCCACTCAGCACTGATGCAGTCCCGTTTTGTAGAAGTGAAGCAAAAATTCTGAGTTTAAAAAGACTTTGCCGTCATTACAATGCCGTTTCATGAGGTGTCTTTGCCAGGTTTATACCAATAAATAACCGATACAATGCCATACTCTTCTAAGAGAGATTTCACTACGTTATTTTTAAACTTCAGAGTCTCCGCTCCCTCCTGTGCCCACACATGTTATGCAGCTCTCGGAGTAAATCAGGCAGGGAAAATGCAGTTCAGTCAAGGACATGTTCTTGTGTTTTAACATCTCTCATTTTCCCGATTCCCATCCTCTCCTCATGTTCTCTCTAATCTCTTTCC
Source organism: Vanellus vanellus (assembly GCF_965231255.1). Lineage (NCBI taxonomy): Eukaryota > Metazoa > Chordata > Aves > Charadriiformes > Charadriidae > Vanellus > Vanellus vanellus. Next base: position 82,033,159 of record NC_138910.1, on the reverse strand, counting down.
GACTCTTATGCCTTTCACTTTCAGGAAGGGCTAATTTAGCTCAGTAACACTCTTGTAAAGTGAGGAAGAGGAAAAATGAAAAAGCCGGTCATAGGCTGGAGTTATACACCTTCAATACGTAATCACTATACTTGGGATGTACTTAAAGACAAGGGGCAGCACCTTCATTACTGTGTTAGTGCTCCGTACAGCAAAGTTACCCCATCACAGGCAAATAAATCCCAGAACCCCATTGTATAATGATTGTGATTTTTCTTTCGTGCATATCAGAAAAATACCCTGAAAAGCTATGAAAAATTTTGACCAAACATGCAAATAGCAAAGATATTCTACATCCAAGGCCAGCAACTTGTTCTTCTTGGAAATATCAAGAGACCTTGAAGGCTTTTACTCAGCACTAGAGTGTTTGTCACAGGACAGGCAATTAGAGACGGAGCAGTGGCTTAAGGATTGAGCGTTTTGCTTTGATCCCTTCCAATTCACCCCCGTCTCCTATTTCAAGTTCTTGTTCATTTTTAATTTAAATGCGTGCTTGACAGAAGTGTTAAAAATGTCATGGAAATAAATTGTCACTGATACATTTTTAAATTTATGTTTGCTTTGGAAGAACTGTTGGCAGGCTCTGAAACGTTCTAAGGCTTCTCTCTCTCTCGAAACGCACCAGTGATGACAGTGGAAAGCTGAGACCTTCCACCTCATGAGGAATTATCCCGGCTCCGCTCTCACTGGGGGGAAAGGTTCACCTTGGCCATGGGGGCAGAGGTAGGATATCAACGGAGATTTGTGAGAACCTGAACATTTGGAACTGTGGTATGGTGTTTCCATGCGAGCAGCGTCCTTCCTTCTCCAGGTGCTGGTGGGGCTTTGTCCCGGCAGAGGGGGCAGGGTCAGCACCGAGCAGGTCTGTGGCTGCTGCTCAGGACCTTCTACATTTCTGCGCTTCCTGGGGTCATTTTCTCCTTTGAATTTGCTCACTCACTTTCTGGGCAAAACCTGTAATGATGACAGAATCCTGCCGTGGCTTTAAATCTGCACTGGACACCGGTGGGACTTTTCATAGTGAAAGTTAAGTGCCGGGAGAACGAGTCGGACGTTGTGTAGGTGCATCACCCAAAAGGCACGAGAGCTTCATAGGTCGGGTTTGGGTGCCTGTAGGAACTGGGAAAGTTCAAGCTACCCCTGAAGTCAGACATGCCCAGGTCGGCAGTGAGGGACGGGGCTGGTGGCAGCAGTGAGCGTCTCTTCCCTGGGGGAAACCCAGCCGGCCGCTGCCGGCAGCGCTGGCACAGCACCGGGGCGCGCTGATGATTAATGATCCACAATCACTTCTCGCCACTCTTCTGCTGACATTACTTCACTCACTGATCACTAATCTTCCGTGATACTGCAAGAGCTTGCATATTTCAAAGCAAATTTGATATTTAAAAAAAAAAAAAAAAGAGTGAGAAGGCAACAGATACAAAAGCAGAGCACAGGGGGGATGATATTTATGCTGTGATGGATGAAAGGGAGCTCCCATTTTCATTGCAAATGGTTGGACATATGGACTATAATTGGGGAACTTTTAAGCAGAGATTTCAGCTATATCTCACCACAGCAGTTAGTATAGCTGAAGCGCCTGACAAATGAAAAATAGCATTGCTTCTCACAACTGCAAGGTCACCGGCAATTGATAGTTTGAATATATTTACATACTCTTCTCTCCTTCTCAGCGAAGAAAACGTGTCAATACAGAGGTGATTTCTGCGAAGACTTGACGTGTGCTGCTCCGGGAGAAGGATGAGCCGCAGGCAGAGACGCCTTCGGCAGCAGGGCAAGGCGAGGGGGAGGAACTCCCATGCTTTAGTCACGGACCGAAGGTGGAGCAGCCCTTGGCCACAAAAACCTGGGCAAGGCCGCAAATCCCAAGGTTGCCCGAGGCAGTGGGGGGGGGGGGTCTGGGCAGCGGCCGAGCCGGGGCTCTCCTTGCCCCTAACAAATGGTACCAAACGCTCCCCATCCCCGGCTCTCTACATCCCGCTCTATCTTACTGCGACGGAGCTCTGCTCCAGTTATAGGCTGGGTGGGAAAAGGGACAGGAAGAAAGCCGGGTTATGCCTGGATTACCTCGGGACACGGGGTGGGAAGTCGGAACCCGCAGCTTGCTGTCCTGCAACTCCAACCGCAGCTGGGCGGGAGAAGAGGTGCGATGCTCCCACTCTCCCTTCCGGACCTTATGAGGAAATAGAGAGGAAACGCGGTGCCCGGCCTGGGGTAGGACATCATTTCACAGGCTCAAAACATGTGCGTGTGTCCAGGCTGTGAAACGGTGAAGAGTACGCGCACACTTGTTGAGGCAGCAACAGCTCTGCCGGCGCCCGGGGGATGTGCTTTTGCTGACGGGAATGTAACCCGCCGTACAGGCAGCATCTCGTCGTCAGCATCTGCATATTGTGACTTAACTAACACATACGGGAGAAGGGTCCACGTCCGAAACAAAGCAAGCTTGGCGGATCTTGGCGACGTCCTCAAGCCTGGCTCTGAGTGCGTACACCGGGGAACGGTGTATCTCGGGTCACGTGAGCCGCGTAGGCAGGGATCCGGGGTAGGCGGCAGCTCCTGCCGCGCACCCTCCCGGAGCCCGCTCCGTCACAAACCTCTCAAATCCGCAGGCCCAGAGACGAGATTCTTCTTGTTTGCACGGGATCGCAGGTGCGATGCCTCCCTGAGGTGTAAAAAGATGCAGGCTGGCACTTTGAAAGGCGGCGTGAATAAGAATTTTGAAAGTATTTGTATGCCTAAACTCCTAAAGTGCCGTGGGAATCTGCTGCCGTGGTCTCTACCCAAACACTTTTAAGCCCAAATCGTGATGAAATGTAAAAGAAAGGAAATGAGAAAATTTGAGGAGTGCAATTTGCCTATTGCTTTGTAGCTCCTATCTACAAATTGCTTAGCACAATTTTGTTAGTTACACTGGGAATGTGAGTGTGCATGTATTTTACCTGGTTATTTTCATATCTAGCGGAAGACAGCCCTGCCACGTGCAGAACCCGCAAGTCCCAAACGATGATTATTAGTAGATCAAATCCCAGCACTGTGAGGAGCATGTTAACACCACAATTTTCAGGTACAGCTCTAATAACAGTTACTGAAAGACAGTGCAGCGCACAGAGCTGTAAAGTGCTGCTGCTAATGCCCTGATAAACTGCTTCCCAAATTGTTTTATGGAATATTCATCGCTCTCTGGAAATAATGCAGCTCTCAGAATATTATTATCCACCTTTTCCTTTCGACCTTCTCCAGGCGGGGCGGTTTGTTTCCGCCGGCCTGGGTCTCAAGGAACCCCTATTGACCATGGAGCAGCCCACCAGTTTTGGCAATGCGCGAAGCATCTCCAGGATACAGTGCAGCTGAGTTTCGACTGAATGCCTGCAGGATAACCACAGATTCACAGTTAAATGGCACCATTTGATATTTGGACAGAGCTGTCCCCGCTGGGCTCAGCGGGTGCGACATCCCCGTCCCCGTCCCCACTGCGCAGCAGCGTCCCACCGGCAGCGGTACGGGCAGGGACAGCACCCTCCTCCCACCCCGCCGCGGCTGCCAGCCGCGCTCTCCTTTCAAAACCTTTCCCCGGGCAGGGGGTTGCGTGAACGCAGAATTCCTCTCCAGCTAACAAGGCCCACACAGTGCCACGAGATGTCCTCGAGCTGTCATACCTTTCTCGGCACCACAGATTGGTGTCCTCACAGTTTTCATACACCCACCAGCAGCCCATGCGCTGCGCCCGTCCATAAGGCTGCCGGCGGCACCTTTGACACGTGCCGTGATGCATTGTGCTGCTTATTTTCCTTCCCTTACATTTCATTCGCTTTAAAAGTTCAATTTCCTGGCAACTCTTCCAGCTCCTGCAGATTCACGCTGTGGGTGAATTGAGTGCGCGCAGCAGAGACCCCCGAGCTCCGCTCGCGCCCGGGACGCGGTGGGCCGGGGCCAGGAGGGGTTCCCACGCAATTTGGCTTGCGCAGCTGGCTGGCAGCGGGCTGGCGATGGGGCCGGTAGTGCCAAACGCTGCCGGTGGCTCTGTGCGACACCTGAGCAGAGGCGGGGGAGGATGAGGCCACCAAATGGATTCTCATTTGCAATCAAGGCCAAGACCTGAATCCACCTCTTCAGAGACAAAGGGCAGCTGCCCGCAGACACTGTGGTGCCCGGCCTCTGTCGCCTGGTGATTGATATTGTTCTGCTGTCCGTCAGTTACTTGTTGCTAAATTGCTGTAGATTATTTGCATTCCATATCTGCAGTCCCAATCCAGTGACCCGTTGCCGCGCAGTTCCCACACTTACACCCGTCAGCGCAAGTGCTCACAGAACTGGCAGAAAGGGCCGATTGACAGCTGCCCGTCAAAGACAAAGCCCATAATTTGTCCGTTGCAGCGAATAGCTCATCCTGGACTTCTTCTCTAGAGGTTTTCATAAGGTATGAAAGGATTTTACTCTTACGAGGCTACTTCTATGTGCCTATGGGAATAGCTCTCTCAAGTCTTGAAAAGTCAGGCCTGAAACAATTATCTGCCTGAACCAAACTTGGTGAAAAATGCGATCATTTCTCTCCAAAGTGCTGGCATGCCACTGTTGAAAACTGCACTACTCACGGTACAGTTATCAAATACAGTTGTCACTGGAGAGGGGTTGTGTTTTCTCGCACCACCAGCTGCTAGTTGAAGCACAATGGTCTACGATTCTCTGGGTTTTGTTAAACAGTGCCTTTGTGACGATCAGAGAGTTTTTTCTTGAGCTGATTGAACATCTGAAGGGCTTTCCTGTTAAACAGCATCAGGTAGTTGTTTCCAGAGCTGTAAAAGGCCACAGCAGTATGTAAAACACGATGAGTGTTTTTGGCAGGGTGCGTAGTATTTTAGCTATCATGAACCATCCGAGATAGCTGTATGGATAATACCTGCACGTCTGGAGTGGCAGCTGGAGGATGGATGCTCCGAACAGCTGGGGTTTTACCTTCCCCTTCCCACTGATTTATTCCGCTGTCTCTGGGAGTGCCACTGAGTGCACTTGCCTTGACTTGTTGCACAAAAATCTGCCTTGACAGAAAACCTCATGTGAAAGGAAAGCCGGTACAGTGTTAGTGGATTTGATCCCATATAAGCATTTGGAAACCCAAGAAATATTAATACAGAGACACTTTGAATTGTCTGCTTTGTTTTCGCTGCATGCAGGGGTAAAAAATCTAAATAGCAAATGCTCGAGTTCACCGAGGAATAATAAATCTACATGCTAGACGAAACCTCCCTTTCTTCCCAAAAGCCGTAGGTAGGGCATGTCATATGTTTTACACATCACTAGATGACACCCGTTGAAGTCGTTCAGAAGGATGTGGCGTTAGGAAATATACATTGTAATTTATTTATACATATTTCCCTTGGTGATAAGTTTCATAAAAGCCTTTATGTAAAGTCTCGATCGTGACTTGGGTAGGAAAGCAAAGGGAGGGCTCTGGAGGAGTTGCAGTGGGGGCCCCAGAGCAAGGAGGGGACTCCCTGGTGCAACCACCGCCTGCCCGGGCTGCCCAAGGACCACCCACCCAACAGGGGCCATGGCGGGGAGGTTGGCCAAGGCCAGGGGGAAATTGGGTTGAGGTGGTTGTACAGAAAACTCAAGAGGAGGATGAAAAGGTGCGTGCCGAGTGCGCGACAGACCACGGATGTCCCAGGTGCTCTGGGGTCCCAGGGTGGTGGTGGGCCACGGCGCAGGGCACGGCGACCTCCTTGGCACTGCGGAACGTGCTGGAAATGCTAAACAGACCTTTGTGGCCCAGCTGGGCATCGCTCCCCTGTGACCCCTGAGCCCGTAACTCAGTTCTGGGCCATTTCGGCTGCTCGTTATCCCGGCCGATGGGATCGTAACACAGATGATTTGAATGCTTGTCCAGTCCACGCCGCTATATAAATTATTTTCCAATATTATCCCGGACAGAAATGCAGTGGCATATAAGGAAACGCGGATGCTTTGTGTGAGCGGGTCATGATAGATAAAAATGATAATGGGTACTGTAGTGCCATAATCAAAGTCTAATTGTCTCATTAATTAAGAGCAATATTCGGTTATATATTGGGTCCTGGAGCGATTATGACTCAAATGCCTACTAAAACGCATGGATTTATCTTCTGGCTTGCAGTTTTCAGCCAGGCAAAGCATTTGGTGGAGGTCAAACAGTTCAATTGCTGCTTTAAAATGCAGTTGAACTTTAGGCATGAATAATCATTGATGTGCCGCCGGGCTCGCCAGCCCTCGGACGCCGCACAGCCGTCACGGCGGCTCTAATTGCTGCCAGCCGGCGCAGGGAAACCTCCTCGCCCCACGGCCGCGTCCCGCCACCCGGTCGCCGAAGAGCTGGGCCGGGGATGAACAACGGGGGCACCTCACGGGCCGGCGGGCCACGCGCCGTTCATTTACCCACCGCTCACGGGCGGTGGTGGAAGTGCCAACACCCAAAATGTCTCGTTCCCCCCCAGTTTTCCCACACTGATCAGGCTAATTTTCAAAAGTTGCCTGCCAAATACGAAACGCTGCTACCACTGCCTGTTCTGGGGTAATTAGATCAAGATTCAAGCAATTTGCTGTAGGGCCTGAACTCCGATCATCCTTCATACGTCTCTGTGCTAGATCTGTCTTTAAATTAGATTATAATGAGCTTGGCAGCACTATTAATAACACGGCAAATCATGGGAGAGTATGGTTTTATTTCATCGGTATAATGTGCACAAGCGTGCTGCTTTTGCTCATGCAAAGTAGGTGACTGCTGCAAGTTTCTACCATTTTTAATCATAGAAATCAAATAGTAGGATACACGAGTTTCTAAAAATTAAAAATACTTGAGCTCCTTTGCAGTAATAAAATGGGTTTAATACAGGAAGTTTAATAAATTATTTCCAGGCGGCATTGCTTAGTTTAAATATCATCGAGGTCCTACCCCTGGAGGTTAATTTATTACAAAACTGTGTCGTTTCTTGTTTTAATAGATGAGCGTTTGCCTCACTTCAGGTAGGGCGAGGGGGGACCCGGCGGGCGAGGGGGGGATTCGGGGATGTTTCCCCAGCGCAGGACGGCCGGAGGCAGGAGGGGCAGGGACCAACACCACCACCCTGTGGTTTGGTGACTTTCCCCACCCTCGCCGTTCCCTGGGTGCCCACCAGGAGTGCAGGGGAGGGTCGCCTCCGTGGGGCCACACCGGCGGGTGCGCGTGGCAGGGGACAGCGTGGGGGAGGCTGGAGAGGAGGGGGCTGGGTAAAGCATCCCTTCTCGTGGGGGGCATCAGCCGTTTTGGGAGGATGTGTCAGGCTGCAGAGAGCTACCGGGAACCTTCCTTAGGGTTCTTTAATGAGGCTCCTCTAAAATTTTGATTAACGACTTTGGCACAGAAAGGAGGCGTACACTGCGGAAATTTGCTGACGATGCAAAGTGGAGAGATATTGTCAATACAGGAGGGGGGTGGACTATTGCACGTTATGAACAAGATGACCTTAAGCACTGAAGTAACATAACTGGGATGAAGCTGAACAGTACGAAGCGCAGGAGCAGGCGCACGGGCTCTGGTGCAGGCAGCGAGGCCGCGGGCAGCGGGGGGAGGAGGACACAGCCCCGCGCGAGGATCTGCTCATCCTCCAGGGTCAGCATCACCCGTGCCCCACGCTGGCCCCGGGCTGCGGGGGCTCACTGCTTCTGGAGGGTGAGCGACTGTCACGGATTGAGGAACCCACAACAATTTACCGTCGTTTAGACAATCATTCTCTCGCCCCATGAGGCCTCCCCACTCAGGAAAGGGAATCTGGAAAAAACAAGGAAACCCGAGGGTTGAAATATAGACAGATTTAATAGGATAAGACTAAATAATTAACGTTAATAGCACTAAAGAACCAGTATTGATCCCGATGACAATATAAAATACACCGGGATTACCCTCAGCCCATTCTGTCCGTAGAAGCTGTGCACCCCCGGCAGGGACAGCCCACGTGGGACCCTGTGAGCGCTGCGGCTGCGGGAGGAAGGGACGGGCTCAGGGCTGCGGCACCGGGGTGAGGAGTGCTCAGGGTGGCAGCCGTCACGGGGGAGAGAGAACTCCTCAGCAAACTTCCTAATTTATACTGAATGTGCCGTTCATGGTATGCAATAACCCTGTTGGCAGCGTGGGCGCAGTGCCCGGGTCTCACTCCTCCTCATCCCCGCACCCGGCGAGCTCGAAAACACCGAGACCTTGAAACCCGCACCCCACAGCTGGCTGTGAAGTACATATTTCACCAGTTCAGACCCTGGAGTCTTCTAAAAGTGCCGTTTTCCTGAGCATCAGAAGAGACCTTACTGAAAAGTGAAATTACTGCAAGAGAAACTCATCCTGTGTCGCTCAAACCCGGACAGGGACGCAGAGCTTTCCTGGGAATAACTTTCTGTATTTAGAAGCGAATGGGCTGCAGGCACGTTGTTGGCTTCATTAGTGACGGTTAGCTTGACCGGCAGAGCAGCGTAAAGCACTTGTGGTCAACTGCAAATCCAAAACCGATTCTGATTTGTGTCGTGTTTCTCGTTTTACATATTATATTCTACAGACAGAAAGGAAACATAAATGGCATCGATTCTCCTTTTTGTGTTTTATTTTGATTAAAATAATTAGAAAGGTGTGAAGTTTCATGGAATTTCAACTTTCTGTAGTGTCTGAGAAAGGTATCCTTTCACAAGCCGTTTCAGTCAGCCTGAACCCCCGTTGCTGCTGGCGACTGAATCCCACTCCCCAGTCCTTTGAGAGAACGCCCATTTCCCACTGCTTTTCTTCCAATAAAGATGTCAAAAAGAGAAGTAGAATGTAAACAGAAACGCTCTTGGTTTTACCCTTCTGTGAAGAACAAACGTCAATTAAAAAATCAAGTATTTGGCGGTCGTGGCAGAGAGAGGTCACGACGTGCTCCCTGCCTGCGCCAGGGGTACGCCCGGCGCGGGGCTTCCGGAGGGTCCGGGCCTGAGCTCGAGAGACGGCAGAGGAGGAGCTGCAAAAATTGGGCTGCTCCCAGTTTTCAGCCAACAGCTGAAGAGAGAGGCTGAAGGTGCCAGACCCGTTAATCTTGTGTTTCCGGTGATGTACGGTGAGGGTCACCGGGAAGGCTCCACTGGCCTTCGGAACTCGTCCGTCGGTACGGCGCGTACCGCAACCAGAGACCTCCTCCCAACTGTCTGGAACGGCATAAACACCAGCGTAAAGATCTCGCTGTTTCCGTCTTCTCACGTACAGGGATAAATATAGATTCAGTCATGGTGAGAGACAGTAAATTAAAATTCTAAAAGAAAATGTTTCTTTGCAAGTTGTGCTGCTCATTGCTTCGAGAAAACATTGAGAGCGTCCGCTGCCAGGGACGGGACACTGATCCGGGCGGGTGTGGGACCAGTCTGAGAGCTGGGGTTATTCGGCAAATAGAAAAGCTTCTCACCCCTGCGGCAGGATTCTGGGCTGAAGCAGGAGAAAGGCAACAGCGACGCAGCCTGGGAGGGGTGCGGGGTCTGGGCCAGCACGCGGGCCCCGCTGCCACCGCCCCCCGCTGCAGCACCGCGCTGGAGGCAGGACGCGGCAGAGCCATGTCCTGATGCTCACACGGGGCAGCGTTCAGCGCCGTCCCCGCTATACCCATATCTTACCTTTCATCGCACAGCCAGTGAAACGATAGCTTGGTCTTTCGCAGCTTGACCTGAATCCGCAGGAGTGGCAGAAGTAAACATCTTCTCATTTCCACTCCCAACAATTTGATATGCAGCTCTGAGAGAGTCTAAAAAAAGAATCCTTTCATCTTTGTTTCCTGAAGTCGTTTTTTTTGGTCATATTCTAAATTCGTAGATAAAACCCCAGACGATTTTATTGGATTAAGAATGACCACAAACAACCCGGAGTGCCTCCCCATGACATTAATACGCTCGTAATTGATATATTCGTTCCGTGTTTTTCTCACGAGGTTGAGATGACTGTGCTTACTCCGGTGCAGACTGTCTCCTTCCGTCTCCCTACAGCGTATGCGCACAGGTAGATGTTTATCTCTAGTGGCAAAGCCTAGCAGAGCAGTCAGTTATACTTCTTCCCGGGGAACAAACCCACCCGCAGCACTGTGCGCCCGCACCGCCTTCCCGCAAAAGCCGCACGTGGCCCCAGCCCACGTGGCCGGGAGGACGCCAGGCACCCGGTGGCCGCGCGGCCACCGCATCCCGTGGCCGGGACCGCGGCCGGGGCTGGGCTCCGCGCTAACCCCAACAGTCACCGGAGCTAATTTAGGCTGTTTGTTAGCTGCAGGCCACTGCGGCAGATGTCTGTCAGCTCCCTGCTGCGAAATCAACTGCTGTACTTAATTAAATGAGAAACTAACCCGTAACAGTCTCTGTTTCCTGACATATTTCCGTTTTATTTTCAGAACATCGAGAGAGCCCTGGTGCACTTTTCCAACAGTGCCACACTCTTTGTCTGCCCAGAATGTCCCCGGACGGGCGGTGGCCCTCTGCCCAGCTAAAAATACGGTGTCCAGCCCCCTCGGGGCAAATAAATTACATAGCCGAGGGGAAATTAAAACTCTGGGGAAAAGAGGAAGTATGATAAAAAGGAGGAAAGTATGATAAAAAATATGATAAAATCAGGATAAAAAGTTCTTAATTCAGCTCTGCCAGGCAGGGGGTGGATCTAATTTTCACTTTAAATAGACTCTGGCTCTAGCTTTTATTCTACTATTTAAGAACAAGAATAATTACTATAGTAACCTCGCAGCCTAATAGTACTCACTGCCTGCGAAAGGAATCAACCCTACAATTAGACTTGGGGTGGAATAAGGAACTACTTCTTACGAGTAAGTGTGTCAATATTTTGTTCGATAGGTAGGTTATTATCCCTGCTTCGAGGGTGAAAAACTGGGAAGGTAAGTGTGGTTTTTAATCAGTGACATATCTAACGAGGTATAAAAAGAACCTTTTAAAAACACATTATTCCCGGGTTGCTTTGACACGACCCAACTTAATGGCGCGTACATCTTCTCAGTCATAACTCCGAGCGTTACACTCTGGAATCCAACTTACCTTGCCGAGGGGTTGTTCCTCCTCCCTTTGCTCCCGCCAACACCGAGTGGGGTTCTGCACACGTGGGGGGACGGGAATACAATAACCGCGTGAGTTTTCAGCATTATGCAAAGATATTACACAACAGAGAAATCTTCTCTGAAGAGCCTGAGAAGGTCTTTCTCCAAAGCACGCGCGGATCTGGTTGACCCATCGTCTGCCCCACTGAGGCAGGGGGATCCTCGCTGGGTGGGGAGGACAGCCGGTGCTTCTCCTTCCACGCCAAGGCTGCGGCTGAGGTCTGCTCCGGAGTTCCTCAGGGTGGACAGAAACCCTCGTCTTGACTGCAGGGAGTTTGGGGGTCATGTCTTCTCTCTAATGAGGAAAGGATTTGGGGATGAATCACAGCGCCTTCCCTTCCGTGCCAGCGGTAGAGACGAGGACCTGGAGGAGGGGAGGGGAGTGGAGGGGAAGGAGCTCCCTCCTGACCTTTGCTGGTAATTGATCCCGAAGCATGAGAATCTGTTTGCCCGCAACCTTGAACAGTGATTGCAAGTGATCACCTAGAGACGGGCTTGGGTTGGGTTTTTTCTTCTTCTTTTTCCACTCAGTAGTGATTTTCCTGGCTAACTCTGGCAGTTGAAATTACATTTGACTTGAGCTGCTTGGATCTCCGCAGTGCTGAAAACCAAAGAAAATTAAAGGATAGTGAATTTTGCATAATTTCACTCTTACTAAGAATTTCCAATTAGCAAGGCATAAATTGATCCTCTTTGCTTTAATATCTTGGGCTTTTTTCCTCCGCATACAGATAACAGCTGAGTTTTAATTCATTTTAATTCTATTACCATACATAACCATCATGCACTGTGATAAGTATCTCTCCTGTACACGAATGCCTTTGAGAACTACCCATCAAGTACTTACTTAACCTCATTGTCGAAGGAAATAATAGCATTTACTGTATGTGTTTATTTTGCCTCGTTTATAGAGCAAATTAACTTTTTTACAGAAACACACTGGTATTTCTTTTTCCGTTGACATTCTTCCCAGCGAGGCTCCACTTTCTAGGTTGCACTCCCTAAAGGTTTTCTACATCTCTTTTAGTGTACGACTAAGCACATCTAACCAGTTTTTTATTCTCGGTGTTATTATTAAATATCATTAAAATGATTCTTACAGGAAATGCAGCATATTTAAATTATGACGCGGATGAAAATTCTATCTTTTAGAAAAGAAATGCTAAGTTGCTGCATATAAACATGTGTGCTGCATTATATATGCTATATAATGCTAAAAAGAATAAAAGACTTTTTATTGTTATTTTCCCGCTCCTCGTGACAGCCTTTTTAGGGGTCTTGCTGAAAAATTATGCAAGCGAAACTAAAGTACACTAAAGAATCTCACGGTGCGAGCGCATATTTTTTACTATGGAAATAAATCCTCCGCAGTCGATAGTAATTATAGAGCAATGATGAAAACAAGACCAAATTTCTCAGGGTAGAGGACATTCTTGCAGCGACACGCGCTTGGATTTCACCAGGCTGTAGGAGGACAGTAGCCAAAGGTGGGATAACCGGGATTTACACCGTTCCTCACGTCCAGAGGTGAAGAAACGCTGCTGAGCGGTGCCGGGGGCCCCTGGGGTCCTGGTGGGGGTCCTGCCCCAGCCAGCCGTCGTCGCTGACGGGGCTCGCCGCAGCATCCCCTGGAGGCGCTGCCACGTCCGGCGGAGACCCGACATACTCAGGTGTCTGAGCAGCAGTGGGGCAGCGGCAGATGGCCACCCACCCGCCCGTCCCCCGTGGGGACAGCCACCGTCCAGCACAGCCGGGAAGGTGTGAGCCTGGGCTGGGGGCGGGGAGGGGGAGAAAGGCCCTTCTGCATCTGTCCAACCCGGTGAAAACGGTCGGGATGCTCCTCCGCCTGCCTTGCGGTAGCCGTTCCCCTCGGCGGCTTTTCCGGGGGTGCTGCTCCGCCTCGGCAGTGCCAGCGCGTTCCTTGCAGGCCGGCGGGGTGGCAGCAGGGCCCGCGCGGTGCTGGCGGACACCCCCCGGAAGAGAGGGATGCTGTCCTTTACGGACATATTCCGCTCACATCATTCAGCAAAGTTCGTGTCTGTACTCGAGGAGATCGTCACCGATCTTTGTGATTAATACCTTGCAATCACGGCGCTAGCCTCGCCTAGCTGCCTGAGGAGCTGATGACAGCAAATTAGTTAATTATAGATCTAATTAAAATATTAATACCTTCCATGTCGGCAGTGGATGCGGTTGCGTTCTGTCTTCACCATTACTGCGCCGCCCCGCGCGGGCTCCCGCTCCCGCTCCCACCAGCGGCACCTCTGGGGCTGAAGGGCTCGGCCAGGGACGCCCCAGAAATGGGATGGGATTTACACCTTTTGGGAAAGAACATCGTGTCTGTCCCTGTGCCCCCCCCCGCCAGGAGCTGGAATTTGCAGCTTGGGTGGTGAAATGGAAAACGCATCTCTGGGATTTGGGCTGGAACGGGAAAAGCCTTAACAAATGAAAGTAGATTCTGGTTGTCCCCGAAATAGCACCTGTAAACACTCCAATGCCGCTGAAGGAAAGCAGCGTGGGTGCCCATACCCAGAGCAGGTACAAACCCGGGCGGCAGCAGGATATAATTCACCCGTCATCTCCTGCGCGTGGGAATGGGGGAGATGGGGCAACCTGAAGGTTTTCTCTTCCGGACACCAAACCTGTAAAGCTTTGTTTCGGCAGTGTAACTTTTTCTCCGCTTTTTCTCTGCTGTCACTGAGAGAAGAGATCGGAATGTCGGTAAGGAGGGAACACACCATTCCCACAGAGTGCGTTCTGACCGCTTCTGTTCCCCTGCCCGCTCCCCGCGGCTTCTGGAACAGGGCCCTTTTTTCCCCCTTTCTATTTAAAATTTGAAATTTTGAGAAGTTTTTTTCTGCAAATAATTAAACACGTTCATGCATTCCTGGGTCTTCGCCTCTTGTCACAGGGAAAACAAAATGGAAAATATAACCATATGGAGGAGGCGGTAATAGCAGGATAAAATGCTGTTGACCTCTTACCGCTTTCACTAGAAATTAGCATTTATTTTTTTTCTCATTTGATGCACTGTCATTACAGGGTATGTGTGTGTTTTGGTATTTTTATTAATAAACATGGTAATTTAACAACCAGGTTAATGGCAGTTTTAATGAGAAAGAATATTAATTGGGCAGGCTGGGGGATCTTTGGGTGGCTGCGGCTTCTTCCTTAGCATCTCGCTCACCCCGTCCTCGAAAATACGCAGCGTATGTGCCAAGGGTCGGGGGGGGGGTGTTTAAATGTTGACAGTTAATGCACACAGCTTGTAGGATTGTGTTTCATTTCACACAGCCTTTTGCACCGCCGCGGACTGACGCCACCCCGGCCGCGGGATTTACAGATTGCGAGATCTTAAAAGGTTTGCGCGAACGGGCGTCTCGCTATTGATAAGACAGACAATGTGACCATCTGTCTGTCTTCTGCAGCCAAATGAAAACGACATAAAGTAGGGGGTTTGTCATTTAAAAAAATATTAGTATTTTCCCGGCTCTCGTGAGCGTTAATTCGGGCGCCGGTGCCGCAGCGTGCGGCTCGGCAGGCGGCTGCTGGCGGGTGCCGCGGCTCTCCCCGGAGAAGGGCACCAGCGTGGGGGGCTCCGTCCCTCGGCTGTCCCCCCCGGCGGCGCAGACCCCGCCGTCCCTCCCCCAGACCACCAGTGCCCAGCGGCTTTCTCCCACCAGCGCCAGCAGCATTTCCGAAACGCTGCGGGGCAGCGATCGCTGGCAGCGCCCGGCTGGATGGTGGTTTTCGGATGGGAGGCTGAAGGTCAGGCGTACATCTGTCCCTCTCCTCGTTCCTCCTGCTCCGCACACAGCCCCTCTGCCCATTAGCCATCCCGCTCCCCGCGCTTGTTTGTGACAGCGCGCGCTAATTGCGCTGGCCGCCATTCACAAGCGGAGTGGTGGGGCAGGAGGACAAGGCTGGTGGCCCCGGGAGGGGGGACACACGAGCCGCAGCCTGGCGTTCCGCTGGCTCAGCCCCTGCCGCCCCGCAAACCTTCCCCTCCGAAAGGCAAATGAAGGCCAACAAACAAAAAATCCCCCCCCCTGCGAGCACATTTACGGAGCTGACGGTACTTAAGAGAGGCTGAGCGGAGAGCAGCGGGTCAGATCTGCCGGGGAGATACTCCGACAGAAAGCAGTTTTTCTCCAGTGGAACGGGAAATCACCATCTCTTTAAACCAGTTTGCAAAATGAGCAGATTTATGGTGATGGCGCGATAACAGCCTGCCGTTTATACCGGTTTTACAATACTGTCTTAATGCTGCCACCAGAACATCACAGACAATAAGGGGGTTTTCAGGCACCCCGTAAGTCTTGCGTGGCTAATAAAGCACAACTGAACATTTACCACATGCACAACAATTCCAAGCCTGGAAAGGGTTTTGAATTATCCAAGTAATACTGTGCACATGAAATACCGAGGACCTGTGTTCAGACTACCTGTCATCACACAGGGGATGTGGAAAGACCACCCTTCTCCTCCTCCTCCTCCTCCTCCTCCTCCTCCTTCTCCTCTCCCTCGTTATCAGCTGATGGACATGTTTTGATGTGCAGTTGCAGTGGGTGCGTTGTGCTGAGGAGTTACCCAAATGCCCCATGGCAAGGGACATCAGGAGTCCTCAAACTGCGATGTTAATACCAGAGCTTGCTTTTTGGTGCTGGGGCGGCCGGGGAGGCGGCGGTCCTGCCTGAGTCCAGCCCCCCCACACACCGAGCACCCGCAGCTCCTCTGCGCTTAAGGGAGAGTTACGAGGTCTTGGGGGCAAACACCACAAAATCATTGTTATCTCCAGCTCCATACGCTAAAGGAAATTGCTCTCCCGTACGCCGGGCGGCGTGTCACGGCTTTGCCCGTGGCTCCCGTGGCAGCGATGGGACTGAGCAGCAGACACCTCGGTAAAGCATCGGGCGAGCGGTCCCTCACCGCAGCAGGGCACGAGGCTGCGGCCGGCTGTGCCACCGCCCGGCACCGCGCACTGCCTCCCAGACACCCGATTTACACCTTTTAAACCATCCGCAAACAGTTTGCTAACCTCTCTTTTCTCTGGGAAAGAAAACATAGCAGACGGTTTTACTGGCTGCACCCCGCGGGCGGCCACGGAGCGGTTTATTCGTGCGCCACCTCCCTCAATTGCGTTACTCCGGAAGACAAGCACGTCCCGCGGGCACCGGGGACTGCCCTCTGCCTGCCACCAGCCCCGGGTGGACGGAGGGTTTCACACCCCCTTCGCCATGCCAGCGAGCCTCGGGTTTTGCCGGAGCAGCCCCAGGAGAGCGCGGTTGGCACCGCGGCCCCCGCGTGTCCCCCGCTGCTCGGGATGCTCACCGAGCACCGTGCGGCTGGCAGCCCTGCCGAGGCACAGCTTCAGCCTCAGTGGTGATGGTTTTTCTTGTTAGGTCCAAAGCGAATCTTATTTTCCTGGTTTTCAATGGTGATGTAGCTTCGTCCTAGCAGACTCCGGTCTCCCAATATCTTCCAGTACAAAATTCCTTTGTGCTGAAAATCCTTAGTGCAGCAGCTTCTTAAAGCTGTGACCAGTGTGCAGGAGATTACATCTCTGGATAAACAAGAGTAAGTAAGTGGATTTCTACACATACAGCAAAATAAATAGATGAATAAATCCAGAAGCTTTGAATATCAAAAAAAAAAATTGTTAGATGTGCAGTAAGGCTCCCAAATGAAATATTGAATAAAGAGATTTATCTTTGAGCTCCACCTGTTTCCCGAGCTAAGGGGCTGTCATTGCTCTGGGGTGCAGAGAACAGACCCGGGCAGAGCATCCACCGAGCGCGAGGGGCACGGAGGGCCAACGCAGAGCACTTGGAAGACGCAGATGCCCGCCCCTGCGCGCCAAGGGCGGCTGAGGGTTTCCGTGGCTGAAGGCACCTCCTGTCTTCCACGTCTCTTTCTTTACACGTCCTTACTTTTTCCCTCTGAAATTTGCAGCTTTATGGCATCCCACTTTGTGTTTCTCCCCCGCTGGTTTCAGTCAGGTTTTAGAAGGGGCTGTGCGCTACGATGTGTTTCCCTTAAGTGACTTTTAAAAGTAATATATGACTTTAATTGCCTAACTCATTCCAAATGGCGTAAGACTAAAGGCAATTGCGAATGCGATCAGCTGGAATATTTTGGTTTACTTCAGCCTGTTTTTAATCTTCTGGTTTTAACCTGTTCTCTTCCCTCTTGCAAAAGCGAATGGCAAATTCTATTAACCAAAAGCCGTGTGGCACCGCGAAGGTGAGATAAGCGCTGTCTCCGTCCCGGCCACTTTCCAAACCGCCGGGTCCTGTTAACTGCACTGGGACTGATTTTTTCTAAAGTGAGGGCTCACGCAAACTTTTCAGACAGCAAATTGTCAACTGGGAGAGTAAAGGGAGGACAGGAAAGAGTCTGAAACCGTGGAAACCCTTTCCAGGTGCCGCATGCAACGTCTGAAATGGCAGTTTGTGTCCGCGGCGGTTCCTGCGGTGCGCGCCCGGCTCGGGGGCGGGATGCTGCGTCGGCCCCGTTCCCTGCTCAGAGCCCACGGGGCGGCCGCGGCTCCATTTTTCACCCTGAAAAAAACAGAGTCGTCTGTCAAAAGCCTCCCCGGAGCCTGCAAACTGGTGCCAAAAATAGCAAAACAGGATCCAGCGCTGGACCAGAGTCCCCGTGACACCGGGCAGAAGGCAGAGAGAGGAGGGGACCCGACACCGGGGCGGGCGGGGACCTGCCGTGTCATCCGCGCCACAACAAGGAGAAAAGACAAAAGTGCTCTGCGTTGGCGTTATTTTCTGCCCATAAACCAGTGAAGTTACCTAAATAAGAGGGCGGGGGGGGGACGGGGGGGGATGGGGACACACATTTTTTTCTTCCTGAATAGGTTTCTGTGCTCCGGGGGCAATCCTCCAGGGCCGGGCTGATGGAAACTGGGGGAGTTGTGGCAGCATCAGGGAAATCTCCCAAACCCCATCAAGTGCCAACAAAGGCCGAATTTGGCTACTTTTCCAGGACTCCTGGTCCAGCGAGCCCCCGGGCACGGGACGTTGCCTAGTTACTCTGGGCAGGATCTGGTTATTTGGGTCAACCAGTGCAGAAAACGCCAATGCATCCCAGCGAGCTCTGCACCCCAGTGCTCCGCGCTGGCAGAAGCCCGTGGGGGGAACCACGGGCACCGTCCCACCGCCCGGGCCAGGAGCCGGGCAACGCGGCGGCACGGGAGGTGCCTGGAATGGGGTAATCCGTCAGGTTCAATGTTCCGGGTCAGTCTTTCCTTTTCGTCGCGGAAGGATTTTGCTGACTTTTTTCTGTGCGTTAAAGCGAGGGAAAATGCTTTAATCAAACGGTAAATGGGATGAAGTGCTCTCAGTTCACCCAAAGCGAAGCAGATCTGTTTCACTTCAACCTAACCCAGGTTTGCTTGTTTGGCTGCAGAGCTGAGAATACGGCTGTGTGCTCCAAACTATCTTAAATCCGTATCTGTTTTCCGCCTCTGTTGCAGGCGCCCCCGTAGCACCCTGCGTGTCTCCCGGGCAACCCGAGCACCCGAAAGGAAATATGGAGACAGAAACTCGCTTCTCTGAGACACATTTACACGGCTTCACAAATCAGCGACTTCTTTTCTTCTTTCCGGCAGCGTTCCCACACTCGGCATTCGGCGTTTCCCCAGCCGGGGCCGCCCCGGGCAACCCACCCCCGGAGGGTCGGCGGGTGACCTCCGGCCGAGCGGACCCGCACTGCACCAGCAGAAGCACCAGAAACCTTCACAGCACCAGAAAGTCTTTTGGATGCACAAAAAAGACATGAGAAGCAAAGGCGGCTGTTGAAAAGAAGTCGGTTTTCTTTTTAGCAGGTTCTAATGGGACTTTCTCAGAAATCTAGATTTTAGTCCAACAGAGGATCCCCTTCAAAGTTTGGCTTTCTCTTGAGCGACGTTATCAAAGCAAACTCACAATTTCAGCTGATCAGAAGGCGAGAAAGAAGCTCCTAGTGAAATGCCCAGAAAATTAGATTAATCAGAGTTGATAAGAATCAAGTGAGACAATTCTGCAGTGTGAACACGACTGAAAATTGTAAGATAACTGATAAAGTATTCCAATGACAATATCTGATTAAAATAAACAAGTTATTATTTTCACAATAATTTGTTTAGCGGTGTCACACTACGCTCTGAATGAGAAAAGACAAAAGCATCTTTGTGATCTAATTACTTTAAAAAATCCTATTAACATAACAATTTGATCCAACTGTTTTGGAGGTGTCCCTGTTTACAGCATTCATCCCTATGACAACAGAACTTTTTTAAAATGCTCCAATTATTTTGGAACAGATCGTCTTTGGAAGGAGATGTCCTGGTATGATATGCAAAAACTCCAAGAATAATTTAAGAGAAAAATAAAGTTCAGAAAATCCTCTAAAAATAGGCCCGAGCCTGGAACACAAATGTGAAAAATTCCTTCAGGTCTCGTTTACACAATACGATCGCATGAGGTCCCAAAAATCCAGTTTTAGTAAAGTCAGGTAGAAATGCGGCTCTGGGCATTGCCTGATAGTAAATAATGTGACTTCCCTATTTCCTAAGTACCTGCAAATTAAAGACACCTAACATTTTCAATTCTTTCCTTTTTTTTCACTTAACACTTCCAAGGTCAGATGCTCCAATGGAAAGCTAAAATATGCTGATTTAACACTTTATTTTGAGGATTTACGAAGAAAAAGTTCAATTTCCAGTATGAAGATTAATCATGTCAACTCTTTTTCCCAGAAAGACAGAAGAAAAGGGCAACGCAACAAAGTGCAATTCCCGGCCCGTCCAGGGCAAAGACTAAAGCGCTTCTTAAAGCGGTGCCGGCAAACAGAGTTTGCTGTGGAATAAAATTAAGCTAAAGTAGAGATGGAAAGGCTGTGTCCAGTGGCTGCCTGGCCCCGTGCCGTGCAGTGCCGTGCCGTGTCATGCCGTGCCGTGCCATGATGTGCTGTGTCGTGCCGTGCCGTGCCATTCCCGTGCCGTGCCGTGCCATGCCGTGCCGTGCCGTGCCATGACATGCCGTGTGGTGCCATGATGTGCCGTGTCATGCCGTGCCGTGCAGTGCCATGCTGTGCCGTGCCACGCTGTGCCGTGCGGTGCCATGATGTGCTGTGTCATTCTGTGCTGTGCCATGCCATGCGGTACCATGCCATGCCATGCCGTGCCATGCCGTGCCGTGCCACGTGGTGCCGCACTGGACCAGGCTGCCTCCCCGTGACTCTCAGGTGTGGGGGCGAGAGAAGCAAACCCTCGCGCATCAGCGGTATTCCTGAATCAGTCACCTGCGTAACACTGAGGGCGACCAGAGTGGATGTTCTCCCCGCGAAATGTCTTTCTGCTGCTCAGCACCTTTTCCACAAATCAACTCTCATTAGTTACTGTCCGGGTTTGAGCGACACAGGATGAGTTTCTCTTGCAGTAATTTCACTTTTCAGTAAGGTCTCTTCTGATGCTCAGGAAAACGGCACTTTTAGAAGACTCCAGGGTCTGAACTGGTGAAATATGTACTTCACAGCCAGCTGCGGGGTGCGGGTTTCAAGGTCTCGGTGTTTTTGAGCTCGCCGGGTGCGGGGATGAGGAGGAGCGAGACCCGGGCACTGCGCCCACGCTGCCCAACAGGGTTATTGCATACCATGAACGGCACATTCAGTATAAATTAGAAAGTTTGCTGAGGAGTTCTCTCTCCCCCGTGACGGCTGCCACCCTGAGCACTCCTCACCCCGGTGCCGCAGCCCTGAGCCCGTCCCTTCCTCCCGCAGCCGCAGCGCTCACAGGGTCCCACGTGGGCTGTCCCTGCCGGGGGTGCACAGCTTCTACGGACAGAATGGGCTGAGGGTAATCCCGGTGTATTTTATATTGGTATGGGGATCAATACTGATTCTCTAGTATTATCAATTTGTTGATTATTTAGTCTTATCCTATTAAATCTGTTTATATTTCAACCCTCGGGTTTCCTTGTTTTTTCCCGATTCCCCTTCCCGGGTGGGGAGGGCTCATGGGGTGAGAGAATGATTGTCTAAACGACAATAAATTGTTGTGGGTTCCTCAAACCATAACAACTACCCTGAGTTACCATACGACATGATCGTTATTTGCTGTGTTCGGGTTTGCGCGGTGTATTTATCCTCGGGTCTGTTTCCGCACCCGACAGCAAACCACGCGCCGCCCTCGGCAGCAGAGTGTGCTGAGGGTTTCTCACAGGCCCCAAAGAGGTCGGAGGGGCAAAGGACAGAGCGCCGCCACGCGGTGTGCGATCCTTGGGTTTGTGGTCAGACTGGGAGATTGGATCCGTATGAATTAAAAATAAAAATCTTTTGTTTGTTCTTCAAAGTAGAGAAAGGCTTGTGAAGAAAAAACATAAAACGAATGGGGAAAATGGCTGTAAAATGGGCAGGGAACCACCAGAACTCATCAGAGGTCATTCACCAAGAAAATAAAATAATCATTACGTATATGCCAATATGTGCTGCTTTCATTGCATGGGCCTGGGAGTGATTTGGGGGCCGTGTTCGGAAATGGAAACCCCATCAGAGACGGAGCCCTTTGACCAGCGGAACCCCCCGGCAGCCGAGGCAGCGCCGGGTCGGAGTTGTCTCCGCCGGGATCCGCCTGCAGCGAAAGCCTCAGCGGCTCCAGGGGCAGAAGCTCTCTGTTCCGCTGGAATGTTTTACAGCTTTAACTGCTGTTGGACCAGAGGACTGATACCGTCGTAACTGCCCTTCGACTCCTCTCCGGCACCTCCTGCTCTCTGAACTGCTTGACTTTGAAGGAGATGAGTCTTCTCCTCCTCGTGTGTGGGCCTGTGACTCTCATGGCTTCTGACCGCTTCTGTTCGCTGAATAATTCACAGAGAATGCCCAAAAATGTCAAATTCAAATGCAGGAAAGCATGTTGTTATTTCTAAGAGGCTCTTGAAGTTAAACACCTAATTACCCAGGGTGAATCTGAAATGATGCGGAAAACTGAGTTTCTCAGGTTCTTGTGGACACTCCCATCCCCCGAGCGCACGCTGTGGGCTTCAGTCCTGGGTGAGAGCCGGAGGGAGAAGGGAACGTTGTCTGGTACCCGCTGCTCTGCCCTTCGGACGGGGCGCAGGAGTTCGGAGGGTTTCCCATGCACCGGGTCCCATGGGGTCACCAAAACCTGCCCTGCAGGAGGAGAGGCGGCCGCCTCTGGGGGATGAGGGAGGACAGGAGGGGCTGAGCGGCAGGGGACAGGGGACACCACACCACTGCCCGGCCCCGCACCTCCTCTCCGGGCGCTGCACAGCCCGGACAAACACCCACACAGCGGCGGCTGCATTCCTCCCCCGCCGCGGTCACTCAGTGAGCATCTCCAAAATCCTGATGATTTCGCTGTGGTTTTGGGAGACGAACCTGAAGTTAAACCTGAAGTTTGAGGAGCAGCACTATGTCTGCACTTTTGCCCCATTAGGTTGCTTTACAAAGTGCTGTAAGGAAGCGCGTTGCTATGGTGAGGCTAGTTTCAAGGGCGTCTGCTGAAAAAGCAAAACAGCAGAAGAGTAAATTGTCCAAATGAGATCGACGAGAAACCAGTTTCCAGTGTTGCGCCGTTTCTTTGCCGGTTTTGGCGGGGCTGGACGCGGAGCAGCGCAGGCTGGGAGCCCTTCGGGGGTCACAGCGGAGGAACGGCGATGCTCGTGCCTCGGGGGGTCAGTGATGGAGCAACGTTAAACGGCGACAGAATGTGCTCTTAGGAAATATTAAGCCACAAGGACCCTTCCTCGTTACTCTGGCATTTCTGAGGCACCTCCGGCCACCAGCCGGCAGCCTGTCCGGTGGGGCCGGGGTCCCTCCACACCGCCGGGGCAGTGACCAGCCGGCAGGGCATGGCTGTCCCCTGCCCCCCAGCCAGAGGGTGACCCGGGCTGTGGGGAGCGCGCCGCGATGCTGCAGATTAAGCCATTTCCTTTATCTCCCTCTCCAAGGCTCCTTAATTAACTTTTCTATTGTGTACCTTGATTAGATTACTTTTCTGCCTCTAGGCTACTTCTCCCACTTTATAACCTCCTTAAAATGTGGCTGCATAGTTTCCTAAGTCATGAAGCATAATAAAAATTAGTTTTAACAGTTTCTTTCAAGATTTATAACACCTATCTTGCTATACTCAACATAAGCAGGGGAAAAACAAGACCGATTTTTGGTAAGGTCTTGCTGTGACCAAACACCCTTCCTTGCCCCTGCACGGACAGGAATGTGCGC
Organism: Vanellus vanellus; assembly: GCF_965231255.1. Taxonomy (NCBI): domain Eukaryota; kingdom Metazoa; phylum Chordata; class Aves; order Charadriiformes; family Charadriidae; genus Vanellus; species Vanellus vanellus. The sequence continues at coordinate 82,009,778 of NC_138910.1, read as the reverse complement.
TCCCCAAAAGGGGGGCTCAGCACCCCCGTTCATGGGCCCAGGATGGGACTGGTAATAGCATCAATCCCGCCTCATTGTTTGATCACATGATCAAACTAATTACAAAGGTGAAGGCATTTGCATCATAAAAGAGCAAATAGAAAGATCATTTTCTTCCTGTCACGGCTGTCAGGTAGAGGTCACAGTTCTGCCAAGCAGATGCTGAGACCAGTGGAAGTGATGCCACAGGTATGGCTGGGCTGAGGCATCTTCCCACTGCACAAGAAAAAGAAAAAGAAAAAGAAAAAGAAAAAGAAAAAGAAAAAGAAAAAGAAAAAGAAAAAGAAAAAGAAAAAGAAAAAGAAAAAGAAAAAGAAAAAGAAAAAGAAAAAGAAAAAGAAAAAGAAAAAGAAAAAGAAAAAGAAAAAGAAAAAGAAAAAGAAAAAGAAAAAAAGTGCCCGGTCCCTTTAATAGTCTCCTTGACGGCTCACACCATTAACAACCCGGTTTAACCTGCGCGGGGACCAGCACTCAGCCATCGCTTTGGGGTATTTCTGTTATTAACACTTACTCCTTCTGCCATCGTTGAGACTTCAGTAATAGTCATATCCTTGACCAACTAATTTGGAAAGGTCAAGCCCAAACTGAGAAACACTCATTAAGGTTTTATTGGCTATAGACTCAGCGCAAAGACCAGGACAAAGCCGAAGGACTTCTCTTGAATGTGGGCGCTTGCACGCTTCGGTTCAACCAGCCGCTCTCCTGGAGGCGTTTGTTCTCTCCCAGCAATGTATGCAATTTCATCAGGTAAAATTGAAAATCCCACTGATGCATTTGCTACCTTGACAATATAATTTCTCACTGTTTGACCACAAATTCCATTTAACTCATTCACGGCTCAGGATGGCATGTAGCACACCACAACAGGGGCTCTTTCCAAGTGTGCCCTTAATGCCTTTTTCCCTCGCCCTGCTGATGAACTCGGGCAGCTTTTACGTGTTCTCTTTACTGCTTTCTTGCATGGTGGAACCATCAAAACGGGGGGGAATTGCCCCGATCTAACCTGAGCCTGCCCTGCTCCCCCAAGTGCCATCGGGACACTGCTCCGGGTCCTCCTCCCTTTGCCCGCGGGGTTTTGTTGAGCCGGCGGAAGGTTCCCCCCGGCATTCCCAGCGCCCGGCACGGCGAGATCTGCGCGCTGACTCCACGGGTGTCGGGCTCCTCGAGGTCCCCGTGGCTGCGCAAAGCTGCCTAAGGACGGCGGTTTTCACGTACGACACAATGAATGCACCAAATTGTCTTAAGTATTAAAAATTCAAGGGATGAATAATTCAAAGTTTATTTTAAGAAATATTAGGAATTGGTGGAGATAAATGGGTATAAAAATTGGGGAGTTCCTATGAGAAATAACGGAGGCTCTGAGTAGAAATTAAATACATTATTTGAGATATATTATCCACTCTTAAACAATGCATAATTCAGTCAGTTGGATCCTGTATGCCACCCTACAAAGTTTGCTATCACGGGCTCAGTGTTCCCTTCGGCTCCCCCCTGCCCCGCGTGGTCGCCCCCCCCTCTCGGCATCACGGTTCTGCCCCACGGGCGCCCTCCCGACCGCCCCGCGATGCGCTCGCTCTTCCCCATGGCAACCCCCCTCGCTCCCCGCTCCAGCCGCCGGTGCCTCCCCCCGGCAGAGCATCCCACCCCGCTGTGGTCCCCTGGGACCACAAACTCTGGGAGAAGAACAGGTTTCCTGCCAATAACAGAGACATCCAAGTGAGAACAATCACATAGGACCCCTCTAACTTCTGTCCTTGTTTGTCTCTCTCACGGTGGCACATACCTGCTTGGGTGTTTTCCTTTACGACTAGTGTTTCCCACAAATCGGCACCTTGTTGTCCTGAAGATGCGAAACAGTAAGGCTGCTCGCTAGCTAGGAGTGTAAAAGGGAGTCTCCCATAAACAATAAAGCGTGCACAACAAAGGAACAACAATTTAAAAAAAAATGGTAAAACCATAAAAGCTAATATTTATTCAGGATGAGAAAATAAGAACTACTGAACGGAGGTGCTCAAGTTCAAGAGCACGGCTTGGGGGTGGGAGCTGCTGCTTTAGAAAGCCAGTGTCGGATATCAAACTACCGGAATGAAAATCTGGAAGCTACAGATCTTGGAAAACACATCTCAAATTCAGTACGAGATCTGGGTTTCCATAAAGCACTATGATTCCTCCACTTAGGGATAATAATCTACATTGTTCTCAGAAAGCAAGATGTCAGCAGCATAAACCAAATAAGTAATAGACACTTCTTAGGCGCCGTGAGGATAATAGCTCCCAAGACAAAATGAGGCGGGTTATTTTTTATCATGAAATACTCCCGAGAGGTTGGCAGTCACCTGGTTTTTAATCCAGACATTGCAGACCCAAAGGAATTTTGCTTGAGTGTGACAGGGAGCGGGAAAGGTTTCTGTCTCATGAAAATTCATTGGAAATTACATTAGTACTGCTGGGAAGGCAACAGCATCAAGCAAGAGTGGATGCACTGCCTCATCCGTGTACATCCCATTTGCTAAAGTCTCGGTCTACTCCGTACTAATGGTCCTAACCAAAAGTCCACGGTACATCGAGGAGGTAGTGACCCACACAGCAGTTCGGTGGCTGCGGGATGGATTCCCCCGGCTAATCCTGACGGAGGACCCTGCGGCGGCTCCCGGAGGCACCGGGGCGCAGAGCGCCCGCCCGGCCGTGGCGTTATCTTGCAGTGGAGCAGCATGTTGTCATGTGAACATCCTTTTGTCTGACAGCAGAGATGATGGATAGGGTTGCTTTCTCCTAGGAAAATCCTAGGAGATCTCTACAAACTAAAATGCTGAGGCACTTCTCCACTGATGGGACCTCTCAGCCTGCCGTGCCCGGGTGGGACGTCTGTCCAACTGTCCAACGCTGCGGCACTCGGGGTCCCGGCAGCTGAAGGGACGTCAGATTACCATGCTACCTGCCTTCCCTGCTACTGGTAGCTCCAATAAATAGTGTCTTAACCCGAACATGGTGGAGTCTGAGCGCCTTTACCAACACCATCCCAACAACCCCCTGTGCCAGCGCATTACGGGCACAGGCAGTTATTAGCATGGGGTGACGGCAGAAAGCCTTGGAAAGCAGATAATCAATACCAATAAATTAGTGCTTGAAAAATTGCTTGTACACGCTCGACTCATTTAATAAACGAATGATATTCATTTTTAAAATGCCCACAGTGTTTGATTTGCTGTGTTTTCAAGAGGACAGAAGAGAAGGTGGCAGTCCCTCCAGGAGCTCCAGAGCCTGGAGAATGCAGCCTTTCCTCGTCTCCTCCGCCGCGGTCCATGGCTGCCCGCTCGCTGTCCTCTGCCTTCCCTCCGTGCTCACTCCGACCCGCACGCTTCCACTCCACGCGCGCCCCGTGCACCTCTGCGGCCTCTCTGCCCGGCGCGGCAGGGGCCACCCCCCATCGCTCGGTACCCACACAGCTCCCACAGCAGAGAAGAGAAAAATCCTGCCGGCGCGCAGGTCTTGGTGAAAGTATAGTTGGGGTCATCGTCCTTTCAAATCACTCACCACCTCCTTTTATCCCAGCCCTTTCGGAGCCCTGCCAGTCTAGCCGAGGTGAAAAGCTTCCTTTTCTTTCCCAGAAGGAGCCACAGACAAAACCTGCAGACATGCAGTGAACTGCAGTTCACCCCTATATTGATAGAGTTTATTCTGAACCGAGATAAGGAGTTAAAGCAACACTTCTTTTTTTTTCTGCATTTCTTCACAAAAGACTCGTTTATACCAGATTTTTGCTGATCAGATATAGAAAACAATAATCTATTTTTAACTGATTAATTTAAAATTGTATTCGCAACATTCTGCTTCGTCACGAGCTTTGTGCCTACCTTGAAAGAAATCCAAACACCATCTGCATGTTTAAAGCACAAGCCGGGCAGCGTTCCCATCACACACCACCACTGGTGACCACTGGTCACCCGTAGCGGCTCCTTCCCCGACCCCGGGGCTGGGGAAGCTGCGGGACCGGCTGGCATGGGCTCTGTCCCCGGGTTAGTGTCACTGCCGGTGTCCCCCCTTCCTCCGACCACGTGCTCCCGCTGCTGCGTCACCCAGTGCAGGTCGCTCGCCCTTACCCGTCTCACCACTGGGACACGGTGCGGATGAGCAATGCGGTGACAAAATCAGCCTTTGAAAAGTAATTACCATTTCCTCCCAAGAGTATGAAGAAGCGTAAGAACTGAGGAATTTTGCCAAAGCTGTGCGTGCACCTCCCGCCTCACCCTTTCCCGTAGCTTATGGTAGCGCCGGTGCTTTGGCATCCGCTGACCGGGGCCACGTCCCCCAGCACAGCCCACCCCGTCCCGTGCCGTGTCTCAGAGGCCGCCGGCTCTCGGTGGGACGCCCCGCCAGCCCCCAGCCCACTGAGGTACTGCTTGAAGGTCTAATCTTAATCTTAGTGCCTTTTCTCCTATCTTTTAAAATAAAAAATAATGGCATGTTTTAGTATATGGGAACGCACACTTTACTTAAATCGGTACATGTGTATTTTTTATATAAAGGAAGACAAAAGCATCGAGGGGCTGTACTGCAGATGTCAAGTAAAAACAATCACTGAGGTAAAATGCCGTACAAACATGCAGTGATTGATGGTGATAAGCACCGGCATCGTCTGATCTCTTGATAAACGAGGCCGGTCTCCCCGCGTCGAGGTTTCCGAGCGCGGCGCGTGGCCCAGCTGTGCAGCCAGCTGTGGCCGGCCCCAGCAGAGCGTCCCGGGGCTGCGCCGGCGCGGGAGGGCGGCCGCCAGCCTCACCCGAACCTTCGCCACAGCCTATGAGCGCCAGCGATGATTAATACGCATCGGCAAGAGGTTCGAGGGGATTCTCATTGCTGATGCCCAGGCAGTATTCGTTCTGGGGATAAAGATGATTCTTCATCCCCCAAGACTATCCGTTTGACATCTGTTATGTCTACGAGGAACTTCTCCTTTCACTGCTGCAATGAAGAGCAGCTTTATAATTGACTCCAGTAGAAGTCAGATCACCCTACGTCCGCACACGCGAATAAAAGATCGAAAAGAGAAGCAATGACCTCAATCTATTCTCCAAACTTTCATCATTACTCTCTCCAGCTTGAGTCCTCTTCTTTCAAAGCTTGTCGTGAGTTTAAAATTCACAGCATGTGTACAGAAAAAAAAAAAACCACAAAACCTTAAATGGCACAAATCAACAAATACGGTGATGCATTATCAAATTAAAGATTAGAAATAGAAATGTTTCTTGTAAAGTATAATCCTCGCCTTGATCCATGCATTTTAAAAAATCAATAAAATAATGTGCAACAAGCATGCAAGGCTCCTTTTAATGACTTGTGTCTTAATAAATACCATATTCATTACAAACCTCCATCAAAATATATTATCTACACTTGCCCATGCTACTTTTCCTTGATTAGAAAGCTTCACCTTGCTAAAGCATGAAAAATGGGTAAGAATGGAGCGGAATACAAAAGGGCCACTTATTATTTGTCAGCTGGCAGGGTTTGCCCTTTTAAAGCAGATATCAAAATTTTAAATGTGATCTTATAATAGCAGCAGATTTCTTCTGGAGCCGTCTGTGACAGATGCGGGGGAACCGCGGAGTATTTGGACACTGTTGTATTGGCATTAGGAGCGGTGCATCTGCCTTTTGGGGCTGAGCAGCGGTCGCCCCGCCGGCTCGGGGGAGGCAGCGAGGAGCACGTTTGCAGGACCTGACGCCGAGAGGGGGTAATTAGTGCCTTTCTCTGGGCCTCCAGAGGTGCCGACAGCAAATCGCGTGGAATTACAAATTACACACGTAAGTTTCTACCCTCGGAGAAAACAACGACGACAGCAGCAAGGCAGCGTGATTTGGGGTGGGCTGGCAGCGCCGAGGCTGCTCTCGGGGGTCACTGAGGACCCCCCTCCATGTGATCCTGTTAAATCCCGTCCTCAGGGATCCTGTCAACTTAAAGGAAGAGCTCGCAGGACTCACTGCCTGGTGGCCAGGCTCTGCGCACGTGCCTCAGGTCCTCGTGCCCCATGCCATGACGCCGTGCCCGCTGCCATTGCCCCCCCGTGTCACAGCGAGCAATCCCATCCTGGCGCCAGCGGTGGGACTGGGAGCGTGTGGCCGTGCTGGAGCGCCCCTGAAGCCAGAAGACTGCACGGAGCCACCACCCTAGCCGCGTCCTAACGTGCTCCACCAAGTTTGGTGACCCCAGGGGACCTCCCCTCCTGGCACCTCTCCCAGCACATATTTGGGGTGCCTGAATGTCTCACCACGTTTCAGGGGCTGCACAGATCAGCTGAGATAGGCACGGCCGTGTCCAGCAGAAACTCTTGTAGGAGTGTAATATTTGCTATACACTCTACACTACCTGCTTCAACCTTCAGTCTTGAAGTTTGATTGCCGAGCAAAGCATCCCGGAATCGCACACGGCTCCCGAGGGCTGTCCCGGTCACGTCTGGAAGGGAAACAGCTCCCTGTGGTTATCCCGTAACAGCCCCTTGTGCCAGGGCTGGTGCGTCCTTTCCCTGCAAAGCTGAATTTCTCAGTGGCAGCAGAAAGTTGTCCCCAAGGGCTGGGCGCCGCGGGCACGGGATGCAGCCCACAGCCCATGTGAGCACCAGTGATGGTCCTGTTCCCCTATGCCCCAGCGGGGATGGTCGCAGCGATGTCCCCCCGTGCCCCAGCGGGGATGGTGGCAGCGATGTCCCCCCGTGCCCCAGCGGGGATGGTGGCAGTGATGTCCCCCTGTGCCCCAGCAGGGAGGGTGGCAGTGCCCCAGCCGGGAGGGCGGCTCTCCCGAGTGACTGCTCCCTCCCCGCCATGGCACAGCTCCGATCCGGCGCCTTCGCGCGGGGTGATGATAAACCGCCGGGTTTGTGTTTTCACACTGTGCACGAGGTGTTTCTGCACAGCTCCAGGAGCGCCTGGAGCATTTCTCGCTTAGCGTGATACCTGGAAAAGATATGTGTGTACGTGGCTTTTGTTTATATTGTTTTATTTGACTTTAGGTAGCACTCTCTCCATTACTTGAAATAACAAACCCTCCGTGTCCGCTTACCTGAAAACCGTCTGACTCCATCTTTCTCTCCTTGATCCACGAGCACAAACACTAGGAGACCTTATTTCTTCAAGATATTTACCAAAAGATTTAATAATGATTGGATTGGATTTATTGAAGAGAGACAGCATTTTTTATCTTAAACAGTACCGGAGACCCTTCTCCGCAGCTGCCTGAGCCAATTGATCTGATAATAAATTCCACAAATGAGCAAACAGGCAGTATCAGCTATGTAAAAAAGCCAAACTGACCTCCTGAAGTATTATCATCTAATTCAAATTAAACATTATCACTACCTACATAAGTCTTCTGCTTTCACAAGCGGGGTCTTTCAGACATCATGTTCTCCTGCCTGCTCAGAGGGCTGCTCGATCTTGTTCTAGAGAAAGAAAACCCACACACTGCCTGTTTGCTATCCCGTCCCTGCGGGACCGCTCAGACCCCATCACGGCACTGGGCGCCGCTGCGTTCCCCTTCGCATCTTGCCCACGGCGGGGCCGGGGCCCCCTTCCTCGCTGCGGTGACAGCTTAGAGGAAATTTCTTGAGAAGTGACAAACCGCCATTTCCTCTGATACCTCATCCCAAGGAGAAGAATTTGAACGAATAAATAAGCAGAACGTGCGTCTTTCCATGAAAGCACAAAGTTGGCCTTTTGCGAGGAACTATGGGCGAATTCAGTGGAAAATGCAAGGTTTAACCTTCAGCCCGCTTTCCCCTCTGAGCGGATGACCCCTTTCATGGGCAGATTGCCGCTGCCGTGCCAGGGACGGCTGCCGACCCGCGCGTGAGGCTGAGTGCAGCAGCCGGGGCGGCCGGCGCGGAGGCGGCGATGCGGGCGCGTCGCCCGTACAGCCCCGCTGCAAAGCCTCCGAGACAGAAGATAACACGCTCGTGTCTGGGAGGATGCGCTCTCGGTACATATCGGGCTTAAACCTTCCCTAACGCGGTTTTGAAAAACCTGAAGAAGTCTCCAAAAACAACAAAAAAAAGAAAATGCAAATAAATAAACCGCATTTGTTAAGGGCAGCGAAGGGGATTAGTGCGAGTCACACCCCCTCTGCGCAGATTTGCATTCGGCGTTCTGACGGCACTTGACTCTGAAATTATTCCAGTAAAGCGGAAAATTAATATTCTAATGTGCCTGCTTCTCCAGCAACTAGAAATAAGTAAAGTAGAAGTAGCAGAGAAGAAAATGTTTTAGTATTGACTATGTATATGAATATGTATTGTAAGTTACCACCAGACATGTGCCCCTCAGGGTCCCCGTTCGCTCCTATGTGCTGTGGAACCCCGTGGGAGCCACGCAGCAATTATTCTCATGTTGTACAGAAAAGAGGCGAACAATTAATTTCTGATGGTCTTTTGATTGGTTTTTACCGCCGTTTTGTGCCCGGCTGTCCAGCACGCCTTGCACAGTGTGCTGCGGGAGGGGGTCCCGCCAGACACCTTTGCTCCCCCCAGGAGCGGGTGGCTGTGGGCACAGGCGGGCAGGACAGCGGGGGCTGACGTGGGACCCCCCGGGCCACCAGCCGGGCAAAGCAGGGGGGTTTGCAGGCCATGTGCACCCAGAGCCAGGCCCCCATGGGACCAGACGCCCAAGCCCCCGGCCAAGGGACGGCCACAGGGATGGATGCGGAGAGAGGGACAGTCACAGGGCCAAGGACGGTCATGGGTACAGCCACGGGCATAGGGGCAGCCACAGGGACAGCCATGGCGAGGGGAATGGGGACAGCCATGGGGACATTTATAGTGATGGCCATGAAGATAGAGACAACCATGAAGACAGTCACAGGGACAGGGATAGCCACAAGGACGGCCACAGGGATGGGGACAGCCATGGGGATGACCGCAAGGACGGCCATGGGGAAAGCCGCAGAGATGGGAAAGGAATGGGGATGGCCACAGGGGTGGGCACAGGAACAGGGACGGCCATGGGGAAAGCCACAGGGATGGCAATGGAGACGGGGGTGGCCACGATTATGGGGACAGCCGTGAGGATGGCCACAGGGATGCCACAGGCATTGTGTCCAGGCTCCCAGCTGCCAACCGAGCATCCTATGCCACCGTGTTTCCTTGGGCTGCACTTAACTTTAACTTCTGCTATTTGTAGATATGAATGTCCCCAAGTGGCAGTGGCAGAGATGTGAACGGAGCGGCAAGACCCTCCCGCAGCACGCCTGTGTTTGCTCACGCAGCAAACCCTGGCAGAGGTCTCCATGCTGCAGTTTGTTACTTGGAAACTTACAGTTACTTGGAAAATGCATGAAGTCTCACTTTTCGGTAGGGAAACCAGATGTTCATAAATAAATAAGAATACATAACATGAGATTTTCATTGATATTTATAAATATTTATGTTTGTTTAGAGCAAACCCTTTTCTATAACTTCTCTTGCTACTCTTTCAGTAAACCTGAAAGCCTAAAAGTTTATAGTGCCCATTTGTGGCTTTAAAATTTAGTGCTCATTTAATGATTTAAGGTGAACATGCCATGGGTATAAACGCCTCCTTGCTCATTTTCTTTACAGACTATTGGATCTGCCTACCTGGAGACCAGGTAAGACAGCAGGCGTGTTTCCGTGCTGCTCTAGTTGGCCACAGTTTCATGCAGACCCTTCTCCACTGGGAGTGCTTCTGGTGTGGCCAGGAATCGGGGCCAGCTCTTACCTGGGGGAAGCTGAGATACGCTGCTCCTTGTCCTGCTTTCAGCTGGGAAAGAGTTACTTTTCTTGCTGGTGACTGCTGTGAAAGGAATGTCAATGATGTGTATTGTTTTAGTTGTTGCTAAGCAATGTTTATACTTTTCAAGGACTCTTCAGCTTCCCATAGAAGCTGAGGAAGAAGAGCACAGAGAGGACAAAGAGCCAGGCCAATGGAACATTCCATGCCATAGCCTCATGCTCATGTAGAGACGGGGGTGGGCTGGGGGAGAATCTGCACTCACTGCTCGCAATCAACCAACTCACCGGGTGGTGAGAGTGACTTGTGCTATTATTGTTATTGTTATTTTCCTTTTCTGTTATTGTTCCATTAAACTGTCTTTATCTCAGCCCACCAGTGTTTTCCTTTCCCTTTCTCCTCCTTTCCTCCCTCGTCTCCCTGCCCTTCTGAGGGGAAGGGGGACTGTGTGAGCGGCTGCGTGGTCCTGGCTGCCGGCTGGGGTGAAACCACGACACTCCTCCATGGGCAGTCTGTCCCCGTTGTGTTGTAAGAGAGAATTTTGTAAGTAAAGAAACTGAGGGACTGGGGCGGGAGGTCCGCCCGCCCCCCAGGCGTGGGGGCTGAGCTGCGGCGGGGGACCGGAGCCCACCAACCCCGCGGCACGGCAGCCCCCGGGGAGAGCACTGGGCGCCGCTCTTTGGGACCTGTTATTCACAATATTAAAACCGCTGAGGTGTAAAATTGTAGGCGCAGTGTCAAGCGCAATGTATTATTTCTCTGCTCAGAAAAGACAAACCCCACCGGGTGTACCAAGGGATCGATGTCGGCAGCAGCTTTCCAGTATCTGAAGGGCACCTATAAGAAAGCCGGAGAGGGACTTTTTCCAAGGGCATGTAGTCATAGGGTGAGGGGGAATGGCTTCAGGCTGGAAGAGGGGAGATTTAGATGAGATATGAGGAAGAAATGTTTCCCTGTGCGGGCGGTGAGCCCCTGGCACAGGGTGCCCCGAGGAGCTGTGGTGCCCCATCCCTGGGGGTGTTCAAGGCTGGGTTGGACGGGGCTGGGAGCAACCTGGGCTGGGGGGAGGTGGCCCTGCCCGGGGCAGGGGGTGGCACTGGGTGGTCCTCAAAGTCCCTTCCAACCCAAACCGTTCTGTGATTCTGTGATGTGCTTTCCCTCTGTCGGCCGGGGCGGGTGCTGGACCAGCAGCGCTCTCAGCCCAGCAGGGGACGGGAAGGACCCTCTCCCTCGGGGCCCGGGGACCTCCCACAGGACAGACCTCAGCCCCAAATTGCACGCAGGTATTTCCATTGCAGGACAAAGACAGAAATTCAGATATTACAGAAGGAAAAGGGATTTTACCCAATCTAGAAAACGCTGGAATCTAACACCTTTGTGGCTGCAGGAGCAGGCTTACACCTCCAGGTCAATCAGGAAAGAGAGGACATTTCCAGACTTTTTTCTTTCCCCAGAGGTTTTGGGGAGCACGGAGACATGCAGGGGATGGGGAGCAGGGCAGCAGTGCCTCCACCAGGTCCGGTCCCCACCGCGGTGGCACCCGACCTCCGGCGGAGACGAACACCTCCAGCGCCGCTGGCATCCCAGGGGCAGGGACAGCATCCTCACCTTCCCCGGAGCGACCAGGGCTGTCGGCGCCCAGACTCCTGCCTGGCACCGGGCACCCTCCTGTTCGGAAGTAAGCCGGTGCTTTTCGAAACTCAAGACATCAAATTGGCACTGTAAGGTACGCTATAATTAAAATACAATCTAAGAAACTCCAATCTTACGATGCCATTAAATAATTATGGCTTATTCACATTTTTTTCCCCATATTTTAATGTCTGCACTTTGTGATGACTGAATATACAGTAGGAGTGAATCACTCATTTCCAAGTATAAAACTTGCATATCGTAAGGCTGAATTATTCATAGTATTCCTGTTCGGCCCTATTTCTATTTACATTCTTGATACTGAAAAATATTCTTCAAAGATGAATTTTAGCAATTAAAATTTAAAGACAGAATTTGACAATGCACATTATTAAATCATCAAAAACCAGGACAGTAAAGATTAAAAATGTGACTGGTGTCAGCTGGCGGTGATGCTGTGAGTTGTTTCGAAGTGGGTCATGGTTTTCCAAAGGAGATTTAATACAAAGTTTGGCATTTGGGGTTTGGTTTCGTTTGTTTTTTTTTTTTCCCCCTTTTTTTTTTTTTCAGTGTCTCTCCAGGTTCTTGAGAGCGTGATTCGCCGCTGCCCACTCCAAACCCCATCCCGACGCCGGCGCTGAGCTGCCTGCACCCCCTGCTCGGGGCAGCCGCAGGCGCGGCGTGTGCTCCCGACGCGGCGCACGCCTGTCACACGTGTTTGCCCCTTGTTTTTCCGTCCGTTCTGACATGTGTCTGTGCAACAAATCCAGGGGGAAGAACGAAATTACATTAGCGAGCAGGACGTGATCGCTATTCTGCTGCATTGCCCTATAATTGTAAAACATTTAAAGTCAAAAACTATCTTTTAAGGCGAAGACTTGAGGGGAGGTCAGAGGTGTGCTGTCGCCGTGATCCCGAGCAGAGCACGGCACTTTGGCCGCTCCTGTAGCCCTGTTCTCGGGAACTGGAAGCCCCTGACACTGCCGGTACCGGGCAGATTTCCCCGCCGCGCCGCGTCTGCCTTCACCAAGTCCCCGCTAACCGCAGCCGTAGCTTCATTTTTAAAGTTGAAGGGCTAAAGACGGTGGGGTTTGATTTTCACAACAAAAGGCAGCAGGTTGACACCCAGATTCCCAAATTCCTGTTTACACGGGGCTGACGCAGCGCTGTGAAAATCAGCGTAATCAGTGTTCAGCAGTGATGGAACGGGCGGGTCAGCCCCGCCGAGGAGCCGGACGCTGCTCTGATGGATTTTAAGGCTAGAAGGGATCATTATGTTCATGTCTTCAGGCAGCCTGATTAACATGGGCATAATAGAATAGTGGGATTAAAAATGATGGGAAATGATTATATTATGTAAATTCAATCTATATTTAAATTTTGAATGCACAGTTTAAAAAAAAAAAAAAGTGGAAAAAAGTAAAGCAGAGCCTGTGACGTGCAAGTTAGGTTTTGTTCATCAGCTATGGAGCCGTGCAGGCTTTGGGTTAACGGCTCCTCTCCCAAAAAAACGGCTCTGGGTGGGAATGTGCGCTGCGGGAGCAGCACTGCCGGGCTGCTCCGCTCCTGCAGCGCTCTGCGGACGGCGGCGGGGTCAGAGCTCCACTGTTCCACTCTCGAGCAGCCTTCCCTTGTTTCAAAGTACCGAAAAATCTGTTCTATATGAACTTTCCTCCTGCCATGGGGAAAAACGGTGCTGTAGATGGTGCCTTTCTGTTTGTGTTCCTGCCCTGACGATGCGGAGGTGGTCTAACCAGCCCCTCCCCCGCAGTGCCTCCGCGCAGCCCTGTAGGCTCACGCAGACCTCTCTGAACCACCTGAACTTGGAGCCCCGGCGCTTGTCCTGTCCCAGAACGCTGCCCAAGCCCGCCGGCCCACAGCCCGCCGTGCCACACCGTCGGGCTTGAAAGGACACTGGCACTGGGACACTGAGCACCACGTCTGCGTGACGAGCAGGCACACGTGAACCTCCCGAAATCTCACAGAATCATAGAATCACAGAATGGTTTGGGTTGGAAGGGACCTTGAAGACCACCCAGTGCCACCCCCTGCCCTGGGCAGGGACACCTCCCCCCAGCCCAGGTTGCTCCCAGCCCCGTCCAACCCGGCCTTGAACACCTCCAGGGATGGGGCAGCCACAGCTTCTCGGGGCACCCTGTGCCAGGGGCTCACTGCCCCCACAGCCAACAATTCCTTCCTCATATCTCATCTAAATCTCCCCTCTTCCAGTTTGAAGCCATTCCCCCTCATCCTATCACTCCATGCCCTTGGAAAAAGTCCCCCCCCAGCTCTCCTGGAGCCCCTTTAGGCACTGGAAGGGGCTCTGAGGTCTCCCCGGAGCCTTCTCTTCTCCAGGCTGACCCCCCCACCTCTCCCAGCCTGTCCTCCCAGCAGAGGGGCTCCAGCCCTCCCAGCATCTCCGGGGCCTCCTCTGGCCCCGCTCTAACAGCTCCGTGTCTTTCCTAAGATCTTTCCATAGATGTCCAAATCCTGCCAGCCCGCCTCGCCCTAGCTTTAACCTCTTCTCTCAAAGAGGAATAAAACCATCCAAAAGTTCTGTGCCTCTAAAATAAGAATAACAATTGTTCACCACAAAGACTGTGACCTCCAAATCCACTTGGATGAGGGGGAAACCTGGGACCTTGCCGTCTCAGGTACTTCCTCACGGGCTCTGTGAAGGCTTGCTGGAGGCAAGGCAAGCTCCTCCGCAGCTGGAGAACATCCCCCTCCCAGAAAGGGCTGTGCAAGAAATAGCGATAACACAGTGGTTAAAACACGCCATAGAGGGAGGGCGAGTGCATTTTATGTAAATTTAATCAAAAACTCCTCAGAAGTAATTGGCTGAAGTGATTGGGAAAATTGATGGTGCGTAATAACCCTGGAGGCTTTCTGCCGGCTCCTCTCCAGGCGTGGGCAGCCGGTGGGCCCGTGGCGCAGCCGCGCAGGGTGCCCGTGCCGGGACGGCACGCTGCCCGCTCGCCCGCCGAAACGCCCCCTGGGGCTGGGGGACGAGTGCCCTGCGGGGTGAGCTGTGCCACCGCCCGGCTCCGCGCGACTCTCACTGCTTCTGTGAACCGCTTCTGCAACGACGTGTCGCGGGTTCCGCCCAAAGCTGTCGCTCCCGCCGTGGGCTCCCTCTGCACCATCCGTGCCGTAGGTTGCCGCCCCACGGACACCTTTAACCTCTCTGGGTGTGAAAGCAACTGGCGCTTCCCAGGAGCGGGGAGGGGACGGTGCACGGGTCTGCCTCTTCGCTGAGCCGGGACCTGCGGTGGTACCAGCAATCACTCGGAGCCAGGCGCGCCGAAAACAGACCGACTTTTGATGTTGCGTATCTAATCATATGTTGAGGTGCAGAATCTCATAGCTGAGGTCATCCCAGGGAAGGAACTAGGCTTTCCGCAGGCTGCACGCAGACTTCTGAGATGATGCTCCTCAAGAAGGCCAAGCGCATCTCCCCAGAGGCTCTGTCGCTCCGACACCACAGCAGGATGTCGCTCGCCACGCACTTTATCTCAACGGCAGATACACTTCTCCTTATTACCCTTACGGAGCGGGGGTTTCCCGTGTCCTAGGCATGCTTTTATTGTACGTACACCTCCAGGGAGCCTCTGCCCGTGGTGATATCCTGGGCATTACCCGTGCGCAGCCGCTGTGACCCTAGCCTGCCTTTCCTTCCATGCTGGTACCGGTACTTCGGACTCTCTTCAGGGTTCGTAAAACCCGGACTGCCCATTCTGTTAGTTTTGGCCATGACTGGGTACTTTTCCCTGGCTGCCAAGAGCTTGCCGGGGGTTGCTGCGGACTCCTCCACCAGGCTGGGTCTCTTTCAGCGGCGGATCTTTGCAGAGCCCAGGTAGGGGCAGGTTCAGCACCAGCCCAGCGCAGCCAGAGCCGCCCCGCAGCCCCCCTCACCGGCCGTCCCACCCTGTGGGCTCAGCTCCTCTCTGGGCGAATGAACTGCCAGTCGGTACCGCACAGTGAGTCTTTGTGAACTGACACCCGTCGGCGTGGTACGGGTGCTCTTCCCACCCATCCCCGCCGCAGTTCCTGCCTCCCCGGGGTCCTCAGCGGGGCTGCGCCGGGCTCTCCCGGGGGGCTCTGCCCACCTCCCGGTTTTTTCCCGCATCCCGGCCAGGAAAAAAAGAATGAAGTTTTCCCGGGGGTCCCACCCAAAAGGAATTGAGTGAAGGGAATAAAAGTAGATTCACCTTACCTGCGCGGGGCCGTCGTCAGCCGTGTGTGTTGTGACCCGCGGTACCCAAGTGAGCCACCACCGATAGAGACGTGGCTGCTTTCACGTCAGTACCGTCTGCCGGACTGGCCTTAATAGGAAGGGAAGTGAAAGCAAGGGTGGTTTTTTTTTTTTTTCTTTTTTTTTTCGTTTTTTTTTTTTTTCAGAAGTTCGGATCTGAAAACCCCACTGATGTTGTTCCCACTGTTCTGGCGGGGATGGGAACAGGGCGCAGAGGAGGACGACATGTCGGGGACCAAAGGGTGGGCGCCAGGCTGTGAGGGGGATCAGCTCGGGGCTGCTTGCATCATATGTAAGTATATACGAGTATATGCAGGTAGGTAAGTGTATAGCATATACATATACATACACATATGTAGTTAATTATTCTTCTCTTCAAAAAATTGGTCGACGTCATGGTAATGCTATTAACCCTTTCAGTTGCTGTGAAACACATGCATTTGTACAAGAACAGATCCAGACCGGGCGTGGAGATGGGATTTTGGCAGCTGGCAGCAACGCGGGATGGCAGAGCCCAAAGCCCTTGATGTGCCGCAAGTGGGATACTGCAAACATGTCCCTGGGGCTTTCTGGTCTCCCCCTTTTCTCACCCAAATAGACTCTCCTACTTACTCCACACAGTTATTAGCAGCAGGGATTTGCTGCTAATGCTTTTTGTACATCTCCATAATAGTGTTAAGAAATACTGAAATCTCTATATTTAAATGGCTCTGGTAAAGTATAATACATTAATCATAAATAATTTATATGAATCTGTCCTTTTTTTTCAGCACATCTCAGCAGTGTCATAGTAACATCCTTTCCACACACCATTTCCCCGTATTCTCTTATGAAAGAAAAAGGAGAAAAGGAAAAAAAAAAAAAAAAGGAAAACTAGGCGAATATTTCTTTTCTCTCTCCTACTCGGCAGGAACAATCCCCAGTAGATTTGCTCGAGCCGGTCTTTTAATTTTACGTAACGCTACCAGGTGAAGTAGGGAGAGCTGCTGCGGGCAATTTCCGCTGCTGTCAGAAGCGCTGCCATTAGTGCATCTTGGTTTATGCCGTTCAGCTTACAGGAATAATGACAGCAAATGCACTCCCGCTTTCAAGCGCAGAGTTGTATCATACATGGCATTCTACTCCACTCCGTGGAAACGGCCGGGTGTAATTTTAATTCATCTTCTGCCATTATATCTTTTTTGCTAGATTGTTTATAATTCACTTCTCCTCTCGCCCTTATCCGCCCGCCCGTACCCGGGGAGGCTTTGCCGCTGACACGCCGGCCCTCAGCAGCCCATTTGGTCAAGCCATGGGAGAACGCGATCGACTTTAATGACGATTTCCCCACTGTACAAACACCCGTTTCCTCGGCGTGCCACGTTAAGCCGCTTACAGGCAGGTCGGTGGCAGCGTTTTATCCCCCATCGCTGCGAGGCGGAGCCATTGGTCGCAGGAGCAGCGCGGAGCCGCGAGCGCGGAGCGGTGGGAGGGCGCAGAGCTCCCGGGAGAGCCGCGCCGGGGACCCCCGCCGCCCCCGGCACCCGGAAAGACACATTCCCTATGTGGGAGAAAATGTCATTTATAACCCCCACGCCCCCCAAAAAACCCGCAAGACATTCCCTTTCCCTCAAACGCAATTAAAGGGTTTGTTTTGGCGTGGGACGTTTTCATGGAGTGAGAATATTCCCGAATATTCTTCCTTCAGAGAAAAAAAATCAGATTTTGGCAGGCTGTAATTGCAAAGCATCTACTGCCTTTATCCCACAAAACCTTTGGTGACGACGAGTCCCCGTAGAGAAGACAGGGATGGAAATTTCCAGCAGAGCTGTGGGAAGAGCTGATTTTTTTGTGCTTGTGACTTTCAGAGGCACTTTGACAGACCCCTAGTTGGAAAGCTAAACTTTGCTTTCATTTCATGCGACCCACAGTAAAAAAAAAAAAAAAAAAAAAAAAAAATCCAATCTTCAAATCTTAGGAACTTTTTTTATTTTACCAGCAATAGTGGGAGTTGCATACCGAGGTGAAGAATAGTGTATGATCTTACAGTACATTTTAAATAGCTTCTGAAACATAAGCAACCCTAATTAACATTCTTATGGTTCTGGAATTATAACAAGAAAAGCAATTTAATCTGTAAAACTCTATTTGTCACGATGACAATGATGAACAGAGGAAGAAAATGTTCAGGGGAAAATAGAAGAAGGAAGGGAAAAGCAGGAAGGGTAGAGGAGACGCATCTCCGACAGTTATTAAGTGGGCGATAAAAATACTTTTGGAGAATGATGAAGACAAAGCCGAACCAACTGACCGTTGAACTAAGCCAGACAATTGGGGAATTCCTCTTTCTCCAAGGCCTTTCTTCTGTGAAACGCTTTAATTCAGGTCTGCTTTCCCTTAATCTTCACACAAACTGAAACAGATAAGAGAACAATAACGGCGCCACGCACGCAAACTAAAACAATTCTTTACTCCTCCGGCTCACCTAAATTAATGAACATCTTTGTGCCTCTGTTTATGCAGTGGCAGAGTTCACGGCAAAGATTTCCTTTATTGGTTTTGAACAGCTTCAAGGACACCGACGGCACTCAAAAAAGAGGGAATTGTATCTACGTCGTGATGGTTTCTGCCAGCCTCCCTGGGCTCGGCTCCGCTCAGAGGGCACCGGGGGTGGGCGACGCCGAGCGCTGGGCTGCAGTGATCGCAGCAGCACCCTGAGGGAGGCACGGGCCACTGGAGATCAATTTTTCAGCCCCAAGAGGCGGGAATTATGCTATTTAAAAAGAGTTTCTTCCTTTTTTTTTTTTTTTTATATTTTCTCCCGAACGTGACTTCAATTACTTTTTGCTCTCAGCCTTCTCTGTCCTGAACTTTTTCTCAGCTGATGGTTAGACTCCAAAAGGAAAGACAGGGACTCTTACGTAGATTTTGGAACATTTTTCTTAAGTCCAGTTGTAAAAATATACTGAGATAAGGTACTGCCTTGGCAGACTTGCATCAGCAGAGGTGGCAAGGCAAGCAGCTATTACGGCGGCGCTTTCTTTTAGAGGGGGTTCAAAATGAAGTTAATACGGTGCAGATGGCACGTGGTGCCTGAAACCGGGGGGACTCGTCTTAAGCTTTGCTGATTCTACGGGCCCAGAAACGGGACATCAACGTCCAAAAAGCTTCAATTTCTGTCGCGCCGTGACCGTCAGCGCGCGAGGCTGCTATTGAATTGGAGAGTTGTGCGGCAAAGGCGAAAAGCTGTAACTGCAGCCAAAGGGACTGCGTCCCCCGTGGTGCCCGGCCACCGGGGGGGGGGGGGACTGGCCAACACGTGCCCCCTCCTTTGGCTCCCTTTTGACCTCGGCTCCTTCGGGATGTAGCGTCCGCGCCACCCCGTTTGCCCCGGGTGCTCAGCTCACGCGGCAGCGGCTCGGCGCCGTGCGCTGTGCTGGGACACCTTCTTCTCCTTTCCCCGCGAAGCACGTTCTGCGCGGCGTGCCCCCGCGCGGCTGGGCTGCGCCTCCCGCTCCGGTCCGGGCGCCTCTCCCCATCCAGGGGAACATCCCGCTGGAGCGCCTGGCTCTGCGATTACATAGCTTTCTTATTTACCTGAGTGCTCTCAATTTGTATTTTATGCATTGAGGTATTCTGCTCAGTTAACGTAGCTCCTCTCGTTCCGGGCTCTTCAGCATCCCGACAACCCCGAGAGCTTCGGTTTTTCCAGCAAGAGGGGCTCAGGTTTCAGCGCTGGCTGATGCTGATCCTCTCTGCCCACCTTTATTTCTCCCTCTGATTCTGGTTAGCCTGTCAGATGGAAACGCACGGATGTACATGCCCCGATATTTGTTTTTAACCGTAATGCTCCACAGAAGGACCTCTTACTACCGAGAGCACCTGGCCAGGGAGGCATTGCTCATTCTGCTGCAATACAGATTGATGGCGATCGCGCTGCTTTTGCAGATGCTGCTGCAATGTTTATTCAAGTGATGTCTTCCACGCACCATGCATCAGCCCTAGCTGGAAAACTATATTACTCTTTAATAAATATTTTGCCTCTAATGTCTTGGTGTGAGGAGATTGATGCACTGATTACTTCTTTCATCGTCTCCGTTTGAGGAGCCCGTGTTCACAGAGCCCCCGACGGAGCCGCGTGGGTGGCGAGCTGTGCCCAAGGCTCCGGGCTCCGTCCCCTCCAGCAGACATCGCCTGCGCCCGCTCCCCGCGGCCGCGGGGCTCCTGGTCCAACGCCGCGCC
The DNA here is from genome assembly GCF_965231255.1 of Vanellus vanellus. Classification (NCBI taxonomy): domain Eukaryota; kingdom Metazoa; phylum Chordata; class Aves; order Charadriiformes; family Charadriidae; genus Vanellus; species Vanellus vanellus. The sequence goes on along the minus strand of NC_138910.1, from coordinate 81,989,897 downwards.
GGGAACCAAACCCCCGCGGGGACGGCGGGGCACCGCACAGCCTGCCTTCCCCCCCAAGGGCCGGGTGGGCCGGGGACCTGCAGAGCCACCGGCGATGGGGAAGGGACACCAGTCCAGAGCGGCTGCTCGCCCTGCCTGACCTGAGACGGTTCCTCTCGAAACGGGAATGAGCCGCCGCGGTGCTCTGCGGAGAGAAATTGCTTTTAAGGGCTGCCCCGGTCAGAGAAATACCCGCTCTGCCCACAGGCGCTGCTCTGCCGCGATGGCGGTCTCCCGCCTGCCCATGCCCTTATTTCAGCACTTTGTTGGTCGATTTTACTGCAGATTCTGTTTATTCTTCAGTGAGGAGACCCTTCCGACTCTGCAAAGCGGTTCAGCCTAAAGAAGGAGCGGGGAGCTTGATCCGGAGACCGACTCCAGCAACGCGGTCTGATCATCTGTACGATCTCCTCCAACGTGTGCCCTGTCCATAGCGTAGAAGTACACGAGATTTGTTTCTGAAATGGCAGTCTTTAAATTTCTTAATTAAATTGAGTAAACCGAAGTGATTAATTATTACAGTAACTTTCTAACATGTTAGTCTTCATTAAATACTGTTGTTTTTTTTTAAATAATGGAGCAGATATTGTACTTCCTATTTTAGATATAATTAAACAGCAAATGCTACATCTTGTCGGGGAATGGAAAGCAGAGGCTGTACTTCTGACACAGTGTGAAAGATGAAAGAATTTATTATCAATACTCTTCAGTGTACCGTCGTGTTGAGACAATTTTTTAATCCCAACTAATGAAAACTGTTGCAAAGCACAGCAAAACGTCCACCCGGAGGATGGTGCCCCGAGGAGGCGCAGGGCGAGGGGGCAGCGCCGGGCGGTGGGGCACCGGTCCTCAGCCCCGGCTGGGCTCCCCTCCCCAGGCGGCTTAGTCCATGGAGCCCGCCTTCGTTTCCCGGAGCTATTTCAAAGTGGGAGCAAGGTGTCGTGGCGGCCTTTTTTATGGCATAAAGTGGGCAGGGCAAATCATAGAATCACCCAGTGGTTTGGGTTGGAGGGAACTTAAAGGCCATCGAGTCCCCCCCTGCCCTGGGCAGGGCCCCCTCCCCCCAGCCCAGGTTGCTCCCAGCCCCGTCCAACCCGGCCTTGAGCACCTCCAGGGATGGGGCAGCCACAGCTCCTCGGGGCACCCTGCGCCAGGGGCTCACCAGCGTCTGACACCGCAGCTCTCCTCTGAAGCGCCGCAAATGCCGCAGGCACTGCCATAAGGAAGAAGGACCGTCTCTCCCGTGCGGGCTGGGCAGCGGCCGCCCGCCCGCCCGCCCGCAAGGCAGCGGATGATGCAGTTGCAGATCAACTGGCCGCGGCGGCTGTGGCTTTCCACCCCTGTGCGCTCGCAAACGCAGCTATGGGACTTGTGCTTTGGAAAACACGGACAAATGTTAAGTGCCCGTTGCTAAAAGGATAACGTTCATTTCAAAAAGCACCGCACCGGTTTGATGGTTGTATCATGAGACGTAGTTCGGTGCTCCATGGGTTAATTACTCGGAGTTCCAGGTTTCGTTTAGTGACCATTGATTTTTCTTTCTAATTTACAGGGCTAGAATAATGTTTGTCAGTGTAAAGTTGAAAGAAAAATGAAAAATTAGGGATATTTTTAGTTTGGCTAACAAGGCACTACGGGCGTGATGAGAGCTCTAAACATGCAAGTAATCCCAGGTTAATGATCTCGTTCTCACCTCCGGGTTAATCATATAGACAAATAGCAAGGCAAATCCTGGAATGCTTATTCACTGCTGAAACAGTGGAGGAGCGACAGAGTTGGCTTCCCAGAAAGCCGCGGCACAAAATAAAATCTTCCATGGCGGCACTTTAAAGCGGTACTGCCTTTTTTGTTGGCCTTGGATTATTCATACTTTACCATAGAATAGGTATCTTAAAAGATTCTTATATTATTTATTGTTTTGTTGGTGGAAATTAATTTGCGTGTATTAGTGCAAGGAAGTCCCAACTGGCAAGGCTCTTGCTAGGAAAAGGTTATTTGTAATGACCAAATTCGTCACTGTTTGGAATCTCATAAAGGTCACAATAGAAGGTTTTCACTTGCTTTAAATAAAATTCTGTATTTTAAAAAGAAATGTGCTTAACTTTCATTTCATAGAAATATCAAACCTGTTTGCACTATAATTTACTTTTTGAGCTCTTGACATTTACCCAGCTGCCTGTCTTTGGAGAACAATCTCTTGATTTGGCTGGGAAGCGCTCGCAAGAAAACTGTCAATTACAAATTAGAGCGCGATGCTGCGCCGAGCGCCTGCATCCGCCACGGCGGGCGGCCACCGGGGCAAGCGCCCGGCCTGTCCTCTGTGCCCAGACCTGGGGCTGCTCCCGCAAGGAGGACATCTGCACTGGGCAGCCACTGGGTCCTACTGGTGGGCACCACCTTCCTGGATACGACACGGTACTCAGCGGGGTGAATGGGCCAACGTGCTCGTGGGCACGGGCATCGTGTTCCTCATTGAGGAAAGGAGAAAAGGGTGTGTAAACGTGTGAAAAGCCCCGAAGCCCCCATGTTATGTTACCTTTCATCCAGGGCACAGCAGCTCCCGTTCACCCCCAGGGCCAGAGAGCCACCCTTGGCAGGGACAGGAGCCACCGCCACCTCCTGCTGCCTGCGAAGCCGTAGCCTGGGGTGGGAGGACAACTTTAAAAATAATATTTTCTTTTCATGGCAGACACAGAACGCACCGCGTTTTACATCTTGTACCAGGCGGAGCTCAGTGCCCTACAAGTCACCAGCCTTTGGGACCTACTGCTCGCTACTTTTGTTCTCCAGCTGTTAGGGTCAAGTTTAAATTACAGCTTTTTGTGATAACCAGTGGGTTTACAGAAGATTAAGCTTTTTTTTTTTTTTTTTTTTACCTGCCATGGTTATCCGAACAGGATACTCACACCCTTTGATGCAGCAGCAGAGCCGGGGTGTCACGGGGGGGGTGGGGGGGTGGCACCCATGTCCCAGCGAGGGCATCGGGGCCAGCGACGGCAGAGGTGACCCGAGCCGCTCTGCAGCAGCGCTTTCCTGTTGGAAACAACTGCTCTTCATCCCTTGGCTGAACTATTTTTCCAGCAACCCGCGCCTTTTGAGTAACAGCCTTCCCCGTGGCGCACTGGGGTGCGGGAGGTGGGTGCACGGGGGCTTCTGCGGCGGTACCGGTAGAGCGCGGTGCCTCGGGAGCGGAGCCACCCAGGCGGGCCCGGGCTGGGTGAGGAGGACGAGTGTTTAGCAGTCTGCTGCTGGATTAAGAAAGCACCTGAGTTCATGGGGGGTTATTTAAGCGGCGGCAGCACGCCGAGAGCATGGGTCAGCCCCATCAGTCGCCGAAATTCACCTGCGCGAGGCTTCCGCCAGCCAGGGCAGGAGAAGGCAGAAGCATCAACGCCACCACCCCGCGCCTTCAGCGCCAAACCGACGGCTGTTTGCTCAGGGTACTCATCAGGGGGCAACTACCGGCACCTGCTAATTAACCCCTTCACGTGCCCACCCCCTCCACGTGCCCCGCCCCGGCCCCGCTCTCCAGAGACCTGCCCGCCGCTGCCCGGAGGGGCTTGTGCCCTTCCTCCTCCTCCTCCTCCTCCTCCTCCTCCTCCCCCCCCTCCCCCCCCGAGCCCCCTCCCTCCGACCCCCCGGGGAGGTGGTCCCTGCCCGGGGACCCCCGGCGGCCCGGGGGCTCAGCTGCGGGCCCTTACCCGGGGCGGAGGGCATCACAAATCGAGGGGTTTTGGGAGCCGCAGCAGAACGCACCTCGGGGAGCAAAGGACGTGAAGTAACGAAACTGGCTCAAAACTTCTGGAGGGTGAGTGCTGCATATAGTTTTTTATTACTTTTTTTTTTTTTTTACGCTGGACTGGTCTGGGGGCTCAGAAGGTTTCGAAATAATGAATAATGCTCGAATTGCCTTTTCCTCGCGCAAAGGAAAACTTTGCCAACGTGCGCGAATGAGAGATGGAAGTAAAATGGAAACTACCGCCTCTTATTGAGAAAAGGGTGGGATTGAGGCTGTGTTTTAGAATATAGTTTTTGTTGTATGAACACGTGCTGGGGGAAGCGCGTGCTGGCGGAAGCACTGTTGGTTTTGCCGGAAAGATACCGAAATGCCGTCCCGTCCCCCGCGGGGCTGAGCCGGGGGGGAGGGGGGGGGGGGGGGGGCAGACGTGTGTTACCGTCTCAGGTCAGTCACTGCTGCGAACGTGCCGTAAAGGATAAAGAGCTGACGTCGAGCAGATTTAATCAGAATTGATTTGGAATCGGGTGCAACAAGTGGTCTGTCGTGCGCAGTTACTGATGGCTCTCAGTGCAAGACAGGGCAGTGTGGTGAAACTAAAATATTGGGCACAAACCCATTTTCTGCTTATACTTTCGTTACTTCTTTTCTTTTTTGTTGTTTGTTTGTTTTTTGGTTTTTTTTTTTTTTTTTTTTTCCCTCCCCTGTTTGCTCCTGCCGGTAAAATTCGGGCACTTCCTGTGAGTATTCTGGGATGGGCGCCGAGCGCTGCGCGCCCGCGGGGCGGTGGGGGCTCTCCCCGGCCCCGGGCGGGGGCCCCGCCGCCCGCTCAGCCCGTGGCCCCCCCGGAGCGGTCCTGCAGATACAGATGCAAAGCGCGGGCGGAGCACCGAAACCGTCAACGAGGGGTTTCCCGAAAGCGCGTTGCCGCTCCTGAGGCACCTCTGTAGCAGCGGTGCGCGCAGCCTCTGGCTGCCATCGGCCCATCATCGGCCCATCGGCCCGAGCTTTGCGCCGCGATGCGCGGTGCTTGCGGTCCTCTTCCCCCTCGTGACAGGAACAAAGAGGAGGGGGGGGTTGTGCTCAGCCCCCCTCCCTGAGGGCGCGTACCCTCCCGCCGCGGAGTGCCCTCCTCCCCGCTTGACTTTTAGAAGTGCCGCTGATCGCAGACAGAGAAGCGAAAGGTGCGGCGGGTGCTCCGGATGGCCGCGCTCCAGCAGCTGCGGGGGGGAGGGATGCTCGGGGGGGGGATGCTCGGGGGGGGGGGGAGGGATGCTCGAGGGGACGCTCTGCGGGGTGCTGGAAGCTGCACCGCGGGGGATGCGCCCGCCCCGCCCCGAGCGGCGGTGCCAACCGCTGTCAGCCGTCCGCCTCGGCGGTATAGATAGAAAAATAATAATAATAATAATAGTAAAAATCATATGTCCGGGAGTTGTTGTTCAGCGAGATGGCTCAAACCCGAGCAGTGTCCCACCTGGCAGACAGGATCTGTGTCTGAAGAGAACTCGCAATAACGCCCTGAACGGCCCCCTAATTAGCGTATTGTGCTCCCTGAAGTGCTCTGCTTTGGGGGGCGGAGGGACCCCCTGACACCCGCAGGCAGTGCCGCCTCACCCGCCCGGAGGGGGCGCTGGGGACCCCGCGGGGGGGGCGGGGGGCGGTCTGCTTTGCCCACCGCAGGGGATGGGGGGAGCGGCGCCCCTTCCCGGGGGCTCCGGGCAACGAGGAGCTCTCCGGCGCCGCGGGAGGGAGCCGGGGGGGTGGTTGAGGATCGGTGGGGGAAGGGGGTGAGGATCGGCGGCTGAACTCGGCGCTTTTAGAGGAGTTTTCCTCCCTGAACTTTGCGGTGCCGGCACGCGCGCAGCACGTCGCTCCGTACGATGCGCGGGAGGCGTTGGGAGACGCGAAGTTTCTGTGCCCGGGGGGGGCCGGGCGGGGCGGCACGCGCGGGTTTCTCTGCAAAGCCCCCGCGTGGTCCGCGTCCCCCCCCCCCCCGCGTGGTCCCCCCCCCCCCGCGTGTCCCCCCCCCCCGCGTGTCCCCCCCCCCCGCGTGTCCCCCCCCCCCGCGTGTCCCCCCCCCCCCCCCGCGTGTCCCCCCCCCCCGCGTGTCCCCCCCCCCGCGTGTCCCCCCCCCCGCGTGTCCCCCCCCCTCGCGTGTCCCCCCCCCCGCGTGTCCCCCCCTCGCGTGTCCCCCCCCCTCGCGTGTCCCCCCCCCCCTCGCGTGTCCCCCCCCCTCGCGTGTCCCCCCCCCCTCGCGTGTCCCCCCCCCTCGCGTGTCCCCCCCCTCGCGTGTCCCCCCCCCCTCGCGTGTCCCCCCCCTCGCGTGTCCCCCCCCTCGCGTGTCCCCCCCCCTCGCGTGTCCCCCCCCCTCGCGTGTCCCCCCCCCTCGCGTGTCCCCCCCCCCTCGCGTGTCCCCCCCCCTCGCGTGTCCCCCCCCTCGCGTGTCCCCCCCCCCGCGTGTCCCCCCCCCTCGCGTGTCCCCCCCCCCTCGCGTGTCCCCCCCCCCTCGCGTGTCCCCCCCCTCGCGTGTCCCCCCCTCGCGCCCCCTCGCGTGTCCCCCCCCTCGCGTGTCCCCCCCCCCTCGCGTGTCCCCCCCCCCTCGCGTGTCCCCCCCCCCTCGCGTGTCCCCCCCCCCTCGCGTGTCCCCCCCCTCGCGTGTCCCCCCCCCCCTCGCGTGTCCCCCCCCCTCGCGTGTCCCCCCCCCCCTCGCGTGTCCCCCCCCCCTCGCGTGTCCCCCCCCTCGCGTGTCCCCCCCCCCCCCTCGCGTGTCC